>NC_030683.2:62992263-63592263 GCF_000004195.4 Xenopus tropicalis
ATATAGAAGTTTTATTCAAATCAACATCTAACGTTTCGGCTGCATCCACAGCCTTTCTCAAAGACAATGTGAAACAAACAATGGTGCACTGAAAAAACCGAATTTGGCGCCAAACAATGACGTCATAGGTGTGAATACATTAGCATACAGTGTGAAAAAAACGCTCTCAAAACACATTGAATCAACAAAAAATGTTAAGATAATATGGATTAGGCATAGAACACAAACAAAAGGACTGTCAGGGGAAAGGAAAAGTGGGTGTGTATTAAAAAAGCCCGCTTATGTATCTAGTGCTGAACTGCAACTCACACATGTCGCAAAGACATCCCCAAGTTATAAGTTTATAAATGTACAAAATCGAACTGGCCCAAGGAATAAGAAATAATGAGGGACAGTAGGGCAAATACTGTCCCTCATTATTTCTTATTCCTTGGGCCAGTTCGATTTTGTACATTTATAAACTTATAACTTGGGGATGTCTTTGCGACATGTGTGAGTTGCAGTTCAGCACTAGATACATAAGCGGGCTTTTTTAATACACACCCACTTTTCCTTTCCCCTGACAGTCCTTTTGTTTGTGTTCTATGCCTAATCCATATTATCTTAACATTTTTTGTTGATTCAATGTGTTTTGAGAGCGTTTTTTTCACACTGTATGCTAATGTATTCACACCTATGACGTCATTGTTTGGCGCCAAATTCGTTTTTTTCAGTGCACCATTGTTTGTTTCACATTGTCTTTGAGAAAGGCTGTGGATGCAGCCGAAACGTTAGATGTTGATTTGAATAAAACTTCTATATTTTCTTAAGACCTGTGAGTGCGGACTCTCTCTACAGCTATTCCATCCATTATTTTGGGACTGCACCCAGGCTCCCTTGGACCTACTTATACGTGAGTGCCTGTCTTCTTGCAAATACGTGTATATATACATATGCATAAATAAGTATATAAAGATCTATATGTATGTATATTTAGATGTATATACTGTATATATATATATATATATACACAAAGGATGGCACACCGCTACATAACATACCTCGGGTGCTTGGTAAAGGGTTCCAATAGTATAAAAAAGACCAGCAACTCCGGGATTTCTTGTGAAAAAATCAAAACATATATTCAAAGTAGCATAAACAGCCTGCTGTACTTTGAATATATGTTTTGATTTTTCATAAGAAATCTCGCAGTTGCTGGTCTTTTTTATACTATATATATATATATATATATATATATATATATATATATATATATATATATATAGGAGACACAGGGGAGCAGGAGGACGTGGAGGACGTGGGTTAGGGGGGCACTGGAGGATGCTTGGGGGGGCCCTGTGGGAAGCAGGAGTATGCGGGGGGGAGCGGGAGGAAGCAGTAAGGAAGCACCAGGGAGCAGCCCATAGTATGAGAACTTTGGGGAAGGACCACAAATGTTTTAGGGGGCCCTGGATAACAATGTCTGTGTGTCCTTTGTATTGATGTGAGGGGTCACGAGGAGGGGCCATTGGGGGCGTGGGAGGAGGGGGCCCCAAAAAATGTTGGTGTGAGGGGCCCCGTGATTTCTAATGGTGGTCCTCTGTGTATGAATGTATATATATATATGTATAATATATTAAAACAACATCTTGCAATATTATCTCACAGAACTTGAACAGGATGTACCGGCTCAAGACGCCGCAGAAGCTCCCGAGACCCCTGAGACTCCCGAGGCCCCTGATGTTCCCCAGGCCCCAGATGCTCCCGAGGCCGAAGATTGGGAACCAAAGATGGCGAGTCCTCCTGAAGATCCAGATGAGGGACCATCACATCGGACCGAAGATGTGGGGACCCAAACGACACCTGGGTGGACTGACCCCACACTTCGGTCGATTCATGAAGGCCCAGTTGGCCAGAATGGAGCAGGGCCTCGAGGTGCTTAAGGCCAGCAAGGCCTAAACAGAATTTAAATTTACTATTTTAGATAATTTTAGTGTAGTAATAAAAGTTTGTATTTTTGTACTTTTGAACTGGGCAATGTCTAATTATTTTGCGTTCATTCATTGTATTCTATACTTTCATGTAGTTTCTCCTCCACTCTTACATTTATCAGTACCAGCATCAATATGCCTTATTTATCATCTCAGCACATATTTTGCACTTATCAGTACATCAGTACTACATACAGTGGGGTTAATTATATTTAATATTTGTATTTTTTTTTTTTTGTCTATGTAAAGTTGGGAGGAACACGGGTCAAAATTTCATTACGGTAATGATGCTTCATTGTTATTTGTTTATGACAATAAAACTTGAAACTTGAAATTTGTGCAAATATTCTGGCGACAATTTTGTCTTTAGGCCATTTCGCTGAATAGTAAAGCTTGCTTTAATTAGTACGTAGCGTATTTTCTGGTGAGTGTGATAACTGCCAATCAAATGTTTTGGCGCCAGAATAATTGCAATATTATATTTGTCCCCGTTTACTAAACTGCCCATATTTGGTGTTTATTTTGTGTATAAATTGTGCCACTAAATTTAACCCACTTTAGTAAACGGACCCCTAAGTATTTTGGCAAATATTTCTTAAATGCACCCCCCTCTATCTACTGGCCTAATTTGATGTTGTACTCCACAGCTTTGAGGACATAAGTTGCGCACATAATAATAGGCATGCCATACATACATTACATACAGTACAAGTAAAGTAAGTAGGAAAGAAGGCAAAAAGGAAGGAAAGTGAGTAAGCCAAAAGGAAAAGCCGGTTGAGTAGAAAAGCAGATGAGCAAGTGTTAAATAGAAAGATGAATGTAAGATATTTACCTGTATCTGGGGTCCTCTGCCAGCTTTTTTTTCAGGACCCGCTTTATGTCCTGGTACCGCTTCTTGCAGTGTTGGACACTGCGGAGACACACCACCACGCTATTAACCTCCAGGCATTGTTTTTTTTTTTTTTATATAAATGATTTTTATTGATTTTAAACAGAAAAAAAAGGAGAATATTCTGCCACAAATCTTAACAAGAATTTTCTCATGTTAATATCACAGGATACAGTGTTTGAGATTCTGCTTTATATAAATCTCAAAATACTAATCTATGTACAATAATACAGGTTTACATATCAGCGACAATATAGTAGAGACCAGTAGTAAGGTTACACTTTACTCAGTGTTTGTGATAATTGATCATGTTTGTACTTAGTGTCAAGTTATTATATGCATATTCATATTTTAGAAAATGTACTTCCATGTTTAGTTAACCATGTTTGCCAGTTTTTATAGACTTTTACAGGATCGCCCATATATTTTTGATATAAGCCTTCCATCGTTGCTTGTGATTTAACTCTCTCTATTACCTCTTGTAAGCTTGGGGGTTGGGAAGCTTTCCAATTTCTAGCTATAGAATATCTGGCTGCTGTCAGGATGTGTGAGATGACTGTTTTACTTTCATGAGGTAGGGAGTCTAAACTTATGTTTAATAGAGCTAGTTCAGGTGATAGGTTTATGTTGTATAGGACTGTTCTCTGGATTAGATTAGATACCTCTTCCAGGCCTTGGTTTTGACAGCAGTGGGTGTCTTACTGGCATATTTGCCGATGACCCTCTGGTACACCGGCACAAGCCACTCCACCAGCGCCTCATTCTCAAACTCTGAGAATTTAAAATTCCGGAGCCTGCTCTCCTGCTGTCTCTTCCTTTTGCCAGATGAGGGGGGGGGGGTATAATCCCTGTCTCTGCCCTCAGCATCAGACACATCAGGTCTACCCAGGTAAACAGGCCTCTCTGTATCACTGCCAGAGCTGGATGACACATTAGCTGGAACACTCTTTTTGGCCACCTTTTTCCCTCCCACACTGATCTCCATAATTGTTTGGTGTTTCTCTCTCTCTCTCTTACAATAGCACTTCCACCTTATGTGCTCTCCCAGCGCAAATGCGCAAAATGGCGCTAGTTTTATGTGCTACCGCGTGCATATATTCGCGCGAGCATGTTAATTAGCGTGCACGCAAAAAGTACCGCATGTGCGTTAATTAGCGCGCACAAAGTACCACGCGTGCGTTAATTAGTGCGCACAAAGTACCGCACGTGCGTTAATTAGCGCGCACGTCAGTTACCGCGCGTTTCGTCTAATACCGCACAAAAATAGTCTTTGCGACTAAAATAACACATGCAGTATCACGCGTAAATTAACGCAAGTATGCTTTTAGTGCAACGTGCGTTGTCGAGAAAATTTAGATGTGATAAAAATTTTAACGCATGCTATAAATAGTGAACGTTTTAACGCACTTTTAGTAAATCAGCCCTAATGTTTGGTATTGCTCAGGCAACTATGGACAAGCCCTAAGGCAGTGGTTTCCTAGTAGGCTCTTACGTTACAGAGAGAAAATAAACTATTGAACTTGCAGATTTTTGCTTATTCAGCCCTTCTGCAACACTGGTATGTGTCCAACGATGCATACAGGCTGCTGAAAGTGCAGAATCAAATTCATGCCAATGGAGGAGCACTATGAGCTGACTGTCCAGAGCTCATTTACTAAGGAAATGTGTGTAGTAACTCATAATAACCAGCCATCTGAACACCTAAAAGGAAACTGAAAGTCTAAAATAAGAGAACATGGGTAAATGGGCGCAACTGATTTTAAGGGGTTTGGTGGGGTAAAAACAGCTTGCCTGCAACTAATGCACAGAAATTATGCATGCTTAACCTAGCTAAAACAGAGCACATGGTCTTACCACCCAAACCTAGCCCTTCTCCTCCTTTCACCATTACTATAGACGGCATGTCCATTAACCCTGTTAATTCAGCACGCTGCCTTGGGGTCGTCTTTGACCAGTCCCTCTCCTTCACTAACCATATTAATAACACTGCCAAAACCTGCTGCTTTTTCCTCCACAATATTGCCAAGATACACCCCTTTCTTTCACAAGTAACAGCTAAAACACTAATCCATGTCCTTATCCTTTCCCGCTTAGATTACTGCAATCTCCTACTAACCGGCCTCCCAGACTCCTATCTCTCTCTCCACTGCAATCAATCTTAAAGGGACAGTAACACCAAAAAATAAAAGTGGATAAAAGTAATTACTATATAATGTAATGCTGCCCTGTACTGGTACAACTGGTGTGTTTTCCTTAGAAAGACTACTATAGTTTATATAATAAAGCTTCTGTGTAGCTATGGGGGCAGCCATTTACAGGAGAAAAGGCACAGGTTACTTAGCAGATAACAAATAAAACCCCATTATATTCTACAAAACTTATCTGTTATCTGCTATGTGCCTGTGCCTTTTCTCCTGCCCCCGTGTTAACATAGCAGCTCATTTATATAAACTATAGTAGCATTTCTGTTGCAAACTTACCAGTTTTACCAGCGCAGGGCAACTGAACATTATATTTTAATTACTTTAAAACACTTTCATTTTTTGGTGTTACTGTTCCTTTAAAGGAGAAGGAAAGTCAAAACCTATTAAGCACACTATTAAATAGTACTACTATTGCTGTGTAAAAACACTATATTTCTGGCTTGCCTAGAGAAAGATTTACAGAGATACACATACTAGAACCTACATACTTGTTTCAGTGAACGGCGCCGCCATCTTGTCCAGCATGTCTGTATGGGCTGAAAAGCACAAGCCAGCCCCCCCTCCACTCCTCTCTCCTGCCACAACCCCCCCCCCCCGCTCCTGCCACAAACTCTTTGCCGCTCGCCGCACCTGCCCCCCCGCTCCCCCCACCTGCATGTCACAGAGTTCTCCAACGCTGCGTCACCATGGCAACTGGACGCTCCTGCTGTGTGCGCATGCCCCACCTACAGTAACAAGTCGCCAAGTCTGGAAGGAGCGATGCATTATGGGAATCTTCTCTACACTGCTCAGTGGTTTTTTTTACTACTATCGCTATGTAGAAACACTATATTTCTGGCTTGCCTAGAGAAAGATTTACACATACTACAGACTCTTTTCAGTGAACAGCGCCACCATCTTTAATAGGGATGCCCACTTCCTTTACCTTACTACTCTTTACTGCACATGCGTCCCCAGCCAGGCTGTGTCTGTCAGCACCCCCCCCCCCCCCGAAGCACTTGCAGACTGTGTCTTTGTGATCCCGCTCCCCTCTCCTTGCTCCTGCAAAGACACCGACCGGCACAGTCACACCAACCACCCCCCCGCTCCCCTCCCGTCCGCGCACCTGCTTGCTGCGTCCCCGCTACTGCACAGACTGAAGAAACTCTGTCTCCCCGTGCGCGCTCCCCTTCAGCACAAGCAGGCGCGCTTTAGTTGCTTGTGCTGAAGGGGAGCGTGTGCGGGGAGACAGAGTTTCTTCAGTCTGTGCAGTAGCGGGGATGCAGCAAGCAGGTGCGGGGACGGGCGCGGGGGGAGGGTTGGTGTGACTGTGCCGGTTGGTGTCTGTGCAGGAGCAAGGAGCAGGGGCTGAAGGGGGGCGCCTGCTTGTGCTGCATAGGGTCATTTGCGCATGCGCCGCCTACAGTCCTGGTCGTTTTGCTTCTGATCATCTGAATGATTGCAATTTGGGGAGACTTAAGGGCACTATTGAGACAACTGAAGGTAAGCCTGAGATTAACTCTTTCCTTCTCCTTTAAGCTCTACTGCCAGGATCCTCCTGCTCTCTCCTAAGAGGGAACCTGCTCAGCCTCACTTAAGCTCTCTAGCTTGGCTGCCTGTTAAGCAAAGCTTACAAAATCCTTCTGCAAACATTCAAAGCCCTTCACTCCACTGCTCCTCACTACATTTCTTCACTGGTCTCCCTGCACATTCCTGGTCATCTCCTCCGCTCCTCTCAGAGCCTCTGTCTTTTTACACTATCCACATCCACTGTGCTCTCTCATCTTAAATCTTTCTATCTTGCTGCTCCTTACCTCTGGAACTCTATCCCTGAATCCCTCCGTAGGGAAGCTCAGCTGTTACCTTCTGGAGCACTAAAATATTATTTTGCCCAGTCCTGCGCTTAAGGGCAAATGCCCATACCTAGTGGACTCTTACCTTCCAATTTGTGCCTGTATGTTACCCAGCCACTTAGACTGCAAGCTCTACGGGGCAGGGACCTCCTTCCTACTGTGTCTCATACCACATGGCACTTATTCCCTGTGTATTTATACGTATTTATTGTATTTATTATAACACTTGTCCTCCTTGTGTGTAATTTGTGTGTATATTGTAAGATTGTACAGCGCTGTGTACCCTTGTGGCGCTTTATAAATAAAGTTATACATACATACATACTGTGACATGCTGACTGCCTGTACACACAAGTTTGGGGGAATTAGCAATGGTAGGCAGGCATGCAGAGAATCTGGAGCAAACGAGACAGGGACACCACTTCTTCAGACAAACACAGGTTTATTTAGGGCCAATTCTTCCCAACATCAATATAAGGCAGTTCATAAACAGTTCAGTGTTATGATATGTCCCTCCTTCAGGGCTCTCACCTTCCAGGGTTACTTCCACACTCTGGAACACTCAGGCTTCACCTTAAGCCTTGCTGGCTCCTCTCAGCACTCATCCGAATGGTCAGGACTCCCTCTGCTCCCTGCAGTGGCAGGTGGCACCCCAAGCTCCTCTGGGAGTTCCTAACACAGGCAGGCAACCTTCCTGCCCTGTGCCCTGCAAGAATCAATCTCCCACTCTTTCACACAGCCCTCTTATTTGCTGCTCACCTGCAGCCTTATCAGGCAGCTCCCCACAGCTGGCCAACTGAAAACATTAAAGGGATTTTGGAATGGAGGACCTAACCAATTAACCCTCCATTTACTCCAGGGACCTATTCATTTGGCTTTTCCTAAGCCAGTAACATAAACCCAGCATCACCTGCTGCAAAACCGTGCATTTTACCTGGTGCCATTTGTATCCCACCTTCAACACTGGTGGAAAATACCAAATAATGATCTTTTCCATTGCATCTCTTACAATACATACATACATATGTAGGGATCCATAGGGTTAACTAGTCCCTATGGCTTTAAACCCTGCAGCTTCCTGTTTTGTGCTGTTACTGGGCAAAGACCCATGTATTAGTTTTGAGTTTCATGTGTGTGTTTATTGGTTAACAGGGAGACCATTCCCTTGGCACTGAGAAATAGTGTTTAGCAGGGGGGGTGGGTCTGCCTCTTTGGCTGCCTTTGCTCAGAGGGAAAGGAGCACTGAGCCTGGCGGCAAGGAACTAGGCCCCAGTTAGCCATGTGCCCCAGAGTGCGGTCATCCACTCTGGTGAAGTCTGGGACAGGGACCCCATGAATGAGGACCAGTTAGATAGCAAGTTGTGTGGAGCACTTTCTAGGAAAGTGAGATAGTGAGGGAAGGAAGCATGAGCAGTTTGGCTCAGAGGAAAGTAGCTGTGGGAGTACCCTTCCAGACAGGCACTGTTGCCTTAGACATAGGAGGCAGGTTGTCTGAACCCTGATCCAAAGTTGCCGTGGGGCCTGAGGAGTGTGGTATCCAAGATGACTGTTACAGAGAGTGAGCAACTGAACCGAACTGAACTGATCTTGCCCAGGCTCAAGGGGAGTTGGAAGGAGTGGGTGTGCACCCTCTCTGTGCTGTCCTCAGAGAAATGCTATGCTAACTGATGTGTGTGAGTATATTGCATAACCCTGCACATTGCTTGTCGCTGAAAATAAACCAGTTCTACTGTTCAACTGCAAGAACCTTCTGGCGCCCATTTGTTATTCTGCACTGCACACAGCTACAGTGAGTTGTAGTTGCACTACACCATAGCTCTGTTTGATTACATCCACATAGCGAAGGCCCATCCTGAAGGACTGAGTCACATGTAACCCATGCTCTAGGCCAGTGATCCCCAACCAGTGGCTCGTGAGCAACATGTTGCTCACCAACCCCTTGGATGTTGCTCTCAGTGCCCCCAAACCAGGTAGTTATTTTTGAATTCCTGACTTGGGGGCAAGTTTTGGTTGAATAAAAACAAGATTTACTACCAAATAAAGCCTCTTGTAAGCTGATAGGGTGCATAGAGGCTACCTAATAGCCAATCGTAACCCTTATTTGGCACCTCTATCAACTTTTCTGATGCTTGTGTTGCTCTCCAAGTCTTTTTACATTTGACTGTGGCTCACGAGTAAGAAAGGTTGGGGACCCCTGCTCTAGGCCTATCTAGCCGTGCCGTTGGCTTGGTTACAGCCAAGAAAGGTTTACACATACAGTGGAGGAAATAATTATTTGACCCCTCACTGATTTTGTAAGTTTGTCCAATGACAAAGAAATGAAAAGTCTCAGAACAGTAGCATTTCAATGGTAGGTTTATTTTAACAGTGGCAGATAGCACATCAAAAGGAAAATTGAAAAGATAACTTTAAATAAAAGATAGCAACTGATTTGCATTTCATTGAGTGAAATAAGTTTTTGAACCCTCTAACAAAAAAGACTTAATACTTAGTGGAAAAACCCTTGTTTGCAAGCACAGAGGTCAAACGTTTCTTGTAATTGATGACCAAGTTTGCGCACATTTTAGGAGGAATGTTGGTCCCACTCCTCTTTGCAGATCATCTCTAAATCCCTAAGGTTTCGAGGCTGTCTCTGTGCAACTCTGAGCTTGAGCTCCCTCCATAGGTTTTCTATTGGATTAAGGTCCGGAGACTGACTAGGCCACTCCATGACCTTAATGTGCTTCTTCTTGAGCCACTCCTTTGTTGCCTTTGCTGTATGTTTTGGGTCATTGTCGTGCTGGAACACCCATCCACGACCCATTTTCAGTTTCCTGGCAGAGGGAAGGAGGTTGTCGTTCAGGATTTCACGATACATGGCTCCGTCCATTTTCCCGTTAATGCGAATAAGTTGTCCTGTGCCCTTAGCAGAAAAACACCCCCAAAGCAAAATGTTTCCACCCCCATGCTTGACGGTGGGGACGGTGTTTTGGGGGTCATAGGCAGCATTTTTCTTCCTCCAAACACAGCGAGTTGAGTTAATGCCAAAGAGCTCTATTTTGGTCTCATCAGACCACAGCACCTTCTCCCAGTCACTCCCAGAATCATTCAGGTGTTCATTGGCAAACTTCAGACGGGCCTGCACATGTGCCTTCTTGAGCAGGGGGACCTTGCGAGCCCTGCAGGATTTTAATCCATTGCGGTGTAATGTGTTTCCAATGGTTTTCTTGGTGACTGTGGTCCCTGCTAATTTGAGGTCATTAACTAACTCCTCCCGTGTAGTTCTAGGATGCTTTTTCACCTTTCTCAGAATCATTGACACCCCACGAGGTGAGATCATGCGTGGAGCCCCAGAGCGAGGTCGATTGATGGTCATTTTGTGCTCCTTCCATTTTCGAACAATCGCACCAACAGTTGTCACCTTCTCTCCCAGCTTCTTGCTAATGGTTTTGTAGCCCATTCCAGCCTTGTGCAGGTCTACAATTTTGTCTCTGACATCCTTGGACAGCTCTTTGGTCTTTCCCATGTTGGAGAGTTTGGAGTCTGCTTGATTGATTGATTGATTCTGTGGACAGGTGTCTTTTATACAGGTGACTAGTTAAGACAGGTGTCCTTAATGAGGTTGACTAATTGAGTAGAAGTGTCTAACCACTCTGTGGGAGCCAGAACTCTTAATGGTTGGTAGGGGTTCAAAAACTTATTTCACTCAATGAAATGCAAATCAGTTGCTATCTTTTATTTAAAGTTATCTTTTCAATTTTCCTTTTGATGTGCTATCTGCCACTGTTAAAATAAACCTACCATTGAAATGATACTGTTCTGAGACTTTTCATTTCTTTGTCATTGGACAAACTTACAAAATCAGTGAGGGGTCAAATAATTATTTCCTCCACTGTACATACATGCTGCACCCTTTTGTATCTGACACAGGCCATTCATTTGTTCGTTTTCTGTGCATTTGTTACAGTAACCTGTGCAGTGCAGCCAAAAAACACAGTGGACCTCCAGCATAATAATAATAGTTTAGGGAAATCACCCTTATACTGTACTTATTTCCCTTATCTCCATAATAATAAAACAGTACCTTGACTTGATTTTAGCTGAAATATCATTCATTCATATATTGGGTTTTTAATTACTTTTTTTTTAGTAAATTTAAAGTATGGTGGGTCAAACTACAGAAAGACCCCTTATCTGAAAATTCCAGGTACCATGTGTTTTGGATAATATGTCCAATATCTGAATTGGAATCTGATTTTCTTAATATGATACATACAGTATTAAATGTAAATGGAGGGATAATAAGGACAACATTAACATAAAAAAACAAG
Organism: Xenopus tropicalis; assembly: GCF_000004195.4. Taxonomy (NCBI): domain Eukaryota; kingdom Metazoa; phylum Chordata; class Amphibia; order Anura; family Pipidae; genus Xenopus; species Xenopus tropicalis. The sequence continues at coordinate 63,003,469 of NC_030683.2, forward strand.
TGGGACATATGGGCAGAGGGCCCAGTGTTGGACAGAAATGGATATCTAAAGCTGGCCATACACGTGTAGATTTTTAAAAGATCTTTTTGTTGTTGAATAACCAAGCTTATCTTGAAATGATTGTTTAACAGTACAATTTGTCCATCAACAAAAAGATCATTTCAAAAGATAGCATTTACACGTAGTTGAAACTAGGAATAAAGGCCCCCATACACGGACCGATAGAAGCTGCCGTTATCTGTCCCTTGGACCCACTCGGCAGCTTATCGGCCCGTGTAGGGGCAGAAACGAGCGGGCTGGCCGACCAATATCTGGCCTGAAATTGGCCACATGTCGATCAGCCAGGTTAGAAAATCCAGTCAGATCGGGGACCGCATCGGCTCGTTGCCCCATGGCCGCAAATGTAATCCGATCGTTTGGCCCTGGGGATTTATTTTTTTTAAGGCACTTGCTACCCGATATCGCCCACCCGTAGGTGGGGATATCGGGTGAAGATCCACTCGCTTGGTGACATCGCCAAGCGAGCGGATCTGCCCGTGTATGGCCAGCTTAACTGTGGGTAGCCGCCTTCTTGGTCCTGCAAATAATTGGACAATGAACAAATTTAATTATTATATTGGGCTGAAAACTCCAACATACTGTTCTTCGACTTTGGCTTATTTTGGCGATTCGGCCCCCTATCTTTTTGTGGCGCCGCTCTGAACACCTCAATTTTCCCATTGACTTTGACAGGGAAGATTTTCAAACTGCTGCCGCACTTACAGCTTAGAAGCTACACCCCCCAAACTTGAATAACATAATCATGGGGTCACCCCGAATGAAACAGCAACATTTGTTGGATGACCCCAAAGTGGGAGGGGCCAGCAACAGCCAATCAAATTTCACCCATTGACTTTAATGGGGAAATTGAAACTGCTGCCAATCTTATAGCCTTGAGGCTACACTCCCCAAACTTGAATCACATAGTCATGGGGTCAGCCTGAATGAAAATATGATGATTGCTGGATGCCCAAAAGTGGGCGGGGCTGTGAACAGCCAAATAGATTTTACCTATTGATTTGGCGGAAATCCAACCTGCTGCCATTCTCAGAGTAATAACGCCGGGGTCCCCAAACTTTTTACACTTGGTCACTAGGGGACTGCAGTTTTAGATTTGAAAAGTGGGCGGAGCCACCAACAGCCAATCAAATTTTGCCTATTGATTTTTATTGGTTTGATACCAGAGTTCCCAAACTTTGCACAGTCGGTCACTGGGTGACTACACATTCAAGTTTTTTTTTTAAAAATGCACAGTGGGAGGGGCCAAAAACAGCCAGTCAAATTTTACCCATTGACTTTTATGGGAAAATTGAAACTGCTGCCAATCTTACAGCTTTGAAGCTACACTCCCCAAACTTGAATCACACAGTCATTGGCTCAGCCTGAATGAAAATATGATGATTGTTGAATGCCCAAAAGTGGGCAGAGCTGTGAACAACCAATCAGATTTTACCTATGGACTTGTGGAAATCCAACCTGCTGCCATTCTCACAGTAATAACATCAGGGTCCCCAAACTTTGCAGGGTTAGGCACCAGTTAACTGTGGTTCAAGGTAAGAAAAAGTGGGTGGAGCCACCAACAGCCAATCAAATTTTACCTATTGACTTTCAATGGGAAAATTCAACCTGCTGCCAATTCTCACAGTATTAACACCAGGGTCCCCAAACTTTTCACAGTTGGTCACTAGAGGACTGCAGTTTTAGTTTTGAAAAAGTGGGCGGGGCCACCAATATCCAATCAGATTTCACCTATTGAATTTTATTGGTTTGGTGCCAGGGTTTGCAAACTTTGCACAGTCAGTCACTGCATGACTTCGTACTCAAGGTTAGAAAAATTGGGCGGGGCAGCCAAAAGCCAATCACATTTCTTTCATTGTTTTCAGTGGGGAAATTTTAACTGCTGCCATTCTCACATGTTTAATGTCAGGGTCCCCAAACTTTGCACAGTTTGTCACTGGGTGACTTCATACGTTTAAATTTAAACTGCTGCCAATCTTTAAATATTAATACTAAGGTCTCCAAACTTTGCAGAGCTAGTCACCTGTTAACTGCGGTTCAGAGTTGGGTGGAGCCACCAACAGCCAATTAGATTTTAACTATTGATTTTCAATGGGGAAATTCAACCTGCTGCCATTCTTACAGTATTAACACCAGGGTGACTAGGGGGCTGCATTTTTTAGGTTTTAAAAAGTGGGTGGAGCCACCAACAGCCAATCAGACTTCACCTATTGATTTTTTTTTGTTTAAATTTAAAATGCTGCCTTTCTCACACTATTTTTGTCAAAGTTCCCAAAAGTCAGTCACTGGATGATTACATATTCAGGGCTAGAACAAGTGGGAGGAGCCACCAACAGCCAATAACATTTCATCTATTTACTTTCAATGGTGAAGTGTAAAATGCTGTCAGTCTCACAATTTTTATGCCTGAGTCTCCAAAATTTGCAAAGTTGGTCACTGGGAGACTGCAGTTCAAAAATAGGAAAAGTGGGTTGGGCCACTAACAGCCAATCAGATTTCATCCATTGAATTTTATTGGTTTAAATTTAAAATGCTTTAACTATTAATCCTAGGGTCCCTAAACTTTGCAGAGTTAGTCACTGGGTAACTGCAGTTCCAGGTTAGAAAAAGGGGGTGGAGCCAGGCATAGATTCGCAGCAAATTTCCGCATTTTGCCATTGGCGAATTATTTTGCGAAACTTCCAAGAAAATTTGCTGTTGAAAAATTAGTCGTGCATCAAAAATTTATGGTTGCCTAAAAATGGACGCGATCATTTTAAAAAGGGGCACAGTCGCTTCAAAATGGACGCGCGTGACAAAAAAAGATGCAGGTGGAAAAAAAAACACGTTTTGTGTATTTTTTGACCTTTCGCAAATTTTGCGGCAAAGGGAAACAGGTCTGATTCGCTCATCACTAATTGGTAGATATACGATTGTTTTGTGTCCTCCTACCTTACAATTATTTTAAGGTTTTGTTAGATCTGAAATTGGTCGTTAAGAAAGGAAAAATCATTACATGTGTGGCCTGATTAAGTTGATAGATTGTATAAACATAAAGGTGAATATTAGGGCTAAGTCACATGTGGCCTCTGCTGAGTAGCAGTGATCAATAAGTCATATTTGTTACTTGGATACTCACTTAAAGCAATGGAAAATGCTACATGTAGCCCTCAGCTTGCAGTTAAAAAAATGCAAATCATAGCCCAACACTACAAGCACTAAATGTTGTATATCAAACCCTGTATCCCTTCAAAAAGTCACATCCCCTGAATCCTTCATTGTCAGTAAGTCTTAATGCATCATGTCTATGCTTCAATAATCTATACAGGTATTTAGTAGTTGCAAGGTCCCCTCAAGCACCACCCCATCCTAATTAACATTTGTGCACATCCTCATTACTATAGATCTGCTTACTTGGTGAGGCCAAGCAGGTTGATTGCTGGGCACCATACGAGGCTATAAACTGCCTTGAGCGCCCTAGGCAACCCGGTCGGCCAACTCCGCCCACCTCCCCGCACCTCCGAACGGCGCATGCGCGCCAAAGCACAGGAGGAGGTGCAGGGGGCGGTGCGATTAGATCGCTCATTGCCTCCGCCGCTAATGACAAGCGGCGGAGGCAATGACAAAGTAGCACTAGGGGTAGGCAGGAGAGGCTCCTGCCTGGCGCCCCTGAATCGTTGCGCCCTAGGCAGCTGCCTCTTCTGCCTACCCCTAGTTTCGGCCCTGGTCTGTGCACTTTGCACGCATTCTGCCAGACCCCAGACAGAAGTGCCCTCTGCTAGTGCAGTAAGGAGCGGAACTAAGGGAATAAGAAATAACTAAAAATATTGATTTTTTTTTCAGATTAAAACAATAGGCAAAAAGTATGTTCAAAACAAGCCCTATTCAATTAATTGATGGTGAACAAGGTGGTATGCTGCCTCTTCATTTTAGAAGAAATAGAAAAGATGTAGGTAAATGGGGAACAGTTCATATGTGTAACAACAATGATGCCGCATATCAAGAAGCCAACTTCTATGTATATGTGATAGGGAGGATAATAATTGTATAACATATCACATAACTAAGCCAGATGCATTGATCGTTTTATAGAGATATCATGAACAATACACCTGGCTTAGTATTTCATTACTATGTACATATATTACATTGGTCCTTCCAAACCATCAAGATGAAACTAAGCTTTTTGGACCAGCCCAAGCCCTATATGTAAGTTTAATAAAAGCAAAAGTTGTATTTCTCAACCAGGAACAGATAGGAACCAGTATATGTTTGAGTTGTCCTTCGGATTATTTCACTGCATGGCTCTCCAGTGCTGCTTATAGACTATTTTAATTAGTAAGGGAGTGCTTTTCTAACCAGGCTATTGTCTTGCTGTGCTTACTCACTGTGTATACTTACCATACAGCTGTTATAACACACTGCTTGTCCTGTAACAAACAGAATTAATGCACCCTGCAGATGAATAACCTCCAATAGAATTCCCTAATTGTATGAAACATTCCCATTGGTAGGAGTTTGCTTGGGTCTTTAGTTCTATGAGCTATTTGAACTATTTTTTTATAAATTATTTATTGCCATGAAGCTTGAAGTATATTCTTTTTATTTATTTTTTTTGAACATCAGGTACAATCAGGGGCATTAAGTATTATTATTATTAGTATTATTATTTTGGGGAAGGTTGTGAGGAGAGGCGCATGGCAACCTCCCATTTGATCAGTACCTAGTCCCCTATGTAACCTCAATGAGGTGGATACTTTGTTGGCAACGGAAGTGAAAGAAGGGCTTTAGTACAGAACAATAGACTGTTTATGGAGGTTGGTTTGATTGTGTAACTACGGTGATTTCAGACTCCACTGATCTAGTTCATGCACCAATCCCTTCCCCCCCTCTTCCCCCTCTTCCCTTTACTGCATCTGGCTAATCTTACTACTACGAGGCCAGTGGTATGGGATACATAGATCCATATCTCCTGTGATGATGCATGAGACTAATGAAATGTGATTTACCCTGTAAATAAGTGTAAATATTATAATGAACTTCTACCTCGATGATTTTCACCCCCTTGAATCTTTTCCTTGCAATTTATTAGATAACTGATCATGCACAATAATTAATATGAATCTATTATTGATTATCAGGACAACTAACAAAGACTAATGAACGTGTAAGTATATCTTCTGTAACCTATGTAGTTATTTGTTCATTATATGAAATTCACTTTTTAACTTTAAGATTAAATAAAAGCTATGTTTTAATTACTTAATCAGATGAAGCACTAAAGTGTTTTTGTATTGGAGTTAACCAATTAGGGTGGGAAACACCCAGTGCAGTCTGAACTTTACGCAGAAAAGTGTGAGTTTCTTCCCTCTTTTTTGACCCATTAAGTATTGTATACTTTTTTCTGCCTTTATACAGTCTGCCTGCATTAATGCCTACTTTGTATCATCTACATTTTAGAAGATTGTTATATGGACCTTAGGGACAGGTATTCAGACTATAACATCTTGAATGCAGTGAGGTTAAGAAAATAACGGATTGACATCTGCATTACATTAGAGTAGCACAGGACAAAGTGGTTCTGCAGCAAACTCTAATGTCAGTGTTCTTCTGGGTAGCTTAGAGAAGTAAAGGTTTATTCTAGTGGTTGCTTCTTCTGGACATTTTTTAGAGTCACTGCTGTACAAACCACCCTATGCTCCTTAAGATATAGATAGCACCATACACCATACAGCCCCGATGTCTGCACCTTGACAAAAGTCCTGAACCACTGACCAGTAGTCAGTCTCCAGTTCATGCCACATGCATCAGGTGCTGTAATCTTCCTCCAAACCAACCTCCCACATGTGTATCAGGTAAATTGACAGGATTTTGTGAGATTTACCAGTAAGCTCCAGCAAGGTAGCAAACACATGCAACTACTGTATGATAAGATATAGGAGTGAACAAAAAGGAGTACAGAAGTACATGTGACCTCTCTTGTTGATATTTTGCAGGGTTTATAAAATATCAGGGCTTTAAAAAAATTATGTAACACGTTCTCTAGGCAGGTGTTATTGTTAGGGCAGCCATGAGCCCTGCTCTTTGAGCATGGCACACAATTGTACACAGTTCAACAAAGCAGTGTGCAAAAGTGGCACTTTTGAAAATAGCATTACAACTTGCATATGGTTTTGTACTTGTATGAATCAATAGACAAGTAAACATGGCACTGTAATATTGGAACAGTATAGCACTGTGTACTAATTATGTATAGCTCTTATTTAGAGCACTGTTGAGTAAAGGGGCATTATGAGCTATGAGCCCACAGTGTGTCTGAATATATAATGCATTTAATTGGGTTTTGAATGGCATTAAATGGGATATTGGTTTATGTTATGTTCATGACCTACACATCAACCTACACTCGCTCACCTCACTTACCAATAAAAGCTGCATGACAATATCATTGTTGGAATGATAATGGCCACAGCTTTATTGAAAAAATACAACAGTGCAAAATTATTAAATACAATACAAAATTGGTAAACATGTATAAACATGAACAGTACATTGATATAATAAGTGCAAAAACATTACCATAACCAAACACTGTCCCTGAGCCCCTTGCCAGCCTGCCCTTCCAATCCCTAGCTCGGATACCCGCCGCCAATCCGGGACCTATCCAGTCCCCTTTTCTAGTTAGCCATATCAGTACCCACCCAGCGCTTTATAGCGCACCTTTCGTATTCCATCCACCAATGGTCACCCACCTTAGGGGTTAAACCATCCACTATACCTGATCTGGCATACCAGAACAAACTTACCCCCCGGCAGACTGACAAGGACCCGCCATAGTATGTAGAGCTGGACCCCTCCAGCTCTGCATACGCCACCGCGACTTCCAGGCCAGTGTAATGGCCTCCTGCAAGTTAAAGTTAAACAGGTCCAACCCTATGTCATTCAGGTGGACCCCATCCTGTCGAAAAAAGGCCATGTTGTTCTCTAAATCCGACTACCCCACCATTGGCCTGTATGTAATTGGATCCCGCTCTGTTTGTTTTGATTCTGGCACTGTTTACTGCCCTATGAAAGCGGGCCCCCCTCCAATGGGCTCTGGGAATGATGTCTGACCATATCAAGATAACTCCTTCGAACAGTGACCGTAGCCTAAGGCAGTCTTTCCTAATGGTGGAAATTAGGATTTTCATGGGACATTGGCCTATGTCATTGCCCCCCGCATGTAGAAGTATGACATTGGGTGGCCCCGACTCTTTTGCCTCCTGTACTGCTCGAGGCACTATCTCCTCCCACCTGAGCCCTCTCCTGCTAACCCACTGCAGCTTCACCTGAGACACCGGGAAACCCAACTGAACTGATGCCCTCCTTTCGGCCCAGTGTATGAAGGAGTGTCCCATGAGCCATACCTTGCATTGAAGGGCACCTAAATGGGGGGAAAACAGATAACACAGTATTGCTGCACCATTATTTACCCACTTACAACCCCCCCTTTTTTTTTTTTTAATTTTAATTTAACACTCAACTCTGTTGGGTCTAAAGTAAGCCTGGAACCTATTTGACTCCCATCTACCAATTCTCCTAATTACGTCTGCCCCTAGGCCCCACCTCGCTGCTTCTGTAGCGGCCCCGATTCTGAAGGAGTGGCTCCCATACTCCTTCGCGGCAAGGTGTAGCCCTTGCAATGCCTTCTTAAGAACTGCGATGAACTGGTAGCGAGATCCTGACCCTATAGTAATTGTCAAATCACCTGACCAGACAGGTGTGGTGTCCTTCGATCCAATATAGCTTTACCCTAAATCCTGTACCTTTTTTGTCGGTCTTGGAGTCTCTCAGTATGATGGACACGCTCCCTTCCAACCTAATGACGTCCCTCAGCAGGATACCCCTGCCCCCGGCCTTGTTGTGACTTACCAGCTCTGAGATCCGAAATGCACCGAAAAAGGCCCAGGAGAATGCCAGTTTAAACAATACCAGGCCAAGCCAAAAGCCCTAATCTGTCTACATTGGTCTCTGCTCCCATTTCCTGTTCTAGTTGGAACCATTCCCTCTATACTCTGTTGTAGGAGCTCCAGGTGGTCGGAGCTATGGACCGCCTGACCCATTCTATCATACCTGAGGCACCAATCTCCATGCGATGTCTGGGCATCGCTCTCCTTCCTGTTCCGCTTCCGGCGCCAGACCCCAAAATCTGTCCCACTGAAATCGAGATAAAGCTTCAGCAATCTCATTAACTTCCCCAGGGATATGTTCTGCCCTAAACTTGATGTTCAGCTGTAGGCAGCGCAGTACCAGATGCCGTAAGAGGGATAGCACCTGGAGGGATGAGGAGGTCAAGTTGTTGACCGCTAGGACCGCTGCCATGTTGTCTGACCGAAACAAAACCAATTTGTTAGACAAGTCCTGCCCCCAGAGTTCCACTGCCACTATTATTGGGAACAATTCCAAGAAGGCCAGGTTGCTTGTAAGCCTACCCGGAAAAGTATGCCCCAAAGCCTGTTGCCCCTGCTGCATCCGTGAATAAACTAATCTTGGAATTCTCTACGGTGTTCTCTAACCAATATACTGTACCTTCCTGGAGGAAATTGTTCCAGACCGCTAAGTCAGCTTTGTGCCCCTGGTTGAGGCTGATGAAGTGATGTGGTTGCCTGACCCCCGCCATGGCCAGGGCCAGGCTCCTGGAGAACACCCTCCCCATTGGGATTATGCTGCAAGCTTACCTAAAAGGGACTGCAGCTGCTTTAATGTCACCTTTTTTGCTTGTGTTGATTACTCTATTTCCACCTTCAATTTTAGCACTTTGTCCATTGGGAGCCGGCATTCCTGCCGGATTGATCTCAATGCCGAGAAATTTGAGGCATGTGGTGGGGCCCTCCGTCTTTTCCCGTGCTAGTGGTACGTCGAACAGTTCCGCAACCTCGTGTAGTGTTTCAAGTAGGACTGCACACAAATTAGAGCGCTGTGGGCCCATGCAGAGAAAGTCATCCAGGTAGAGTATGACTGAGGTGACTCCTGCTTTCTTATGTACCACCCACTCTAGAAATGTGCTGAAGGCCTCGAAATAAGCACAAGATATGGAGCAGCCCATGGGCAGGCTCCTGTTCACATAATAGTGCCCCTGGAAGTGGCAGCCCAGTAGGTGTAGTGAATCTGGGTGTACCGGCAGTAGCTTGAAAGCGGACTCTATGTCGGCTTTTGCCATCAATGCCTCCTGTCCTGCCTTACCCACTATGTGTACCGCCTCATCGAACGAGGTGTAGGAGACCCCTACCAGTTCCTTATCGATCTCATTGTAAACCGAGCTGCCTTTGGGGTGGGAAAGGTGGTGGATTAGCCGGAATTTTCCAGCTTCCTTTTTCGGCACCAGGCCAAGGGGGCATGTTCTAAGATTATGCAGTGGCGGGGCTTTGAAGGGACCCCCCATGCGTCCCAAGCTCACTTCTTTGTGAAGCTTTTCTAGTACCAACCCCGGGTTTTCATTGGCTGACTTCAGGTACTTACGATGATCCCCGTGTGTCCCCCCCCCCCCCCCGGAATCCTAAACCCAACCTGAAAACCATTTAATAGGAGCTCTGCTTTGTCCCTAGCCGGGTACTTATTTAGCCATGGAAGCATCACTTCTAGCTTCACTGGCGTCAGGTCCTTTACCAAAACCTTCTCTGGCTTTTCCTGCTGCCCCTTTTCCTTTTTTGAAGCAACTACTGAGTGGGTGTACTCCTGCGCATAAAGAGCATTCATGTTTGAAGCGGCAGGATGGCCCCCATTTGCAGTGGTTATCATTGTATAGCCAGCAAATGCCTTTTTTGTGTGCTCCAGCTGGGCTGGAAGCTTGCCCGCTGGAGCTGCCTGGAAAGGGCTGTTGGCCTCCAGACCCTGGGCCCCCATAATCCTAGTAACCTTTATTGTTCATCAGCCTCATCCAGAGGCCGATTTCCCGGTGGTCCCAACTCACGTCCTGTCGCACTGCCATCCTCTGACGAAATTGTTTGTCGTACCGTAGCCATGCTATGCTCCCGTATACCCTATGTGCCTCCCAGTTCCTGTCTAGGTAGCAGAATAGAGCTGAACAGTGTTCGGGGTATTTTTCCCCTACTATGCTCGCCAGAATGGCGAACGCCTGCAGCCAGTTCCCGAATGTCCTAGGTATGAGTCTAAAGCGGTGCCTGTCCTCGTCCTCCCCTTTCCTGTATTCCTTTCCCTTTTCGTATTTATCTATGTTGAATCTTTCTAAGGGGAGCAAGGTGAAGATGTCTACATACTCACGTTTCCATATTTTCTCCCGCACCTCTGGTTTTAGGTGCGACCCTAGGGGGCCTTTGAAGTAGATATAGGCGTGCCCCTTGGCCGAATCCGAGAGAGGCACTGGCTTTTTCCTCCACTTCCCTCTCCTCCTGACCCTCCCGCTGGCCCCTGCACATTTGTGCCCTCTGTAGTGGGTACTGTCGCTCTGCTAGGGGCCCCCATTGGTGTTTGGGTCTTCCCGTCCCATTGCCCTATGAGTTTGCGCAAGCTATCCATGAATGCCGCCATTGACTGCCTACCTGTTTGACTGTCCCATGGCGACTGTTGGTGTGGTGCTTGCCGGTTGTTGGCCCGGCCCCTGAGTTATTCCCTGCATACCTGCGCTGTTGGTGTTCAAGCTGTCCCGGCCTGTGATTTCCTGCGAGGTCCCACGTTGTTGTTGTGCTACGTCCTCTCCTCTGTTCTCTGGCCTGTACACCTGTGGAATACAAAGCGGGGGCGGGGCATACCCTGGGCTGCCACGGTGTGTGCAGCCGTTGTTCCCTCCCACCCCACTGCAGCCGCTCCAGGCCCTCCATTAGGCCCCCAGGGCCTGCTCCAGACCCACTCCTGGTGGCCTTTGCAGGGTAGGAGGCATGTACCCAGGCAAACCTGTGGGTATTGTGTTCCCCTGGGTGGTGCCGGCCGTCCCACCCACTCCCCTGTTGTTCCCTGAAGTGCCTGCCCCATGCAGACTGGGCCGCTGCTGCTCCCCCTCTATTGCCTGCGTCCTGGCTGTGAGCCCAGGCCCCCCCCATCGAGGGCCCGCCCACTCCTTATGCGCTCCCTGAGGTGCCTGCCCCTTGTGGTGCTGTGTCCCAGGCTATCAGGGCCGTCGCTGCTCCCCCTCCCCTCTCTGGGGTTAACCTCGGAGCCCAGGCCTCCCCCAGCATCGGCGCGCCTGCCGCGCGGCTCTCCTGCTCCCTCCCCGAGGCCCAGCGTCTGCCTGTCCAGCGTGTGTAGTGCTTCCTCCCTCCCGGCTCGCATTACTTGCCTGACTGCGGAGCCGCCTGGACGTGCCTGGGGTGCTGATCCTCCCTGGTGAGCATTCCTCCTCGCCGGATGCCTCCTCCACGTGGTCCTCGCTGGTCGCGCCGGATCCTGTGCTTCTGGGCCGCGTGCTGGATCCTCCGCACCGTGGTCTGCCTGGGGGGGTGGTTGGCTCCTGGCGGGCTGCATACAAATGCAAACTACACATGTGAAATTAAATGAAATACAACTTACCTTTGTATGTAATAAATGCACAACATTTTCCCAGGTGCACTAACCCAAAATAACAAAAAAGGTGCTTGTAACTGGTGTCCAGTACATTCTACCTTCTGTTATAGGTGTTATAGGCTGTTATAGGTGACTAGACCTTCAGCAAGCTTTGCTGTATTTGCTTATTCACAATGAGTTAAATTTGCTAACTAAAAAAGGTAATAGAAAAGAAGTTGTGAAGAGTCGGTATAACCGTCTACTCATTGTAGCCCCTTTGTCTTCTACAGGACCAGTATTTAATCCCATACATACATATCATGATTAGGAAACTCTAGTGCCAGGCACTGGCACTCAAGTTACAGTGCCAGCACCACAGACATTCAATGAAAATCACAAGGTTTTGCAATCCTTCTTATGATAAATCCACCAGGAATTATCATGGGGTCAACTAAAACCCCAACAAAATCTTTGTTGAAATATTTAGTTACCTGTTCCAAGAATGCAGTACAGTAAACCTGGCACTGGGCTGATCCAACACATATACAGAAGCTTTATTCCCTGGGGATGGCCCAGATATCTCCATATGATATAAGTATTTTGCTTTAATGGCTTTAATGTCCAATTACGTGGTGTGAGAAAGTACTATTTAAGCATATAAATACTGAAATAATGTATGTATCTGTAGCACACACCAGAGACTGCCATATCAGGATAAGTGCCTTTATTTGAAATATAGACAAAGTTGTATATTTAAATTTTCTAAACCTTAGAGTTTCTCCACGCTCAGGATGAGGTGATTAATTATGGTTATTTATCATGGGCTAAAATGAAATTAATCTTCTAAAAAATGTGACACTTCCTGCATGTCCAACATGCTGTTACCACAATGTGTGGGCTATGACCTGCACATGGCTTAGCACCTTCAGGACCTATGGAAATGGACTGAGAAGACTGGTGATTCACAATACAAGAGTTCATTAGTTATAATATATATTTATATATATGGGGACCAAAAGATCCTTCATACCTTGTTCAACTAGTTTAACAATAGGGGAGAATATCCCATGGCTGCAGGGGTCCCTCCAAGGAGGAATTGCTTGTGAAGACATGGAAAGAAGATTTGTTATATACCATGTTTCTTTGAGTTGCTTGGGATACATATACGCATGGGGGAAAACTGCAGACCTGAAATATTACTTGCTGGGAGTTCAGAAAAGTCAAGAAAACCACCTAGGGAAGGCTGATACTACAAAATGTACAAAAAAACGGCATATAACCACATGTAATGTAGTTTAGATATTACTTTCTCCTTCCTCTTGTCTTTTAACAATTTGCATTTTATTTAGAATGGAAATTTATTTTTATATGTATTTGCATATTTACATTCTGTTATTGTATTGATCTTTGTCTGTCCTATTATTATGTTTTAATGTGCAGCACTGCATAAATAAAAAAATGCATCTAGAAAGCTGAGATGAAATATAGAAGGACATAAAGAAAAATCTTCAGCACACCACTTACATACATGTTCTCAGAGGGTGCTTAACTTCCACGGCCGCTCCCAAGCCTTTTCTCCATGTAGCTTTGCAAAGGGAAAGAAGCACACCAGTTGTGTCGGCAATGCCTTTAAATAATTTATTTGCAGAAATGAGCAAAACAGCACAAGCTTTCGGGGGTGACCCCTTCTTCAGGTGAAATACACACAAGTGAACAATTTACTCACTAAATACCTTAACAGACCATGTGACACTAGCATGTGACCCATTAACCCCATCACGGCTGCAGTATCAAACAGTCCCAAGCAGCCATTCAATTATGTGAATTGACAATCCCCTTCATAAGAATTCTTTACACTTCATAATCTGTAAAACATATAACCATAAATACAAAGTATCACATTTAAAAACCAATTATACAAAATATCCTACAAAAAACAGTTACAAAGTCTATAAAAAACATTTCAAGCTAAAGCAGGGGTCTCAAACTCGCAGCCCGTGGGCCATTTGCGGCCCTCGGTACAATATTTTGTGGCCCGCACCAACGCCTTCTCAAAAGCAATGAATGGATCGCGATTTTTATTGCGATTCAAGGGATAATGCAAGGCACGGTGGGAGCTGCTGATTGCGGAAATGACGTTATGCCATCATAACAGTTATTATGGGAAGACGTTTGTGCACACAGAACGTCTTCCCATAATAACTGTTATGATGGATAACGTCATTTCCGCAATCAGCAGCTTCCGCCCGCCGTGCCTTGCATTATCCCTTGAAAGCCAATTTTTTGTGAAATCCCTTATGCGGCCCAGCCTCATCCTGACTTTGCCTCCTGCGGCCCCCAGGTAAATTGAGTTTGAGCCCCCTGAGCTAAAGCTTTCGTTTAGACCTTGAGGGGAAAGAGAATCTAGTTTTTTAATCCACACTGCCTCTCCCTTTAGCAATTGTTTAGTCAAATTTCCACCTCTAAGTAAATGGACTTGTTCTAATACTGCCCATCTGACCTGTGCCACTGAATGCTTAGCTACATAAAAATGTTTAGCCACAGATAGTTCAGATACATATTTCTTTCCACTTTCTTGTTCAGATTTTTCTTTTTCTCTATCAGGAGTGTAGTTCCTTATATTGCTTTTATGTTCATTTAAACGGGTTCTTATTGCTCTAGCTGTCTGCCCCACATAAGGGACCCCACATGGGCATTTTATCATATAAATTACCCCAGAACTGTTACACATAAAATGTCTTTAAACAATTTACCTACTTCACGATCATCTTGTAACATGTTCCAGTGTTTTAAAATTATTTTATTTATGTTGTGGGTGTGGCTACCAAAAGTTGACACAAAGGCCACTCTCTCAGATTTTTTTGTCTTCGGTTGTATTTTCTTGGTTACTAACTCCTCACGTTTTACTCCTTTTAAATTCTGCTTAATTTCATTAAGTTGTTTCTCATTATAGCCTAGAAATATAGAAGTAGCCATCCACAATAGAAATTGCCCAAAGTTGTCTCATGAATAAACTTAGAGTGACTTAAGAAAAACAAAGCACCAAATATACCCTTCCACCAGTGATTTACATTATAGCTGGTGGGAATTCATTTGCAGGAGATTAGTCGTCTGCGGTAGTGAAGATTTATTGCGGATGACTAATCTCCTCGTCTGCAAGTACCCTAAGAATCACAGGCAAACTATCATTGTTTTCTCTCAATATGAAGAATCAACAGCCTTACATCTTTGGCATCACAGTGGGTTTAGGGGCGCCCCATTTCTAGAACTGCTGAATTTCTATTTTGAAAAACAGGAATTTGGCTCTTAAAGCTACCAGAGGCATCTTTTTGCCACCCTTGGTAACTGCTCACTAACTACCCACTGAGGCAAGGTTCTCACCTTGCCTAATTGCAGGGACGACCCTGATGGAGGTAAATTGATGAGAAAACCACATCTTTAATTTCATTACATATGACCTTGCATAATAACTTCCCTTAGAGCTCATTTACCCAGCACTTGCATGTGGGATTGTAAAAATCATGTGCATGGTACAGAGCAGTGTTGGTGGGTGCAAGGAATTATTATTATTATTAACATTTATTTATAAAGCGCCAACATATTCCGCAGCGCTGTACAATAAGTGGGTTTCATACATTGGACATACAGAGTAACATATAAAGCAATCAATAACCGATACAAGAGGTGGAGGGCCCTGCCCAAAAGAGCTTACAATCTACAAGGAAAAAGGGTTGAGACACAAGGTGTGGGAATGGGCATGACCAGAGTTGTGAGAGGTGTGGCACAGGGTTTTGCTAAATTAGATTAGGGTAAGCTTCTCTAAATAAATGTGTTTTTAGAGATCTCTTGAAGGCAGAGAGATTGGGAGAAAGTCTGATAGTTTGTGGGAGCGAATTCCAGAGAAGGGGGGCAGCCCTTGCAAAGTCTTGAATGCGAGCATGTGAGGAGGAAATGAGAGAGGAGTTGAGGAGCAGGTCAGTAGAGGAGCGTAACAAGCGGGTTGGATGGTACCTAGAGATAAGTTCAGAGATGTAGGGTGGGGCAGAGTTATGAAATGCTTTGAATGTAAGAGTCAGGAGTTTGAATTTTATCCTGGATGGTAAGGGAAGCCAGTGCAGGGATTGGCAGAGTGGCACGGCAGAGGAGGAGCGGTTGGAGAGGTGTATGAGCCTGGCAGCAGTATTCATTATGGACTGGAGAGGGGACAGTCTTTGGAGGGGAAGGCCAATTAATAGGGAGTTACAGTAGTCCAGGCGAGATATTATAAGAGAGTGAATAAGAATTTTGGCAGCATCATGGGTGATAAATGATCATATTTTGGAGATATTTCTTAGGTGAAAGTGACATGATTTGATAAGTGATTGGATATGAGGAGTGAAGGACAGGGCAGAGTCAAGGATAACCCCAAGGCACCGGGCCTGGGAAAATGGGGTGATGGTAGAATTGTTAACCTATATAGATACCTCGGGAACAATGTGGGCGTTGGATGGGGGAAAGAGAACCAGTTCAGTTTTAGAGAGGTTTAATTTAAGGTAGCGTTGGGACATCCAAGTGGAGATAGCGGCCAGGCAGGAAGAGACGCGAGTTAGAAGCTCTGGGTTGAGAGAAGGAGAGGAAAGATAGATCTGAGTATCGTCAGCATAGAGGTGGTACTGAAAGCCAAAAGAATTGATTAATTTGCCAAGTGAGGAGGTATAGAGAGAAAATAGTAAGGGGCCCAGGACAGAGCCTTGGGGAACCCCCGACAGAAAGAGGCAAGGGAGAAGATGATTCCCCATTGTAAGAGACACTGAAGGATCAATCTGAGAGATAAGATGAAAACCAGGATAAGGCAGTGTCACGAAGGCCAAGAGAGCGGAGAGTCTGGAGGAGAAGAGGGTGATCCACAGTGTCAAAAGCAGCAGAGAGATCGAGAAGTATTAGTAGCGAGTAGTGTTTTTTGCCTTTAGCCAATAGGGGGTCATTTGTTAGTCAGGTTAGAGCAGTTTCGGTGGAGTGTTGTTGTCTAAAACCAGATTGTAGGGGATCCAGGAGGTTATTGTCAGAGAGGAATAGCGTCAGTCGGTTGTAGACTAGGCGCTCAAGTAGTTTGGAGATGAATGGGAGCAGAGAGATAGGTCAGAGATTAGTAGGATTGGAGGGACCAAGGGAGGGTTTTTTCAGAATAGGGGTTATAAGTGCATGTTTCAGTTGGGAGGGAAAGATTCCAGTAGAGAGCGAGAGATTGAATAGATGAGTTAAGGCTTTGATAAGACAGGGGTTGGCATTACGTAGAAGTTTGGTAGGAATGGGATCAAGTGGGCAGGTAGTAAGGTGAGAGGAAGACAACAGTTTTGAGACTTCCTCTTCAGTCACTGGGGAGAAGGAGCCAAGAAGAGACTGGGTAGCTTGTAGGGAGGGACGGGAATGGTTATGGGGATTAAGTTGTGCAATGTCACTTCGGATGGTGTCAATTTTATTTTTAAAGTGCTCTACGATAGCTTGAGCAGTGACTGAAGCACACGGAGGGAGTGGAGGAGGGGACAGAAGAGAGTTAAAGGTAGAGAAGAGTTGTGCAGGTTTTTTAGAGAGTGAGTTAATAAGTGCAGTGAAGTAGGCTTGTTTAGCTTGGCAGAGGGTGGTGTTGTAGGAGAGCAGAGCAGATTTGTAGCTGCAGAAATCTGACCTTGATTTGCACCAGCGGTGCTCAAGTGTACTTGACGTACGTTTACGTTTTTGGAGGGATTTGGTATGACCAGTGTGCCAGGGTTGGAGTGGTTTGGGCCTCATGCATTTTGTCTTGGCAGGAGCAAGCTCATTAAGGGCAGTGGTGAGTGTGCTGTAGTAGACAGAGGTAGCCTGATTAGGACAAGAGACAGTTAGGATGTTAGAATGAAGAGAGTCAAAGGAAGAAGAGAGGTGTGACGTGTTTAGGGATTGCAGGTCTCTGTATGTGTATGTTTGGGGGGCAGCAGAGGGTGTAGAGGGAGTTAGCGAGAGTTGAAATGTGAGCAGATTGTGATCAGAGAGGGGGAAAGGGGTGTTTCCATTGGAGTGAGAGGGGGAGTCAGAGCACAGAGATAACCCAAAGGAGGATGTTAGTGAAAGGAGTTTAGAGGCAGCAGGGGCATTAGGATTGTTAACAGGTATGTTAAAGTCACCTAGTACAATGGATGGGGAGGGATATGATTCCCTAAGTAAATGCCAATGTTTATTTAAAACAGATTGCAAACTACTGCTATATGCATGATATTGTGAGAGAAACATAATACGTTGTCCCTTCTCTTGTCCCATGTGTTTGTTCGTGGTCTTATGTTAGTGGACATAGCATGCACATAGCAGACGTGTCCTGTCTCCATGGTGACTCGGCACGTCACTTCCGGTTTTAAACTATACATGGAACTTCCTTATGAATGTACGCCATACGCTAGGTGAGAGCCACGGTGATACGCTTGAAAAAGGGACTGTGATACTGTTGTTTTGGCTCCAATAAGCATTAATAAGGTACTGTTTTATTATAACAGAGAAAAAGGAAATAATTTTTAAAAATGTAAATTATTTGATTAAAATGGAGTCTATGGGAGATGACGGAACTTTTTGGATAATGGGTCTCCGGATAAGGGGTACGTTACCTGTATTAATATTATTGGCTGACCAATTCACTTGCCAGGAGACTTCTGTTTTTTTGTTTGTTTGTTTTTACTTCATACCTTCTGATTTGTTCAGCAGTAGCATAATGTATAAGGTTTTGGTTATAATTTTGGTTTTGGTTATAATGTAAATATTTTAACAGCTGTGACATGGATTCCTTCCTGCATGGTGTCAAGTACCAGGTGTTTTACTTGCCTTCCAGTAAAATTATGTTTTATGCCACTGTTATTAATAGGAAAAGAGAATAAAAATATAGGACATTTTTTTTTCCAGAAAAAGTGGCAAATCTATTTATCAGTTGTATGTATGTACTGTATGTATGTTCAGAAAAATACTTTAGAAACAAAAAGCATATTTAAAATTTCGATTTGTTTTTGTATTTGAGGAATTGTGATTTTAGAACAGCCTGTGGATGGGCACTTCATGTGATTCAGCAGTAAATTCTCTGTTATAATCTGATTGCTGAAGTTGAGGATATAAGGGATATAATAAGTCTACTCCACTTGCCATAATATGATTGATGTTTTTTTAATTACTGAGTTATCCTGTTCATACAGATAAGTAGACGTAGAATCCATCTAACAGATCAGAACATCTGCAAGGGATTACAGATGTAGGGATTTTATGGATTTTTCTTCAATATTATTTGCTGGTATTAGGTACGTTGTACACTTGTGAACCCTTGGGATGAATATTTTATACTTTTAATAACCAACATTTGTTTTTCATTCTTTTATTAAGTAAAAGTTATGTCCTAACAGTCTTAAGGGGCAGTTATATTACTGTGAAGAAAGGGAAAAAATGCAAAGACCCAAGCCAGTACAGAGGTTCACTGCTCGTTACAATAAAATTCAGCATTTTATTATTAAATGTTAAAAGCACAATTAACTAAGCTTCGATACAGAAATGGAGAAAACTTCATGGCAAACCAGGCCATTGTGGCACCCCTTAAAGGAAAAATAAAGTCAAAGTCACTTGGGGGTGCCAAAATGTTAGGCACCCCCAAGTGACTTTGACCGCCTACCTTTTACCCCGGGCTGGTGCCCCTGTGAGGAAGGAACAGCACCAGCCCGGGGTAGCTGCCGGCGCTTCCTTTTCCTGATTCGCTGCGCGCGCATGCGCAGTAGAGTGAAAAGCCGAACTTTAAATGTTAAAGTCGGCTTTTCACTCTACTGCGCATGCGCCCACCGCTGGCACTCAGGAAAAGGAAGCGAGGAAGACGGAAGCGCTGCGCTCCAGGTGCCCCGGGCTGGTGCTGTTTTCTCCTAACAGGGGCACCAGCCCGGGGTACGAGGTAAGCGGTTAAAGTCACTTGGGGGTGCCTAACATTTTGGCACCCCCAAGTGACTTTGACTTTCGTTTCCCTTTAATCTTAAGTATGTAGATAGACAGATAGATAGATGGATAGATAGATAGATGATAGATTCACATGGGGATAGCCATATTCTTCATTAACCATGTGCCTGTGGCCATGTGACTTGTTCTTTGATAAACTTCAGTACTACTACTGCACTGCAAGTTGAAGTGATCTGGGTGCTAATTACTTGCATTGGGTGACCACATGTAGTGGGGCTTACATCAGGGTGACTTCCAAAAACATGTCCAAAGTTGATACCCAGCAGTCAGCAAAACTTAAACAAACTTAAACACATGTAGACTTTGTGAAAAACTTTGTCAGAGTGTCTCCTAAGCAAAAATTTCAGTGGACATGACACAATATGAAGTTTTGGCATACAATCTGTTTTCCCTGAGTCCATTTTAGGAAAACCCACAAAATAATATTGCCAATCTTACAGGCACTTAATTTTATGTACATTGCAATAGTAAACTGGATTGTTAATAGCAGTGTAAAGTACAGATCAGTATATTCCCCTTGTAAGCAAGGAGAGGCACCGAAAAGCAAAACCTTTATGGCTGAATAAAAGTGTTAGTTACATAGTTACATAGGGTTGAAAAAAGACCAGAGTCCATCAAGTTCAACCCATCCAAGTAAACCCAGCACACACAACCTATACTTACCAATCTATACACTCACATACATAAACTATATATACAACCACTAATACTAACTGTAGATATTGGTATCACAATAGCCTTGGATATTCTGCTTGTTCAAAAACTTATCCAGGCCCCTATTAAAGGCATTAACAGAATCTGCCATTACCACATCTCTAGGAAGGGCATTCCACAACCTCACTGCCCTCACTGTAAAAAACCACCTACACTGCTTCAAGTGGAAGCTCCATTGCTCTAATATAAAGGGGTGACCTCTGGTGCTTTGATCGTTTTTATGGGAAAAAAGAACATCCCCTATCTGCCTATAATACCCTCTAATGTACTTGTACAGAGTAATCATGTCCCCTCGCAAGCGCCTCTTTTCCAGAGAAAACAACCCCAACCTCGACAGTCTAACCTCATAGCTTAAATCTTCCATCCCCTTTAGCAGTTTAGTTGCACGTCTCTGCACTCTTTCCAGCTCATTAATGTCCTTCTTAAGGAGTGGAGCCCAAAACTGCACCGCATACTCAAGGTGAGGCCTTACTAGGAACCTATAAAAGGCCAAAATCATGTTTTCATCCTTGAGTCAATGCCCTTTTTCATACAAGACAGCACTTTATTTGCTTTAGTAGCCACAGAATGACACTGCCTGGAATTAGACAACTTGTTATCTACAAAAAAAAACCAGATCCTTCTCCATTAAGGATACCCCCAACACACTTCCATTCAGTAGATAGTTCGCGTTTATATTATTTCTACCAAAGTGCATAACTTTGCACTTGTTAACATTGAACCTCATTTTCCAGTTTGCTGCCCAGTTTTCCAATTTTGTCAAATCGCTCTGCAAAGTGGCTGCATCCTGCATGGAACTTATAGTTTTGCACAATTTAAAAATAGAAACAGTACTCTCTATGCCCACCTCCAGCTAATGAAGGATTCCCTTTTAATATGCCCAGTTCTAGTAATATATCTACTGACACATGGGTCACTCGGGAGGAAATTCAAAAGAGACTTGAACATGTAAAAGTAAACAAAGGTCCAGGATCGGATGGGATTCATCCCAGGGTATTACACAAGCTTAGTGCTGTGATTGCCAAGCCTCTTCACATAATTTTTCAGGATTCATTGAGGTCTGGCATGTAGCCGAGAGACTGACGAATTGCTAATGTGGTGCTGTTATTTAAAAAGGGATCCCATTCTCAGCCTGAAAACTGTAGGCCTGTTAGTCTGACATCAGTAGTAGGAAAGCTTTTGGAAGGGGTAATAAGGGATAGGGTACTTGAATACATTGCAGTTCACAATACTATAAGTTTGTGCCAGCATGGTTTTATGCGTAACAGATCTTACCAGACTAATTTAGTCACCTTTTATGAGGAGGTGAGCAGGAACTTTGATGCTGGAATGGCAGTTGATGTCATCTACTTGAACTTTGCCAAAGCGTTTGATACAGTACGTCACAGAAGGTTAATGATAAAATTGTGAAATATTGGCCTAGAACATAATATTTGTATTTGGATAGAGAACTGGCTGAAGAATAGATTACAAAGAGTGGTGGTAAATGGAACATTTTCTAACTGGACCAGTGTTGTTAGTGGAGTACCGCAGGGGTCAGTCCTTGGTCCTTTGCTGTTTAACTTGTTTATTAATGACCTGGAGGTGGGAATAGAAAGTACTGTTTCTATTATTGCTGACAACACTAAATTGTGCAAAACTATAAGTTCCATGCTGGATTCTGCCACTTTGCAGAGCGATTTGACAAAATTGGAAAACTGGGCAGCAAACTAGAAAATGAGGTTCAATGTGGACAAGTGCGAAGTTATGCACTTTGGTAGAAATAATATAAACACAAGCTATCTATTAAATGGTAGTTTGTTGGGGGTATCCTTAATGGAGAAGGATTTGGGGGGTTTTGTAAATAACAAGTTGTCTAATTCCAGGCAATGCCATTTGGCGGCTACTAAAGCAAACAAAGTGCTGTCTTGTATAAAAAGGGGCATTGACTGTAGGTATAAACACATAATTTTGTCTATTTATAGGTCCCACAGGAAATCTGGAAAAATCATTCATGACAACTAGTAGGTAAGAATTGTCTGGCATGGAGCAGAAGTCAACACTAACTGCTGTCCATGGACTGTCAGGCAGGGGTGTCATTTGCAAAGGTACATGCTTGTAGTTAGATGTTGTTGCCTGGCAGGGTATACACGACTGGATACATGCCTCCACTTTTGCATCAATTCCTGGAAACCACTCCTTCTCTCTTAGGAGTTGCTTAGTTTTCACTATACCTTGATGAGCCTCATGAGCAAGATCAACTACCCTGTCCTGAAGTTGAGTAGGGATGAAAAGGCGATTGTCACACAGAAGTAAGTTAGAGTCAGATATGGAGAGGGAGTGTTGGGGATTGAAGAATGCTTGTAGGTATGCTGTTTTTTCTGGCCATTGTAGACAGCCCTCAGCATTGAAAGAGCTCCAGTTTTTGGACCTAATGGTTTCAATGACTAACTGGAGGTGAGGCTCAGCATCTACTGCTTGCTGAATTTCTACAATTATCATTGCTTTGGGCACAGCATGTGCTACTACAAAATTCACATGTTCCTCCGCTAGGATGGTTGCTGGGGTGTTGTCTTTTGTATCCTGCGGACATGGATGTCTAGAAAAGTAGTCAGCGGGGTTACCACTTCCCGCTTCATAACGCAGATGAAAATAGTGGTTTTGTAGTCTGAGTAACCAACGTTGGATTCGTGGGGGTGGTTTGGATGAGTGTTTATTAAAGATTGGAACAAGTGGCTTGTGGTCACTTACCACAGTAAAACTGCACCCAAAAAGGTAAAGTTGAAAATGCAGACACCCCCAAACAACTGCAAGAGCTTCCCTTTCTGTTTGTGAATAACGTTGCTCTGTCTCTGTTAGTGCCTTGCATAAGAAATGGTGTACACATGACCAGTTTTTGAAATTTGAGTAAGAATTGCACCCAGGCCCACTGGACTGGCATCTACTACAAGCTCTGTAGATTTGAGTGGATCAAAATAAGACATCACTGTGTCACTAGTCAAGCTAGACTTTAGTGCATCAAAAGAATTTTGATGCTCACTGGTCCATGACCATGGAACATCTTTTTTGGTATGCTGCCGCAGGGGTTCTGATACCGTGGCAAGGTCAGGTATGAAACGGCCACAATACGTTACAAGGCCAAAGAAACTACGGACTTCAGAAGTATTCTGGGGCTGGCAGGCTGATTTTATGGCGTCTACTTTCTGAGGGTCAGCTGATACTCCATTTTCAGAGAAAATGTAGCCAAAGAAAATCAGAGATTTCTGATTGTACTGACATTTTGAAGAATTGAGAGTCAGGTTGTAGTCTTGTAATCTTTTAAATACTTGTTCTAGTCGCTTATCATGTTCTTGTTGGGAGGTGCCATATACAAGGATATCATCACTTACATTGAAGACACCAGGTAACCCGGACAGGGTTTCCCTAATAACATTTTGAAAAATTTCTGCAGCTGATGAAATGCCAAAATTTAGTCTCTTAAATCTCTTAAGTCCCATGTGTGTGCTAAATGTTGTAATGTACCTGGATTCGGGATGCAGCTCCAGTTGATGATATCCCGAGTTAAGGTCAAGCTTGGAAAATAATTTAGCACCATTTAGATCTGTGATGATGTCATCAATAGTAGGTGTAATATGTCTTTCTCTCTGAATGGCCCGGTTTGCATGTCGCATGTCTATGCATAATCTGATTTTACCAGGTTGTTTTGGTTTGGGTGCAACAACAATTGGTGAGACCCAGGGAGTTGGGCCTTCAACCTGTTCAATAATGTCAAATGTTTGCAGTTGCTGTAACTCCTTCTCCACTAGCTTGCGAACATGAAAAGGGATGCACCTGTAACGTTCAAGTTAGAAGGGAACCAGTGTGCGACCGCTGTATGCAAAATCTGACTCCTACAGTATAACAGGAACTCCCAGCTCTTTCCGGTCTTCACCGACGCCCTTTTGGGGCCCCGGACTTTCTGCTGCGGTCCAAGCTGGAGTCCTGCAAACTTTCGGAGTTCAGACAAGATACGAGGTACAGGCAAGGCAAAGGCAGAACGTAGTCGGGGTACAGGCACAAGTCGGGGCTGGCAGCAATATTCGTAATCGGGGTACAGGCAAAAGGTCGAGGCAGGTAGCAAGTATCGTGGTCAGGGTACAGGCAAAGGTCAAATCCGGAAATAACAAACAAAATGCAAGAGCAGGTACTGAAGATAACAGAAGCCAGCTTGGGCAATGAAAACACTGAAGGAAGGGGTTTAAATAGCCAAATTTGGCGCCAAAACCAAAGGAACCGGAAACCTGGAAAACCTGCACAAAGATGGCGCCTAATGCTTCAAGGCGCGCGACTGCGCATGTCCGCATGTCATCGCGCATGCGCAGTAACGCCACGCCGTCCCTGCCGAACCCGGAAGTGCGGGGCCCTACTAGAGCGCGACCTAAGGTAGGAGAACGCGCCGGTCTGGCAGAGCGCCTCACAGTACCCCCCCTTTCAGGAGCTCCCACCGGGGGCTCCCAAGATTTCTCAGGAAATTTTCTATGAAAAGATGTAATCAATTGGGGAGCATGAACATCCTTAGCATTGACCCAAGACCTTTCTTTGGGACCAAAACCCTTCCAATGTAAAAGATATTGAACCTTACCTCTAGATTTTCGTGAATCAATAATCTCTTGTACCTCAAATTCCTGTTGATCATCTAGAAGCACTGGTGCAGGAGGAGAATGAGCAGCACAAAATTCATTGTAAACCACAGGCTTGAGTAGGGAGACATGAAAAGAATCCGAAATAGTCATACTGGGGGGAAGATCTAATCTGGATTGATAATGTCCTTGATAGTGAAGGGGGCAATAAAAATGTGGGCCCAACTTGTGAGAAGGTTGATGCAGTTTGATATTTCTTGTAGAGAGCCAGACGGAATCCCCAACATGGAAGGAAGGACCAGGACGGCGTCGCTTATCAGCAGCGGTCTTCTGAAGGGAGGAAGATGTTTGCAGCGCTTGATGGGCAAGTAGCCATACATTGTTAAAGTCCCGGACCATTACCTCCGCAGCAGGAACATCGGATTTAATTAGCTCAGATGGAAGGGCCCTCGGTTGGAAACCATAAACACAGAAAAAAGGAGAGAATCCTAAGGACTCATGTCTGAGGTTATTGTGAGCAAATTCAGCCCATGGGAGTAATTCAGACCAATTATCCTGGTTAGATGAAATAAAACAACAAAGAAATTGTTCAAGGGATTGATTAGTCCGTTCAGTCTGTCCGTTACTTTGCGGATGGTAAGCTGAGGAGAAATTTAATTTGACCTTTAACAACTTACAAAAGGCTCGCCAAAATCTGGAAACAAATTGTACCCCACGATCAGAGACAATACTGGACGGAAAACCATGGAGACGAAAAATTTCTTTGACATAAATCTTGGCTAGAGCAGAGGCAGATGGCAACTTCTTTAAAGGGATAAAATGAGCCATTTTAGAAAAACGGTCTACCACCACCAGAATAGTAGACATTTCGGATGACTTGGGTAACTCAACAATAAAGTCCATTGCAATATCAGTCCAGGGTTGATTAGGCACAGGTAAAGGTGTCAGTAAGCCACAAGGTAATGAACGAGGAGTCTTCTGCTGTGCGCAAACTGTACAAGAAGACACAAACTGCGAGACATCATGCACTAATGAAGGCCACCAAAAATATCTGCGGACAAGATCCAGAGTCTTCTTAGTACCAGGGTGTCCAGCCAACAAAGAAGAATGGGCCCACTGCAGTACTTGGGGAACCATGGACGGAGAGACAAAGTTCTTATCCAAAGGGCAGGCAGAGGCAGAGTCAGAGTCATCAGAAAGCATCACAGGAGCAATAATACGTTCTGGAGCGATTATGGGGGTAGGAGGATTATCAGGGCTTTCAGTTACTAGAAATGACCGAGACAATGCATCAGCCTTAATGTTTTTAGACCCTGGACGAAAAGAAATTAAAAAATTAAACCTTGAAAAAAAAAGAGCCCATCGTGCCTGACGAGGATTGAGTCTCTTTGCATCAGAAATGTACTCTAGATTCTTGTGATCAGTCAAAATTGTAACAGGCTCGGAAGATCCCTCCAGAAGATGTCTCCATTCCTCAAGAGCGAGTTTGATCGCCAATAATTCTCGGTTGCCAACATCATAATTTCTTTCAGCAGCGGAGAACTTACGGGAGAAATAGGCACAGGGATGCAAGGAATCTTGGAAAGAAGGCCGCTGGGATAAAATTGCTCCAACACCGACATCAGAAGCATCTACTTCTAGAATGAAAGGACGAGTAGGAACCGGGTGAATGAGGACTGGAGCAGAACAAAACGCGGCTTTAAGTTTTTCAAAGGCAGCTTGGGCTTCAGAAAACCAGACATCTTTGACCCCCTTTTTGGTGAGAGCAGTAATGGGTGCGACAATTTGAGAAAAACCTTTGATGAATCTTCTATAAAAATTTGCAAAACCCAAAAATCGTTGGATGGCTTTTAAGCCAGCAGGAGGAGGCCACTCAAGGACAGCAGAAACTTTGACAGGATCCATCCTAAAGCCTTAGGAGGAAATGACATAACCAAGGAAGGAAACTTCAGACTTGTGAAAGTCACATTTTTCAATCTTAGCAAAAAGGTGGTTTACTCTCAAGCGATGCAGTACTTGTTTGACATGATCAATGTGTTCAGGTAAAGATGAGGAAAAAACCAGTATGTCGTCTAGATATACCACCACATAGGAAAAAAGAATATCTCGAAAAATGTCATTAATAAAGTCTTGAAAGACAGCAGGTGCGTTGCATAAGCCAAAAGGCATAACTAGATATTCATAATGACCGTCACGATTGTTGAAAGCCGTCTTCCACTCGTCTCCGTGACGAATACGGATAAGGTTGTAGGCCCCCCGCAGGTCTAATTTAGTGAAAATCTTAGCCCCGTTGAGGCGATCAAAAAGCTCAGGTATCAAAGGAAGGGGATATCGGTTTTTAATGGTAATCTTATTCAGACCCCGGTAATCAATGCATGGTCTTAACCCTCCATCCTTCTTCTGGACAAAAAAAAATCCAGCCCCAGTGGGTGAATTGGATTTTCTAATGAACCCCTTAGACAAATTCTCTTGAATATAGTCTTTCATTGCTTGAGTCTCAGGGATCGAGAGAGGGTAGGTCCTTCCTCTAGGGGGAACAGAACCAGGGATCAGGTCCACAGGGCAATCATAAGGACGGTGGGGGGGAAGGGTCTCTGCATTTTTCTTCTCAAAAACATCGGCAAAGTCTGAATAACATGAGGGTAGATGTTTTACAGAAACAGAGACAGTAGAGAGGGACACAGCAAAGTTATCGAGGCAATTTGTACGACAAAATGAACTCCAAACCGTGATATCTCACCTAGACCAGTCAATGATGGGATTGTGTTTCTGTAACCACGGGAGACCTAGGATAATAGGTGTGGCGGGACACTGAATGGCCAAAAAGGTGATTACCTCAGAGTGTAGTGATCCCACTCTTAAGCGGAGAGGAGGAGTGGAACAGGTCACGAGGCCAGGAGTTATAGGTCTACCATCGACAGCCTGAGCAGACAGTGGAACCTTGAGAGGCATCAAAGGAATTCGAAAGGACTTGGCAAAAGACAGGTCAATAAAGTTTCCGGCAGCTCCTGAGTCGAGGAAGGCCTGGCAGGAAAAATACTTGGAATTGGATGAAATAGAGACAGGAACCAACACTCGGGTGCGAAAATCATGGGGGAAAAAATTAGCTTCACCTAGGGAAGTTTTCCCCAACAGACCTAGGCGCTGGAGTTTCCCTGTTGAGGAAGTTGCTTAGGCTTGTTGGGACACATCTTGACAAAATGACCGGTGCTCCCACAATACATACAAAGACCAGCAGACCTTCTACGACTACGTTCCTCAACGGAAAGCCTGTTAGCTCCAAGTTGCATTGGTTCGTCCACGGAGGCTGGTACAGAAGCTGGTACGGAGGCTGTAGAGGGCGCTGAAGTGGAGAATTCTGGAGTAAATCTCCGCGGGCGGTTCCTTTGAAGCTGTCTTTCCCTCAAGCGGGTATCAATATTGATGACGAGAGACACCAAGTCTTCGAAGAGGGATGGTAAGTCACAAGCAGCTAGTTCGTCTTTAAGAGAATCATTGAGACCGTGCCAAAAAGCTGCTGTCAAAGCCTCATTATTCCAGGAAGTTTCAGCGGCTAGTGTACGGAAGTCTATGGCATAGTCAGAGGCAGCACGAGAACCTTGGGTGATTCTCATAAGGCGAGCTGAGGCATTTACCTTTCGACCAGGGGCATCAAAAATTTGTTGAAAAGTGGAAAGGAAAGTAGCAGCATTGTTGACGAGAGGGTCATCCCGTTCCCAAAGAGGAGAAGCCCAAGCAAGGGCCTTACCAAAAAGTAGAGCAATAATAAAGGCAACCTTGGATTTTTCATTTGGGTAACGATGAGGAAACAGTTCAAAATGAATCTTACATTGGTTCAGAAATCCCCGACAGGTCTCAGGATCACCTCCATAGCACAAGGGAGAAGGAATCTTGGGTTCGGAGAGAAGAACAGATGCCGAAGGGGCCAGAGGTGGAGAGGGCGGCAAATCAGGAAACACTTGAGGCAGTTGTTGTGGTACCTGTAATGCATCTAGGCGGGTGGTTATGTGCTGTAAAGTCTGCGCGAGGTGTACCTGCTGAGTCTCCTGCTGCTCCAGACATTTCATAAAGGCCTCCAAAATGGATTCCAGAGAGGAAGCAGATGCAGCGGCCTGAGATGGCTCCATGTCGGGCCCAAGCTAACTGTAACGTTCAAGTTAGAAGGGAACCAGTGTGCGACCGCTGTATGCAAAATCTGACTCCTACAGTATAACAGGAACTCCCAGCTCTTTCCGGTCTTCACCGACGCCCTTTTGGGGCCCCGGACTTTCTGCTGCGGTCCAAGCTGGGGTCCTGCAAACTTTCGGAGTTCAGACGAGATACAAGGTACAGGCAAGGCAAAGGCAGAACGTAGTCGGGGTACAGGCACAAGTCGGGGCTGGCAGCAATATTCGTAATCGGGGTACAGGCAAAAGGTCGAGGCAGGTAGCAAGTATCGTGGTCAGGGTACAGGCAAAGGTCAAATCCGGAAATAACAAACAAAATGCAAGAGCAGGTACTGAAGATAACAGAAGCCAGCTTGGGCAATGAAAACACTGAAGGAAGGGGTTTAAATAGCCAAATTTGGCGCCAAAACCAAAGGAACCGGAAACCTGGAAAACCTGCACAAAGATGGCGCCTAATGCTTCAAGGCACGCGACTGCGCATGTCCGCGCGTCATCGCGCATGCGCAGTAACGCCGCGCCGTCCCTGGCGAACCCGGAAGTGCGGGGCCCTACTAGAGCGCGTCTGCCGGTCGGCGCGACCTAAGGTAGGAGAACGCGCCGGTCCGGCAGAGCGCCTCAGAGCACCTGTGCGGTTGAACTGAAGGTGGTATTGACCGATCAATGTGTAGTTTTACCTGCAGACCTTTTAATTTGCCAATGCATTGAAACTGTTGCGGATGTTTATGCACTATATCAGGAATGTGGGATTCGTTGACATTGCTTACTAGTGTAACAAGTCCTAAGGCCATTGCACTGCTGCAGCTAACAAGTGTGTCAGCAGCACATTCCACTACATAGAAAGAGTGAGTAATGGAATTATCTTTAAATGTCTGTTCTGACTGAAATTTGCCACATATAGGCAAAGCATGTGATGAACCATAAGGAAATATTTTCAGTGCAGTACTCTGTATTGCAGGTTTGTTTGTAAAGTTCTGGTAAATGGTTTGGCTGATAACATTAACAGATGCCCCTGTATCAATAAGAGCTACTACAGGATTGCCATTTATTAGAATTATCTGCCGTGGATTAGGAATGGCATGGTCATGAGGCAAATCCTTTTCCATAACTGCAAACAGGTATGTGCTGCCTGTGTCTTCAGTTACAGCTGGTGCTACTGTGCTTATTACTCTCTTTCCAGCAGATGTTTTAACAGGTAAAGGTAGATGTGATTTTGGAGCTGATCTGCATACTTTTGCAAAATTATTGTGTTTTCCACAGTTATGGCAAATTACCCCTTTTTCTGGACAGTTTTGCTGGTGTGTATATGGGCCACCGCAGTTATAGCAGGTTGCAGTTGGTTTATGGGCTTGATGGGGGTTTTGTGTGATATTAGCTAAAGAGAATGACTGATCTGGAATGCTATCAGTTTTCTCAATCATTTTAGCTTGATTCTCTGCTGCATCATTAATTCAAGCAGTCTTTAGTAATTTAGCTAAAGTCATGGTGGGGTCTCTGCTTGGCTGATGTGCACCCCTGTATAAGCTGCATGCAAATTTCTTTGTCTGCATCTGCAAATTCACATGTAGAGGCAAGAGGGTTGATTCACTAAAGTGCGATAAATTTTATCGCACTTTTTTTGCGTTAAAATAGATGCGACAATTAGCGCGCGATTCACAACAGTATTACCGCGTGCGTTGTCGCATATCGCATGCGTTAAATTTCGCGATACCGCATGCGTTAATTTTAACGCATGCGTTAATTTGCGCGCAGAAATGAATACGAACGCATGATTCACAAACACTTAGGAGCGCTAAATATTGCATTAGTCTATGCGAAAATTAACACCTACTTCAGGCAGGTGATAATTATAGAAAAGTACAGTTAATGAGCTTTTAGCAATAAAATATGGGCTTAGTAGTGTTATTTATTCAAGTATGCGTTGCCCCTAGAGTGATACAGCCTCCAGTTTGCAGGGAAATGTTCATTTTTAATACAGTCATTTTACGAAAGTATTGGCATGTATGGCTAACATGGCGTGCGTTTATTTGCATATTATTCGCTACTACAGAGGTGAATATTTAGTCGCCATAATGTTCGCTACTATAGCGGTGAATGTTTTGTCGCACAAATATATTACAGTCTAATTTGGTGACAATTCGGTCGTGTGACGTCGTTGAAATCTCGTGACACGGCGGCCATTTTGTCTCATACAGCCTGCAGTGTCACAGAGCCTACAGAGACTTCTGCTGCCAACATGCCTGGGGTATCAGAGCTACGTCTGGTGGAGAGGCACTACATCTGCCGCTATCCTGCGCTCATCCTATGATAGGCAGCCGCTGGGGATGGTAGGGGTCCACAAAAGTAAGAGGGCAATCCTCCGCAGGCTGATGCGGAGGTAAGAACACCGTTTTGCCCTCCGAATGGACCTCAGAATTCTCCAGCGGATATGGTCCGATATGAAGCGCAGGAGTCCAGAATTAATAGCTGAAATAGCGGGAGGTAATTATTGTACAAAAAAAATGTTAGAAATGTATATTCTATATATATATATATATATATATATATATATATATAAATATATATATATATATATATGTATTGCATATGAGTGACGGCACTCACAGGAACTTTATACACATGTCCAAAATAAAAGAAAAAACCTTAGGTTTATTAGATCCAACGTTTCAGTCCCATACTGGGACTTTCCCTGATTAATTTAAGCCACTTTAGTAAACGGACCCCTAAGTATTTTTAAAAAAATAAGCAATCTCTCTTTTTTTCTCTCTCTCTCTCTCTCTCTCTCTCTCTCTCTCTCTGACACTAGCACTTCTGTGCTCTCCCAGCGCAAATGCGCAAAATGGCGCTAATTTTATGCTGCCGCGTGCGTCAAATCACGTGGTAATTTCAGCGTGCGTAAAGTCCCTTATAAGGAATTGACTCTGCTCTCTCACTGCTTTTGTTTTCAGCTGGGAGTCATTGAGACAGGGAAATTCCATTTGCTTAAGTTCTAAATGGTAACCTCCACATAAATGGGTCCTGGAAATATGGCATCATGGATAATATTGTAATGTAATATAAGAACACCCCCCCACCACCACAAACACCCACACATATGGGAATCCCCACAAACAGGAGCACATTTGCATTAAGTGAAGGCTTACAGGGCACAATTACAAAAGCAAACGTGCATGCAAAGTGCTAGATTGGAAGCTAAATTAAGAAGCTACTGACAGTCTGGACCTTCTGCTGATTTCTGCGTAAAGTCGTGACAATTAGCGCGCGCATTATTTAGCGCACTTACGGAAAATACCGCATGCGAAAAGTAGCGCACACGTTATTTAACGCGCGTACAGTAAAATATTGCATGCAGAATCGTGCGTAAATTAACGCAAGTATGCTTATAGTGAATCGTGCGTTAAGTCACGAAAATTTAGACGCAATAAAATGTTTAGCGCACGCTATAAATAACGCACGTTAAACCGCATTTTAGTGAATCAGCCCTAAGATGTCTTAGTCTCACATGATATTCAGCAGTGTTTTCACTTGGTAACTGTTTTAACTGTCTAAACTTAAAAATCTCAAAAACTGGATTCTTATGTGGAGAAAAGTAGTTTGTTAGGGCAGTTTTGGATGCATCATAGTCACTGTCACCCCCTGTGCCAGGCAGGGTTATAAAGATATCATATACCTGCTCCCCAGCATAATGTAATAGCAGGGCTTTCTTTCTGGCATTGTCATTGTCATTGCTTGGAGAAATATTTCAAAGCGCTTAAGCCATTTATCCCAGAGTGTTCCTAGGTTTTCTTGGGACTGATGCACATCAAAACAGGGGAAGTTAGGCAGACTGGCCATGCTGTGTGCTGGACTGCTGACAGTTCTGTGGATTGTGAGTTTTATTACTGTGATATCTGTATATGATATGAATCCTCGTCACCAGTTGTGATAACCAGGTACACGGGTGTAGCAGAACTAGAAAACCCATATGAAGATCTTAGATAGCAGGGTTGAACTCAGCTTTATTCATGGCTGCTCTCTCCACACAGTGTGTCCCCTTCCCTTCACTTCCACTTCCTGTGTCACACCCTTCTCATTACTCCACCCAGTGCTAAGCTGCTAATGCATATTAAAAAGAACAGTTAACATTCATGCAGGGATGGATGGAACAACATTACATCATCCCCTTTAGATTAGAGGAACGGAGCTTCCATTTGAAGCAGCGTAGGTGGTTTTTCACGGCGAGATACATTGAGATACTTGTATGTGAACAGGTACAAACACTTGGTTTGAATGCAGCCGCAAAGTGTATTATCAATTGGTAAGGTCATATAGGTAAGGTCATATATTGTGTTGGCTTGTGGGTTCACAATGGACACATTTTCTAATTACACCTTGCTACTGTTGCGCAGGTCTCCAAAAGTCTTTTCCACTTCTGTGACTTGCCCACAAATACAGAGCAGAAAGCGTTAGTCACTGTCATATGTGAGCACTAGGGGGCATGCTCTTGCTGTGCCCCCTCACTACACTATATCCCTACCAGCAAAAAGAAGTAATTTTTGGGATCACCCCTGTACTTTAGTGATGTGTGGGCCGACCTGATACCCGCAGGGCCCTTGGGTTCACCTTCAGTTCGAGTGGGTTCAGGCCAACCTCGGCACACCTTTTGCGGTTCACTGACGAGTTTGCGACCTTACACTTGCAGTTCTGGCTTCCAGCTTTATAGGCGTGTGCCCCCCCACACCCTGCTCTTTTGTGACATCATCGGCAGTCGGGTGCAGAACTATAAATAGAGGGGAGAAGCCCACGGGAGAACCTTCATATGGCAAATATATTCTAATATGTGAGCTAGCCAGTGGAATGGAATGTCTGACCTTTCCACTCCATTCAAAAGACTTCACCTCCAGGACCCAACTTCAAGATTCTATAAGCAGAGAAATTATTATTTTTCATTATAATCATCATGATTTCATTGTTGTCATTTATTTATAAAGTGCCAGTAAGGTATGCACAGATTTACATTCATTTATAATGAACAGTGGTCTTGTATGTATGTATGTATACCTATATTTAGAAAGAGCCACAAGGGTACACAGTGCTGTACAATCTTTCAAAATTACACACAGGGAGGACAAGTGTTATAAAAAATAAATAGAATAAATATATATAAATGCACAGGGAATAAGTGCCATGTGGTATGAGGTAGAAAGTATGTGGTATGTGGTAGGAAGGCGGTCCCTGCCCCGTAGAGCTTACAATCTAAGTGGTTGGGTAACAAACAGGCACAAACTGGAAGGTAAAAGTGCACCAGGTATGGACATTTGCCCTTAAGCGCAGGACTAGGCCAAATAATGTTTTAGTGCTCCAGAAGGTAACAGCTTAGCTTTTTCTTAAAGTGAATGGGTGAGTGTTCCCTACAGAGGGATTCAGGGATTGAGTTCCAGAGGTAAGGATCAGCAAGATAAAAAGGTTTAAGATGAGAGAGCGCAGTGGGTGTGGATGGTGTAAAAAGACAGAGGCTCTGAGAGGAACGGAGGAGATGACCAGGAACATGCAGAGAGACCAGTGAAGAAATGTAGTGAAGAGCAGAGGAGTGAAGGGCTTTGAATGTTAGCAGAAGGATTTTGTAAGCTATCCTTTGCTTAAAGTGCTTAAAGTGATTTTTAAAAATATGAACCTACTTCCAAACCTACCTATAGGTCTTGTTGACTGTTTTTCCTAAAAGTCCTGTTTCTCTACATAAATCCTACTGAAGATCCTGAACCGACAGTCTGGCAGCCCGACTGTAGCGTCTCAATCTGTCAAAAGGACTACGTCATAAACTGGGAGGATTCAGCTTGCCGTTTGCTTCAAAAAGTTCTCACTTGCTCCTCGCAGTGCATTGTGAACTAGATAGCAGGCAGGCTTGACCTTTCCATTGCCTGCCTGCTTCAAAGGGCTGTGCCCCCCTCTCTGTTATTCCCACAAAGAATTAAATGGCAGGCCAGCTTAAGGTCTCCAGTGCCCCCCCATTACACATAGACAACAAAGCTGAGCTTGTCACACACTAGCTGAAAGCAGAAGGGGCATTGCAGGTTTGTGATTGGGCATATTTATTCACTTGGGAGGCATTTAAATTAAAACCCAGAAGAGGGGAACAAACATGGCTGCTCTGTAGGTCTGTAATTTGTGCTACCATAATTATGAAGCAAAAAACTTTGCAGATTTAGTTTAGAAGGAACTTAAAGCTGATACAAATTAAAACACAACAGCAGGTGTAAAAAAAATTTTTAATTGGCTGTCAGTATCGCTTTAACAGGCAACCATGCAAGAGAGCTTAAGTGAGGCTGAACAGGTTCCCTCTTTGGAGAGAGCAGGAGGATCCTGGCAGCAGAGTTTAAGATTGATTGCAAGGGAGAGAGGTGGGAGTCTGGGCGGCCCATTAGTAGGAGATTGTAGTAATCTAAGCAGGAAAGGATAATGGCATGTATTACTGTTTTAGCTGTTACTTGAGAAAGAAAGGCAATATTGCAGAGGAAAAAACGTCAGGTTTTGGCAATGTTATTAATATGGTTAGAGAAGGAGAGTGACTGGTCAAAGATAACCCCAAGGCAGCGTAAATTAAAATAATTTAACAAACAAGGGTAAAAAAGTAAAGGATTGAATCAAAGGACCTATTGCAAAAGCTTGCAATCTAAAGGATCATGTATTTAGAAAGTTTAATTGTTCTGACTGTGAGCATCTCTTTAGACATGATTGTGCTTACAGTATCTGAGCCAACTGTAGTAAGTTCACAATGTTATATGTAATACAATCTATAATATAGGCAATCTCTACATCTCAGTATCTCTGAGTTAATCAGTTTGAGTTTACTATACTGATCCCTTTTGTTGTTCCACATAGATTTTCCAGAAAAAAGAATTCTGGACCTGCCCCTGAAGGATGCACATGAATTATGCAATCTACTGTCATGCAGAATAATTGAACATTTATGCATTGCCTGAGAGAAGTATTATTCTTTGCATATTATATCTCACTTTCTGTATATACAATACATGTGAAGAGGTTAATGTTGGATTTTATGACAAAGGTTCTGGTGATCATAAGTTAGAGAAATTTATAGGACATTTTGACAGGTTACCTAAGGGGTTTTATTGAACTCATTGGGCTTAATGTTTTGTATAGTATGGCCCTTAAATGAGTCCTGGCAAGGAAGAAACAAAGAGAGGAGTTAGTGGAAAACCCTTGAAGACATAAAGATATGAAATATTGAGGAAGCATATTAAATTTAGAATGATAAAGTTAAGTATATTAGCAACAAAAATACATTTTGCTGTTGTATGTGAGTGATGTTTAAATTGAAACCATTCTATACAGTTACAAAAACAGGTAAAATTGGCTGCAATATTTTATTCAGTCTTCTTTTTTTGCATTATTCTTGCTTACTATAACAATATTTAATATAAGTGCTGTCTTCCACATACATTACAAGGTTATGTTTGCAAGTGTTATTTTTTCACTTTCCCATAAATTGGTTAGATGTAGTAACAGTAATCTGTGTATCATCTGTTTATCAGCAATACATATATAATACAGTCATAAGCTGCAAAAAAAAAACAACGTGAACCTGTTTCCAAATCCCAACATAAGTCACTTTTTATAGGATAAGCAAACTGAGTGAGACATTTAATGCTCAACCAATTCAGTGTCAGTCTAAGGGGCAGATTTACTAATCCACGAATCCGAATCCCGAAAGGGAAAAAATCGTACTGGAAACAAAAAATTTGCGACTTTTTCGTCGCCGCCGCGATTTTTCCGTATTGAGCGTAGTAAACGGCGGAAAAACCAATCCAATTTTTTCGCAACGGCGACGTGAAAGTCGCGGAAAATATAAGAAAAAATCACGGGACATACGAAAAAGTCGCAAAAATACAAATCATTACGAAAAAACGCATTCGGACGCCTTCGGACCGTTTGTGGATTAGTAAATCTCCCCCTAAGTGCACAGAAGGATTATGTACCGCTCTCCCAATGGCCATTCTTATGTTTACATTTTCCAATAAGGAATTTTGGAAATATTTCCAAAATACGATCATTTATCACCCAAGATGCTGCCAAAATTGCTGCCAAAATTCTAATTTACTCTCTTATAATATCTCGCCTGGACTACTGTAACTCCCTATTAATTGGCTTTCCCCTCCAAAGACTGTCCCCTCTCCAGTCCATAATGAATACTGCTGCCAGGCTCATACACCTCTCCAATAGTGATGAGCGAATCTGTTCCGTTTCGCTTCGCCGAAAAATTCGCGAATCTTTGAAAAGATCCGCGAAACGGCGAAAAATTCGCGAAACGGCGAAAATGGCGTGCGACAAAAAAAATTGTCGCCCGCGGCTATTATTTTGTCGCGCGGCTATTATTTTGTCGCGCGGCTATTGTTTCGTCTCCCGCGGCTATTGTTTTGTCGCGCGGCTATTATTTCGTCGCCCGCGGCTCTTGTTTTGTCGCCCGCGGCTATTGTTTTGTCGCGCGGCTCTTGTTTTGTCGCCCACGGCTCTTGTTTCGTCGCCCGCGGCTCTTGTTTCGTCGCGCGGCTCTTGTTTCGTCGCCCGCGACTATTGTTTCGTCGCCCGTGGCTATTGTTTCGTCGCGCGCGGCTTTTGTTTCGTCGCGCGCGGCTATTGTTTCGTCGCCCGCGGCTCTTGTTTCGTCGCCCGCGGCTCTTGTTTCGTCGCCCGCGGCTATTATTTTGTCGCGCGCGGCTATTATTTTGTCGCGCGCTATTGTTTCGTCGCCCGCGGCTATTATTTTGTCGCCCGCGGCTATTCTTTTTTGGCGCCGGCGAAAATTTTTGGACGTGCGGCGAATTTTTCCGCGGCGAAATTTTTCATCCGTTTCGCGAAACAATCCGCCAATGGCGAAACGCGGAAATTCGCCGCGAATCCATGCCTGGCGAAACTTTTCGCCCATCACTACTCTCCAACCGCTCCTCCTCTGCCGTGCCACTCTGCCAATCTCTGCACTGGCTTCCTTACATCTCTGAACTTATCTCTAGGTACCATCCAACCCGCTTGTTACGCTCCTCTACTGACCTGCTCCTCAACTCCTCTCTCATTCCCTCCTCACACACTCACATTCAAGACTTTGCAAGGGCTGCCCCCCTTCTCTGGAATTCGCTCCCACAATCTGTCAGACTTTCTCCCAATCTCTCTGCCTGCAAGAGAAGCTTACCCTAATCTAGTTTAACATAACCTCAGTGTGCTGCTAAAAGCAATACCCTATGCCACACCTCTCACAACTCTGGTCATGCCCATTCCCACACCTTGTGTCTCAACCCTTTCTCCTTGTAGATTGTAAGCTCTTTTGGGCAGGGCTCTCTTCACCTCTTGTATCGGTTATTGATTGCTTTATATGTTACTCTGTATGTACAGCACTGCGGAATATGTTGGCACTTTATGAATAAATGCTAATAATAATAATGGTATCATTTATGTTTAATGAAAGTCAAATCCTTGGTCCGGGGAATGTTTCCGATTGCCATGGGGGTCAGGAAGGAATTTTTTCCCTCTTGAGGCATAATTGGCACAAGCTTCAGGGTGGGTTTTTTTGCCTTCCTCTGGATCAAAACAGTGATTATGGAATTCTGGCTTTGAATACTGCCTTGGAGTGAGGCTGGCATGGTCCTATTTATTTGATAAAATGTGAATAAATGCTGTGGCCTCTTTTTACCCATTTCTGGCTCCTGGTGTTTCATTAAGGTATGTAAAAATGGGGTTCAGAGGGATGATTGAAAGTGAAGGGCAATTGAGTAGTCCCCTTGTCAGTTAACCTTAGGGGTCATAGCAAATTATCAAGCAGAAAATGAGGTTTGTCATAGAGGGTGATGCTACAGGGCTGATTATTAATTTGTGTTGCTAATTGCAGTGGTTTCATAGCTGCCATGCAGTAATAATCTGTATTATTTACTAATCAGCTTTATGTTGTAATATTTATATTCTATATATATGGTACATTGTGCATCACTCCCTAAGCTCAGTAACTGACAGCAGCACAAAGCATGTATAAAATCAGCTGAAAAGAAGATGGGAAGCTACGGGGGGTGGGGGGGGAGCAACTCTAGAAGTACAGGTATAGGACCTGTTATTTGGATCATATGGGTCCTATACTTCATACCTTAAGTGTACTAAAAAAGCAATAAAACATTAATTAAACCCAATAGGATTGTTTTGCATCCAATAAGGATTAACTATATCTTAGTTGGGATCAAATATGAGGTACTGTTTAATTTTTACAGAGAAAAAGGAAATCAGTTTTAAAAATCTGAAACAGCAAGAAAATTCGCAAAACGGCGAAAAAGTAGTGAAACGTATTTGTTGCGCAATTCTCCCTTGCTTTTTTTAAGGGGCCGTGCCCAATTTGATGTGACTGCGCCCTGTTTTTGACACAACCGCACACAATTTGACACGGATGCACCCTTTCTTGCCACGACCACACCCAATTTTGCACGAGACAAAAAATCACATGCGCCAAATTTTTCCGCTGCAAATTTTCACAAAAGTTTTGCGATACTATTCACCAATGGCAAAATGCGGAAATTCGCTTTGAATCCATGCCTGGCGAAAAAATTCGCTCATCACTACTGTGGTTGCCTTGGGCTCGTACAGAAGCCCAAAACATAATGTACAACATTTCTAGCCTACATCTTTTGTAAATCTTTAGTTCTCCTTTAAGGGATCTTTCATAACCCGTTGTAGACGTTAAGATGTCTCATTTTTTGATTGCAAGGAAGTGCAAAAATGCAAAATTTGAACATCAAAGTCCTTACTTCTTCTTTGCTATATCTATAACCGCACCATGCTAAAGTTTGCTGGTTGCTACTTTGGGTCATCAGACACATAGGCACAGTTCTCCTAATGCATTACTCATTTATGTGCTAGCTAAATCACATTCAACTGCAGGGCATTTAAATGTTGTTTTGTTTGCCTATGTTTGAACCTCCAATATCTGGTGAAAAGTTGTCCTACAAACAATATCTATGCATTATGGCTTTCCACTAATACAGTTCCACATACAGTTCCAATTCATGTTATTGATATAATTGCGCTCCCTCCCGACATGAAGGAAGGGGATCCTTGACCAGGTTAGGAAAACAGAAAGGACAGAGATTAAGATTAGATTGCTGGGGTGAGTGGCTAGTGAGTTGATAAGAAGGGGCTGCAGGGAGTTCTATTAGTTTCTTGTGTATTGGCAGTATATTGGCAGTACAGGATGAAATATCACCACAGCAAGGAACATTGTGAAGGCATTTGTATTCTATTCACTGGGTGGCTGAGCATGGCCCGACTAACTGCAATTACAGTTTGCTGGATTACCCTGATGAGAAGTCTGGCGGGGCGCCCAGCTCAAGGAGGCCCCAATGGATGTGTAAATTCCACAAATTCCTGAGATATGGGGAAAACAGAGGTGCGCATACAGCACTAGTCCACCAGCGTAGCAGGGCGCAGGATCAATCCCATCAGGCTTGGGGTGGCAAGCAATCTGGAGCAGTGTCTAGGTCACAAGTCTCCTACTAAGCAGTAGTCCTGTGGGGATGGTTGGATTCAACAGTCTGGGAATTGGCCTGCCATCGAGAGCAATGCAACAGCTGGTGGTTAGGGGGTCAGATTGGGGGGACATTCCTCTGGGGTTTTCTAGACCCAAGGCTGGGGTGTCCACTTAGCAAAGAGTGGTGAAGCTGCTGCCACAGTCTGTTTTCACCCCATCCCTTTAAGGACAGGAGGCTTCACCAGAGCAAGACATCCCAAAGGGTGGCTTGTACCTGAAGGTATATCTGGATGCCAGGAGCATGGTAACCCCAAGGGGTATTTACATGCAGGTCCAGGAGCAATACAGCCCCATAAGTGTTTTTTGTGTGGCCCAGTGCAGTGTGAGCAGAACAGTGCAGAGATACTAAAGTGCCCTGTGTTGCTGTCACTTAGAAAGCCCCCACAGACTGATTTGGGTGGTGAATATGTATTGGCACATCATGGCCAAGTAGTACAGGCAGGCTGGCAGCAGAATTGTGCTAGCTGGTAGCTGTGTGGGAGTCTAGATGGTCTGTATCAACTAGTAGTTAGGCAGGTTATATGTAGGCATTATGGTTGAACGTGATGGACATATGTCTTTTTTCAACCCAACTTACTATGTTACTATGTATTAGAAGGGTTTTGTAGGTTAAAAAAAGACAAGTTTAAAAAATAGGATGAGGAGAAGATGTTTAGGAAAATCCCAAAGTTTTAGCTTGACCTCTTGCTGTTTCATTGAAGACATTAGACTTTGGCTAAAGTTGATGGTGCCTTAAAGGGGCTTTGTCTCATTCACCTTCCCTATCCCAAGGGGGATTCAGTCAAATATGGAATCAACAAAGATTTTGTCCCAGTTCAGTACACCTCATTCAATGAGGTATTGGCCTTGGTCAAGAGAGCGGCATAGATTGCGTTGTTAGCCAAGGCGAATGTCAAGTCAACCTGCCTTCTGCCACCAGTCCATCCTGAGTGTCATCATTTGTTAGGTTGTAGTTTTGAGGAGAAACTCTATGTAGACCTCTGTCTGCCTATGCACTGCAGCTCAGATCAGGTATGCAGTAGAAGGTATGCAGTGAATGGAATAGTGTGAGCAGTTAGCTTGAGTGGGGTATGCCAGGCTTGTAAGCTCTCTTGCGGTACCTTTGTAGGAGAATCAATTTTGATAATTTAGGATCATCAGTGGGGAGGGACCTTTCAAGGTTCAGTGGGTATGAGTTTATGTAAGGAGTTTTTGGTAGCTGGTCCTTAGTTGTTGGGCAGAATTTTTTGATTGTTAAGAGATATATGATCTCTTTGCAGTAGGTTGCTTTGTTAAAAGTAGCATTTGTATTCATATTTTTTGGGTTGTTTAAAAAGGGGAGCTGATGAGTGGCAGCAAAGTCATGCCTGGGGGCTACAGTTTTTCACATACAGTTGTTCAGTATGTATGGGTTGCTATTTGGCTTTACAGAACAAAAATCAAGCAGAGAGAGGCGTTGTCCACTTGCAATGGGACAAGAGTTTTTGTTGCTGCGAGGAAGGCCCTCTGGACCTTTTCTTATTCATAGGGATGGAACTGTAAGAAGCACCAGGAGACCAGTGTGCATCCCTACCTCTAAGCGTGCCAGTCCCTGGACTCCTCTGCATACACTTCGACTTCCATACCTTTGCAACGCTCAAGGACACCGCAGGGGTCCAGGGGGGGGCGCATCTCTAGTGTAGAGAGCGCAATTGCTCTCATTTTTGTACTGATTTCAACTGGTTTTGAATTTTGCCTGTCACTGACACATTGCCTGATTTTGCCTTTGCCTCATCTTTTTTTGGTACTGTGTATTTGGATTAACTATGGCCATGTGTAGGATCCCTGTCAACTCAGAAAGTTTATGGGGCTCCAAAAGGCTGTGGTTGTGTAGGCCCAACTGAGGGCCCCAAACACAAGCCGATAAGTTGTCGGTCTATTGGCAGCTTTTATCGCCCCATGTATGGTCATGTTTAGATTGGATTTGTTGAAATTTTGCAACATTGGTGTGATTCACCTAGGTTACATGTGTTAGAAAACATATAATACAAAAGTAATATATAACAAAATATATTTTGGAAGCATAAGTAAGCTCTATTGATAATGGTGCCCTTGCTTTTCATCTACATGCTGTGTATTCAGCAGAAAGGACTGCATAATTCAGTCCAAAGTGATGTTTCACATATTGCCACAAGCTGAGGTTAAAACCTTTGAGCTACTGTCACCTTCAAATTAAGTGGTAGCCTACTTAGAGACCACAATTAAGTTGGAGCCATGAGAAAAAAAATGCTGCACTGTGGGAAAAAACATGGCAATTGCCCTTGAAACCACACTTATGCCATTGTATTGTGGTAAATAAGAGACCCTAATGTTTTACATTAATTCTACATTAATGTTTGCTGACAGCAGTATATCATTTCTGTGGTGCGTCTGCCCTACAAACTTGAACTAAAGCCAATCCTATCCTAGTGATATGATCTCCTGTTCCCAGCTAACCAGGGTTAGCTTTAGCCACGGAATTCTGTGGAAGGACTTTATCATTTGGCTTTGTGACACCACTTAGACATTTTTTTGTATGCAGGGTGCCTGTGATAAATTATCTTTTGAACTGATATACCTATGAGATATGGGTAGAGCAGAAATGTATCTAAATGCAATAATCTTTTTCTTTATTGGAGATAAATATCAAGCTCATTCCTTTCAGCAAAGACAAGAGCAAACAATCCATCTGTCAGCCTCAGGCAGAAAGGTAAAGGCTGGACACCTTTTCTTAAAACAGTTAAAAAGTAAAGTGTGCAGGGCCATAAATCCCTAACCCCAGAACAGGGTTCAGCCCAGAGGCTTTGTATTGAAAGGCAAAAAACAAACTATCCTATCTCTTTCTTGTGTTTATTTGGAGGTGACAGTAAGTAGATAAAATTGCATTGAGAGTCATTTCAGTGACAGCTACTTACTGTGGTGAATTTTCTGCTTAATATAAATAATGAATAATAAAATGAATATGATGATTGAACCCTATGGCATTTCTGCTCTCCTTAGAAATATAACATTTATCATATCCAAGATTACAGATATTCTGCACCAGGATTTGGGGTCAGATGTAAAGATGTATCTGTAGTGTTTTAATACATTTATGCAGTTTGAGCAGCTTTATTTCTGCATTTTTTGGAATTATTTGACTACAATAAAGGGAAAAGTAAAGAATTTTAAATTGAGAGAACTCATTGATATTATTTTACCAAATTGTTAATGTGTACGTGGAGAGATAAAATTTGCCATTTATACTCTGGAAAAATCTAAATACTGCCTCTATTTTCAATAACAGAGTCTATTCATAAAAGCAATCCTAAAAAAATATGCACATGTTGCCACCCTAAGGTTTCAATATGCTGATGGAGGAGGAGGATTTTCATAGCAGCCAAATATGCACCAAACCAATTGTGTTCTGACCAGTTAACCAATCAGAGTTGAGCCACTGTAGATATGCCAGCACAGAAAATACAATCCACTTCCTTTGCAAGGTGCATACAAGGGAGGGGTGGATTTCAGTGTAAACATGCACACCATGTAACAGCAGTCTGCTACTTGTAAATGTATTCCTTTTGAGCGTTGGCATTACTGCCAGGGGATCTTGGGATGCAACTGCACCCATGTAGATACACCACTGCATTTGACCTGTGTATATAGAAGGTATTCTATCCAGCCACCTTGCCTGAATGTGCAAGCTATCCTAAACATACTTGACTTTACAGGAACAAAAAAAAAATACTACATTTTTGCATTAAAATTGTCTTAAACTGGCACTAATTTTAATCTTTTATACACTTAATAATGGTGACAGGGATATAGGATATTTTAAATCACTTTAACCCCAAGTACCTGATGGAATAAAATATTGCCACACTTGAGAATGACCACATTCTACTGATTTGTTGAATGGGTCATGGGCAAATCAGTCCATATGCTATGTATGACTGAAGGCTCCATGCATATTCCAGTGGATGAATCATTCAAATGGTCAATGGATGGGTCATACAGTTAAATCCGAAATGAATGGCATTACCTGGTAGGTTTATTCGCTCCACTTTTCTAAATGGATCCCATTCCAAACTTTTTTTAATTTTTATTAGTGTCATGTTAATAGCTATGTATCTATAAGGTCCCACAAGTTATAGGTCCTGCTGGGAAGAGTTCTAGTATTGCAGAAAGTAGAAGTCCTAAAATGGAAAATATTCTGTATTTAAAAGTAATATTGAAGTGAAATTCGTGAAGGCTGTTGGTAAATACAGTTGTTTACTTTTTACCCTGGGCTAGCACTCCTGTTCTTCAAATAAGCATTAGCATGGGGTATATCCTTACTGAGAGCCACGCCACCATCTTCACTTCTTTCTCAGGGATCCCTTGTGGATGAAATATCAAATATAGAAAGAAGTCTATTTTAAATAGATTCTTTAAATAGACTCTGCTTTCAGAAG
Organism: Xenopus tropicalis; assembly: GCF_000004195.4. Classification (NCBI taxonomy): domain Eukaryota; kingdom Metazoa; phylum Chordata; class Amphibia; order Anura; family Pipidae; genus Xenopus; species Xenopus tropicalis. The sequence goes on from NC_030683.2 coordinate 63,048,431, forward strand.
AAAAAAGCCCAGGAGCTGTAAAGGTTGGGGCTGCATGACAAGGGATCCGAATGACCAGCAGCCAGATTATACTGCAGGGAAAGAAGCAGTTTACTTCCTTCATATTTTTAAAAAATGTCAGCAGTTTTCTTTATGTTCTCCTATTTTCTATTAATATCTGAATATGAATGTTTTCCTGAATGCGCTGTTATACTGTGGTTTCTGTATCTTTATATGGTATAAAGGTGAGAGTCAGCATTTTATTAATTCATGTTCATTCTGAATGCTAGATCCAGAGGAATGTTTCCTCTCATGGTGAGAGATAAAGCTCCTGCTGGTAGCAGAGTTTGGGACCATCCTCTCTCTAGATAGAAACAGCCTAATACTCAGTGGTGAATATAATGACATAGTGCTGATCTCAAATGGTAACTCAAATTCAAGTCTTCAGTGAGGAACAGCAGAGCATAGTAGCCATCTCTTATGTAATTCTGGCTGTAGAATATTGTCGTGGGTTATGTTGGCAAGGTCCCATTTATTTGATAAAATGTGAATAAATGTTGTGGCCATTTTATCCCATGTCTGTCTCTTGGTGTATTATTAAGGTATGTAACAAGGGGGTTCAGTGGGATGGCTCCAGCAGTCAATTAAGAAGTCCCCTTGTCATGCTCTTGAGAAAAAAATTTATGAATCAAATATGATAGTATATTACAGATTGTTGTTTAAACTAAAATATTCAGGATTTTATTACCATAACTATAATTGGCAAACATGCAGCAACGGCACTAGCCGTAAAACATTGGCTGCTCATTCAAACATTAGTTTTAGAGGCAGTTTCAATCCCTCAAATCCTACAACAAAACCTTTCACCAGTTCCTAAAGCACCTCTGCAGCAAAGGGCCTCTCCGCCCTCCTACTGCTGCTCTTCTTATTTTACTTAATTGATGAGCGAATCTGTCCCGTTTTGCTTTGCCCAAAAATTAGCGAAACAACAGTAAAATTTGCGAAATGGCTAAAAATCCATGCCTTTTTCTTTCTGTTGGCAGCACAATTGCCTTTTTTCCCTATGCTTCCTCTGTTTTCTTAAGCTATTAAAACATGCTCATGAGACATAAATACCGATTTACAAAAATATAAACTCTGGGTACAGCATTTAAGGAGAAAGTCTGCACTGCTTTGTGTAACTATTATATATGTGTCTAGTGGGAATTAACATAATTCATGATCACAGACGTGAATAATTACTCTTCAACCATTCTGTACATATAATACAGAAAAGACTTGGCTATAGCCTGCTGTTGTACCTAATAGGCTACATGTTCTTCCGTACCTCCAACACATTGAACAGGAGACCCCCCTATGGGTTACATTAGTACAAAAGGAAATCAGACTCCTGTGTTCCATATATTTACTCAGCTGTTGTCTCTATGGAGGAACTTGGTTCATTTTTTGATAAGTGTACTGTACTATGTATTTACCCTTTAACTGCCTAGTTATTGTAATGCATCTTAAAATAAATCTTGTTTATGATATTCTTCTTGCACTGTCTGTGGTAATATTGAATTTAATATCTCTGCAAAATCTGTGTTATGAAGGTAAAACATTATTAGAGTCCTTTAGGAACACTTTCTACCATTAAAAAATAATGCATCATCCTCAAGTACCAGAAACATGCCCTGAAACCTCAACCTTCCCTACAATGTGGACAGCACAGAGGGGTTCATGACTCGGTTCCCAAGGACTATGTGGACCGTGGTTACTATTGCTAACAAATGAAGGGGAAGGGTAAAGTGGGGGTTAACCTCCCAAAAAGAGACCAATAGTCAACTCCTATAGAGCGTTTACTTTGGTAGCCAGCTAAAACAAAATCAGCACTGTCTTATCCATGTGTGGGATATATATTGAGTGTTTAAATTATACAAAGGGGGGGTGGGTAAGCTAGAGTTTTATGGGAAAGCTAGTGTAGACGGGGCAGTGGGACTAGTAAAGGGTTGTGGGGGAGGAGTGAGGGGGGCATATAGTTTATCAGATAAGGAGCTTACGTTGTTACAAGGGAAACAGACTAATTTTCACCTTAGCTCTAACTTGCCGTTAGTTAATGTAAACATCAGAGGGAGAAGTAATTATCTCCGCTGCATGCTGGCTAATGCGCGAAGCTTGTTGGGTAAATTAGGGGAGCTGCAGGCTATTGCATGTATTGAAAATTATGATTTAATTGGTATCACTGAGACCTGGTGGGATGAAAAATGTGTCTAGGCCATGAATTTAATTGGTTATACACTTTTTAGGAGGGACAGAGAGATTAAAAAGGGTGGAGGGGTTTGTCTTTATGTAAAGTCAGATTTAAAGCCATGTAATAAAGACATTACCAATGAATCTCTTTGGGTAGATGTCATGTTGTAGCAGTAAGGCTCCACATGTAAAGACTTTCTAAATTTTCAATTTAGAAAGTCTGTGTGGAATCCACATTGGAAGGAAGCCCCTCACGGTAGGAGGTAATTCACAAATACCCCCTAAATGACACTGAAGTCGGGCTGGCTGGTGAAGTGTGAAGAGCCAGAATAAATCAACAAGGGTAACCAAATTATCATGCCTGTGCTACAGTGGGGGTCTGTCTCTTCTTAGCAGATTCTTAGCTAATATTTCTTTAGGCCCATAGAACAAATATCTTTTACTAAAGATAAAAATCATGGCGCCCAGTCATTAGCTTGTAGCTAGAGCTCCCCACAGACTCCAAACACTCCCGTGTTATGATGATCCCTCGTGGGATCAACCAACATTCTGATAAAACCAGAATAATATGCGTTAGGCCTGGTGTGTTTGGTGTCTATGAAAAGAGAATCCCATTTCCCACATAATGCACATGGTTCTATAATTCTGGTGAATACCCATAAGTATTTAAGGAAAATAAAAATATATATAGCTGGAAAATAAAAATGTCAACAGAACAGCCAGTTACCAAATGATGACCCGCCCCCTCACCTTTCTCATTGGATGGGGGGCGTGAACTTTGTAACCTGGGGGGGTCATGTGACAAGTTCCTGGGCACTCCCCCCTCATGCATACGGTAATGAGGGAGGGGCCCAGCAGGAAAGATAAAAAGGGTACAGACCCAGGTACTGATAGCTCATTCTGGAGGTCTCAACTTTCATTGGGAGATGGGCTCAGGATTTTTCAAGCTCTTGCCTCAGAGGACACAACAGATCACTTGGTAATGTACTTAGGGTTTTCTCTGTGTTTTTATCCCCTTTTATTTTATTAACTGTTTGTATATGTATGTCTCTTTTTGGACCATCTTTTTAAATTGCACTGTTTACCCTTGTAATATTTAATATAAAATTGAATAAGTTCTGTCCTTTGGCTCTATAACGATCTCCACGTACTTTGGATGACTGCTCAGGCCTACCTGTATTAACTGTTTGGTGTGTGTATGTTGAGCTAGGGGGGGGGCAAGTTCTGTGTAGATGCTAATTAGCTAGTGGACTGTCAGCAGGAGAGTGTGTATGTAAATTAACCTTGGCTGCTGGTGTGTGCGTGGTAGTAGTAGTAGTAGAACTATCTCTCACTGCAGCAGGAAAGTTTGTGTATGATATATTTGTGTATTAGGTTTCTATCGCCTGTTAATGATAGATGGTGGCAGCGAATAGTTGATTTGGGGCGGTGGTGTGTTTGGGGGTGCTTGATGTTAGTCTAACCTGTGTGAAAGGTGACTACATGTAACCCCTTATTTTCCCGTCCCAGTATCAGGCGCTTGAGTGCCGTGTTCCTGACAGTAGAAATTTCAGTAGGGCTGAAGGTCACAAAGAAAATGATCATTGGTGTATGCAATAAACCACCCCGTATAGATGAGGGGGATGAGAACCAGCTACTGTTGCAAATGGAGAAGGCTTCACAACTGGGTCAAGTTGTTATTATGGGGGACTTTAATTATCCGGATATTGACTGGAGTAATGGGGTGGCTAAGTCAGAAAAAGCTAGTAGGTTTTGTAATAAAATGGCTGGGTTAGTTGTAGATGGACGATATGTTTCTCCCAGGGTTTTGCATAGTTGGTACCCTGGAACATGGAATAATTAATCACAAACCCAGCCCTTTAATACAGACCTTAGCAGCAAGGTGATTGCTGCAGCTGAGAGCCTTTTTTAAAAGACTCCAGTGTGGGGAGGGGGAGTCTCTTCCCCACTACACAGGTAGCAGGAGCTGCGCTGCATGGGAAAGGTACTTATGATTTCTGATTTTGTTTTCTTTTGTTAAGTTGGAGTTGGAAAAGCCACCCAACTGTAGTTAGGCTGCCAACCGTGTTTAGCCAGCGCTCTGGTGCAAGGGTTTATTTTCTTGTTTCTTATTTTGTGTTTGTTACGGAAGTTTTGTAACAAAATAAACTGCTGGCTCTTGCCTGTAAGAGAGCAACCTCTGTGACTGCTATGTTTACCCTAAAAGACTGAAACACTGAAGACACTGAACCAGATCCCCCTGTAGGTTCAAGTGTCACACGTGGTGGAGGATGCGGGCACCACACTAAAGTCTGAGGGTAAAAGTACTGTTGTTTCCAAGATGGAGGATGTTATAAAAGTTCTCATTCAGTCCACTGCAGTGCAGCAAGAAACATATCGTCCATCTACAACTAACCCAGCCATTTTATTACAGTTTGTAAATATGCAAACGTGCAACTAAACTGGTAAAGGGGATGGAATATTTAAGCTATAAAGTTAGACTGTCGAGGTTGGGGTTGTTTTCTTTGGAAAAGAGGCCCTTGCGAGGGGACATGATTACCCTGTACAAGTACATTAGAGGGGATTATAGGCAAATAGGGGGTGTTCTTTTTTCCCATAAAAACGATCAACGCACCAGAGGCCACACCTTTAGATTAGAGGAACAGAGCTTCCATTTGAAGCAGCGTAGGTTGTTTTTCACGGTGATGGCAGTGAGGTTGTGGAATGCCCTTCCTAGAGATGTGGTAATGGCAGATTCTGTTAATGCCTTTAAGAGGGGCCTGGATAAGTTTTTGAACAAGCAGAATATCCAAGGCTATTGTGATACTAATATCTACAGTTAGTATTAGTGGTTGTATATATAGTTTATGTATGTGAGTGTATAGATTGGTAAGTATAGGTTGTGTGTGCTGGGTTTACTTGGATGGGTTGAACTAATGATATAGCATCATTAGATTAATGTATTGAATCCTTGCATCAGAGATGGGTTACTGTTAGTGATGAGCGAATCTGTAAACATATAAGAAAAACTCTAAACATACAAGAAAGCACTGATCTCAATGGACTTTTTTTCAGCTTTTTTTTTTTTTCAGGCAAAATGCATTAAAGTCAATGGTCGTTTTTTTCTGCACAAAGTACATTGCAGTCAAGCATTTGTTTTTCTTGCTTTGTTTTCATGGCGCATTTTTTCCCAGCAAAATCCACGCCTGGTAGAAAATGTCACTCATCTCTATGTAATGTTTTTCCCCAAGTTCTACTTACACCACCAGCCTCATATACATGTTAACATTTTCCTCTCCCTAACAACCAATTTCAGTACAATCCCACAAATCTGTCAAATTATCATAAGGTAAGTGGGCACCAAACAATCGCACATCTAGTGATTTTGAAATGGTCGTTTTTGTTGATGGACAAATCGGACTTTTAAACGATTGTTTCAGGATAATCTTAGTCTTAACTTATATGGCCAGCTTCATAGGCGGATTTTAAATAAGGCTAGGGGAGGCTAAGCCTGCTTGGCACCTTTAAAAAACAAAACGAAAAAAACCTCACTCCATTTCTGCACTGTCCTGCAACTCTTATTTTCCTGCAAGCTCCGGTTCTGCTGTGCTCTGACTGGATCTTTCTTCTTGTGGATTCTCCAATCAGAGCACAGCTTTCCTGACAGACCATAAAATTGACCAATCAAAGCACAGATGCACACAGGGATCGGGAGATTTTACAAACTGAAGGCAGTGCAGAAATGAAGACTGAAAAGAAGGATCTGCAGCTGTAACTTTACCTGAGAACCAACTCTCAACTTTTGCTGCAGATTTCATCCCACTCCCACAGGTACTATACAGTTCTAAAGGCTGAATCACTAGTTGAAATTTTTTTGCCTGACCTGACATTTATAATATCCCTATCCCCTACCCTGACAGATGGATGGTAAGTTAACTCTTTCCCCCGAAAAAGCTCATTGTGCTTTTATATATTTATTGTTTTTTGCACTTACTATTTTGTTTTTTACTTTTGTCATTGTTTGTTCATTTCTAGTTAGTTACAATGGGCCAATGTTGTGTATTGGTGCCAGTGTTACAGTGCCAGGGCCTGAATGCCCACTGCCTCTCTCTCTATAAAACTTAAACTCTCTCTAAAAAAAACTTAAAACTTAAACACATCTTAAGGGGAGGTTCACTTTTAAGTTAACTTTTAGTATGTTATAGAATGGCCTATTCCTAGCAACTTTGAAATTGGTCTTCCTAAATAATTCTTTTATATTTCTTGAATAATTTGACTTTCTCTTCTGCCTCTTTCCAGCTTTCAAATCGGGGTTACTGACCCTGGCAACCAAAAAGTATTGCTCTGCGAGGCTACAATTTCATTATTATTGTAATTTTCTATTACTTATTTTTCCATGCAGGCCCCTTAACTATTAATTTTCCCATCTCTTGTTTAAAACACTACCTGGTTGCTAGGATAAATAAGACCCTAGCAACCACATAGCTGCTGAAATACCAAATGGAAAGCTGCTGGACAAAAAGCTAAATAACTGAAAAATTATTAAAAAGAGGACCAACTGCAAATTGTCAAAATATCAATGTCTACCTTTTATTAAAAGGGAATTTAAAGGTGACCTACCCCTTTAAGCTAACTGATCCCAAACACAAATGGATGGAGAACCCCTCACAGAAGTGCACATATGAATACTTTTACATCCTAAGCATTTTAGGGTAAAAAAGCTCTCCCACCCACACTTTTGCGCAGTATCCCTGGGAGTCAGTGGGAACCGCAAGAGGTAGTTGGGAGGTTCATTTTTTACACCAGCAGCGAATCCACTAAGTCTCACATTAGCTGTAGGTCATCTCTGTATGGCCCATCTTTAGCCTCCCCAAATAAAAAAGTCACCCTCCGCCTATGGCCAGCTTTTTAATAAGGAAAAAATCTTGCCCTAAGACCTAAGGCCAGGTAATCTCTTGCAAGGCTATGATTAAAAAAATTAATCAATTGGCATATGGGTAACTTTCTTTAGTTTTAACATATTTTAATAGTTTCAGCACAATCTCATTTCCAAACAGAGATAAATGTCATGATATAGGGAGGCGTTATACTACAATTGTGTCTCCCATAGCAAACAAGATCTTTTGGCTTAACTGAACCTGCCTGCAAAACATTTTTCATTACCCAATTTGCATTAATTCCCAGTGGGGAGAACCCTATCCAGTTGATGGATTAAGAGATGAACAATACAGCCCTTATGGATCAGTTTAAATATTGTGACTAATCCTAATGGAATATTGAAAATCTTTGTTTTTGTAATGTGATTCCCCATATGACAGTATCACAGTGGGTTAGCAAAAGGTAGCCTGAAATGTGCACTAAACACTATTCATCATAAATGTCTAAATACAGTAATTTTTTTAGGGTCCCTCTCTATGTATAATAGTAAAAAAAACAAGAGTGTAATAAGATCCTTGTGGTTTCTGTGCAAGGTTTGGGTCTGCACCCACTAGTCATTTAATTGGCATTTGTGGATATGTTTTGAATGCTCTTCTGTGTTGAAACTTTTGTTTCACAATGTTGTTATAGATTGTGTAAATGCTACCATTAGTTCTGGAAAGATAGAGCCCAGTTCAAGTAGACTGTCTCCACCAAAAGTGCCTCTGGTACTGACCACAAATGTTTAGTACTGGGGGGTCATAGGTGCACTTCAAGGCTAACTACAATAATTAAAGTTTCACAGAAGTCCTACTGATCTGGCCTCTCGGACTACAGTTAAGTGTGTGTAAGTTATTATGCTATGAAAAACAAAATTTGCTAAAAAAAAGGTGTAAAAAGTTCTCGCATAAGGGGAATAAAAAAAAATGCCAATTTTTACATGGCGAAGCCTGGCAATGTGTTGCAAATTTTTTACACAGCATAATAAATAGGCCCCATTATGTATTTTTATGAGTGTATATTTGGGTGTATGTGCACATATTTATAATAGTATTTATATGCGTATGCATGAACAGAATGTGGCAAAAGGGTAACGTGTTTTCTAACATAAATTAGTTATCGCTGGAAAAAACTTAAGCATACCTCTTTTCCAATATTTGTTTTACTTGCTGTCTAACATGCTTGGATAAGGAATTTTTAGCAGTATATACATAAATGTAAAACTAGACTATAAAACCAAATTACACTGAACATGAAATTAAATATTGCTAGAGCAGTTTATTCAACTTACTTTGTAAAACAACTTGTGAACCCTGGTTGGTGTTCTGCATCATACTCACAAAGGTAGATGCTCTAAAATACCAAACAACCATTGAGCATTTGCAGAATCTTTAGTATTTAGGAAAGAAAGTATTTTATAATACAGCTAATGTTAACAGAGATACTCATCTACCCCTAAGGGTCCATTTTATTTTGTTAAAATATTTTTACATTTCATGCCAGAGCATCTCATGTGGCATGTTCCTGTTTTGTTTCACGTGTATCCAACATACTATATATAACACTATTCAAAAAGAAAAGGATTTCTTATGTCTTTGAACTTTCTCAAATAATCCAACCATTAAACCTTTTTTGTTATCATATGCATACTCTGTATAGAATGTAAAGTATCTAGTTCTATGCAGTGCAACCATGAAAATACCTAGCATGCTTTGGGATGCAACTCATCCAGCTGTTCTCAAACAAGGTACAGGAATGGAATGCTTTCTGAGACTGTTGTATTAGAAAACAAGGCTTATGATAATTTAGTAAAAATATGTAATTGTTTATTTTCTGATATATATTAACAGGGGTTTTTCATTGCTTTACTTAGGAGGCATGATTGCATAAAATGGATAAAAACTGGAAAAATACCTGTACGTAGCAACGGTTTGCTCCAGTAAGGCGTAGCTAAACTGAAAAGGACCCATGCAGCTCTCCTAATGTGATTCACCAAGATAATTCCATCAATGTTCAACCATCATATGAAGCCAATATATTAAAACAGAATTTTACATCTGAGTCTTACTTTTATATCAAGGATTTTTATGAATGTGTCAGCATGTTATTTTTCAAATATTATGTTTCAGACTAAAATTGTTTTATATAATTCTTGCAAATATGAAATACAGGTTTGTGAAAAAATATTACCATGCTTTAATATGTATAATGAGGATTTTTTTTTTACATTTCTATTCATAGAGAACTTTTCCAAGTACTACCAGTGACCATAACTAGCAAAGCCTTGTTTCTCATATTTATTCTGATTTACAAATGTCTCAGGAGACAGATTTCTAGAGATGGAAAATTGATCTATTTATAGCATTTCCCTCTAAGGTCATTGGCTTGTGCTGCTTTAAATTACTTTGGAGAAAATTATACATGCATGACATATCAGTACAGAGTGTGTGAGTCAATCATGAGTGGAAGTATTTTTCCATATACTGGATTATCTAAACTTTAATGCCTAATGGAGCCTAAATTATGTAGTCAACATCGGGCAGGGTCATGGCATTAAGAAAAAATGCAATTAAATATGACTCCATTTTTCAAAATCTGATTTACAGATTATTTCTGATAACTCGTTTAAAACACTTGTGCATCATTGTCTTTCCTTTGCCACATGCTACTGTTCTAGTTAAGCTAGGTTTATTTTCTTCGTAATGGAGACTCATCTGATATCAGCCTTTTTCTTAATGACAAAATACAGCTGAGTTTCCCAAAATACCTTCTTCACCATACCTGTGGCACACGTTCCACTAAACAGCAGGGTGTAATTAGATGTCACGAGGACCCAGAGAAATATTTCATGAAGCGTCCCTCCTTATAAATCCTATATCACCTGCCTTTGACAGGGCCCCAGTGCAGGCTGCACCTACTCCTTAACTAACAAACTGAATGATGTGCAAGTTAGGGGGCAGGTGCCTATGTGCCTCCCCCTGCACACATTTCCTGAATTAGTTCTGACAATCCAGGGAGCACTCAATTCCAGGGGCATGGTGAAGGTGAAGTCATTTTTCACATGCCCCACACAGTGTGGCTGATTGCAGCATTTTTTGCACTTTGCACACTGCATGCTCTATTGTAAAGGACTCCTTCTATATACAGGGGAGCTCCTGTCATGTGGCAGTGTTCAGCAAAAAGCCACTTCTGGTAACATTAGGAGACTAAATTTTCGTTATATGGCTTCCCCTGGACTCCCTTTCAGCGTCTCCTTCTACTAACGTTCACCCTAAAACCCTGATTCGCAACACTCAAAGGGTTGTTATAACTGCTCTCTCTAACTCTCTTAGCTCTAGCCTCTCCTCCTTCTATGCTTCCTGTGATCCTGAGTTACTGGTAAATACCTACAACTCTATTTTATCATCCGCAATAGACACCTATGGCCCCCTGCAGCCGCAACGCAGTCGTGCCCGTAATCCCCGTCCCTGGCTTAACCCTCAGACACGATTTCTGCGCTCCTGCGCGCGATCTGCTGAACGCATTTTCAGGAAATCTCATGCGAAAGTGAATTTCCTCCGCTATAAATTTCTTTTGGTGTGTCTCAATACTGCGCTATCCCAGGCCAAGCAAGTATACTATAACACACTTATAAATAATAATAATACATTTTCCATATTTAACTCGTTACTTCATCCTTCACCTAATGAAGCAGCCGTATCTGAACACACACCCCAGGACTTTGCTGGCTTCTTTAAAAACAAGGTTGATTCCATCTGCAAACAATTTTCCCAACCTTCACATACCAGTAATCTCAGCCTTCCAGAATCTCCTCTTTCCGTATTCAGCTCCTTCAATCTCGTAAAAGAGTCTGAAGTTTCTTGGCTTCTCCGTTCCTCTCTGCCTACTACCTGCTCACTGGATCCTATGCCCTCATCGCTACTAAAACAGTGTGCCCCTGCCCTTACTCCAGCTCTTACATATTCAATTCCTTTCTGGCTTCAGGTACTTTTCCCTCTCTATTCAAACAAGCATGTGTCAAACCCATTCTTAAAAAGGCTACACTAAACCCATCCTGCCTTTCTAACTACCATCCCGTCTCTCTCCTGCCCCATGCCTCTAAACTCCTGGAACGTCTTGTCTTTTCTCGTGTCGCTAATTCCTCTGCACCCATAATCTGCTGGATCCTATGCAGTCTGGTTTTCGGCCTGCGCACTCCGCTGAGACGGCCTTATGTAGAGTGGCAAATGATCTCCAGACTGCCAAGGCCAAAGGACGCTACTCAGTCCTCATTCTCCTTGACCTTTCCTCTGCTTTTGATACTGTCGACCATTCTATCCTTATGCAAATTCTTTATTCTCTGGGTATCGGGGATAAGGCTGCATCCTGGTTCTCTTCCTATCTCTCTAACCGCTCCTTCTCTGTCGCTCTTGCTAACAAATCCTCTACCCCAGTTCCGCTTATTGTGGGAGTGCCTCAGGGCTCTGTGCTTGGTCCTTTGCTGTTCTCCCTGTACACTCTCTCTTTAGGAGACCTTATTTCTTCTTTGGTCTTAAATATCACTTATATGCAGATGACATCCAGATATATTTAGACACCCCTGCACTAACCACTGATGTTCAAACCCAGATTATTAACTGCCTCCTGGCTATCTCCTCCTGGATGAACCAACACCACCTCAAAATTAATAGAGATGTAGCGAACCTCACAAAAAAAGTTAATGAACCCGCCAAAAAGTGCAAACTTTTGCGAACCCCATAGACTTCAATGAGAAGGCGAACTTTAAAACCTAGAAAAGCCATTTCTGGCCAGAAAACTGATTTTAAAGTTGTTGAAAGGGTGCCACGACCTGGACAGGAGGGGGATCAAGAGCAAAAATTTCTCTGAAAAATACGTTGTTGACACAGCGTTGCGTTTTGTGCTGTAAAGGGCAGAAATAACACTACATTTCTAAACTTGTGTAATAAACTGCTTTAAAACGTCCGGGGTCTACATGCCAATCAAGTCGTGTAAAGATTACAGCCGGTTCACACGCAAAGACAAAACGCTGCGTTTACTGCAACACAAAAAACCGCAAAGAGCTTTAATGATACCGTCAAGTGAGCAAATAATAGTTTTTAGTAGTTGCTTTTCACCTCCAGGACTTTCGTCCTGTCGGTGGCAATATTTCTGTAGTGGTGTGTTTAGCAGTCACCGTGCTTGTGTGACTGCTTGTGTCAGGCAGAGGTAATTCAATGACGAAGTGAAGTGAACCAAAAAACACTGATTCTGCAGTGTGGGCGCAGTTTTGGCCTACTTTATTGATCACCTGCGGTGACCATAAAAGATACAATTTTGCTGCTGTTGCAGAACCCTGAAAAATCAGGCATGTGTACATTCCTGAAAAATTATGTTTTTTTGTCGCAGCCACTGAAGCACAGAGGCCAGAAAAAATATGGCATATAAATGCTGAAAATATTTGTTTTTTTGTCGCAGCCACAGAAGCAGAGAGGCCAGAAAAAATATGGCATATAAATGCTGAAAATCGTTTTTTTTGTCGCAGGCACTGAAGCACAGAAAAGGCCAGAAAAACTCAGGATTTACCTGTCCAAAAAGTTTGGCTTAAAATGAAACCAGTAGGATTTGCACCCTAGTTTGTACGGTGGCGGAGGAGGACGCTAAAGGACAGCTGTGTGTGGAGTCATGCGGCGTGCAGAGAAGGACAGCTGCATGGGGAGTCAGAACAAGTCTTCCAGCGTGCAGTAACCCTCCAAGATCCGTGCCTCATTCATTTTAATAAAGGTCAGGTAATCCACACTTTTGTGACCTAGGCGAGTTCTCTTCTCAGTTACAATCCCTCCTGCTGCACTGAAGGTCCTTTCTGAGAGGACACTTGAGGCAGGGCAAGACAAGAGGTTGACTGAAAATTGTGACAGCTCTGGCCACAGATCAAGCCTGCGCACCCAGTAGTCCAGGGGTTCATCGCTCCTCAGAGTGTCGATATCTGCAGTTAATGCCAGGTAGTCAACCTGCCGGTTGAGGCGTTCTCTGAGGGTGGATCCAGAAGGGTTCTGGCGCTGCCTTGGACTGAAAAAACTTTGCATGTCTGATGTTACCGAGTGGCCAAAGTGCATTGTCCTTGCAGGTGTGCTCGTGGGAGGATTACTGGCACCTCTGGCCCTGGAATATTGAGTTCCTAAAGTGACATCACCCTTAAAAGCATTGTACAACATGTTTTGCAGGCTGGTTTGGAAATGCAGCATCCTTTCGGACTTATGGTATGTTGGTAACATTTCTGCCACTTTATGCTTGTACCGAGGGTCTAGTAGCGTTGCGACCCAGTACAGGTCCTTCTCCTTAAGCCTCTTGATACGGGGGTCCTTCAACAGGCATGAGAGCATGAAAGACCCCATTCTCACAAGGTTGGATGCAGAGGTATCTATCTCCCCTTCCTCGTTATCAAGGACTACGTCATCCAAGGTCTCCTCCCCCCAGCCACGTACAAGACCAGGGGTCCCCAAAAGGTGACCACAAGCCCCCTGGGAAGCCTGCTCCAGTTGGTCCTCGTCCTCCACAAAGCCACCTTCCTCTTTTGACTCCACTTCTGACACCTCTCCCTGCGTTGCAGCAGGTGCCTGGGCTAGTTCTGGTGATTCCGCCCACAAATCGTGCTCTTCCTGCTCCTGGTCACGCTGGTCTACAGCCTCATCTGTCACTCGTCGCAAGGCACGCTCCAGGAAAGAAACAAAAGGTATTAGGTCGCTGATGGTGTCTTCGGTGTGACTAACCATGTTTGTGACCTCATCAAAAGGGCGCATGAGCCTGCAGGCATCGCGCATAAGCACCCAGTAACGGGGGAAAAAAATCCCCAGCTCTGCAGATCCAGTCCTACCACCCAGTTCAAACAGGTATTCGTTGACGGCTCTTTGTTGTTGCAGCAGACATTCAAACATGAGTAGCGTTGAATTCCAGCGAGTCGCAAATTAAACACCTGACTGGCAAGTTGTGCTGCCGCTGAATGTCAGCAAGGCGCGCCATGGCTATGTAGGAATGTCTGAAATGGCCAGACACCTTCCTGGACTGCCTGAGAATGTCCTGCAATCCTGGGTACTTCGAGACAAACCGTTGGACTATCAAATTGTTAAATTGCCCAGCCTCAGTGCTGCCAACAGATTGCTTCCGTTGTCACACACCACTTTTCCGATCTTCAGTTGGTGTGGGGTCAGCCACCGATCGGCCTGTGAGTGCAGAGATGACAGGAGTGCAGATCCGGTATGGTTTCTGCTTTCCAGGCACGTCATCCCCAAGACAGCATGACAACGGCATACCTGGCACATCGAATAGCCTATGGGGAGCTGGGGGTGCACAGGTGTGGAGGAGGACACAGCAGCAGAGGAGGACTCACCCGAGGAAGAAGCCGAGGTAGAGAGCGAAGGAGGAGTAGAGGTGGTGGCAGGCCCACATGCAATCCGTGGCGGTGACACCAACTCCACTGTTGTTGAGCCACGCATTCCCTGCTTCCCAGCCATCACCAGGTTCACCCAGTGGGCAGTGTAGGTGACATACCTGCCCTGACCATGCTTGGAGGACCATGTGTCAGTAGTCATATGGACCTTTGCCCCAACACTAAGTGACAGAGATGCGGTGACTTGGTTCTGCACATGCTGGTACAAGTGTGGTATTCCCTTCTGGGGAAAAAAATTGCGGCCGGGTGCCTTTCACTGCGGTGTTCCAATTGCTACAAATTTGTGGAAGGCCTCAGAGTCCACCAGCTGGTATGGTAAAAGCTGGCGGGCTAAAAGTGCAGACAATCCAGCTGTCAGACGCCGGGCAAGGGGGTGACTCGGAGACATTATTGTTATTTTTAGACAGAATGTGAAAAAGCACACACAGCTAGGTGGCACTTGGTTGAAGAAGACACTGGGCAACAAGGCCTGCAATGGTAACGTATACAGTAGTGGATACAGAATATATTATTGCTGGTGGAAAAACGTCACTCAGCAAACAGCACTGGACACATTAAAGAACAGTAAGATAAATAAAAATAAATAATTAATGATAATTAAAAAAAAAGTGATCTCTGGTTGGTGCTGGTGGTGAACTACTAGGAGCAGCACACCAGTCCCCAACACAGCTAGACTAATAGCACTCGGCTCTATATATTACAGTAGCAAAGTAAAAAAACACAAATAAAAAAAATGATGTGAATGTGTGGTTGGTGCTGGTGCACTACTATGACCAGCACACCTGTCTCCAACACACACAGACGGAGCTGCAGTACACAATGAAAAGAAGAGTAACAGTAATCAGAAAATAAAAGCAGTCCTTTCAAGGACTATTGGGTTACAGCAGATGAGATCAGCAGGACAGCAGCTACATACAGAGCAGTAGAAAGTAGATTACTAGTCAGCAAAGCTACCTAAACTGTCCCTCAAACCCCTGCACAGCTCTCTCCCTATGCTAACTCATCAAGCACACACAGGCAGAATGTAAAATGGCTGCTGGGCTTCGGTTTATATATGGAAGGGAGTAGTCCAGGGGGAGGGGTGGTCCAGGAGGGAGAGCTGCCTGATTGGCTGCCATGTATCTGCTGGCTCTGGGGTGAGAGGTCAAAATTTGGCTCCAGCTAAGGCGAACCCAAAATTGCGAACATCGCTAAAAGTTCGCGAACTTGCGAACACCCGATTTTCGCGCGGATTAGTTCGCCGGTGAACAGTTCGCTACATCTCTAAAAATTAACCTAGCTAAAACAGAGCTCATGGTCTTCCTGCCCAAACCTAGCCCTTCTCCTCTTCCGCCTTTCACCAGTACTATTGATGGCATGACCATCAACCCTGTTAATTCTGCACGCTGCCTTGGGGTTATCTTTGACCAGTCACTCTCCTTCTCTAACCATATTAATAACACTGCCAAAACCTGCCGTTTTTCCCTCCGCAATATTGCCAAGATACACCCCTTTCTTTCACAAGTAACAGCTAAAACACTATTCCATGCCCTTTTCCTTTCCTGCTTAGATTGTTTCAATCTCCTACTAACCGGCCTCCCAGACTCCCACCTCTCTCCCCTGCAATCAATCTTAAACTCTGCTGCCAGGATCCTTCTGCTCTCTCCGAAGAGGGAACCTGTTACAGCCTCAATTAGACTCTCTTGCATGGCTGCCTGTTAAGCAAAGGATAGCTTACAAAATACTTCTGCTAACATTCAAAGCCCTTCACTCCTCTGCTCCCTCACTACATTTCTTCACTGGTCTCCCTGCATGTTCCTGGTCGTCTCCTCCGCTCCTCTCAGAGCCTCTGTCTTTTTACACCCACTTTTCGACACCCACTTAAATTTTTTTTGCACTTTTTCCCTGTGTCATTTCTGAGGTGTGCCTATAGGCCCAATCTGAGCTTGCAAACTAGAGGACAAAGAGTATAACGCTGCTGAAGTACAGTACTCCGGTACTCCATTGAAAATTAGAAATTAAAAATGCTAGGGGTACATTGTGCCTTATAAGGCCCTAAGGGATTAAATATTTCCCTAATGTGTTTCTGTAAATTCAAGGGGTAAGTATGAAAAATATTGATAATTGGCAAGAAAAAATTCTCCAGAGTGTGTTTATAAAGGTTTTTAGATTCCTTTAGAGTTTACAAGATTATTTTTTTTTTTGTAATTTCAGTCCCAACCCAGTGGCCAGTTCACCTGCTGTTTTATGGCTATATTTTATATAACTAAGAGGAAAAAAAACAAAAAATAACAAGTGGGTTTGCTTGTATTGCTATTTTATACAATCATGTTGGAAGACCATTTAATATGGTTCTACTACCTTGTGGCCAGTTAATATAATCTAGGGTTCATTTCCAGTTTTATATAAACCTGCTGACAGTTTTGTGGTCTTATTATGCTGTGGTTATTTTCTATAATACAAACAGTTCTCATGGTACTTCAGTTTATGTAACCTTCTAGTGATCTCCCCTTGTATAAATAAGTGTGTAAAAAAACAGAAGTCTGTCTGTTCAATCCATTGCTGATGGTAAATCAATTTAAAATGAAATATTAAACCAGGACTACCTAAATACTTAACAAAAATTTGTACATATTTACAAATGAACTGCAGGTGTAGTAATGAGCAAAATTTTTGGCCTGGTACAGTTTCACAGCATACGTTGCAGTTTATAAAATATCAGACTCATATCAAACATGAAATATTTATTAGACATTCTGAATTGTCTGTGAATTAATCTTCTAAACAAGCAAGAATGCAGATTTTATATACAGTGGTGTGAAAAACTATTTGCCCCCTTCCTGATTTCTTATTCTTTTGCATGTTTGTCACACAAAATGTTTCTGATCATCAAACACATTTAACTATTAGTCAAAGATAACATAAGTAAACACAAAATGCAGTTTTTAAATGAGGGTTTTTATTATTTAGGGAGAAAAAAAATCCAAACCTACATGGCCCTGTGTGAAAAAGTAATTGCCCCCTGAACCTAATAACTAGTTGGGCCACCCTTAGCAGCAATAACTGCAATCAAGCGTTTGCGATAACTTGCAACGAGTCTTTTACAGCACTCTGGAGGAATTTTGGCCCACTCATCTTTGCAGAATTGTTGTAATTCAGCTTTATTTGAGGGTTTTCTAGCATGAACTGCCTTTTTAAGGTCATGCCACAACATCTCATTGGATTCAGGTCAGGACTTTGACTAGGCCACTCCAAAGTCTTCATTTTGTTTTTCTTCAGCCATTCAGAGGTGGATTTGCTGGTGTGTTTTGGGTCATTGTCCTGCTGCAGCACCCAAGATCGCTTCAGCTTGAGTTGACAAACAGATGGCCGGACATTCTCCTTCAGGATTTTTTGGTAGACAGTAGAATTCATGGTTCCATCTATCACAGCAAGCCTTCCAGGTCCTGAGCAGCAAAACAACCCCAGACCATCACACTACCACCAATATATTTTACTGTTGGTATGATGTTCTTTTTCTGAAATGCTGTGTTACTTTTACGCCAGATGTAATGGGACACGCACCTTCCAAAAAGTTCAACTTTTGTCTCGTCGGTCCACAAGGTATTTTCCCAAAAGTCTTGGCAATCATTGAGATGTTTTTTTAGCAAAATTGAGACGAGCCTTAATGTTCTTTTTGCTTAAAAGTGGTTTGCGCCTTGGAAATCTGCCATGCAGGCAGTTTTTGCCCAGTCTCTTTCTTATGGTGGAGTCGTGAACACTGACTTTAATTGAGGCAAGTGAGGCCTGCAGTTCTTTAGATGTTGTCCTGGGGTCTTTTGTGGCCTCTCGGATGAGTTGTCTCTGCGCTCTTGGGGTAATTTTGGTCGGCCGGCCACTCCTGGGAAGGTTCACCACTGTTCCATGTTTTTGCCATTTGTGGATAATGGCTCTCACTGTGGTTCGCTGGTTTCCCAAAGCTTTAGAAATGGCTTTATAACCTTTACCAGACTGATAGATCTCAATTACTTTTGTTCTCATTTGTTCCTCAATTTCTTTGGATCTTGGCATGATGTCTAGCTTTTGAGGTGCTTTTGGTCTACTTCTCTGTGTCAGGTAGCTCCTATTTAAGTGATTTCTTGATTGAAACAGGTGTGGCAGTAATCAGGCCTGGGGGTGGCTACAGAAATTGAACTCAGTTGTGATAAACCACAGTTAAGTTATTTTTTAACAAGGGGGGCACTTGTTAACACAGGGCTTTTTCACACAGGGCCATGTAGATTTGGAGTTTTTTTTCTCCCTTAATAACGTAAACCTTCATTTAAAAACTGCATTTTGTGTTCAATTATGTTATCTTTGACTAATAGTTAACGGTTTTTGATGAGCAGAAACATTTAAGTCTGACAAACATGCAAAAGAATAAGAAATCAGGAAGGGGGCACATAGTTTTTCAATCCACTGTATATTTTGAAAGGCAACTTAAGCCAGTGTCGGACTGGCCCACCAGGTCACCAGGAAAACTCCCGGTGGGCCCAGGTGTCAATGGGCCCTGCTGCTTTTAACTGTTTGGTCAATTGCATGGTTATTTCCTATTTCTGTAAGGGAAAAAGAGATGGTAGGATAGAGAAAAGAAGAGACTTGGATAATAAAGAGGCTGAGGAAGAAGAGAGGAGGAATAATAGTTTAGAAAGTGGGCCTATGGCCCAAGGTTTTCTTGTGGGCCCCTGGCATCTCAGTCCGACACTGACTTAAGCCCTCACCAAACTTCTTTTACTTTCAAATCACATTTATTGATTTGAAGCCCTCAGGTATAACACCCTTAGAGGAAAAAGTAAGTCTTCCAAATATGCTTGAGCACCTCTTCCATATAACAATTCAAAGTTAAGGTGACACACACCTATATAGTTTCATATGTTAATCGGTAAGTGTATATAATCTTGTGTACACAATATTTACCAATATGCAATTCTTTCTTTCTAACCTCATATGAATAAATTATTGCTAGCAGGTGTTATAGAGCAATGCTTAGGTATTAGGATAGGTATATAACATTCAAATTCCTTGCAAACTGTTCCTATTTTGGTATCAAACTCAGGACACCAGTGCAAATCAGCTGTGCCAACCACTGTGCCGTGAAGCAACAATGCAAAGGAAAGGACCTTGCACAGAAGCAGGCCCTAAGTATAAACCTGATAAAGAAAAAAAGTATAGGCTTTAACAGTGGGTAAAAAGAAAGTCATGCACAAGTGTTGCTTTGAAGGCCAACAGAGAGCAGAATGTGAATAAACAGAGAGTAATCAACTGAATCAAATTAATCAGAATGATCTTGTAGAGATAGGACTAATGTGTCCCAGTTTAACAGCATGAAAGTTATTAGCAATCTTTACACCAATATTCTCTACCTTGCAACAAAACAGCAGTAAATCAAAGGTACATATATCAGCTGGAACTGGCTGGTACTAGTGTTCAATAGACTTTGAACATGATGTGAGGTTGGAGAGACTCCAACAGAGAAAAGGCTTTTATTCCTCAAATAATAGCACTAAGAGGAGCCATAAAGTGTGCCATTAGAAGCCTAGGAGGTGTTTATATACTCTGCAATCTTTCCCTTAGGGAATAAAATGTGAGCTGGTAATGAACTCCATAACAAACCCTTATTAGCATATTACGACAAAACAGCTGTTAGCACTAATTACAATACTACTCTAAGCAAAAGCCTCTTTATCGCCTTCTTCTTTCATTGAACAGCTAAGAAACACAAGTTTGTTTAATATGTAAACATAATTCACCTACATTGTGATTTATATGCTGAAATACTTTGTAGACCATGAATTTTCTCATTGAAGGAGGTTCCATTTGTTAGAGGGGTACACTCTAAGATCTAGAGCATCCTCCTTATGAGGATGAAGTAAACAATATTGCTCCTCAAATGCTCCCTCAATCCACTTCGATCCTAAATAATGCTTTTCAGCACCACTTGCTTCACTTATAATATTATGTAAAATACAAAAGAAATTCAACCTTAATAAAAGGTTTTACAGATTATATATTTGAATTTCACATATATGTCCCGGATTATGCTAATGCTGTTATTGTGCAAAGAAGGAACCTTTGAACAGTAGGCTGGCTATACACATCTTTAAAACCTCTTGTAGCACATATTATTCTTTGTAAAGGACAAACATATCCATAGAACTGTATATCAGACATACAGATTACATGCAAATACTGTCTGGAAGAGGAGGTAAGGGGACTGTTCTTATTAAAATTTACAGTCTACATACATGGGATCTTTAGTTGGACAACCCTGGACTACAGGATCAAGACCAGAAATTTCTGCACCTTTTCATCCTGTTTTCTTTAAAAGAGACTATGGGCTACATTCATGAAAACGCGAGTTCGAATCCTGAATGGGATAAATTCGGATTGGATACAATAATTTCTCAAGATCTCAAATATCACGAATATGCTTATGAAAAAATCGTATTAGTCACAATAATATCGTATTGCCGATCCGAAAGTCACAAAATTTTCGTATTCGAACGATCGTAAAATGCAGGAAAACCTTTCCGATCCTTCTGTGCATGATTTTGGAAGCCTCCCATAGGAATCAATGGCACTGTGCAGCTCCAACCTGGCCCAAGGAAAGTCATGATACCGAAGCTTGAATGAATCCGAAACTTTTGTACTCGGCGCGACAATACGATTTTGTTGCACAAATTTTGTCGTGAAGTGCGAAAAATACGCAAAAGCTGTACAGGTACGAAAAAGTCGCGAAAAATACGTGCAGGTAAAAAAAAGTCACCGAAAATACGCAGATCGAGCGCTCGGAGCGTTCGTGGATTAGTAAATGTGCCCCAATGTCTCTATGATACCAAGATTTTCTGTTTGTAATTGATATACTCAAAACCTAATGTAAATAATACAGAAAAAGAAGAACGGATCGCACTAGCATAACATATTCATTAATTAAATTTTTAAACTCAATGGTAGGATCCTTATGTTTCCCACCCACTCACATCATAACATTTTCCTTGTCCGTCAATGGCCTTGCCCTGACATAGATTTTAGTTTCTTGTTCCCTTAAGCAAACATGCCGCTTTTCTCTATGTTAAACAGCACCCAAAAGAGTAATTATCTATAGCTGGAGCCCTGCTGGAGACAGAGGGAGACTCTGCTAACATCTTAGTTACTTCTGTGACAGTTTTATACCAGAAGGCGCCTGCTTTCGTCTCTGCTACACACATTTCTCTCCCCCACACTCTGGAAAATAGCCCTGTTCTGCACCTCAAAGTCCCAAACTCCTCGTAGAAACTAGCTTAGCAAAAACAATGCTACAGTCCAAGATCACAACCTGTATCTTGAAATTGTTTCAGTTTAATGATATTCTTTTACAACAATAACACCCTAACCTTAGACTGGATTCCTTCCAGTATAAATTATTTTTCCTTATTATACTATATAATAGCCCCACAGGAAGAAATGTTTTGTTCCTTTCATTTACAAGTTATTCAAATAAACTATTTATCTGCAATAGATTTCCATTGGATCAGTCTCTACAAGTAATTATGTCTTCCAGTTGCCTTTCCTGAACTGGGCCTGGGTATGTGACCAAGTCATTTCAAAGAAGTTCAAAAAGTAGATGCAGGTTTTTTATGTAGTAATGTGGTTACTAAGTGCTATATGGTAATATATAATATATATAAACTATTTATAAGTATATATAAATATAGGTATATAAGTACTAATATGGTAATAAGTGTTGGAAGCTTAAGAAAACCCACAGAAACTTAGTGACATAATGGGGCACCAGTAAGAAAAGAAATATATTGAAATAATATCTAAAATGCCTCACTTTCCACCAGTATATACAATATTTGTAGTGATGTCCATGAGGCCTATATCACTGGAAGTACTATAACTGCTGCAGTGCTCATCCATACTCCTTTATTTATAAAGTGGCAACAAATTACCGGGGGTACAAAATGAAACATAAGCATTTATGAGCAAAAGGTGCTGCTCATAAATGCTTATAATATAAATTGATAGAGAACAAATTCCGCGTAGGGTTGTTGGAGAGAACTAGAGAATAAAAGAGTCTGATAGATGTATGGTAGGAAATATTAGATGCAGAACTCCCATTCTTGGAAATTTACACACACCTTCCATGGTAATATGTGGAAAACACTGCATGCAGATGTTGGCACTGTCAGATGAGGTGTGCTCTAGAACACTTGCTTGTGCCAAAGGCCAAAGGTGGCCATACACAAGCAGATTTCACAAGCAGTCCTTCAGACCTATTCAGCAGCTTATCTGCCCTTGTACGGGCACCACCAGCAGACCTACCTGACCAATATCTGCCTTAAAATTAGAGACGATGCTCCACCTTAAGTGTAATTATTAATGCAAAAAATGTGAGCATGTAGAAGATATATAAATAAGAAGTGGACATAATAATTTGTTTGTTACTGCAAAACTCAAATCTCCAATAGATCCATTCTC
Organism: Xenopus tropicalis; assembly: GCF_000004195.4. Classification (NCBI taxonomy): domain Eukaryota; kingdom Metazoa; phylum Chordata; class Amphibia; order Anura; family Pipidae; genus Xenopus; species Xenopus tropicalis. The sequence continues at coordinate 63,071,418 of NC_030683.2, forward strand.
AAAGCACTGTGTTTGAGTAACAGGTGTTGCTAAGTGGGCACATTTAGGAGAATAAATGGATTTCAAAAATAATGTAAAGCATTGCTTTTTGTGCTGAGTACAACAAGAGTACTCTCAATCTGTGAGATGCACAGAAGAATTCCCTGTGTTAATATATGACAATTACATATAGGGAGGGGCTTATTATTTGCTTGTAAGGCAGGTTTGTGGCAAGGTAGAAATTGGTATAGCCATTAAAATTGATCTGCACCTTTTTTACTCTCTCTCTATAATTTTATTGATTATTGATAATTGTGCTTTCTAGAGGTGCCTATAGCTTCCATCATGCTACATCTTGTGAAAGCAATATTTACCAATATGCAATTCTTTCTTTCTACCCTCATATGAATGACTTATTGCTAGCCGGTGTTATAGGGCAATGCTTAGGTATTAGGATAGGTATATCTAGATTTTAGTAAGACATAATAAACAGTAATTAATTATTGATTTTCTTTGGGTACAAAAAAAAAGGTTTGTATGTAGTGGATAAAATTATAAGCACCAGACATTCTTGGACTAACTTTTACAATACAGAAGACAGATTAACTGCTAAAGAGCAATTTTGTATCAGTCGGATTGTCTGGCAGCAGATTACCATAAACTAATGAGTTATTTGATTCAGTGAATAAGCGACTGTGAGGTACGCCCACTCTTTAACATTTACTTCCATTGAGTTAAATGTGACAGGCCTGCCTTGATCTATCTAGATAAGAACCAAGGGCTCCCAGACAGAGGATTTTTGGTGGTGGTGCTAAAAAAGATTTTTATTATCATAAGGTGAATCTACGGGTAATTAGATGTTGGGATTGGGGTATAGATAAAGTTTTAACTTGCTGTACATTGTGGATTCCTAGTTTTCCTGTACTGATTTACATCACCTCTCAGCAGCCAATTCTGTATCTCATACACAAATGTTTGAATCAGCCTTGATATTTAGTCATATGCTTTATCCTCAGATGGACCATGTAACTCTACACATATGAATGAATTTCCCACACAGTTGCAGGCACAGGGCCAGAAAATCTTTTTAACTTACCATGTTATCATCTATCTTAACATTCACAACCTGTCTATCCTATGCTGTTAGCTAAAGATATGGCTATCTTACATAAATACAAAGATGTAATATATTAATATTAGGCTGAAGCTAAAAGGAGTTATTTAAATCCAATCTCAGGGCTTGTTTGAAACAAAGGAGTTGTGGTTTTAGAATATTAGAATGATATATAAATATATAAACACAGTCCTATCTAAAACAACAATTACTTTTTTTAAACATGTCATTAGATGGGAATTAAATAAGTCCATTCAGCTTTAAAATAATGGACTACTTCTCTGGTCTTCACTTTCTGTGTTGTCCAATTTATTATATCTACTTGTAGTTTTTAACTCTGATGAAGTTAAAACAGGAAGCAATATTTTTTTTTTTACAAAAAGTAACATTTTAAGGATTTGGATTCGGTTTGGCCAGGCCTGTGGATTCAGCCAGATCTGAATCCTGTTGAAAAAGGACAAATCTTGCCTGAATCCTGGATTCAGTGATCCCTAGTAATAAGTACACTAACTGCAAGATTGCAGCTTTTTACTTATCTGTATGCATGGGAGATTGACAGATTGTTTTACAAAGAAATACAATGGAGTTGGCCCTGTTTACTTACTTTTGTGACAATTTATAGCAATGGGCAAAAAGTAATATACAGATATGAGTATATTTTATCCCTCTATAGTCCCTTGAATGCAGTATGTGTGGCTTAAATAATGCATCTTGGTTGTATTATCATCTGCAGGTCCTGTTCCATATGTAAATCAGGGCAAATTATTAGCTTTGCAGGATCGTAGATAGTATATAACCCTGTGAGTGTTGTGTAATTCCAAAGGCTCCGACCTCCAAAATAAATAGTCTTGAATTTTTGTTTGTTTTTCTTGTGCCTCCGGTCCCCTGCAGGAAGTGTAGGGGGGGAAGTAGGGGCAGCCAGAGATTCCCAGCCCATCTACAAAAATAGCAGACACAAAGCAGCCTCCCCATGTATGAAGCTCATAGTGAGCACATGAGACAGAGAAATATGTTAGCAAAGTCCCAGCTGTCAGCCTGAGCTTGTTCATTTGTTTGTATATGAACAATAATTTTGCTTTTTCACTCTGAGAATGGGGGCTAGAAAATATCCAGGTACTAAGTAACAAGCCAAAGCAGAGGAACTATGTCTCCTACCATCTACCAACAGAAAAGAAAGGAATGCCATGAAAGTGTTTTGCTGACAAAATGAGCATTCCATGTATCCATCAAAGAGTATCACTTTAAAACATTAACATCATTTATTTCAGCATATTCCTGACATGTTCATTAGTGTTAACCTTTCATCCATATAAAGGTTTAATTGTTTTATAAGAGCTGGGATCAATAACAACAAATTAAAAATATCCGTAAAAACAGAAAACTGCAAACAGAAAACTGCTAAGTGCACCAGTTTATGTCATACCCTGCAACAATAATGTTAATTGTGAGAAAACGCAAAATGCAGCTATATTTGTCTTGTCGTTTTGAGCCTATAAGAAGATTGATGCTTCATTATTTGTTTTATTAGTACAGGTATGGGATCTGTTATCCAGAATGCTTGTTTTCCAAATATGGGATTTTTCTGTAATTTGGATCACCATATCGTAAGTCTGCTAAAAATCATTTGTACAAAAAATAAAGACAATAGTATTGTTTTCCCTTCAGGATGAATTTGCGTGGCTTAGGATCAAGAACAATGTACTGTTTAATAATACAGAGAAAAATGAATAAAAACTAAAATTATTTTATGAAAAGGGAGTCTATTATGGAGTACCATAATTCTGAGCTTTGTAAATAACAAGTTTCCAGATAAGGGATCCTATACTTGTATCTGTTTTAAGCTAATATAACTATCATAATGCATTTATTTATCATATCAATGGACCTACTTATTATTTATCTGACCACAATGGTGTTCTATTCTATTTTTTTTATTTTTTTTTTTAAATCAAACTTGTAATCATTTTATTTTTATCTTTCTTCCATAACATAACATGCAGACATCCAGATATATTTAGACACCCCTGCACTAACCACTGATGTTCAAACACAGATTGCTAACTGCCTCCTGGCTATCTCCTCCTGGATAAACCAACACCACCTCAAACTTAACCTAACTAAAACAGAGCTCATAGTCTTATAGCCCAAACCACCTTAATCTCCTCCTTTCATCATTACTATTGATGGCATGACCATCAACCCTGTTAATTCTGCACGCTGCCTTGGGGTTATCTCTCTTGGGGTTATTCTCCTTCTCTAACCATATTATTAACACTACCAAAAACTGCCGCTTTTTCCTCTGCAATATTGCCAAGATATTGCCCCTTTCTTCAGAAGTAACAGCTAAAACACTAATCCATGCCCTTATCCTTTCCTGCTTAGATTAATGCAATCTCCTACTAACCGGCCTCCCAGACTTTCACCACTCTCCCCTGTAATCAATCTTAAACTCTGCTGCCAGAATCATCCTGCTCTCTCCAAAGAAGAAACCTGTTCACCCTCACTTAAGCTCTCTAGCATGATTGCCTGTCAAGCAAAGGATATCTTACCAAATCCTTCTCCTAACATTCAAAGCCCTTCACTCCTCTGCTCCTCACTACATTTTCTCACTGGTCTCTCTGCATGTTCCTGGTCGTCTCCTCCGCTCCTCTCAGAGCCTCCATCTTTTTACACCATTCACACACACTGCTCTCTCGCCTTAAACCTTTCTATCTTGCTGCTCCTTACTTCTGGAACTCTATCCCTGAATCCCTCCGTAGGGAACACTCACTAACTGAGCTTTCAGAAGGAGCCAGCATGACACAATAGAGCTGCTTTCACATAAGCTATTATTTCTCATACTCAATGCAATATGACCCATGTTGCATAATATCAAAACAGGGCTTCTCCTGCTTGGGTGCAATTCCTATAGGTGGTGCAAGTGTGCACATTTAGCAATGCAAACAATTTCTAAATTCATTATGATCTCTACTAGGATTAAATCCTTGTAACCTCTATGGGGCAGGGACCTCCTTCCTACTGTGTCTCATACCACATGGCACTTACTCCCTTTGCATTTATTATAACACTTGTCCTCCCAATGTGTAATTTTTTATATTGTAAGATTGTACAGTGCTGTGTACCCTTGTGGAGCTTTATAAATAAAGTTATAGATACATATAAGTTATACATACAAATCTGGGTCGGAGTGGGCCACCTCAGACCATTCTTCTTCCACTCTTCGTTGCCCGCCCTCCCTCCCTTCCCCAAGGTACACATATGGGGGATAGGGGCTGGCAGTGGGAGTGGAAGGATATCTGGGTTTCCCCTCACTGCATTTAATGTATTTTGGGTGTCACTATTTCTGCTCCTCGCTATATAATGTGTTTAGGATTTGGAGTACTTGGTCATAGAAGTTACTGTACCATTATTTGCAAGTAAATACTCTGTATACAGTACATCTATATATAATTTACATGTACAAGCTAATTTGGGCTAATGGCATATAGGACGGTTTTTCCACAGTGCATTTTAGCTAGCAGAGAAATGCCTGAAACCGCCCTAAATTATTGGGGGGCAATATAGACAGTTTTGCCTGTTTACTCCAGTGAAGAATTCAGCTGTGGCAGATCTACTAACTGATTTTTTTTTTATTTTTTTTTAAAAAGAAGTTTTTCTCATGACAGTTCCTGTGACACCATCAAATGAGCACAATAGTTTAGTGTAAAAACACATACCCTTGTACTCTGACCCACCTTTACTCATCTGTGTACACTATGCGCAAGAAAGATACACGCGGCCAAAATGAACTTTGAGGAAACATTGCTTATAATGACAAACTATGAGAAAGTCTTTTTCAGAGAGAATAGTTGTATCACTTTTAAACAGAAAAAAATATATAAATATAAGCAATTGTGGGAAAAAAGATTCCCCCAAGGGAAAATTCTTTCCTTGTATAGAACAGAGATCACATCTTGGATTATTTGGAACAAGGTCATCTATTATGGCTAGAAGGCAGACCTGCAGCAAGAGAATTTTACAGTATGCCTTGAGCCATATTCTGACAAGACCACATCATATACAGAACATCTGCATTGGGTTCTCTACAGTTATGGCAGTAGGCCTTGTCTATATCAACTATTTGGCTAAAATGTTATGGAGTGATATATAGATTATGAAAGTATCTTTTACTCAATATACCTGGGAGATGGTGATGGGATTAAGACTATGCAGTTTTCAGGTTGCTTTGCAACAATTTTTTTTGGGGGGGACTGGTGTTTTTAATGTAATTTCAAAAGCTAATTAAGCTGAGTTGTACCAAAGTGTGCCAGAACAGCATGCTTAAGTTGTAAATAAAACATTTGATTTATCTGAATATTCTGGTTGGCTCTATTTGAAGGAAGGTTCTTAATGGGGTCCACTCTTATTTAACTTGTTTATTAATGATTTAGGATTGAGTATTATAAGTAATTTATCAGTGTTTGCAGATGATACAAAACTCTGGTGCCCCATAAATTCTATTCACGATGTGGAATCCTTGCTGCAGGATCTTGACAAACTAATGTTCTGGGCAGCTAAGTGGCAGATGAGATTTAATGTGGATAAATGTAAGGTCATGCACCTGGGATGTAAAAATATGCAAGCCACTTATATCCTAATGGGACTGCATTAGGGAAATCCATAACGGAAAAGGACCTTGGAGTCCTTGTAGATAATAAACTTGGCTGTAGCAAGCAATGCCAGGCAGCAGCTGCAAGGCAAACAAGGTTTTGAGCTGTATTAAATGGGGCAAATATTTGTGGGAGGAGGGGGTTATTCTTCCACTTTACAGAGCACTGGTGAAGCCCCATCTAGAATATGCCGCCAGCAGACATGCGGGCACCCATTCCAATTTGAAGAAGGTTCTGTTTAAATACTCAGAAAGCGTTTTTTACTGTGAGAGCTGAGCATTTGTGGAATTCTCTCCCTGAATCAGCCAAACTAGCTGATACATTGGATAGTTTCAAGAAGGGGTTGGATTGCTTTTTAGCAAATTATGAAATACAGGGTTATCCAGAATAGTTCATAGTAAAACGTGACCCAGCAACTGGTCTCACTGCCATCTTGTAGTCAGGAAGGAATTTTATCCCCCTCTGCCCCAAATTTTAGAGGCTTCAGAAGGAGTTGTTTTGCCTTTCTTAGGATCAACTGGCAGTTAGGCAGGTTATATAGGCATAGGTTTTCCTAGAGAGGAAGGTCTGGAGAGAGTAGAGGAGTTGAGTTTATCTAGGTCTAGATTTAACTACTAGGCTGTATCCTAGAGGAAGTATAGAGGCTAGGAGGTATAAGAAATAGGTCTGGAAGGCAATGTTCCTTCTTTCAAATAGGGGCTTTCAGTTTGGCCCTAGGAAATTGAAGTAATCTATTAATGCCAGGACAGCTCTGAGGTATAGCAGCATATCATCAGAGTAGAGAGAGATATGCTTCTCCACATTGCCAAATTTCAGACCCCTAATATAGGGAGATGCAAACAAGTGAGAAAAAGGGGCATTCCTGCCTGGTACTCCTAGTCAAGGAAAATTGTTGCAAGATTTAATTCACTAGTTTTATAGTGTACATTCCACTCACTAACATCTAACAGCTGTCGGAGTGCTGTGATTCTCCCATGTATCAAATCTGTTGATGGCTAGGTAGGCAGGTATTTGCTTAAAATTAACCAGGGATTTTAACCTCATTATGTGCACGTTAGGAGAGGCATAGGTGTTATAAGGGAAGTCTACATAATACCCCACAATACACCTTGTCTAGAAGCTGATGCCACACAGGGCAGATTTCCAGCCTGCAACTAAACATAGGCCAAAAATCTGCCCCTACACTTAAAAAATCTTATTGTTGTGCCTGCACCCAAGAGCCACTATGTTGGCCTGTGAGCAGGCACACATAGCGAATTCGGCTCATGGATGCTCTGCAAATAGCCACCTCTGGTAACTAGTGATGAGCAATTTTTTTGGCCAGGAAAAAATCGCCACATGTCAAAAAAGTCAAAATTGGGCACGGTCGCATCAAAATGGGTGGGAACACGTCAAAAATAAACAAATAAAGACGCAGGCCACAAAAAAAGTCACGCAACAAATGAGTTTTGCAAATTTTATTCCGTTTCGCAAATTTTTTTGTTTGCTTCACTCATCACTACTAGTAACTAAGAGCTGAATTTCTGTTTTTTAAAGAAACTCTCTGTACTCTCAGCACTATTGATGTGACCCAGGAGGAGGTGTGGAGCAGGAGTGGGGGGGGGGGGGCAGCTCAGGTGGCAACAGCCCCAGAGTCATCTGATTTAGTCCTTTTAGAGTATTGAACTGAATTTTTACAAAACCATTTCTAGTAGTTGTTCACTTTTTCACTTTTATATTACTTTATTCTTTTATTCTTATAGTCTTTACACTGGGGTGAGGCTCTGCATTGTGTCATAAGAATGGAAGATGTTGACAGTGTCTGAAAAATTGAGTGCAAATGCTGAAAAGAGAGTGTGCCATCTTGGAAACTACAATCTGTTTCATGATGGTCAAATAGACAGAGGTGACTTGATTCAAAGATACTGGCAACCAAACACTTTCTGTTTTTATTCAGGAGTGACGCTACTGAACAAGCATCTCAAATAAAAAACTGAAGTGAAGTCAACTTTCAGGAAAGTTGCTTAATAATGAAAGCAAAATTCAGACCGGTTGCTATAGTACGTTTAATTCGAATTTGAATTGTGATATTCATAACACCAGTATGTCAAAATTGGTTGCACAGCAATATATTTCAATGCATATTTGAATTCCTGGTGGTTCTCACTATAAAAATGCTCCAGTGCATGTTTCTATTTCTATCTGAAAATTTCTATTTAAATCAATCATAGGCGGCAGGGGCAACATGTAATGTTTCTTTGCTAGTTTACATAAACATACAGATACATAGTAGCATATCAAAATGGCTCAATTCTTTGAATGTGCAAAAACAAGTGCAATTGAACAATATCAAATTTCAAGAAATCATCAAACATCAAAGCATAGTTTGTATCTCTACCTATCTCTTGTAATTATCTCTTGTAAAAGCTTAATTCAGTGGAATGCCAAATGAATGGTAAAGGAAAAGCAGAACAAAAAATATTAAAGTTTAACTTATACTCGAGTTTTGTACACACATTTTTAACAAATGTTCTTATTTTCTTTGTAATTGTAATTTTATCTATAAGCATATAGACCAAGTATCTTTTGCCTGGAAAAAGGCTCATGCCACCTTTCCCAAAGGAGACAAGTCAAGGCCTTCTCAGTCTTCCAAAAAGTCTTCCTGACTAGTCATCCGTAATCAGCGAGGTAGGGGCCAGATTGGGGAATTTTCTATATGTCTGGCATTCCTCCGTCTCGGATCGCTGGGTCCTGGATGTTTTAAGAAGGGGATATCTGCTAGAGTTCACCTCTCTTCCATCAGTTGACCAATTCGTAGTCTCCTCTTTTCCCAACTCAGGAGAAAAAAGAGAGGTTCTAATCCATTATGTAGATTTGTTGGTCAAGGAGAAGGCAGTAGTCCCAGTCCCCATGGAAGACCAAAGGAAGGGAGTCTATTCAGTCCTCTTTCTAGTAAAGAAGGTTTCAGGGGGATGGAGACCCATCTTGGATCTCAAGTTCATCAACAAGCATCTGAGGGTCCAGAAATTCAAGATGGAGTCCATCTTTTCCATCATCTCGTCTATCCTTCCAGGGGATTGGCTCCTTTTCATCGATTTGAGCGATGCCTATCACCATATTCTGATCTCAGCTGCCCATCAGTGCTTTCTACGCTTTGCCATCGCCGGAAAGCACTTCCAGTTTCGTTGTCTCCCCTTCGGTCTGTCTAGAGAAGGGTTTACCTCTCTTTCAACCCCAGTGAAAGGTGTTCACAGATGCCTCCACCTTGGGCTGGGGTGCCCACCTGGGCTCCGAATGGGTTCAGGGGATGTGGCCGGTCAGACAGTCAGGAGTTCCTTCCAACATCCTAGAAATCAGGGCAGCAAAGTTGTCCCTTCAGTCTTTCTCCCGTATGCTTCAGGCCTCAGCAGTCAGGATTCTAATAGACAACACATCTGCAGTCTCTTACATCAAGAGGCAGGGGGGAATGAAGAGCAGTTCACTGCTTCAGGAAGTCCATCCTATCTTATCTTGGGTGGAGAAAAATCTGTTTCTTCTGACGGCGGAATACTTACCTGGGGTGGAAAACCAAGAAGCAGACTTTCTGAGTCGAAACTCAGTGTCGAGTTACAAGTGGAGTCTGAATCAGGTCTTCCAGGAATTGTCCAGGAAGTGGGGACCTTTGACAATCGACCTCATGGCTACCCATCTCAACACTCAGTTGCCGAAGTTTTTCTCCAGAAATTTTTGCCCAGGGACAATGGGCACGGATGTCCTTCTCTGGGATTGGTCGTTCAGCCTAGCTTATGTCTTTCCCCCCTTTCCCCTTATTCCCAGAACACTTCTGAAAGTCATTCAAGAGAGGGCGGAGTTAGTGCTGTTGGCTCCGAACTGGCCTCACAGACACTGGTATCCACTGCTTCTGAAGCTCACAGTAGCTCCTCTGTGGCCCCTTCCCATGAGGAGAGATCTGCTGAATCATGGTCCTCTTTTACATCCGAACCCTTCTGCTCTTTCCCTTCAGGCCTGGAGGCTGAGCGCAAAAGACTTTCAGGGCTAGGTCTCTCCAAAAATGTTGTTGATACCCTGTTGAAAGCTAGGAAGCCTTCCACCTCTGCAGCTTACTACAGGATTTGGGAGAGGTTCCTTCTCTGGAAGATGCAGAGTGACTTGCCATTAGAGGAAGTGTCTCTTTCCCTAGTCTTAAGTTTTCTACAGGAGGGTCTAGACAAAGGATTGCAGTACAGAACCCTCAAGGTTCATGTCTCAGCGCTGTCAGCCTTGTCTGGAAGATCCTGGGCCGAAGACTCCATGGTCAAGAGATTCTTCTCAGCAGTTCTCAAGGTCCGTCCTCCAGAGGTCAAGTCTCCTCCTCTGTGGAGTCTCCCTTTAGTTTTAAGGGCTTTGTCTTTATTGCCCTTTGAGCCTTTTGAAACCATTTCCACCTGGCTTCTCACTCTAAAGACTCTATTTCTGGTGGCTGTAGCATCAGCATGTAGAATAGGAGAGTTACAAGCCCTTTCATGCAGTCCGGGACATATCTCTTTTCTCCATGACATGAGTTATACTCAAGCCGGTCAAGTCATTCCTGCCTAAGGTGGTCTCAACTTTCCATTTAAAAAGGGAAATATCCTTACCCGTTTTTTCTGCGGATGTGCAGAATTTGGAGGAATTTCAGAAGATTGACACGGTTCATTGCCTAAAACATTATCTGGAGGTCTCTAATTCTTTCAGGGGGTCGGACAAGTTGTTCGTCATCCCTGCAGGGTGTTGGAAAGGTCTGGGGGCTGCCACTTCCACCATTAGCAGATGGATAACAATTTGCATTGAGAAGGCTTATCTGTGAGGTGGCTTCATGGTCTTCAGCCAGGACCTTCATCAGGCATTATCAGTTAGACCTGTCGGAGTCCAGTAGTCATGCCTTTGCTTCAGGTTCTCATCTGGCTTTTTCCTCATTAAATTAAATTTTGCAGTTCTTCAAGTCTCGGTTTTTGTTCCCACCCCATTGGGTTCAGCATGGCTTGGTAGATACAATTTTAATGCTGATATGGAGTGACCAGGAAAAGCAAAAATTGTTTTCATACTTACCGTAATTCTCCTTTCCTGGTCACTCTCCATATCAGCTTTTCCCACCCTTGTAGTCTGGTACTTGGTATTAGACGAGGTAGGTGGGTACCTATGGGTGTACTTAAAGGTTTTGAGAGGGAGGGACAGTCTGGGCTGTAGGCGGGGATGGGAGGGGCCTCCCAATTTTAATGCTGATATGGAGAGTGACCAGGAAAGGAGAATAACGGTAAGTATGAAAACAATTCTCCCTTTTTTGGTTATATTTTCAGGTGGACATCACAAAATTGGTTCAGTTTAGCCTTTTCTAGTTGGAGAACTGAGAATTTTGATTTGGAATTAAATTATTTTGTGTTTTTTTTCTGCAGGATTTCAGCTACTTTTTGTCTGCAGCATTCTTGTCTGCCTTGATTGTCTGTTGTGAAGTGAATCATCCTTATCCAATTCCATTTGCTGAATTCTGAGATAGATTTTTAGTTCCAATGGTGTACAATTCTTTGCAACATTTAATTGTCCTTTCTTTTCTCAACACACTAGCTGCTAAATAACCTTTTAGCTTTAATCCACTTAAATCATAAGATCAGAACATGGCAAAATAATGAAGTGGACTGCCATTTACTTCCTTTGCACTGTGTTTCCAGTGAACTCTTGGCTATGACCTGCCCATCTTGGGTGGCCCTACACCATATAGACCTGCTGTGCATAAGACTCTTTACCATAACAAGGTAAGAACCAATCCACTACTGAATATTAAGTACAGAGGCAACATATAGTATACATTTTTTACTAGTTGTACTTTAACAAAATAAGCTAAATTGCAGCATTGCAGCTAGTTCTGGATAACATAAGATAGATTGAGATAACATATAATGACAGAGTGTAGGGGTTCTCACATAAGTTAAAGATGGAATTTAATGTACACATTCCATAATGAATGTGTGTACCATAGGCTAGCAAAATATTCAACATCTTATCAAAACAATGCTTAATAGACATGGGCTTTTTAGAAAGAATATGCTCAGGGTTATCTTTGATTTTTGATTAAATACTGTCTGCAAGTATCACACTGTTACACTGAGAGCAACATTGACTTAATTGAGAAACGTAAGGTAAAGTCTCTGCTATTTCTGTAAAACACTTAGCTACTGTATTGGGCCCATTTCTGAGGCTTGTAACATTTAAATTTGGTTTGGCTAGTAGAAGCTGTTTAGAATCCATAGATATCTAGATGTTTAGATATTTTCTATACATGCACTGCTAAAAAATGAAAAATGAATATATATTGCAAAAGTGTTTCTGGTAGCACTTTTAGTAACTCTCGTGCTAGTTTAGGGAGACAGCGGGAGCTTAGGGAGCTAAATGCGTGGCTAAAGTCTTGGTGTAGGAAGGAAGGGTTTGGGTTCCTAGAGCACTGGGCTGACTTTTCTTTGGGGTACAATCTATACAGCCCTGACGGATTGCACCTCAATGGAAGGGGGTCTACTGTGCTAGGGGAGAGAATGGTTAAGAGGCTGGAGGAGTGTTTAAACTAGACAAGGGGGGGGTTGGTAAGCTAGATTCTTATGGGAGAGCTAGTGTAGATGGGGCAGTGGGACCAGTAAAGGGTTGTGGGGGAGGAGTGAGGGGGGCATATAGTTTATCAGATAAGGAGCTTCCATTGTTACAAGGGAAACAGACTAATTTTCACCTTAGCTCTAACTGTCCTTTAGCTAATGTAAGCTGTAGAGGAAGAAGTAGTAATCTCCGCTGCATGCTGGCTAATGCGCGTAGCTTGTCGGGAAAAATAGGGGAGCTGCAGGCTATTGCATGTATTGAAAATTATGACTTAATTGGTATCACTGAGACCTGGTGGGATGAAAAATGCGACTGGGCAGTGAATTTAAATGGGTATACGCTTTTTAGGAGGGACAGAGGGATTAAAAAGGGTGGAGGGGTTTGTCTTTATGTAAAGTCAGATTTAAAGTCATGTAATAAAGACATTACCAATGAAAACGTTGAATCTCTTTGGGTAGAAATCTCAGTAGGGCTGAAGGTCACAAAGAAAATGATCATTGGTGTATGCTATAAACCACCCCGTATAGATGAGGGGGATGAGGCCCAGCTACTTTTGCAAATGGAGGAGGCTTCAAAATTGGGTCAAGTTGTTATTATGGGGGACTTTAATTATCCGGACATTGACTGGAGTAATGGGGTGGCTAAGTCAGAAAAAGCTAGTAGGTTTGTAAATATGCTAAATGACAACTTTTTATTTCAGGTGGTTCAAGAACCTACTCGGAATGAGTCTATTTTGGACCTGGTAATATCTAATAATACTGAACTTATCTCTAACATTTGTGTGGGTGAGCATTTGGGGAACAGTGATCACAACATGGTCTCCTTTGAGATAATGCTACAGAGACAGCTCTATAAGGGAGTAACTAAAACACTCAATTTTAGACGTGCAGACTTTGCCAGTTTAAGGGCATCTCTGCAATGTGTCAACTGGGAAAGGCTTTTCATGGGGTTAGACACAGAAGGAAAATGGAACATCTTTAAAACATTGCTTTGCAGGTATACACAACAGTATATTCCCCTTGTAAGCAAGGAGAGGCATCGCAAAGCAAAACCCTTATGGCTGAATAAAAGAGTTAAGGTCGAGGTTGGTAATAAAAAACGTGCTTTTAAAGCATTCAAGTTAGCTGGGACAGCGGAAACTTTCATCAGGTACAAGGAAGCAAATAAAGCATGCAAAAAAGCTATCAGGCAAGCTAAAATAGAGATGGAAAGGGATATTGCAGCTAGGAGTAAAAAGAATCCAAAATTATTTTTTAATTATGTGAATAGTAAAAAAATTAAGCAAGAAGGGGTGGGAACTTTATTATCACGGGGAGGTACGTTGGTTGATGAGAACGGGGAAAAAGCTGAAATTTTGAACTCTTATTTTTCATCTGTCTATACATCTGAGGAGCCAGATAATGAAGGCTTCCCTTTTAATATACCCAGTGCTAGTAATTTAGCTACTGGCGCATGGGTCACTCAGGAGGAAATTCAAAAGAGACTTGAACATGTAAAGGTAAACAAAGGTCCAGGACCGGATGGGATTCATCCCAGGGTATTAAATGAGCTGAGCGCTGTGATTGCCAAGCCTCTTCACATAATTTTTCAGGATTCGTTGAGGTTTGGCATGGTGCCGAGAGACTGGCGGATTGCTAATGTGGTGCCGTTATTTAAAAAGGGATCTCGTTCTCAGCCTGAAAACTATAGGCCTGTTAGTCTGACATCAGTAGTAGGAAAGCTTCTGGAAGGGGTAATAAGGGATAGGATAGTTGAATACATTGCAGTTCACAATACTATTAGTTTGTGCCAGCATGGTTTTATGCGTAACAGATCTTGCCAGACTAATTTAGTTGCCTTTTTTGAGGAGGTGAGCAGGAACCTTGATGCTGGAATGGCAGTTGATGTCATCTACTTAGATTTTGCTAAAGCGTTTGATACAGTACCGCACAGAAGGTTAATGATCAAATTGAGGAATATTGGCCTAGAACATAATATTTGTAATTGGATAGAAAACTGGCTGAAGGATAGAGTACAAAGAGTGGTGGTAAATGGAACATTTTCTAATTGGGCCAGTGTGGTTAGTGGAGTACCGCAGGGGTCAGTCCTTGGTCCTTTGCTTTTTAACTTGTTTATTAATGACCTGGAGGTGGGCATAGAGAGTACTGTTTCTATTTTTGCTGATGACACTAAATTGTGCAAAACTATAAGTTCCATGCAGGATGCTGCCGCTTTGCAGAGCGATTTGACAAAATTGGAAAACTGGGCAGCAAACTGGAAAATGAGGTTCAATGTTGACAAGTGCAAAGTTATGCACTTTGGTAGGAATAATATAAACGCAAACTATCTACTGAATGGTAGTGTGTTGGGGGCATCCTTAATGGAGAAGGATCTAGGGGTTTTTGTAGATCACAAGTTGTCTAATTCCAGGCAGTGTCATTCTGTGGCTACTACAGCAAATAAAGTGCTGTCTTGTATAAAAAAGGGCATTGACTCAAGGGATGAGAACATATTTTTGCCGCTTTATAGGTCCCTGGTAAGGCCTCACCTTGAGTATGCAGTGCAGTTTTGGGCTCCAGTCCTTAAGAAGGATATTAATGAGCTGGAGAGAGTGCAGAGACGTGCAACTAAACTGGTAAAGGGGATGGAAGATTTAAGCTATGAGGTGAGACTGTCGAGGTTGGGGTTGTTTTCTCTGGAAAAGAGGCGCTTGCGAGGGGACATGATTACTCTGTACAAGTACATTAGAGGGGATTATAGGCAGTTGGGGGATGTTCTTTTTTCCCATAAAAACAATCAGCGCACCAGAGGTCACCCCTATAGATTAGAGGAACAGAGCTTCCATTTGAAGCAGCGTAGGTGGTTTTTCACGGTGAGGGCAGTGAGGCTGTGGAATGCCCTTCCTAGTGATGTGGTAATGGCAGACTCTGTTAATGCCTTTAAGAGGGGCCTGGATGAGTTTTTGAACAAGCAGAATATCCAAGGCTATTGTGATACTAATATCTACAGTTAGTATTACTGGTTGTATATATATAGTTTATGTATGTGAGTGTATAGATTGGTTAGTATAGGTTGTGTGCTGGGTTTACTCGGATGGGTTGAACTTGATGGACAATGGTCTTTTTTCAACCCTATGTAACTATGTAACTATGTAACTTTGTAACTATATCAATTTATTATATGGGTTTTGATTTCCTTTAAAAGTGCAGCAGGGCACACCAAGACATGCAGGGGGTACAAGTAGGCTTAACACAAAGCCTATTGACATATGACAAGGATGAGTAGGGTACAGTGTAGAGAACAACAGTGTATACTTTTTACCTTCGAATACTTTATATTTATGCATATTTATATTTATAGTTTTTTTTTGCTGGAATGAAAAAAAGTCTGGGGGATCTGCCAAATACATCTAAACAGCTTGAATATTGTGGGAGATTTAATATACTTTCATCAACCAAACCAATGCACATTCTTTTTTAACTGATGCAGGTAATATATCCAAATGCTCCACACACTCGCTTAATATAAATGTAGGCAAACATTATGGATAAATCAAACCCCTATTGCAAGCCATATAAAACAACTTGTTGTTGTGGAAGATAAATATCAGTAAGTCATGGTCAGTAGACCAACAAATAAATAGGCAATTAAAGCAGCCCATGCTGTTGCTGTTCATTCTTGAGCTTGGCAGCGACCCCTTTCGATTTGGAGCATTACATTTTATTTGTGCACTGAGGCCATTTATATTAAAGGAGACATATCCTATAAAAATTAAGAATGTACCAGTGAATTATACTCCTCTAGATATAGAAGGATTGTGCTTAAAAAAGTTGTGTTTCAGACTGATTGAGAAATTATGATATATTGAGAAATTCCACCTAAACCCCACTAGCCCCGCCCATCTGTTCCACTTCCTGCTGGCTGAATTCTCTGGATGTGCAGGGGAGCCGGCGGCCCTCCGTACACTGCACTATAAGATAGGAACCAATCAGCTGCTAGGCTGACCTGATAGGGAACTGAAGCCTGTCTTTGCTTGTGTGAGTGCAGGGCTGTGATTGGCTCTCCCCCTCCTACTGTGCTTCTGGCAGGGACCGTTAGGACACGCCCACTCTCCATTTCAAACTCGGACAGAGAAGCGATAGGATCTATAGGGAGCTCCAATAAAGGGGCCATTGTTACAGATAGGATTAATGTTTAGCCCAAAGAAAAACCAGCACTGTATATTATTCATAATTGCCTACAGGGTTAGGGGTTTTCCCATTTATCCTATATGTCCCCTTTAAAAGAAAAACATTCTACCTTGTCAAGACATGGGAAACTACTGATGTCCTGTTTTGCACAGCAGGCAGTATGGTAGAGACACAGAATCAAACAAGTCCTGTAAAAAAGTATTTAGCAATTAATTGGGGGGCTGCCAACTGCAAAACTGTATCTTAGGAAACATCTCCCAACATCACTGCCCCAGCTTTCAATAATATGTGTTTCAAAAAAATCATTGTTTTATTGTTTCCTTTTTTTTTGCTTGTATGTTTGTTATATAAGGTCCAGAGCAGCATGTAAAATTGTCACACCATGTCTTTACAGCAAAAAATAATTTACAAATCTTAAAATATTTTCTCCTTCCATTATTGTTGGTGGCCAGCAATAAATTCCAGGCTGGGATACGAGACTGCAACTACATAAATATAAAAATGTTGTTGTTCTTAGATTGGTCCAGGATGCCCTCCTGAACTGACACACTTTAGCCTTTGACTGAAGAATAAATCTTAACCAGGGAATGTAAAGCAAACAAGCATCTTGGGAAGGTGACCTGACTGTAGAAATATATTTTTGCAGTGTTTTTCACATGTAATGATTTATTTTTTCCAGAACTACAGAGACTGATACAGAGTCCTGTCTTATATCTCAGCACTTGTATGATATCGTTATAGAAATTCACCCTCTGCATATATAGGGCATAGTCTTTTGTACCATGTTTATTTCATGTTTTTCTTTTCTGCTGGAATCTTAGTATTTGGTCTTAGTCCAAGTCTTTATGTCAACGTAGATGGAGCAGTGTGAA
This sequence comes from Xenopus tropicalis, assembly GCF_000004195.4. Classification (NCBI taxonomy): domain Eukaryota; kingdom Metazoa; phylum Chordata; class Amphibia; order Anura; family Pipidae; genus Xenopus; species Xenopus tropicalis. The sequence goes on from NC_030683.2 coordinate 63,088,777, forward strand.
ATGAGTTTAATTATCTCTGATTTTGCTAACATATTAACATATTAAATCATACACATTTATGAATTTTGGATTTTTTTTTTACTTAAGCCTTCTTTTAAGGTTGAACATCTGGTCCTAGCAAACTTTAGCTAATAATAAGGTTACCTGTACATGAAATAAAAAGGTTCTGAATACATGAAAACATTGCTATAATAGTTTATTCCCACATCTTACAGTAACAGACCCATAGCCCAAGCATCCTTAAGTAACTAGTTAATAGGCATTCATCCCACGCCTCACTCTAACTGGCCTTCAGGGCCCCTTAGCCACTGCTCCAGGCCACTTTGGGAACCACTACTATATATTAGAAACTTTAATTTTGTAGCATCCTAGGATTTAGGCATTTAGCATGTTAGGGAAAGTCTGAAAACTGTGTTACCAGCTCAGGCCTGGCTTATCTCCATTAAAGTCAATGTGGCAAATTCAGTTCAGCAAAAACATTTTAGCATAAAAATTAATGCATGGCTGTGTTTGATTGCCACATGGGTAGAGTTTTTTTTTTTTTATTGAACTTGTGTTAAACAAGAGGTATGCTGTCCCTTTAAGAGTTAGTTTAAATAGAATCCCTTCTACTCTCAGGCTAGGCATGTGTTTGGATTGTCGATCCAGATTCAGAACATTTTTTTTTTCAAATCAGTTGGGCAGTTTATATTTAGAAGGGTCCAAATGAACAGATTTTAGCCATGGATTTACAGGAATGGGTTGTTTCTAGCACATAATTGCAGCAATCGAAATTGCATTTATAAAGCTGGCCATACACGCACCGATACTATCGTACGAAACCTCGTTTCGTATGATATTTGGTGCGTGTATGGCATGTCGGCGAGTCGACCGATATCGCAGGAAGCTGCTGATATCGGACAACTCGCCGATCGGCCAGGTTAGAAAATTTGGATCGGGCGCCATAGAAGGCACCTGACCAAAATCTGCCGTCAGGGCTGAATCGGCAGAAGGAGGTAGAAATCCTATTGTTTCTACCTCCTTATCTGCTGTTTCAGCCCTGACTGTGTGTGGCGGATCTGACATAGTTACATAGTTACATAGGGTTGAAAAAAGACCATTGTCCATCAAGTTCAACCCATCCGAGTAAACCCAGCACACAACCTATACTAACCAATCTATACATAAACTATATATACAACCAGTAATACTAAGGGGCACATTTACTAACCCATGAATGGGTCGAAATGAGTCCGATTGCTTTTTTTTCGTAAAGATCGGTATTTTGCGATTTTTTCGTATTTTTTGCGATTTTTTCGGCGTCTTTACGAATTTTTCGTTACCAATACGATTTTTGCGTAAAAAAACGCGAGTTTTTCGTAGCCATTACGAAAGTTGCGTAAAATCTTGCGATTTTTCGTAGCGTTAAAACTTGCGCAAAAAGTTGCGCTTTTTTCGTAGCGTTAAAACTTACGCGAAACTTCGCACCTTTTAAGTTTTAACGCTACGAAAAAGGCGCAACTTTTCGCGTAAGTTTTAACGCTATGGAAAAATCGTAAGATTTTACGCAACTTTCGTAAAGGCTACGAAAAACTTGCGTTTTTACGCAAAAATCGTATTGGTAACGAAAAATTCGTAAAGACGCCGAAAAAATTGCAAAACATACGAAAAAGTCGCAAAATGTTCGTTTTCAAGTCGGAACTTTTCCAATTCGGGTCGGATTCGTGGGTTAGTAAATCGGCCCCTAACTGTAGATATTAGTATCACAATAGCCTTGGATATTCTGCTTGTTCAAAAACTCATCCAGGCCCCTTTTAAAGGCATTAACAGAGTCTGCCATTACCGCATCACTAGGATGGGCATTCCACAGCCTCACTGCCCTCACCGTGAAAAACCACCTACACTGCTTCAAATGGAAGCTCCATTCCTCTAATCTAAAGGGGTGACCTCTGGTGCGCACGATGGTCACACGAAACATCGTTAGATCGCCACGTGTATGGCCAGCTTAAATGTTTTTAAAGGATGCTATCACTTACATAAGGCACATCAGAAAAAAACTTTGGTAAATAATGGTTTATAGACATACATTCAAAATTTAATTTCTAGATCATATGATATGTATTGTGTCATATATCATCTGGATACTTGGGCAGATCATATACTGAGATACGGTCTCAGATCATATGAAGTCAGGTAGCTGTGTGATTATTGTACCAGAAACAAAGGTCATTATTTTTCAACCCTATTCAGTCTGCTGCATACATTTGACTTCAGTCAGAAGATCAGTGATGACAGATGTGAAAAAGCATTCCGCAACCCATTTCCACTCATCATTTAAGGGGTTATATCAAATTGCCAGCTAGTTCTAGTTTTGGGAAATGATTTTGTTGGTGGCAGGCAAGTGTATAAATGGGTTTCTAGAGTTTACAGGTTTAAGTAATGATTCAATTAGAGATAAGTCCATTGTGGACTGTAATCATTGTAGTTCTGTTTGCATTGCATGACAAAGTTGTAAATATCTATCCAGCCCCATACTAGGAGCAATGTATCTCCAAATGAGGTAATTTAATGCACTAAAGGAACCCACAACAAATATTGGTAATATATATTTTAACCCCACCTCATGTTAAAAGCCCAGAAGTTGCCGCTCGGAAGGGCATTCCACCACCTTACTGCCCTCACTGTGAAAAACCACTTGAGCTGCTTCAAATGAAAGTTCCGTTCCTCTAATCTAAAGGGATGGCCTCTGGCATGCTGGTCATTTTTATGGGAAAATAGAACATCCCCTATCTGCCTATAATCCCCTCTAATGTACTTGTACAGAGTAATCATGTCCCCTTGCAAGCACCTTTTTTCCAAAGAAAACAATCCTAACCATGACAGTCTAACCTCATAGTTTAAATATTCTATCCCCTTTACCAGTTTAGGTGCACGTCTCTGCACTCTTTTCTGCTCATTAATATCCTTCTTAAAGAAGAACTATACCCCCGGGCGCTAAAAGCCCCCTTAATTATTACTGCCTTGACCCCCCCTCGCCTTATTGCATAGTTCCTAAGTTTAAACACTGTCCCTATGGCTAACCCCTAGCTAAAAATACAGAGTAGCGCAGCAGCGTACCTGGCCGACATCTTCTTAGCAACTGAAGACACTTCGGGTTTCACCGCAAACACGGACCCTGCTTGCTCATGCGCAGTTGAAGCTGATTTCCTGCTACTAGTGTAGAGAAACAGTTTTATCCAAATTTTAATCCATAACAAATCAATCTCCTCATGGCCTATTAGGTGTAATTAAAGCACATTGGGGTAATTTACCATGACCCCAGCAAGTGCTCTTGCTCTGCACTCTTACATGGGTATTTAAGTACAGGTCTCCTTTGCAACCTGGGCCTGGCCCACAGATGGGTAGTAGGCAGGAAGGGGGATACCTATATGCTTACATCATTTACTCCTCAATGTCAGGAGCAATGTTTTCATGAGGGAAGCACCCACAGGCGCTGATTGCAAAGTCAGGTAGAGTGGGTTATTTACACCCTACCCCATCATCAGCAAATGGCCCTTTTCTGTATGTTTGGAGATAATGCTTGATTTAAATTTTCATTTTCTTGATTCATTTATACACCATGTAGACATGTCTTTAAAAGGGCATCCAGAGTTATTCTATTTAGTATCAAAATATGGAATTAACTTCTGTACATTCCTCCCACATTAGAGGGCAGGCAGAGAGTCTAGGGTCTGAGAATTGGGTTTTTTTTCTGTGGAAATTTCTTAGATTTAGATTCTTTCCCATTTCAAAGTGGCTTTATTTGTTTACATATAAAGTTGGTGACAGTTTAATGTTGCGTTTTGTAAAACACTAATAGTTCTATTAAAGATCTCTTCAGATAATTGCATCTATAAATCTGTATTCATTTAATTTTGCCTGTGGTTCACACTTATATTTGATGTTACACATGGCTGTAATTATTAACTTGAGGATAAATAAAAATATTCCTGGAAAAACTTATAGGATTACATTTTATGAATAGATTTCCTTGCTAGGTTGGTTCTGGTATAAATGGTCTTTAAAATGTCAGTACTATCATTTGTATTATCCTTTTGCTCAGGATGTAAAAGTGGTGGGAAGGTTGTACTGTCTGCATGTCAAGCGTGAAGGTGAAAAGCATTTAAATGAGTGAACTAATTTATTATAGCTTTAGAACTGCTTTGGATTTTGCTGCAAAGTGTGCTTGATGCATGCAAACAGTTTCATTACTTTTTTAAAAAAAATAATTTTATTTAGTGTTAAATAATAAGAATTCCAACATGGTCTTTTAATAACATAAATATTCAAGTACAATTCAGACAGTGAATGTGCAATGAATCAAATACTCAGCTGAGTACACAGAAAAGGTTTGAGAGCACTGTTGAAAAAGAATTATACCACACAGTGTTATTATACTGTCATCAGTCACATATGAATAATTTTTACATACTTTTTTCAGTTCACTACAACCAAGAATTCAATTTCCAAGTACATTTCAATAACTGAGCCTATATTCCTGCTAGCCCTACACACTAATACTCTTAGATCTATTAGCAGTTTTGACACTGTTGATTACACTGTCCTCCCCTTGTCCCTCATTCTCTTGACGTTTTTGACTCTCTCCTGGATTTTGTTTTGTCTTTCAAATGGTTCTTTCATTTTCTGCTCCATAGACCATATCATATTCTCCCTTACATCTTCTTATTTGGGGGATCCTCCAATAAATACAGTTTCCAGTGCCACCTCTATCTCTTCTCTTCCAAGCTCAACCTATATATGTTAACTTGGGTCTCTCTTAGGTTTTTAGCTATCTTTACTTGGATGTCCTAACACCACCTTAAATGCTTTTCTTACCCCCATCCAACATCCATAACATCCCAGAAATGACCGTTACCAATAACTACTCAACTATCACCCTATCATGCAAGTAGAGGTACCCTGGGGTTATACTTTATTTTGCCTTGTCCTTTACTCCTCATATCAACCAATAACTAAATCATGTCACTTCCAACTATGGATTATTTCTAAAATACAATTAAAAATTATTATTCACGCTCTCATTGTGTCATATTTTTGACTTCTGTAACTACACTAAGCTATGCTGGTGATTGTGATCATTATTGGGTGTTCCCAAACTTAATGCTTGATCATTTAATATGTTCAATGATGTAACAAAGGGGGAGCAAATCCAATGAACACAGGCAGGTGACAGATGAACTGGGCCTGATACATTAAAACATTACAGTTTATGGTAAGTTTTACATGCTACACATAATGCTTTGCTCTACCAGGTCACTTATACAACTCTGTGTTTTTTTGATACTGATGATGTCTTTTGTTGCAGACCATACTTTATTGTTATGATTATACCTTTCATCTTTTTTCAATTCACCGTAATTTATTTGAAAGATTGCTAAGACCCTTTAGCTCCGCTACCTCTGTCTTACTGCTACCTCTGTCATATGTCATGTTGCATTTTTTTGATGCACAGTAGAATCACTGTTGTCTCTGATATTCTTAGCCAGTGATTTACAAAGCCCGGATATTTTTAGCTTTTGTGTTGTGCTCCTCTTTTGTTAAAGCTGAATTTTTTCCATGACCTGATCATCACAATACATGCTACATCTGCGTTTTCTCCATAGAGATGAAACATATGAACGTGTTGTGTGAACATGCAAACTAGAGGTACTGGCACTTAAAGAGTATACTGTTTAGCTAATTACTATGCTTTGTAAATACAGATACAGTACCTAATGACTACTAGAATTATAAACCAGCCAAAGCTGTTTTCTCTAGAATGGCAAAACTCACAACCTAGGTCAAGATTAATAGGAGACTAAAGGCATGCTAAATTAAACGTGTGAAACTTTGTGTATATTAAGATGCTTAGGCAATGCTGGACCTAAGAAATAGCAGCAATAAAAATAACATACCAAGCTATATTGTTGAGCATTTGCAACTCACCCAGAAAGCCGCTGATCACTTAAACATCACTCAGAAATGTTTTTTCATTCCAGACTAAATGGTGTATTGACAGATTTCCTCATGTACTCATGCTGGAAAACAAGCAATCTAGGTTTAAAAGCATTACTTTATAAATAAGTCCATGATGTCTATTGTGTAGTAAATTTTAGAAAAATGCCCAAGCAGGCAATGTTGGTGGGGTTTTAATCACTAAGGCCTATCAAGTCGCATGGTCACAAAGAATTCAATTACATGGAAGTGGAGTACTGCAAGGTCATTGCACAATCCTGCATTCTGGGGTTGGGGTATGGGAGTGGATACTAACTATAGGATCCTTAGCTACACCCTTTTTATTAATTTAATTAAAGGGGGTGTTCACCTTTGAGCTTCTAGTATGATGTAGAGAGATATTCTGAGACAATTAAGACAGTTGGTTACATAACAATTACTATTGTTAACTGTGACAATGTTGGCGGATGTCTCCAAATTTATTTAGCTTATTTTAGATATGATTATAAGAGCTGATTTGAGAAGGGCAAAACAGTCAGGTTCGGGAACTTCAAGTAACAATTACTTACAAAAGCAGCTCTATCAGAAAAAAACGAGCAGGTAACTTTACGAGTTACCGTAAGAAGGTAAGGTAAAGTAACGAAGTAAGGTAACGTAAGTTACAAGGTAACTTTTTATTACATTAATAATTTAACAAGTAGGTTTTTGGTGTCATTTTATCTCAGCATACACATACAAAAATTGTCTAAAGTATCATTTGGTGCATGGTTTCATGTCTACCACTGTAAAAATACAGATACAGTAGCACAGGCGGCTTACTGGGGATGTATGTAAGAGGTGTATTTGGTGATGTGATGCCACTAGATCTAAATGCTTTTTATCATTCATAAAACGGTAGGGAAAGTAAGTTGGACACATTTTTAAATTATTGCCTTTTCTTGCTAGTGTTAACATGGCAGAAACCACCAGGGATCAAGCAATTACCATAACTTTACACATACACCATAAAAATGAAGGGAAATTAAAAGGGAAGTTAAAATTAATGACCTCCGATAAGATCAGTATTCCTTATACAGTGGAATATAGAAGCTACCTTAAACAGACAGAATAGGGAAATAAAGATCACACTGGGAAACCAGAAGTATTCCCAGCAGTTTGATCTATTCCAATTTTTTGGAATAATTTTATAACCACTGGAAAGTTTTTTTTACTTAAATATTTATTTATATTTGATCTGCTCCAGCATAGAAAATAAATTGTTTGTGGTAAACTGCTGTTCTTTCTAGAGTAGTGGCACCTGTATTTACATATTCATGACAGCCTTTCATATACATGGTATCCAGCAGTTAAAAATGGCTGAGGCTTTTAAGCTACAAGTTTATACGAAAACATAGCTCGGCAATAAAACAATCGTAATAGTCTCCAAGCAAAATTTATGGCTAACAGAAGGCCAACACAGAAGCTGGAGGCTGAGTGACTGGTTCATGAACAGGCAGAGGCTGGATTACAAGCACAGTACAGGCTGGAAAGGAGGCAAAGGGTGGACCAAAATGAGTTCTGTTGTTTTTTTGATAGAAAAGTAATTTGTAGATGCTGCTCAGAGATCCTCTGTTTTCCTGTTTAATTTGTGATTAAAATTCATAGAACCTGTAGGAGATGCCTTTTCATCAATTGATCCTTCACTTTTTTATCTAGCTTTGCCAGCTGCACAGGCAAGCATTCTTTCCCCTTACGCCTTGTAATTTAGGAGAACCACTCAGCAGGCAGTTCTAGTTTATATTTTTCTTGTAGAGAAGAGGTGATACCAGCAGGCTCCTTATTTTTCAGCTGGATCATGCTGCTAGAACCACAGGTGTATGACTGGCAGGAAAGGGCATATGTGCAAACAGCTGTTAGGAGAATGAAAAGGCCAGAACAGTGGATTTTGTTACAAATGAATGATTCAATAGACATGGAAATAATAGACAATCTATATGATTGACCTTTGGTAAGGGAAGGTGAAAACGGAAAAGTCTGTAATGTGTCCAAATGTTGGGACAGGCAGCAGGCAAAAGTTAAGTCTGAGAGAAAGACCAGATGTCAGAACCAGTAGATGAACAGGTAAAAGACAGGGACTGGTTCAATAATCTACATTCAGCAGCACAAGGATCCCAGACACAGTAACCAGGACTTGGGACTTCCCAGCAGCTGTGAGCAGTAGAAGGCAGCTGGTAAAAACTACAAGGCCCAGTTTAGGGTGCCTCCTGAATCTCAAAGTCCCACATATATTATTGGAAAGACATCCTAAATAGAACTAATGCAGAGCTGTGAAGCATCCCAAATGATCACTGTCACCAATGTCACATGCATTGCAAGCATGCATGATGATGTCATATTACACACACCCACACTAGATGAAATGCCCCATGATACAGTCTCTTGGACAGCTCTGCCAATGGCCCCATAATTCTTGCATAAATAGCAGTAAATTGCAGTAAAAGTGGTTTTAATTACTTTTTACATTTTAGGATACTGGTATGTGCCCTGTTATCAAAGGTAGAGAATAATGAAGGATTAGGGAGAGACCAAATGCAATATATAAAGTATATGCAGTACATGCGACAAGTTTTTTGGATATGTTTCATTTTCCACATTTTGAGATTTTTTTAGCCATTTTGTGAATTTTTTCAGTGTTACGAATTTTCGGCAAAGCGAAACAGGACAGATTCGCTCATCACTAAAAATAGTAAAACTCATAGTATATTGTAAGGAGTTGGAAAATATGAATGATTAATGTGAATGTGAAACTGTATAAGTGTGAATTATTGCTAAATTGATTGTACATGGAAATGTTTGAATCAGTTGTAATGTGTGAAACTTATCACTAGATGGCAGTGGGAAAATTGTATTATATAATAGAATTGATTCACTAAAGTGCGTTAATTATTATCGCATGCTTTTTTGCGTTAAAATAGACGCGGAAATTAGCACGCGATTCACAACAGTATTGCCGTGTGCCTTAAGTCGCACATCGCATGCATTAATTTGCGTGCAACCGCATGCGTTAATTTTAACGCAATGCAGTAATTAGCGAATGAAAAGAATGCGGACAAATTATTCACAAAAGCACATAAAGCATTAAGTGCGTTAATTAGCGCCTGATAGGGGGAGGCGTTGGGCAGAGCACATTTTTCAATTTTGAGTGTTAAAATTTTTGCTGGATTTGGAGGAGGAGCAGCAAGATCCCCAGCCTTCCCGAGTTATGCAACCTCAGCTTTTTCGCCAAAGGGCCACATTAGAGGGCTTAAGCGAGGATGAAGTGGTCAGGCGGTACAGGCTCAATAGGGCAGCGATATCCAGCCTGTATGAGCTGCTTGAGCCTGCCCTTGTACCACTGACTCGCCGAAGCCGTGCTGTGTCCGGGATGGTCAAACTGCTGTGCTCCCTGCACTTTTTAGCCACTGGAAGTTTTCAGAGGGTCAGGGGGGTTTATGGGGAGGTGTCACAGCCCACCTTTTCACGGTGCCTTGGCCAGGTCCTGGACGCCATCTGCTCGGTGTCCAGGAATTTCATCTCGTTCCCACAACATCGGAACGAGTGGAACGCCATGAAGAGGGATTTTTATGGGGTAAGTGGCATCCACAATTTGTTGGGTGCAATTGATTGCACCCATGTGGCGTTCAACCCCCCCAAGACAGGGAGCACATTTTCCCGGAACAGGAAAGGCTACTACTCCCTAAACATACAAGTGGTGTGTGATAGCAAGATGAATCCTGAGCATCGTGTCTGGGTTCCCCGGCTCCTCTCACGATGCTTACATCCTAAGGCAGTCCGCACTTTACCAATCTTTTGAGAAAGGACAAATGCCTCACGGGTGGCTGTTAGGTAAGTATTTGTGTCACCCATCTAGCACAACTTGCCCACATTTGCTTTCTGTGTCCCATGCTGTCGGTGGCTCCTAACACCCATTCACAGGCCGCGTTCACAGGCCGAGCGTGCTTTTAACCAAGCACATGTGAGAGTGCGGTCTGTGATTGAGCAGACATTTGGGGTCCTAAAAAGCTGGTTTCGCTGCCTCGATAAGTCAGGAGGCAGCCTGATGTACAGCCCCACCAAAGTTGCCAACATTGTTGGTGCGTGTGCTGTACTTCACAATCTTGCGAACCGGCATGGCTTTCCAGGTGATTTGGCCGATGACCTGGAGGACCCATCCATCCACCAGATCCTGTACAACGTGTGGATGCCCGAGGGGGTCAAGTCCGGGGACAAATTGTTACCAATTACTTTGCCTGTAAGTACCTACAATCTTTAATCCCATACACAAGAAATACCAAACAACTTTTCCAAAAAAATAAGCTTTATTTGCAGGGAACACTTCCCAAATCATTTTTTTATCCAGGTTTAACACCTGCAAACAAGCCAAAAACAAACCAAAAAAAAACATAGGCCGAAGAAAAGAAAGAAAAGATAGAAAAGATAGGTTCCACAAAACCCTAATCTGCACATGCACAATTTATTTTCGTTTGCGAAGCTGCCTTGTTGAACCTGCAGGAGGGGGAGCTATGCTCTCACCAGCAGCTCCACTGGTAGAGCTTGTTGACTCTGTTGGCTTTTGGCCCTGTTGCTGGAGGGCAGCAATTTGTTGTTTTATGAGTGAATTTTGTTCAGCCAACAGAGCCACTTTTTGCCTTTTAAGCTCTACCTTCTCCTCTTGCAGGCTTAACATGGCAGCCTCGTGTTGGGCCTTACGGCCCTGTCTGCCTCATGTAGCCTCAACATGACAGCCTCGTATTGTGCCTTACGGGCCGCGTCTGCCTCATGGAGGCTTAGCATTGCCGACTCGTGTGCGGCCTGGCGTGCCTGACCTTCATTGTAGGCATTAGTGGCCACACACAAGTCGGTATGCACCAGATCTAATTTGCGCATCAGCGCTTTGTGATTTCAGATTAGGGTTTTGTGGAACCTATCTTTTAGCAGTTCCTTGTGGGCCACTCCCTCTCCTGTGGCCTGGGGTTGGAGCTGCCGCTGCTGGGGAATGTTGGCCGGCTCCTCATCTGAGAAGAAGGCCACGTCGCATCCACCGACGAGTGACCCTCTCTCACTTGCCTCCACACTAATGTTTCTCCTTGCATTTCAGGATGACGCTGTGGGGAGTGGAGCCCAGACGAGGAGCGTTCATCTTTTGAAAAAAAGAAGAAAAAACTTTATTTAATTTTTGGTTATCTTCATGATGCAAAACAAACTTCATGGACACTGATTGTCAGTTTTGTTCAAAATAAACAAAGTTTATTTGTACAAAAAAATTTGTGGACATTGATTCATTCTGAATGAGGCAAAAAGGTAAAATCAAGTTGAAAAGATTGACTGTCCAAAAGTCCAAGATGAACTGACTGCACCTAACCCAGCAAGACACACTTGTCAAATATCTCAGTTTGATCACAATAATTTGAATTAACTGCAATCAAAAAAGCTACCTATGGGAATAATTCTAAGTGTATCGATCAGTCTCATGTCCTGTGCAAGCAGCCGTATGGTAATGTTACAGCTCCATTCGCAACAATTGTTGCTAATATCGTGATGTGTTTGGCAGCTCTCCCTAGCTGCTCTCAATGTGGCTCAATCACTGGGAAAAAGGTTCTGTGTTCTGACAATTAAAGACAGTAGAACTCCAAATCTTTCGATACACTTAGAATTATTCCCATAGGTAGCTTTTTGATTGCAGTTCATTCAAATCGTTACTTTCAAGAGTTTGCAACATTTTGCTAGTCTAGTTACTATATTAAGAAACATCAGCCATTGATAGAACATCAATTTGGTCTGTTCCTGACCTTGTTTGAATTTATAGGTACTAAGATTGCCCTTTATATTTTTAACTCTTGACTTTTCCATTCTTTTTCTTGTTTTTTAACCTACGGATTTTTAATCTTAATTAGACTAAATAAAGATTGATTTTAAATTTATTATTTGGTGTGCCATTATTTTTGTGTCTTTCTATTTCACTTGTAATTGCATTATACACATATTGTGCACCCATTACTCTTGTGCGAGGTTACCTTTTCTTCTTTGTGTATAGGTAATGACACTAACATGAGAGAAATGCAGGTGTTTTATTAATACACTGACCTATTCAGTTGAATCTGTTCAGGAATTTGTACGAATACTGAATACAAGAGTTCAGTGCATCCTAGTTTAAATGATTTATACCAGACTCCAGAAAAGCATTTTGTATAACAGTAGTTATAAACTCTACCAAGGAAAGTCATTTATTGATATAATTTCCAAATTCCAAATAAACATTTTACGGTGCTCCTCCAGTTTGGATTAAGTAAAAAGTTGCATAAACGCTATCTGAACTGCCAAAAAAATATACCCAAGGTATATAAATTTATATACATATATAAGAGTCAAAATGGTGCACCCCTCTGACATGTTTAGAACCCGTGGGCCTGAGTCTGAGGGTAGTACAATGCTAAAAATGTCAAAAAAGGGCAATGCACTGACCAATAAATCTTAACCAATTAGGCCCCCCCCCTAATTATATAATTAAATATATATAGGAAATTAAGACATTTTGTTCCTCCTTTAACCTTTTTACTGCCAGCCGGCCCATGTAGGGGCAGCAACGAGGGGCATGTCCGACCAATATCTGGCCTGAAATTGGTTAAAAGATTTAGTCAGATCGGGGACCGCATCGGCGCGTTGATGCAGTCCCCGAACCAACTGTGCCCATTGCCGTCATTATAATTCGATCGTTTGGCCCCAGGTCCAAGCGAGCAGATCTTAACACGTATGGCCACCTTAAGGCTCTGCCATTTCTGAAAGTTGCTATAGTACCTATTTTTCTAATTTTATATTAGAAAAATAGGTCTGATAGGGGGCATCCTGTGTTGGTTGCCTCCTTTACTCCATCTTTTAAAACTACCCTGTGCCTTGGATAAGATAGCTGGAGTAAATACACAAAATTATCTGCTGTAACAATACATTTCAGGAAAAGCCAACTTTTACTTAAACACCAAAATCACAGTTGGCCCCAACATCGTCATGGCAAAAAGGTTGTGTGGTCCTTAGTCTTACAATTCTCCTGAGTAAGACCTTGAATTCCTAGTTTGACCCTATTTTAACAAAATTAATTTCAGCATAGTACCATAGTGAATGTTGATGTATGGGATGTAGACTTTTCTTCCCAATAGAAAACACAGAATTTAACAGAAAAACATACAGACATTTTCCATGTATATTTATTATGTTTCATAAAAATCTGCCAGTAAAAAATGTCCTACTTTTCATTCAATAAGCATGACTATTTGTCTTATTAGATCATTTTGTAGATTGCTTTGATTTATTCCTTTTTACAAGCACATAGAAAAAGACAAATGGGTAAGTAAAGCCAAATATTACATATAGGACTATGGTAAGGCAAAATAACAGTGTATTGCTAAGGCAATTGACTTTCATTTTAGACAAAATATGCTAAGTTTGTTTTCTTACCTCATGATGCATGTCCATTAGAAACTTAAAAGAGTGTTAAATATTGCTGGGGCATAGGTAACATTCAATTTAACATTTCATTACATTATTACAGCTACACTAGACAGATAAAGGCTAATGTCTGATTGGTCACAATAGGTTACTGCACTGGAGAAAAATTCACTTTAGTGCAGTTACCTATGGTAGAAATGTATATTTTCCTTAGTGTGTACTGTACATCAAAAATGGGGCAGATTCACTAAAGGTCAATAACGTTTATCGCATGGTTTTTTGTGTTAAAAAGCATGCAATAAATAAGTACTGATTCATCAAAGTCCTTTCGCATGCGATAATCCGCAAATCACATGCGTTACATAGCACATTACAGCAATGCGTTATTTTAACCGCATTGCGGTAATTATAGAATGGAAAGAATACTAACGCATGATTCACAAAAGCACATAAAGCGTTACACATGCTAAATATCGCAAGAAGCTGTGCGAATATTAACACCTACTTGGGGGAGGCAGTACTTAAAGAACATTGCGCCTCGTGAGCGTTTGGCAACACAACATGGACTTTGCAGTCTGATTTTTCTTGCCTTGTAAAGAAGAGGATCAACTATGTGATTGTTCTAGAGTGATGTATCCTACAGTTTTCAGGGAAAGATCAACTCTAGAGGGATTATCAGAGGAGGAAATAACGAGGTGCTATTAGTTAAATAGAGCAGCAATCTATGGCCTGTATGAGGTACTGGAGCCTTATCTGCAGCCACTAGCACGCAGATACCATACTGTTCCTATCACTGTCAAACTTCTGTGCTGGGGTTGTGGAAATCCACTTCTGATGTCTTGACAAGTCGAGTGGAAGCCTGATTTACAGCCCCAGTAAAGTGGCACAAATTGTAGTAACGTTTGCTGTACTGTACAATATTGCAAATTGTCATGCCTGGGTTTGTGGCCTAGATGACCCAATTCATCCCATATATCGTGTACAAAGTGCAGATGATAGAGGCAATCGAGTATGGGGAGAAATCGTAAACAATTACTTTGCGTGTAAGTACCTACAATCTTTACTACAATAAAAAACAAACACAAAACAACATCTCAAACAATACTCTTTTTATTTCCTGTGAAAATAGTTGTACACTAAAAATGCTCATGTATTTTATTGAGCTCAGCAGTAGTGAGTGGCAATATGCCATGTTTCTGCATTTACAGTAACTAGGATTCACTAAGCACTTAAAGGAGATGTAAATGTTAAAAAAACAAATCATATATTTAGCCTTAGGCTACTATTCTCTACACTTTACACTACCTTAATTTTTAATATAAGACTACCTTAATCCACCGTGTCCAGCACTTCCCCCTGGTGTTTTGCAGTCACATGTGCCATGTTTGGAAGTTCTTCACAAGGAGTGGAAGCCCACACCCTCCTGGGAAAAAAGCCTGCTTATGCACAGGCTGGCTCCTGCTGCCTCCAGGCATGCGCAGAAGGGCTCTCCACTTCGACAACACTTGTCGGAGTAGTGAGAGACCTGAACAGGAAGTGGGGGCGGATCTTCACGCTGAACAAGGAAAGAGAGGACTGCAGTACCTTGTAACTCAGCAACCAGTTTAGAAAGAACAGAGGGACAAAGGTAGGCAATCTGGGAAGCTGTTTAGAGCAATTTTAATAATAGAAAAAAAAAGGTTTAGTTATTCTTTAAGGCTCATGTCCCTTGGAGCGGTTGAGTTCCCCCACCCCACAACAAATAGTAAAAACAGAAATGTTTAATTACATAGCACTTGAATCACATAGGACTAATGTTTGCATCGGTCTTGCATTATCAATAATAAACCTCTTTTCCATTTCAGGAGATTGTTGTGGTTCTCTGTGGAGCTGTCTTGCTGACTTTACAACCCACTGACCTTTTTGATGTTGTTGGAAAAAAATGATATATTTTTGCCAATCTTCTCAATGATGATCATCATGACATGAAACATACAACTTCATGGACAATAATGTAATTCTGGTATTTTTGGACATTACAAAGTTCATGTGAAAAAAACCTTTTTACAATGACCACCTCCAGTTCCAGACTTAAACAAAATATATGAATTATTTTATTGCATTGGCTACAATAAGCAATCCCATCACAACATAGTAACTATTTGATACTCATTGTTGCCCAAATGAATCCCTTTCTTTACAGTGTAATCAATAGAATACTAAGGCATGCTCTGACACTAACCCTACTAAACTACTACAACTTGCTACTAACTGGCCTCACTAACTCCCATCCCTCTCCCTTATATTCTGTATAACTGTACTGTGAAGTTCCTCACTTTCCACTTCACTTGCTTCCTCTGGATGATAATCTTTATATGTACCTTCAATGTAAGACAATTGTGGGCTGCTAATGTAGCCAGGCCTCTTGTCCTCAATGCTGGACAAATGTGAAGGTGCACATATGTTTTTTTTGTTTTTGTGTTGAGTTTGTGTTGTGTCATATTTACTAACATCTGAACTGTCATTGCTGTCATTAACATGAATAGGTATTTCAATTTCCAATTAACATTTACTAACACTTGTATGTTTGGTGGTTTGTGCTAAATCTCTGATCTAGAAGTTGCTTTGTTCCTTTCTGTTTTGAATTGTGTGTTTTGTGTATTGTGACCTCTGTTTTTTTTACTCTGTTGTTTGGTTTTTGGCATCTGTGAGCACTCATGCCTCCTTCATGTTATTCACTTGTTTATTACCTCCACTACTGTGTACAATATTGCTGATTATTTGGTAGCTCCACGGGTGCTAATTGCGCATCTGCACCTTCTGCGCTCTCCATCTCAACCATCACAGCGGAACTGCACAAAATGGTGGAAGTCATGTGGTACACGATGCGTAACGCTTACTTGTGGAATATCGCGAGGTAGTATCGCATGCATAATATATTGCATGTGGCGGAAAATACTGCTTGAAAATGTGTTATTGCCAGATAAATAACAACAATAAAATCACTTCTTAATTATGATGCGTGTCCTTTTAGTGAATCAAGCGTTAAGTCACAAAAACTAAGAAGCGATACAATTTTTAAAGCATGCTATAAATAGCGCTCATTTTATCAACCTTTAGTGAATCTTATGAACCCAATGTGTTCTGTGTTGATAAAAATTACCAGTCAGGTCAAAATATTTCAGCCAGCACAACAAGTAAAGTGCAAGCAGGGGCCAAGCCCTGTTTGCACTTTACTTGTTGTGCTGGCTGAAATATTTTGACCGGACTGTGTGGAGAGTGCCGACTCTCTAGGCTGTGCACCAAGTAGTAATTCTCCGGAGGAGGTAAGGGTGTGCTGGTGTAAAACTTTTTTTCCGATAAAAATTACCAGACCACCTTTTCTGGCTACATGGTAATATATATAAGTTTGGTCCATCAAGTTCAACCCCTCCAACCAAACATATATACACACACTCTTACCAACCTATCGTACCAACGTATCTATACACTTGCATACTTATATAAACTATATACAAATATCTATCTTTATTGTAGATTTTAGTATCATATATATGGATATTATGGATATTATGCGTGTTCAAGTAATCATTTTTGTGCATTACTGTTTTGAATGATTTAGCAAAGTCCAAGTAGATTACATCAACTGCCATTTCAGAGTCAAGGTTCCTGCTCACATCTTTCTGATGAAAGTTTCAGCTGTCCCAGCTGACTTGAATGCTTTAGAAAGTTTGGGAACCCTAACATAAATAGTGTGAGAAAGGCAACATTTTAAATTTAAACCAAAAAAAATTCAATAAAGGAGTCTGATTGGCTGTTGGTGGCTCCACTCACTTTTTAAAACCTGAAAATGCAGTCCTCTAGTGACCCTGGTGTTAATACTGTGAGAATGGCAGCAGGTTGAATTTCCCCATAGAAAATCAATAGTTAAAATCCAACCAACCAACAGCCTAACTCTGAACCGCCGTTACCTTATTACTAATATTTAAAGAACGTCAGCAGTTTAACTTAAAACATATGAATTCTATAGGTGAAATCTGATTGCCTCTTGTTGGCCCCGCCCACTTTTCTAAACTTGGAACGTAGTCACCCAATGACAAACTGCGAAGTTTGGGGACCCTGACATTAAACATGTGAGAATGGCAGCAGTTAAGATTTCCCCACTGAAAACAATGAAAGAAATGTGATTGGCTTTTGGTAGTCCCACCCACTTTTTCTAACCTTGAGTACGTAGTCAGCCAATGACTGACTGTGCAAAGTTTGGAAACCCTGGCACCAAACCAATAAAAATCAATAGCTGAAATCTGATTGGCTATTGGTGGCCCGCCCACTTTTCAAAACTAAAACTGAAGTCCCCTAGTGACAAACTGTGAAAAGTTTGGGGACCCTGGGGTTAATACTGTGAGAATGGCAGCAGGTTGGATTTCCCCATTAAAAGTCAACAGGTAAAATCTGATAGGCTGTTGGTGGCTCCACCCACTTTTTCTAACCTTGAACCACAGTTACCTGGTGCCTAACTCTGCAAAGTTTGGGGACCCCGGTGTTATTATTATGAGGATGGCAGCAGGTTGAATTTCCGGCAAGTCAATAGGTAAAATCTGATTGGCTGTTCACTCATAGGGAGTTTAGCCTCAAAGCTGTTAAATTGGCAGCAGTTTCAATTTCCCCATAAAGGTCAATGGGTGAAATTTGATTGGCTGTTGTTTGCGGGGTGTAGCTTTAAAGCCGTAACGAGCGCTATTTATAGCATGCGTTAAAAATGTAATAGTGTCTAATTTTTTGCGTCTTAACGCACAATTCACTAAAAGGATATTTGCGTTAATTTAGACGCGATGCTGTTTGCGCTATTTAAGTCGCAAAGACTATTTTCGTGCAGTATGTGATGCAACGCTCGCTAATTAACACAGCACGCTGCTTGACTCTATAATTATCGCCTGCTCCAAGTAGGTGTTAATTTTCACATAGAGTAATGCGATATTTAGCGCGTCTAAGTGTTTGTGAATCATGCGTTAGTATTATTTCTGTGCGCTATTTAACGCAATACGGTAAAATTAACGTATGCGGTTGCATGCTAATTAACGCACGTGATATGCGACTTACCGCATGCGATAATACTTTAGCATTTTTTTTTCGCGTCAATTTTAACGCAAAAAAGCATGTGATAACGCTTATCGCACTTTAGTGAATCAACCCTTATGTGTCAAGAATAGTCACTGGTTCAGTAGGGATCTCAACACGACCAGGAAAAGGATTTTCCACAGTACTTTTTAATAGAGAAACATGAACCACTGGATGCACCCGGAGATTAAAAAGTAACCTTAATTTATAGGCAACAAGATTGATCTGTTTGATGATTGGAAAAGGCTTCACGAATCTTTGACCCAGCTTCTTAGAAGGACATGAGAGCTTGAGGTTACGAATGAATAGCCAATCGAGATCACCAACCTTAAATTCAGGACTCTTTCTTCATCTCTTATCGGCGTGTCTCTTATAAGTAAGTTGCTCTTGTACTGCGTTGTTATAGGAAGACTCTGCTAAAGGCAAGAGTGCAGCCCAATCTTCCTGAGAATAAGAAGAGAAGCATCTTATATACTGCTCTAATGTCTGATTGGTACACTCGGTTTGTCCATTCATTTGAGGGTGGAAAGCCGAGGACAAGGCAAGATGAATATGAAGTCCCTGGCACAATGATCTCCAAAAACGAGATGTGAATTGTGAACCTCGGTCAGAAACTATTTCTTTAGGCAAGCTGTGGAGCCGAAAAACTTCTTTGATGAACACTTCAGCCGTCGTAGCAGCAGATGACCCGACAGAGGTATAAAATGAGCCATCTTTGTAAGACCATCAACCACTAACAGGATCGTGTTGTAGCCCGCCGACCTAGGAAGATCCACGATAAAGTCTATGGAAATTCTTTCCCACGGTCTCTCAGGAACTGGAAGAGGCTAAAGCAACCCCATCGGGCATGAGTGAGAGTCCTTAAATCGGGCATATGTTTGACAAGAAGTGACATATTTGAAGCAGTCCTTAGCTATGCCAAAATATCTCTTGGCAAGTTCTTGCATTTAACGGACCCCCAAATGGCCAGATACTGGATGGTCATGGACAAACTTGAGTACCTCAAGGTAACATAGTAACATAGTAACATAGTAAGTTGGGTTGAAAAAAGACATACGTCCATCCTGCCTAACCACTAGTTGATCCAGAGGAAGGCAAAAAACCCCATCTGAAGCCTCTCTAATTTGCCACAGAGGGGAAAAAATTCCTTCCTGACTCCAAGATGGCAATCGGACCAGTCCCTGGATCAACTTGTACTAAGAGCTATCTCCCATAACCCTGTATTCCCTCACTTGCTAAGAATCCATCCAGCCCCTTCTTAAAGCTATATAATGTATCAGCCAGTACAACTGATTCGGGGAGGGAATTCCACAACTTCACAGCTCTCAAAGTAAAAAATCCTTTCCGAATATTTAAATGGAACCTCCCTTCTTCTAAACAGAGTGGGTGCCCTCGTGTCCGTTGGAAGGACCTACTGGTAAGTAAAACATTAGAAAGGTTATTATATGATCCCCTTATATATTTATACATAGTTATCATGTCACCTCTTAAGCGCCTCTTCTCCAGTGTAAACAGACCCAACTTGGCCAGTCTCTCTTCATAACTGAGACTTTCCATACCCTTTACCAACTTAGTTGCCCTTCTCTGGACCCTCTCTAACTCAATAATGTCCCATTTGAGCACTGGAGACTGAACTGAACAGCAAGGTGTAGGACTTCAGGGATGAAAATCTTGTTACAGGTTATGAGGTAGTCATTTTGGAGAGTAGTACCCACCGGTGGATTGTCCATAGCTTTGGAGGCACATTGAATCCTATCGAGCAGTTCCGCCTGAAGTAGGTGGTAGAGTCACTTTCAGATGCAAGAAACATGCGAGATGAACTGGGTCTGAAGGTAACATGGAAATTAAATCTAGAGAAGAAAAGCGCCCATCTGGCTTGACAAGGTTAAGAACAGGCCAATCCAATAGCAGAGACCTTATGAGAGTCCATGGACATTCCATCAGATGAGATAATAAAACCAAGGAACTCTATGGAGGATCTCTCAAACTCATTTTTCTAGCTTGGCAAAAAATTTGTAAGTCCGTAACCTGGAGAATACTTGCTTAACATGGATCTGATGTTCTTCCAAAGAGGAGGAATACTATGACGAAAAGATCTAGGAAGTCCCTGAAAATGTTGTTCGCAAAGTGTTGGAACGTCGCTAGAGCATTGCAAAGACCAAAGGGAATTGCTAAATATTCAAATTGCCCATAATGGATGCAAAAGGCTGTTTTCCATTCGTCCCCTTGCAGGATACAGACTAGGTTATATGCCCCCCGAAGGTCGAGTTTAATAAATACACAAGCAGTCCGTAGTCTCTGAAGAAGTTCCGAAATAAGGGGCAAAGGGTACCGGTTCTTAATGGTAACCTTGTTCAAATCTCAATAGCCAATACAAGGGTGTAAGGAATGATCCTTCTTTTCTACAAAGAAAATGCCTGCTCCAGCGGGAGAAGTTGACGGATGAATAAATCCCTTCTTGAGATTTTCCTCAATGTAGTCCTTGAGGACAGTCAGTTCTGGTTCAGAAAGGGGATAGATCTGTCCAAACGGAATGGTAGCTCCAGGAAGAAGGCCCACAGGACAGTCATAAATCTGATGAGGGGGAAGTACATCAGCCCCATTTTCATCAAAGACATCTAGGAATTCCTGATAGGGTTCAGGGATGCGTTTGAGACGAGGATCAGATGACAGTACCTGCAAATTTCCAGAGAAAAAAACATGACGGTTGCACAGGTTCAATGAAAATGTTATTTGGTTGGAACCCCAATTATTGAGACTGTTGTGTGCCTTAAGCCATGGAAACCCCAGGATGAGGGGATACAATGGAGAAGAAACCACGTCAAACGATAAGGTTTCACTATGCTGTTGAATCTTTATTAACAAAGGAACAAAGTAAAAAAAAAAGTACAGGACCTGAAGAAATGTTAGATCCATCTGCCAACTTAACCATCAGTGGGCTGGATCTTGACTTTAACGAAATATCATGAGAAAGGGCAAAGTCCTGATCAATAAAGCATCCACAAGCCCCCCAATCAACGCTGGAATCTGTAGCGTTCCTCTTGACCACTGTAAAACAGCATTAACAGACATAAGAGACAGCCCCTCACCTGCTTCAGCGCTAAGAAGAACTGGACAAATCTCTTACTTGTAGGCCGCACAGGGCAAGTGCGAAGGAGATGATCGGAAGCTCCACAGTATAGGCACAAATTCAGGCATCAGTGGGGAACGAATAAGACCAATTTGCATAGGCTCAGGGTTCCCGGATGAAGAGGAGGCAGCGGCGGTCGGAGCCACAGTGGGTTTGGAGAAAAGAGGCGACTTGGGGATCAGCCAACTAGGTTGAAACACGCCAGACTTCTCCAGTCTCCTCTCTCTCAAACTATCACCGAGTCGATAAGAGATTCTAAATCCTCCGGTACTCCAACACAAGCTAACTCGTCCTTTAAGCTTTCCGATAAGCCCATCCTGAATTGGTGTTTCAGAGCCACTGGATTCCACTGGGTGTCAGCAGCATGGTTGCGAAAGTCTGTTACATTCTCTTCGACAGGCCGTCTCCCCTGGCACAAGAGATCTGAGAGTGGCTTCAGCCGTGGCCTCCCTTTGAGGATCATCATACCATAGTGCCATTTCGTGGAAAAAAGCAGCAGAATCTCTGAGCAGTGGGCTTTGTTGTTCCAGAAGGCGATGGGCCCAGGTCTGAGGCTCCCTGGACATGAGCGAAATAGCGAATCCCACTTTAGATTGTTCGGTCACATAAACTTGGGGGTTCAGGGTGAACTCTAGCTTGCAACTGTTCATGAAGGCCCGGAACTTCTTGCGATCCCCCGAAAAACGCTCCGGCAGGGAGAGCTTAAGCTTAGTCACAGGAGCCAAAACAGCAGCGGGTAGAGGGGCTGAGGCTACAGCAGCAGCTTCTCCAGGCAGTCTGTTACTGGGCCTGAACTTGTTGAAAACCGGTTTGAAGTTCTTGTACCGCCTGAGTAAGAGCAGCCAGTTGGTGGGTAAGGGGATGCATGAATGAGATTTCCTCAGATTCTTCCATTCTGGCGAAGTGATACTATCAGGGCAGCAGAGGAAAGCATCACCGGAAGAATTCGTAGAGGAAAGACCTCTCCTACACCTCCCACTGAGGAGAACATTCGCTGGAAGTGGAACAGGACTGGACCAAGTGGAGGAGTGGCAGGAGTGCCAAACTGGGTGTCAGTAGCAGAATCGTGAGGTGAAAAGGATGGTCAGACAGGCTTGGTCAGCTAGGTTTGGAGTAGAGGGTCAGGCCGGGTCAGAAGGTCAAGATATCAATAGTAAATAATGCTTAGTGTCTTCACAAGAGAAACGATCACTTCGCAGTGACCTTAGGCCTTCAGCCTTACCTTCATTCAGTTTAGTACAACTTCAGCATGCTGCTAAAAGCAATACCCTGTGCTACATCTCTCCTTAATCTTGCCAATTCCCTCACTTTGTGTTTCAACCTCTTCTCTTTATAGACTGTAAGCTCTTTTGGGCAGGGACCTCTTCACCTCTTTTATTAGTTATTGGTTGCTTTGTGTGTTAATGTATGTAATTCTGTATGTATAAACCATCTTATTGTACAGCGCTGTGGAATATGTTGGTGCTTTATAAATATATGTTAATAATAATAATACATTTTAAATCACAATAAAGTGAGTTTGCATCAGTTATAATTTTACCTGGAATAGATCTTGCTAGATAAATGATTTGCTTTCACTGAATTAATTACATCTGGAGTTTGCATTGGATGGGATCTACTTTAAAGCCTGTGATACCATACTACATATAATGTTACAGATTAAATTATGGAATATTGGCCTTGAACTAAATATTTGCACTTGGATAGAAAACAGGCTGAAACTGTATTCATTGAACTTATGTTGAACAAAGGAGAATACTGCTCCTTTAATTAACTGAAAAATGAATGAAACAATTAAACCGTGAAGAAAGACTATCAAAGTTGGGCTTGTTTTCTGTAGAAAAAGCACTTGCAAGGAGACTCTTTACAGAAATTTTTTTCACATATAAAACAACAAAAAACAAGAGGTTTTCTATAGTAGTAACAATCCAGGACTTCAAACTTGACATTGGAGCTGCCCATCTTGGACAGTGCCTGTGACACTCACATGCTCAGTGTGCTCTGGGCAAGATCTTGAGAAGCTAAGCTTAAGGGGAAGAGGATTGTCTGTTATAGACGGTGATGCTACAGAGCTAATTTCTGATGTTAATTCCATTGGTATAACAGCTCTATTATTTACTAATCAACTAGTCAGCTATTGTGATATTTATATTCTGTGCATACAGTACTGTATATTGTGAGTGGGTCCCTAAACTCTGTAACTGACAGCAGAACAGACTTTGTGCAGAAAAGAAGACGGGGAGCTACTGGGGCATCTTCAGAGGCACATACACATACAGTGTAAATATGGAGTACCATATCTTTGTTTTTGGCAATGTTTTTAATTAGTCTAAACTTGCTCAGCTGAATTTACAGAAAGAACACTTGGGGCAGATGGTCCCCAGTATTCTAGATAAATCCACTATGTTTTTCATAACTCTTTTTGATGAGTAAAAAATGGCAAACAATATTTCTTTACATAAAGTAAGTATTCACTGTTTTTCATGCTTTGGTAAAATTAGTGTTTGAAAGGTGGGATGATGCCCCTCCACTTTTTTACTCTTAAAATTTTATCCAGTCAGATTTTTTAGCATCCTGGAACTATCAATTTTAAATTCCAGATACTGTATTTCCTCTGCACACTGTCCTTGCAATTGTACAGCAAGAGTGTGCGATCAAAGAGCAAATTAGATTTTTTTATCACATGCCTTGCTCTCTCCAGTAACAGTAAGGACGCATACTGAAAAATGAGAAGCTGCATTTCTACTTTCACCTTGTCTATGTGCATGTATGAGAGGAAGCGTGTATAACTGCAGAGTTTTGTTTTGATGATTTCTAACAAACCCTGAGCTTAGTTTTTCAGCAGCAGCCAGTCTGTTATAGATGTTCTGCGGGGGAAGGGGGGGTTGGGGGTTATGAAATCCTTTTTGATAAGAAGCAGAATGATTTTCTCAAGTGCACAGTCTATCACCTTAGCTGGCAAGCAGCCTGAACATGCGGACAACAATTGCTCTGATTGGGGGTCAAGACCTTAATCCACTTTCCTCCTTGATCTGCTAGGGTTGAACCCTGTGTTCTGGATCTATATAAGTGATTGCTTTTGCACTGCTCTGTAACCTCCAACCACCTCTGGCACCTGGAAACAGATTTTCATGCTGATTCTGAGAAGCATGCATAGGCGGATTTTCAATAAGGCTAGGGGAGACTAAGCCTCCCCAAACCTGCTTGGCACCTTAAAAGAAAAAAAAAAAAAAACCTCACTCCGTTTCTGCACTGTCCTGGAAATTTTCTCCTGCTCCTGCAAGCTCCGTTCTGCTGTAATCAACTGTGCTCTGATTGGATCTTTCTTCTTGTGGATTCTCCAATCAGACAGTAAAATTGACCAGTCAAGGCACAGATGTAGACAGGGCTCGGGGCAGTGCAGAAATGAAGACTGAAAATGAGAATCTGTAGACTGTAAACTTTACCGAAGAACCAACTCTGAACTTTTGCTGCAGATTTCATTCCACTCCCACAGGTGCTATACCCAGGTGCAATACGCAGGTACTATACACAGGTGCAATATGCAAGTGCACTATACACAGGGGCTATACAGTTCTAAAGGCTGAATCACTAGCTGAAATTAAATTGTTTTTTGTCACCTAATATATATGATATATAATATCCCTATCACCTAGCCTAACAGATGGATGGTAAGTTAACTCTTTCCCCCTGAAAAAGGTACACTTACCCTTGCCAACCATAATTGAATGCAACAGGATTCCTGACAATAGATCCGAAATCCTTACACCAGATGTAGCACAGCACCACGTGCACTTAAAACCTATAATGTTCTTAATCCCTGAACTTAACCCCAAGGCTCAGATACTGCTTCTCCCTGGGAGGGATATCTTACAGGTCCATAAAGCAAGAGACCAGATTAATGGTCCAAACAATGCTCCTTACACACAGAAGTTGGACCTAGGATGGGTCATAATAGGAGACGTCTGTCTTGGAAGTGTGCACAAACCAGCCTATGTAAACAGCATGCTCACAAACACACTAGAAAATGGCCGTCCCTCCATCTTCTAACCATGTCACAATAACTTCCCCATAAAAGAAAGGCCTTTAAATACAAGCCTGACTCACTCCCTCTTAAACCCCTTTGATGACAACAATGCTTATAACAGTGATCAAGATCATCTAGGGTGCACAGTGTTTCATAGATCAAAAGAGGATAATCAGGTAGCAATGTCTATTGAGGATAAACTCTTCTTAGAAATAATGGAGCAGGGGCTAGATAAAAATCATGCCAACAGTTGGGTCGCACCTCTACCCTTTAGACCTCGGAGGCAACGCCTACCTAACAACAGAGAGGAAGCCCTAAAATGTTTCAACTCTCTCAAGCGCAGCTTTCAAAAGAAAACAGAGATGAAAGATCACTTCTTTACCTTCATGGGGAAAATATTCGAGAACAGTCATGCAGAGCTAGCTCCCACCCTCACTGACACTGAGGAATGCTGGTACTTACCAATATTTGGAGTACATCATCCAAAGAAACCAGGGCAGATTAGAGTGGTTTTTTATTCCAGTTCTAAGTTCAAAGGTGTCTCCCTAAATGATGTTCTCCTTACTGGCCCTGACCTCAATAACAAACTTCTGGGAGTACTCCTTTGTTTCTGTAAAGACTCAATTGCCTTTATTGCTGACATTCAACAAATGTTCCACTGTTTTCTTGTAAGAGAGAAAGACAGAAAGACAGAAAAAGAGATTTTTTCTGGTACAGAGACAATGATCCTTCCAAAGACATCACAGAGTATCGAATGAGGGTACACATCTTTGGCAAGAGCCCTTCCCCTGCAGTTGCAATCTACGGGCTCAGATGCTCTGCTCAGGAAAGTGAGGTGGAGTATGGGTCAGATGTCAAGCAATTAGTTGAAAAGGACTTTTATGTAGATGACTGCTTAAAATCCTTACTCTCAAGTAAAGCTGCAATCTGTCTTCTCAAAAGGGCACAGGAAGCTCTTGCTTGCTTAAACCTTAGGCTTCACAAAATAACTTCCAACAGCAAAGAAGTGATGCAAGCCTTCCCCTCTCAGGACCATTTGAATGATCTAAGAGCTCTCAGAGACTTAGGAGCTGACTCTTTACCTGTTCAACGGAGCCTTGGACTTCTGTGGAACTTACAGTCTGATACCTTTGCCTTCCAAGTAAATGGAGAGGAAAAACCCTTCACTCGCAGAGGTGTCCTGTCCACAATAAATAGCCTATATGATCCATTAGGATTTGCTGCTCCTGTCACTACACAAGGTAAAGCACTTTTAAGAGACTTAAAGGAGAGTGCAAGTCAAAATTTAAAAAGCATACTATTGTTTAGTAAACATGCCACACTTTTGGCTCACCTAATCAAATATTTACTCAGTCACACTTACTTCACATTTTCTTGAACAGGCAGCCATCTCTAAAAAGGTATTCTCCCTTCCTTTCCCTCCTTGCTTCATACTGCACATGTGTTTCATTCCCTCCCCCCTCCCCTCTGCCAGATCCGCTTCTGATTGGCTGGTGGGCATGTGTAGCTCAGAACAGGAGACAGGATCAAGTTACACACATGCTCAGAGAATAGGAACTCTGCCGCTGGCAGCCCACAGAAAGGACAGAGAGATTTCAGTGATGTCACTGTAGTCTTCACACAGCTGTAGGCTGCCAGCACCATATCTCAGAGAAGCAAGCAGAGATCTGGGAATTTAGATATGCAGTAAGTACTTAAAGGAACAGTAACACCAAAAAATAAAAGAGCTTTAAAGTAATAAAAATATAATGCACTGTTGCCCTGCACTGGTAAAACTGGTGTGTTTGCTACAGTAACACTACTATAATTTATATGATAAGCTGCTATGTGGCCATGGGGGCAGCCATTCAAGCAGGAAAAAAGGAGAAAAGGCACAGGTTACATAGCAGATAACAGACAAGTTCTGTAGAATACAATAGTGTTTTATCTGTTATCTGCTATGTGCCTGTGCCTTTTCTCATTCGAATGGCTGCCCCCATACTACACAGCAGCTTATTTATATAAATTATAGTAGACTTTCTGAAGTAAACACACACCTTTTACCAGTGCAGGGCAGCAGCACATTATATTTTAGTTACTTTTATACACTTTCATTTTTTGGTGTTACTGTTCCTTTAAAAAGAATGCCTTTAGACTTACTTTTAATTTATATTAACCTTTCATTGTCCTTTAACAATGGAAACATCTGACTGGGATGCTCCACTGGCTCCTGACAAAAATAATTTGTGGGCAGAGTGGAGAAGTTCTTTGACAACTCTTTCCAGCCTTCAGGTAACACGCCCATATGCTTCAATATCTTCTACAGAAATACAAAGCCAAAAACTGTATGTTTTCTCTGATGCTTCTGTTAAAGCCATAGCTGCTGTCGCCTACATTAGAACCATGGACATCTATGGACAATGCCACATTGGGTTTGTTATGGGCAAAGCAAAGCTTGCACCAATCCCAGAGCATACCATACCCAGACTGGAACTCTGTGCTGCTGTTCTAACTGTGGAGCTAGCTGAACTTGTTACAGCTGAGATAGGCATAGAGCTCAAAGAGACTGTTTTCTACACAGACAGCAAAGTAGAACTGGGCTATATCTACAATGAAACCAGAAGGTTTTATGTTTATGTCACCAACAGGGTACTCAGAATTAGGAAATCCACAACAGTCCAGAACAGTGGCACTATGTACCTACTGACTACAACCCCGCAGACCACGCAACCAGAGCTGTTGCTGCAAGTCAACTTAAAGACACATCGTGGCTCACAGGACCTGCATTCTTGTGTAGAACTGAACAAACTGCTTCTGAGAACGAAACATTTGAGCTAGTGGATGCAAATTCAGATGCTGAAATCTGCCCTCAAGTGTCTACATGTCAAACAATGATCACTGACAACCAACTTAAATCCAGCAGGTTTAATAGGTTTTCAAGTTGGAAATCACTTGTCCGAGCTATCACCTGTCTGACCCACATAGCTCTCTCCTTCAAACATACCTCATCTACAAATGTAAGTACCTGCAAAGGATGGCATCACTGTAAAAATGTCTACACAGTAGCAGAATTTCAGCAAGCAAAGAATGTCATTCTTCACACTGTACATCAAGAGGTTTATTCTAAAGAGATCAACTGCATTACAGGAGACAAACCTGTTCCTAAAGACAGTGCTTTGAGAAAACTTCCCATTCCTTGACCAGAATGAACTTTTAAGAGTAGGAGGACGTCTCAAAAGTGCAGAAATAGAGTCTGAAGAGAAACATCCTCTGAATATTCCAGGTAACCATCACATTGCAACATTGCTTGTATGTCATTATCATGCTCAAGTCAAACATCAGGGCCGACTATTTACAGAAGGAGCTTTACGGACAGCTGGTTTGTGGATAGTTGGAGTAAAAAGATGTGTGAATAGTGCAATTTTCAAATGCATCACTTGCCGTAAACTCCGTGGGAAGCTACAAACACAAAAGACGGCCAATATTCCCACTGACAGACTTAGCCAAGACCCACCTTTCACCAGTGTTGGTCTAGATGTATTTGGTCCTTGGTCTGTTTCCACACAACATAATAGAGGAAACCATGCAAATAGCAAACGCTGGGCAGTCATATTCACTTGTATGGCCATCAGAGCTGTCCATATCGAGGTCATTGAATCAATGGGCACTTCAAGTTTCAAAGAACTGCAAATCTCATCAAACATTAATGTGAAGGATGTGGAGAGATACCTAGCTGATCAGGACTGCACCTGGACTTTCAACCCACCTCACTCTTCTCACATGGGAGGTGCCTGGGAAAGGATGATTGGCATAGCCAGGAGGATCCTCAACTCCATCTTCTTGCAAGTAGGAACTGCAAGGCTCACCCATGAGTCTTTAACCACTTTAATGGCTAAAGTCTCAGCTATTATAAGTGCTAGACCCCTTACTCCTGTCTCAAACGACCCAGAAGAATCCCTTCTTGCTTACACCTGCCAATCTACTTACTCAAAAAACTGTGACAGTAAGAGAATTTACTAACAAAGACTTGTACAAGCGTCAGTGGAGACAAGTACAGTGTCTTGCAAACACCTTCTGGGACAGATGGAGAAAGCAATACATTTCTACTTTGCAGCCACGGAACAAATGGCAAACTGCCAAACCCAACCTTAAGCCAGGTGACATTGTTCTCGTGAAAGACTGCCAGTCACAAGAAATGAATGGCCTATAGGTCTTGTTGCCAAAACATTTCCCAGTGAGTCCGCAAAGTTGAGGTTAAAATCTCCAAACAGGGAGAAACCAAATTCTTCCTCAGACCAGAATCTGTTATCTCCTCAAGAATGAAATGGTGGCATCTATAGATACCAGACGGGGAGTGTCATGTCTCCAGCATAGTTTCCATCATTTTGTTGTTCATTATTGCTCATCATCTGCTGGCTGTTTGCTGCAAATGCAGGTATTCATTTTCTGTGTAACCTATGACCCTATGGAACCCCCATACTTCCTGACATGTGATGTTTTACAATGCATTGTGGGAGTACAGACTCCATTTTGTAGCCCATGCTGTGGAAGAAGCACACACCATCCATCCATGGTAGCATCGCTGGTAAGCATTATGGTCATAAAACCTGGACTGAGCCACCATTAAAAAGCTGCCAGCTCCTCAGAGACACTGTGGCATATAATCTGATCCAGCATTGATGTGTATGTTGCAGCTGTTTTTGTGTTAGTATATTTCCCATATACTCATTGTGCTTTATTTCATTTGTGTTACAGTTTAACCACTTATTTTCCACAATCACCCAGTAAAGTTCTACAGATTTCACCCTTGGTCTCTTTATTGGAGTGTGGGAAGGTTTAGCTGTATGTCAAGCTACACACTACCTCAGAGTAACACGTGGTGAGGACAGAACACCCCTCACAGAAGTAAATACTTTTATATCCTAAGCATTTTAGAGTAAAAAAAGCATTCCCATCTGCACTATTGCAAAGTATGCCTGGAAATCATTGGGAACAGAAAGAGGTAGTGAATGAATTTAGTCTCATATTAGCTTTAGGTCACTCTATGTATGGCCCATCTTTAGCCCCCCCAAACAAAAAAGTCACCCTCCGCCTATGGAAGCATGTATTAAGAGCAGCCGAGGTTATTGAAAATCCGGTATACATGCCTGATACTCAAAGCAAAAGTTCTTTTATCCCGTACTGTAGCTATGTATGTATGTATATCTTTATTTATAAAGCGCTACTTATGTACGCAGCGCTGTACAGTAGAATACATTAATACAAACGGGATTATTAAGATAATAATAGATAAATACAAAGTACAACAATAAATACAGATAGATACAAGATAAATACAGTTGCAATAAGTTAAGAGTCAAAGACACAAGAGTATGGAGGTCCCTGACCCGTAGAGCTTACAATCTATATGGGAGGGTAACTTACAGACACAAAAAGGCAAATGCAGTATAAGTGCTGTAGGTCACAGTGGGTGACATTACAATATAAGTGCCAGTTCCCAGATCAGGTGCTGGGCGAGTGCTCCAAAAGGTAGTCTTTAAGTTTAGTTTTAAAAAGACTGGGGGAGGATTCTATTCGGAGGAAATCAGGGAGGGCATTGCAAATGTAAGGGGCAGCAAGGCAGAAAGGTTTAAGGCGGGAAATAGCAGTAGTAGTTGGGGGCACAACCAAACGATTGCTCTGTGAGGAACAAAGAAGTCGGCCAGGAACGTACGGAGACACAAGGGAAGAGATGTAGTGAGGAGCAGAGGAATAGAGGGTTTGAAGGCTTTGAAGGTTAAGAGAAGGAGTTTGTAAGATATTCTTTGTTTAATAGGAATCCACGATAAGGACTTTAGCAGGGGAAGGGCCTGAACTCTCTTGGATGAGAGTAGGAGAATTCTGGCAGCAGTATTTAATATAGACTGTAGGGGGGAGAGATTGGAGTTAGGGAGGCCGGTTAGTAGCAGGTTACAGTAGTCAAGTCGGGATAGTATGAGAGCATGCATGAGCAGCCTAGCTGTTGCAGTAGAAAGAAATGGATGGATTTTGGCAATATTGCGTAAGAAAAAGTGACAGGTTTTGACAGTGGTGTTAATGTTACATAGTTACATACATAGTTACATAGGGTTGAAAAAAGACCAGTTTCCATCAAGTTCAACTCATCCAAGTAAACCCAGCACACCTAACCCACACCTACCAATCTATACACTCACATACATAAACTATAAATACAACCACTAGTACTAACTGTAAATGTTACATAGTTACATAGTTACATAGTTACATAGTTACATAGGGTTGAAAAAAGACCTGTGTCCATCAAGTTCAACCCATCCAAGTAAATCCAGCACATCTAACCCACACCTACCAATCTATACACTCACATACATAAACTATAAATACAACCACTAGTACTAACTGTAGATATTAGTATCACAATAGCCTTGGATATTCTGATTGATCAAGAACTCATCCAGGCCCCTCTTAAAGGCATTAACAGAATCTGCCATTACCACATCACTAGGAAGGGCATTCCATAACCTCACTGCCCTCACCGTGAAAAACCACCTACGCTGCTTCAAATGGAAACTCCTTTCCTCTAATCTAAAGGGGTGACCTCTGGTGCGTTGATTGTTTTTATGGGAAAAAAGAACATCCCCCAACTGCCTATAATCCCCTCTAATGTACTTGTACAGAGTAATCATGTCCCCTCGCAAGCGCCTCTTTTCCAGAGAAAACAACCCCAACCTCGACAGTCTAACCTCATAGTTTAAATCTTCCATCCCCTTAACCAGTTTAGTTGCACGTCTCTGCACTCTCTCCAGCTCATTAATATCCTTCTTAAGGACTGGAGCCCAAAACTGCACTGCATACTCAAGGTGAGGCCTTACCAGGGACCTATAAAGGGGCAAAATTATGTTCTCATCCCTTGAGTCAATGCCCTTTTTTATACAAGACAGCACTTTATTTGCTTTAGTAGCCACAGAATGACACTGCCTGGAATTAGACAACTTGTTATCAACAAAAACCCCTAGATCCTTCTCCATTAAGGATACCCCCAACACACTACCATTCAGTAGATAGTTTGCGTTTATATTATTTCTACCAAAGTGCATAACTTTGCACTTATCAACATTGAACCTCATTTTCCAGTTTGCTGCCCAGTTATCTAATTTTGTCAAATCGCTCTGCAAAGCGGCAGCATCCTGCATGGAACTTATAGTTTTGCACAATTTAGTGTCATCAGCAAAAATAGAAACAATACTGTCTATGCCCACCTCCAGGTCATTAATAAACAAGTTAAACAGCAAAGGACCAAGGACTGACCCCTGCGGTACTCCACTAACCACACTGGTCCAATTAGAAAATGTTCCATTTACAACCACTCTTTGTACTCTATCCTTCAGCCAGTTCTCTATCCAATTACAAATATTATGTTCTAGGCCAATATTCCTTAATTTGATCATTAACCTTCTGTGAGGTACTGTATCAAACGCTTTAGCAAAGTCCAAGTAGATGACATCAACTGCCATTCCAGCATCAAGGTTCCTACTCACCTCCTCATAAAAGGCAACTAAATTAGTCTGGCAAGATCTGTTACGCATAAAACCATGCTGGCACAAACTAATAGTATTGTGAACTGCAATGTATTCAAGTACCCTATCCCTTATTACCCCTTCCAAAAGTTTTCCTACTACTGATGTCAGACTAACAGGCCTATAGTTTTCAGGCTGAGAACGGGATCCCTTTTTAAATAACGGCACCACATTAGCAATCCGCCAGTCTCTTGGCACCATGCCAGACCTCAATGAATCCTGAAAAATTAAGTGAAGAGGTTTGGCAATCACAGCGCTCAGCTCATTTAATACCCTGGGATGAATCCCATCCGGCCCTGGACCTTTGTTTACCTTTACCTGTTCAAGTCTCTTTTGAATTTCCTCCCGAGTGACCCACGCGTCAGTAGCTAAATTACTAGAACTGGGCATATTACAAGGGAAGCCTTCATTATCTGGCTCCTCAGATGTATAGACAGATGAAAAATAAGAGTTCAAAATTTCAGCTTTTTCCCCGTTTTCATCAACCAACGTACCCCCCCGTGAGAATATAGTTCCCACCCCTTCTTGCTTCATTTTTTTACTATTCACATAATTAAAAAATAATTTTGGATTCTTTTTACTCCTAGCTGCAATATCCCTTTCCATCTCTATTTTAGCTTGCCTGATAGCTTTTTTGCATGCTTTATTTGCTTCCTTGTACCTGATGAAAGTTTCCGCTGTCCCAGCTAACTTGAATGCCCTAAAAGCACGTTTTTTCTTACCAACCTCGACAATAACACTTTTATTCAGCCATAAAGGTTTTGCTTTGCGATGCCTCTCCTTGCTTACTAGGGGGATATACTGTTGTGTATACCTACAAAGCAATGTTTTAAAGATGTTCCATTTTCCTTCTGTGTCTAACCCCATGAAAAGCCTTTCCCAGTTGACACATTGCAGAGATGCCCTTATACTGGCAAAGTCTGCACGTCTAAAATTGAGTGTTTTAGTTACTCCCTTATAGCGCTGTCTCTGCAGCATTATCTCAAAGGAGACCATGTTGTGATCACTGTTCCCCAAATGCTCACCCACACAAATGTTAGAGATAAGTTCATTATTATTAGAAATCACCAGGTCCAAAATAGCGTCATTCCTAGTGGGTTCTTGAACTGCCTGAAATAAAAAGTTGTCATTTAGCATATTTACAAACCTACTAGCTTTTTCTGACTTAGCCACCCCATTACTCCAGTCAATGTCCGGATAATTAAAGTCCCCCATAACAACAACTTGACCCAGTTTTGAAGCCTCCTCCATTTGCAACAATAGCTGGGCCTCATCCCCCTCATCTATACGGGGTGGTTTATAACATACACCAATGATCATTTTCTTTGTGACCTTCAGCCCTACTGAAATTTCTACCCAAAGAGATTCGACGTTTTCATTGGTAATGTCTTTATTCAGTGGTCAGAGAAGGAGAGACTGGAGTCAAATATCACCCCCAAAAAATGCGCCGAATCGACAGGGTTGATGAGGGTGCCATCAATAGAGATAGAAAAGGGGGGGGTAGGACCAGGCTTAGGCGGAAAGATTTTTAGTTCAGTTTTTGTTATGTTCAATTTTAGGTGGTGTTGGTTCATCCAATTAGAGATAGCCAGGAGGCAGTTAGAGATTTGACTCTCAGTTTCAACTGTTAATGAAGGGGTCGACAAATAAATTTGGATATCATCAGCATACAGATGATATTTAAAGCCGAATGAACGGATAAGATCTCCCAAAGACAGCGTGTAGAGGGAGAACAACAACGGCCCGAGTACAGAGCCTTGGGGTACCCCCACATTAAGAGGAACTGGTGATGAGGTTTTGTTAGCATAGGAGACAGTGAATGAATGGTTAGAGAGGTAAGAAGAGATCCAGGATGCGGCCTGACTACGGATACCAATCGAATGCAGAATTTGCATCAGGAGGGAGTGGTCAACCGTATCAAACGCAGCTGAAAGATCTAGGAGGATTAGTACAGAAAAGTGACCTTTGGCTTTGGCAACCTGAAGATCATTCGTAACTCTGCACAACGCCATCTCAGTAGAGTGCGCAGGCCGAAAGCCAGATTATTATAAATTATGGGTGTTAAGAAAGTTAGTAATACGGGAGAAGACAATACGTTCTAAGATTCTGGAGGCAAGCAGTAGAAGCGAGATAGGACGGTAGTTAGAGAGACAGGACGGGTCCAGTGTGACCTTTTTTAGGATAGGCTTGACACAGGCCTGTTTGAAGGAAGAGGGGAAACTTCCATAGGTCAGAGAAGAGTTGAAGATGTGAGTGAGAGCTATTATTGAGTAGCTATTGCCAAACTTGGATGGTGCATACAAATAACTACTTGTATATACTCGAGTATAAGCCTAGTTTTTCAGCACCCAAAATGGGCTAAAAAAGTTACCCTCGGCTTATACTCGAGTCGGGTGTCATGGGTCCCTCCAGACCAGCACCCTCTATCCTTTGTGTGCAAATTAGGCCACCTGCAACCAGACTCTCCTGTGCCCTAGCCCGCTCCCAAATTCATCTTTATCTACCATCCTCGCCTGTCCCATTCTGCACTAGACATTGCACTTTATATTCTATATAAACTATATATAGTTTTGAAGGACTTTAACTCTTTGTGTTTTAGCTTGGTTGCTGGTTGAGCTAAGGGGGTAGTACTCTTAAGGTATCATTGTTGATACCATATTGTTTTTGTTGACCCTCTTCTCCACTTACAGAGCTAGTTTACTGTTTTTCTTTGAAATAAATATTGAAAAACATATACCCCACTGATGCCTCATTTAATGTTATGTTATTGGTATTTATTTTTATTATTGAAACTTAGCAGTAGCTGCTGCAGTTCCCACCCTAGGCTTATACTCGAGTCAATAAGTTTTTCCAGTTTTTTTTAAGTAAAATTAGGTACCTCGGCTTATATTCGGATCGGCTTATACTCGAGTATAGTTTTATTAGTCATCCCTTTACACATTTCCTACTTAACTGTTATTCAAATCATTGCACATTTATTCCAGTAATCACTTTTCCTCCTATAATAACATCAAAACTGTCATGCAGTATTTCACAATTACAGTTCTTAACAACTGCCTGAGGCTGACATTGCTTTGACCATCTTATTGTCAACTTACAGATTTAATTTTAATAAACTACAATTTTTTATGCCATTATCAAAAATTATCTATAGAGCAAAAACAAATTACACAGCATTCACAATAATGTAGTATAAAATAAGGAAGAAGGTTTATGATTAACAAAAAGGACTTCAGAACAAATATGGAGAATTTGGGGACCTTCTCTCCAGAAAACCCAGAACACTGGATTATTATAAAAAAGGAGCACTACGTTCAAAATAAAAACTGGTAAAAGCAGAGTAAGGCAATTACGGAATACAAATTTTCAATACATATTTATATATTTTTTAACAGCATCTACAATATATGAGCAATGGTAACAGGAACAATAAATCTCTCTAATGTGTAATGATGGGTAAAATACAAGTATCCATTTTTTTGTTTATGTGTAGTATAAGCGCAAGTTGTCACACAATAAAATGTTTTCGTTGAGAGATGTGTTCTGTTCCCCTGATGCTTAGTATTCTCATGACCTGCTCTTTTTTCTCAGTAACACTCCCCCTGTCTCAGCTCAAAATACCAAACCCCTAAAATATAACAAGGTTTATGAAATGTGTAACCCCTCTGGCTGATGTGCTTATATGTCTGCCAAGAGAACAAATTAAATGGGACATTGTTAAACAGACCTAGAATAGCATTAAATATGTTCAAAATAGCATTCAGAGGATTAAACAATGTAGTCAGTAGAAACAATGCAAGTTTTCTGAATAAACTCACTGGGAAAGTGCCCTAGAAGCCACTCCTACCTAAAACCTTCCTAGTGAACATCTCCCCTTGTTGTTCCATTCAATATATCTGGTATTGTAAGAGTATAATAATGGGCTCTTATCCAAATATGCATGTATATGTTTGGGTAAGAAGTCTCTTTCAAAATATTCTGCATTATCTGCCTTAATTTCTGTTTAGCTCAAAGAGAATCTTCCAGTAGACATATGTAAACTACTCATTTACTACTACTATTTCTCTACCAACAGTCCTGAACTACTTAATTAAATTAATTAAATTCCATTTTCTACTATTCTACTATTTCATTCTCTGTTCAATTAAGTTTTCCTCTGATCTTGATACATTTACAATAGCTACAACTCTCGTTTATCCTTCACTCCCATTTTTTCCTTACAACCATGTCATTGCAGACATTAGCAAAACATCCCCCTGGTTAAGGTCTCAGAAATGACTTGCAAAAATGAATTTATTCACAACAAGTATTTCATATTATACCTTAATAATTCCTTTCCCAGGTCAAGTAAGATATTATACAGATTTTTATAATCACTTCTTCAAAAGCAAAGTAGCCTCAAACAAATCCTAAGCTGTACATTTCCTTTCTTTTCATACCGTGACTATGGAGTACCCTATTTCTCTGCACTCACAACTAATCACTCTTTTGGTTAATGCAACATCTTTATGTAGCCTTTCAAACATACAAAAGAGGCAACATGTTTGATTCTGCTTGATGTTTTATCTGATAACCTGCCTACTAGCTCTTCAGCTATATAATACAGAAGAAGCTGTGCATCTATCTCTTTGACCTCCCTGTTTTTGGTATATGGCAAAAATCGAAGAGACACCTTGCCTTCTTGTTTTGCTGTAGTTCAATAAGCTCAGAGAAAAGCTGGTAAATCCCCCTAGGGATATTCTACATTCAAAAGAGATATATATACTACCTATTGCTCTACATGATGTCCTATCAGTAACAGAGACACCAACCCAAAACCCATGATTGAGCTCAATCAGCAGTGGCGTAACTTCAGGGGCTTTGGCCCCAGGGTCGGACTGGGGTGTGAAGGGCCCACCGGGGCTCCCATCCCAGGGGCCCTGCAGGCGCGTCCTCTAACCAACTTCCCCCCCCCCCGTAGGGGCCCCCCTAACCCCCCTCGCAGGGCCCCCACCCGACGTCCTCTCCTGAACGCATAAATTTGACGTGTCAGGGGAGGAGCGTTCAGGAGGGGGAGCGCCGGCAAGGGTCGGGTCTGGGCCGCCGGGGTCCACTAGAGCCGGGGCCCACCGGGATTTTTCCCGGTGTCCCGGCGGCCCAGTCTGACCCTGTTTGGTCCTCCTGCAAAACAATTTTTGGGCCCCACACAATCACAGGTCACCTGCGATGTGTGAGAAATCATGTGTCGTGCTTCACCCACTACCCCTGTCCCCCACTGTTCCCCAGGGCTTACGCCAGCTGTGGTGTCTTACCCCCTCATAGTTACACCACTGTCAACAAGCAGCTGCATAGCAGAGGAAAGATCTCACCTATGCAAGTGCAAATAAGCATCCTAACTTTTTTAGGAGCAAATGAAATACTTTCACAGTGTGTCCAAAAACATAATATTTTTATTTTGATAAAAGTACAGAACTACCAAACACAGCAAATTACTCTCTGCTGCGGCAATGAAGCAAATAGGACACTCAGTGCCGGATTTCCTAATTGTTAAGTTGTTCTTTGATTGTTTTTGATAACAATTCTACCTCAACGTCTGTGAGTACAACCCTGTTGAAGTTGGGGACTTCTCCCCACTGCTCCGTATGAAGTTTAAATGTCTGAGCATGCGCGCTTACCACGGGGGAGATGTTTGCGCACATGAGCGTGCAGTTGAGGGAGTGCGATTCGCCCCCCCAACTGGGCACCCATGTGCGCAAACATCTTCTCCCCTTCCCCCCCCCCGCGCCGCAGCAAGCGCACATGCGCATGCATTTAAACTCCCATACAGAGCAGTGGGGAGAAGTCAACAACTACAACAGGGTTGTACTCACAGACCTTAAGGTAGAATTGTTATCAAAAACAATCAAAGGACAACTTAGCAATGTCACACCAATGTGGAGACACTTTCAATTTACAGTAATACATACATGAGTTACAGCTACTGGTCCAGATTCCCTCCAGTAGAACTATTCTGGAAGTAGAATACTAAGCCCAAATCCATTCAGCATTTAGGCCAGTTATGTCTAAGGAAGGGATAACTCCAGCTATCGATTCTTAGGTGGAGCACAACACTACTCTTATATTCCTACATTCCTATAACATACTCTAACAAAGCTAATCCAACTTTTTCTAGTAGGGTTGTCTCTCTAGGGCAGGACTCTCTACTGGGCCTTGTTGACACCAGGCTACCCAGCACACATTCAAAAGATGAAAGCCAAAGAGGAAGAACCACCCCTTTCTAGTTGCTAAATGAAAGATAACAGGAAGTGGTCACTAACTCTATGTTATGCATGAAGTGAGCTGGGATCTTTAAGATGCTGCCCTTCTATTTCACAATGCTGTCAAATATATTAATAATAAACATAATCTCCTGCATTCTTCGTCCAAACTTTGCATATCAAAATATCTTGTTCATTTCAGAGGAGAAGTCTTACCTATACATTATATACATTACATTAGCACCATGAATGCATAGGGAAGGGCTGTTTAATCAGTGGTTTGCAGGACAAAGGTTTTCCTTGCTCCTGTGCTGTTTTATATTTCTCATTAATCATACAAAGCTAAATGATGTTTGGTAACATTAGTTACTGTATATTATTATTTCTAGAACAGTGCTGTCCAACTTCTGTGTACCAAGGGCCAGAATTTTTCTGGCCTACATGGTGGAGGATCGACAATGGCAGCCAGTTTTGACCACTCCCCTTTTTAAACTGCACCAACTTCAAACCATACCCATGTTATCACAAGAGCTTTTAAAGGAGAAGGAAAGGCTAGTAAAGAGTTAATTTCAAGCTGCAGGCATACCTTCAGTTGTCTCAATAGTGCCCTTAAGTCTCCCCATATTTCACCTGTTCAGAAGATCTGAAGCCAAACAGGAAGAAAAAATGCTGAGCTGTGTAAAGAAAGTTCCCATAATGCCTCCCTCCTGCACCGTCATGCAGACCAAACTGAACATGCTCAATTAGTAAGACTATGGGGCACATTTACCAATCCTCAAATCCGAATCCCGAATGGGAAAAAAACGGATTGGAAACGAAAATTTTGCTATTTTTTCGTCGCCGTTGTGATTGTTTCGTATTTGTCGCGACTTTTTCGGCGCCGTCGCAACTTTATCGTATTTTGCGCTATTATTTTGTCGGCGACGCAATTTTTTCAGATTTCGATATAGTAAACGGTGGAAAAACCAATTCGAATTTTTCGCGACGCCGACGCAAAAGTCGCAGAAAATATACGATAGTCGTAACGGCGACGAAAAAGTTGCGCAAAATACGAAACAATCGCGACGGCAACGAAAAAAACGCAAAAAATACCGATCATTACGAAAAAAACGCATTCAGACACTTTCGGACGTTTGTGGATTAGTAAATGTGCCCCTATGAGTCAGCTTCCTGCTGATTGGCTCAGATCCACATTCCTAAGGGGGGGGTGAGTTCTTAGCATTCTTGAGGGAGAGGGGAGCAGGAAAGAGCAGAGAACAGAAAGCTGCATGTCTCTGGCACAGGAATTACAGACACAACTAATCTTTTTTCAGAGAACTTTTTTCTGTGAGTGCTTATGGCTGTATTTACATAGACCTTTATGATAAAGCTTACTGAGTTTTTACCTTTCTTTCTCCTTTAAGACTATACCCAGATTAATAGGGTATATCCCCCATCGCTTATATATGAAAAAGTTTATTAAGTCAAATGAAAACATACCCTTAATTTATATATGCATATATTTAGATGTGAACATTTTTGTCTGCATTGATGCACTGCATGCAAATACTGGTGCATGTTTCTTTGTTCACTGCAATAATTCTGCATTGAGGGTAACGTGTATATTTTGCACTTTTCACGTTGCATTTATGTTTGAAGAGACAGTTTACCTTCTTTTTTTATCTATGGTGTTTGTTTTTTTATTGTATCTTTCTATTCATATGGGCACAATTAAAACAAATCAATAGTCCCCAAAGAAACCTCTGGACAGGTATGGGATCCGTTATCCAGAAAACTGTTATCCAGAAAGTTCCAAATTATGAGATGGCCATCTCCTATAGACTCCATTGTAATAATCACATTTTTAAAGAAGATTTTATTTTTTCCCTGTATTATTAAAACTATACATTGTACCGGACCCCAGCTAAAATATAATTAATCCTTATTGGAGGCAAAAAAGTCTTATTGGGTTTATTTAATGTTAAATGATTTTTTTAGCAGACTCAAGGTATGGAGATACAAATTACAGAAAGTTCCCTTATCTGGAAAACCCCAGGTCCCGATCATTCTGGAAAGTGTCGGACTGGCCCACCAGGATACCAGGAAAACTCCCAGTGGGCCCAGGTGTCAGTGGGCCCTCCTGCTCCAAACCATTTGGCCTGCTTCATGGTCATTCCCTATTTCTGAATGGGAACACAGAGGAGAAATAGATGGAAGAATAGATGCTAGCACGTAAATAAAAGAGACTAGGAGAATAAAGAGGTTGGTTGAGGAAAGGAGGAAAAATAGTTTGGAGAGTGGGCTCATGGTCTAAGGTTTTCTGGTGGGCCCCTGAGGTCCCAGTCCGACGCTGATTCTGGTTAACAGAATCATTACATGTATGATGATCTGCTCATTATGTCAAAGCCTAACAAAGGCTTAATTTCAGGGAAGGGAGGGGTTTGTTGATACAGAGGACTTCTCAGTACACTGCTGATTTTTTGGATTGAAGAAGCAGGAAATGTGACTTTCAGTTGAAGTCCTTAGTACAAGAAATTAAAAAAATACATATTTCTTAATTAAAACAAGAGATAAAAATTATGTTCAACACCAGCTCAATTTATTGCAGAAAGGGGATTGAAAACTATATACTGCCACTTTAAGGTTTTAGTAGCCTCTGTGGAATATTTTTTTGTAAATAGCTTTAAGATGAGGAAAGATAAAACGGGGATATTATAATACTTTGTGAATTTGTGAATGTTCCAACATGTTTCTAGGGTGTAAAGGGTATATCTTAAATTTAAAAATACAACATTAATACCCTATC
Organism: Xenopus tropicalis; assembly: GCF_000004195.4. Taxonomy (NCBI): domain Eukaryota; kingdom Metazoa; phylum Chordata; class Amphibia; order Anura; family Pipidae; genus Xenopus; species Xenopus tropicalis. Next base: position 63,131,039 of record NC_030683.2, read on the forward strand.
TCATGCAGAATAATAAAAGTGAAATCAGGAACAATTACTTCATGGATAAAGTATAAAATAACACTAAATACACACCTCCTTCTACCCAATTGGTATTTATTTTTCTATATTTACCTGCATCAGCACCCGAGGGTGCATATATAGAAAATACAGCTCTGGTAGTGGCCAGGTAAATGTAATGCAAGGAAATGTTAAAGATACTAGATATTCAAAAGAGAAAATTGTTTCATACTTACCGTAATTTTCTTTTCCTGGTGATAGGTAGTAGAATCTCTAAAACCCCAGGTAGTCCATCCTCCTGCAGTGATGACAGAAGGAAAAACACCAATTTGCCCCATAAAGCCTCCTCCCCTTTCTTGCTCCATGTCTTAGTAACAAGCTTCTGGAACACAAAACACATGGTAAGAGCATAGGGTTGGGGAGATGCTACTACGGGGATGGCCAGAAAAAGAAAATTACGGTAAATATGAAACAATTTTCTCTTTTCCTGGCCATCCCCTCATAGCATCTCAAAAACCCCAGGGTAAGTACCCAAGCAATAATAAAATAGGGGGGGGGAAGAATTAATCACACTACTAATAATTTGCTGCATCAAATTATTTAATCATGAAGAAACTGCCCTTTTTTTGGCCAAATAAAGATTCACTATATGACAAAGTATCACGTTTGTAATGTCTGAGAAAAGTTTTGGAAGAGCTCCAAGTTGCTGCTTTGCAAATCGAATCCAGAGCTGCCTGTGCCGCTGCTGCCCAGGAGGTTGCCATACCCCTGTTTGAGTGAGCCCTCACCCCTTCTGGCATAGCAAAACCCTGTTCTCTGTAGGCTGACGTTGTCAATGTAACGTCCAATGGTTTTGTTAGTAGCTGCCTGTCCCTTATGACTGCCTGCTGGGACCACAAACAGGTTCTTGACCTCTCTTACGGACTGCGTTCTTATAATATAGGTTTCCAGACAGTCTCTGACATCTAGACTCCGATCCAAAGTTTTATCACTGATAGGAGTCTCTGGGTTAAAGGAAGGCAGAATTATAGGCTCATTGAGATGGAATGAAGAGGCAACCTTAGGTTAAAATTCTGGCATAGTTCTGAGGACAGCTTTCTCAGGATAAAAAACTGTAAATGGAGGTTCACAGGAAAGTGCTCTTAATTCGCTGATTCTCCTTGCCGAAGTCAAAGCTACCTCCTTGCCAAGTCAAATGCAATAAGGAAATTTCTTCTATAGGAACAAAAGGTTTAGCTGTCAGAGCTCTTAAAACAAGGGGTAGGTCCAAGGTGGAGCCTGTATCTTGATAGGAGGATGTATTCTTTTAACAGCTGCCAAAAAGCAAACAACTAGGGGCCCCTCCGCCCACCTCACGTTTAGTACTGCAGACAGAGCTGAGACCTGCACCCGAAGGGAACTCCATGACAGCCCTCTATCCAGACCTGACTGTAGGAACTCTAGAATGTTGTTTGTAGAAGGCTGAACTGGATTAAAACCCTGTGCTACCAAATCTACCAATCCCAAATCTTGTAATATTGGGAGGAAGTAGGCACCTTTCTAGCCTTCATCAAGGTAGAGATAATCTCCATAGAGACTCCCAGATTCACAAGCCCCCTCCTCTTAACCTCCACACCTTGAGGTTTAGATGATGAGGAAAAGGATGAACTACTGGTCCCTGCACAAGCAAATCCTGTCTGTTCCTGAGGTGAAGGGATTGTTGACACATCAGCCTCCTAGGAGAGGGTACCAGGGTCAACATGGCCAGTCTGGTAAGATTGCAATGACATTGGCTGTGGATCTCTTTATTTTGCGAAGTACCAGAAATATCATTGGAAGGGTCGGAAAGATGTAGGAGAGTTCCTCCCCCCAATCCTGGGCTAGGGCATCCACTGCCTCAGCCTGCGGATTGGGACTCTTGAGAAGAACTGTGCCACCTTTGAGTTCCGTGGGGTTGCCATCAGATCTATGGCTGGAATCCCCCATCTCTGAGTTATAAAGTTGAAGATGTCTTGATTCAGTTCCCATTCCATATAATCTAGAGGACGCCTGGAAAGAAAGTCTGCCATGATGTACTCTCTCCCTGGAATGTACACTGCGGTGAGGTCTTGTAGATTCTCCTCTGCCCACTTTATAAAGGGTTCTATTTCTCGAAGGAGGCTTAGACTCCTTGTGCCACCCTGCCTTCTTACGTAGGATACTGCCGCCACATTGTCTGATCTTACTTTTATTGAGGCATCGGCAATAAGATCTATGAAAGCTCTTAGAGCCTGTTCTATACTGTTCACTTGGGGCAAGTGATAATAATGGGGGATTTTAATTATCCTGATATTGACTGGAGCCATAGTACTGCCAGGACAGTAAATGGGAACAAGTTTATAAACTTGCTGCATGACAACTTTATGTCACAGGTTGTTGAGGAGCCAACCAGGAACCATGCTATATTGGATCTAGTGTTCTCTAATGACCCAGAACGTATAGCAAATGTGCAAGTGGTTGAACCCCTGGGTAATAGAGATCATAATGTTATTTCATTTGATGTTTGGTGCAGGAAACAAATTTACACGGGGGCAACAAAGACAATGAATTTTAGGAAGGCAAATTTTAGCTCCTTAAGGGCAGCGCTTCAGGGCATAGATTGGGGCATTATGTTTTCTGAAAAAAACACAGAGCAGAAATGGTTGTCATTTAAAATGATATTAAATCATAACTGTTCTCAATTTATTCCATTAATAAGAAAAAGTAGAAGTGTTAAGAATCACCCTATGTGGCTTAACACTGAGGTAAAGAAGTTAATAGGGAAAAAAAAGGATATCTTTTGAGAAATATAAGTCAGAGGGGACAGTAGCTGCGTAGCTCAGCTCCAACTACACAGTGGTTGACAGAGGATATGGTGCTTAAAGGGTTACACAAGATAAATGTAAACAAGGCACCTGGGCCAGATGGAATACACCCTCGGGTACTGAGAGAGCTAGGGGCAGAATTACAGTGGGCCTTGTTTCTGATATTCTCAGACTCGCTTTCATCAGGTATGGTACCTAGGGATTGGAAGAAGGCGAATGTCATTCCTATATTTAAAAAGGGAGTAAGATCTCAGCCTGGCAATTATAGGCCTGTAAATTTGACATCCGTGGTGGGCAAGTTATTTGAAAGCTTGTTAAGGGATCACATACAAAATTATGTACTGGAGAATGCCATTATGAGCAGTAATCAGCATGGCCTTATGAAGGACAGGTCATGTCAGACCAATTTAATTGCTTTTTATGATGAGGTAAGTAAGAAGCTGGACAGTGGGGATGCAGTAGATATAATCTATTTGGATTTTGCAAAAGCATTTGATACCGTTCCCCACAAACGACTGCTTTCTAAACTAAGGTCTATTGGTTTTAGTAAAGTCATTTGCACATCGATAGAAAACTGGCTACAGGATCGGGTACAGAGGGTGGTTGTTAATGGTACATTCTCTACTTGGAATAAGGTTCTCAGTGGGGTCCCTCAGGGTTCTGTACTGGGTCCACTTTTGTTTAATTTGTTCATAAATGACTTGGGGTATTATAAGTAATGTATCAGTGTTTGCAGATGACACAAAACTCTGCAGACCAGTCAATTCTATCCAGGATGTGGCATCCTTGCAGCAGAATCTTGACCAACTGGCAATCTGGGCGGCTAAGTGGCAGATGAGATGCAATGTGGATAAATGTAAGGTCATGCACCTGGGATGTAAAAATATGCAAGCGACTTATACCCTTAATGGGACTGCACTAGGCAAATCCATAATGGAGAAGGACCTTGGAGTGCTTGTAGATAATAAACTTGGCTGTAGCAAGCAATGCCAGGCAGCAGCTGCAAGGGCAAACAAGGTTTTCAGCTGTATTAAAAGGGGTATAGATTCACGGGAGGAGGGGGTTATTCTTCCCATTTAGAGAGCGCTGGTAAGGCCCCATCTAGAATATGCTGTCCAGTTCAGGTCTCCAGTGCTCAAACGGAACATTATTGAGTTAGAGAGGGTCCAGAGAAGGGCAACTAAGCTGATAAAGTGTATGGAAAGTCTCAGTTATGAAGAGAGACTGGCCAAGTTGGGTCTGTTTACACTGGAGAAGAGGCGCTTAAGAAGTGACATGATAACTATGTATAAATATATAAGGGGATCATATAATAACCTCTCTAATGTTTTATTTACCAGTAGGTCCTTCCAATGGACACGAGGGCACCCACTCCATTTAGAAGAAGGGAGGTTCCATTTAAATATTCGGAAAGGATTTTTTACTGTGAGAGCTGTGAAGTTGTGGAATTCCCTCCCCGAATCAGTCGTGCTGGCTGATACATTATATAACTTTAAGAAGGGGCTGGATGGATTCTTAGCAAGTGAGGGAATACAGGGTTATGGGAGATAGCTCTTAGTACTAGTTGATCCAGGGACTGGTCCGATTGCCATCTTGGAGTCAGGAAGGAATTTCTTCCCCTCTGCGGCAAATTAGAGAGGCTTCAGATGGGGTTTTTTGACTTCCTCTGGATCAACTAGTAGTTAGGCAGGTATTTATACTCATTATGGTTGAACGTGATGGACGTATGTCTTTTTTCAACCCAACTTACTATGTTACTATAGCCCTTAGCTCCAGTATATTTGAAGAGACGTGTCATAATTTTGGATGCCAGACACCTTGTACTGAGCTGCCAAGACAATGTCCTCCCCAGCCTTCTGCTGAAGTGTCTGTATAGACCTCGAACCAAGTCGGCTCTAGGATTGAAAATCCGTTCAGCAAGTTTCCTTCCTCTGTCCACCAACAGAGACTTGATCTTATCTTCTGGGATAGAGGGATCAATTGAGACCAGTTCTTTTGGTCCCTGTCCCACAGACTCATGATATGGAAATGTAGTGGCCTCATCTTCCACCTGGGCCACTTGACTAGGCCAATGCAGGATGCCATCAAACCCAGAATGTGCCTTGCAATGATCTGAATCTGCAAACAAATTCTGGAAATCTCTGCTTTTAACATCACAGTTCTCTCCCAGCTTAATTTTATTAAGCTGTTCTTTGTGTCTATGAGAGCCCCTAAAAACATTAGAGTTTGAGAAGGAATAAGATTGCTCTTTTTGCGGTTTATTAACCAACCTAGTTCTTTGAGCTTGGATATCGCCAGATCCAGATTCTTCACTGCTTGCTCTCTGGACCTGGCCACCAGAAGGAGATTGTCCAAATAATGGTAAATCTCTAGACTTGCCTGTCTGAGCCACGCTATAGTCACCACAAGAACCTTTAAAAACGTGGGGGATGTTGACAGACCGAAGGGCTGAATTCTCAAGATCACAATCTATAGGGACCCTTGCATGCACTGGCTCAGACACAGAAGGTTATAAGAATAAAAGTACACAGTCTTTGCAAAACTTCTTTCCCTTTAAAGCAGGTTGGAAGCAGATTAAACAGACTCTGGATTCTGCAGCAATATCAGGATTCTCAGGGGTGAGCGACATACTGCAACAAAACAGCAAGGGTAAACTCACTTAGCTCCCACTCTCTCTTTGGTTGTTATAAGTAGAACTATAAATACTTTTAATGGCTTTACCTTAAGCAGGGTGGCTCAAACACATGGCCGGCACAGGGACAGGAGGCAGGAGAGCCATGAGTGGTGCATGAGACTCTGTAATAAACGGCGCATACCGCCTGCACCGGCCGGCCGTAGCCTAGGCAATGTGCACCGGCCAAAGCAGGAACTAAACCTTCTGTACCTATCGGGCTAACAAGGGGGACTCCAGAGAATTCAAAAACCCTGCCACCAAGGGGCCCTGCACCGAGACACTCCTCTGGAGGCTGAGTGGTGCGCCATCTGAGGGGAAGAGAGAGAAGAGAGACAACTCCCCGTCCGGTAAGAATCTGCACTGCTGACAGGAAAAAGACATGGAGCAGGAAAGGGGAGGAGGCTTTATAGAGGCAAATTGATGTTTTTTCTTCTGTCATCCCTGCGGGAGGAGGGAATACCCTGGGGTTTTTAAGACGCTATGAGGGGATGGCCAGGAAATATATTTATAAATGGACTCTGATTACTGAGGTCATGAATGAGAAAACAAAACATTTAGAAATCAAATGTAAAAAACCCACCCAGGTACAGTGCATAGCTAATCATCTTGTCAACCTGCTGTAATGCAATGCCTCTTAAAGCAACAAACCCTACTTTCTATACTCCCACTATGTGATCTACGGGGGAAAATAGTAAGGGCAACGCCCTGAATACGTTTCCAGACTAACTTTGACTGCAGTGTATTTTTCTACACTTGGATCCAAACTTCTAGGCTGAGCACAAATGGCTCAGCTCCATCTAGTCAGTGGCTGATGCAGGATATGGTACATAAAGGTCAATTCAAAATTAATGTGAACAAGGTAACATGACCAGATGGAATATACCCTCAAATACTGAAAATACTGAGAGTTTAGTTTTAACCAGGCCTCTATTTCTCATTTTCTCAGACTTGTTTTAATCTATTATGGTAACTATGGATTGAAGGCAGTGCCACACCTTGGGCTGCTTGTCACCCCTCCCCACCCCTGTTCCTCCCCTCTCCCCACCTCTGTAATAAATTTACCTCACTGCCTTGCTACCCATGCTACACAAGGAGTGGGGAAGTTCAGGGGAAAATGGAGCAAAGATAAGTAAGTTGAGAGAAGAGCAGCCAGGCTCATGAGAAACTGCAGAAGGGCCAGAACTCTGGGTAAGCAAACAGAAAAGGTATGTGTCTAGTGCCCCGCATCCCACTGCTGTACCCTAGGCATGTGCCGCTTCTAGTTCTGTCCCTTACTGAAGGAAAGAAATATTTGCAATATTTGAAAAGGAATTATGATCTCAGTCTGGCAATTATAAACTCATAAGTTTGTCACATATGGTGGGCAAGATATTTGAAGGTTTGTTAAGGGATAACATTGAAAATTATATCTGGAAAATGGCATGAGCAGTAATCAGCTTGGTTTTATGAAGGACAGGTCATGTCAGAGGCTGGACAGTGGGGTTGCAGTAAATATAGAGTAGATATGTTGGGAATTCATACCTTCTGGTTTACTCCAATAGAGGAAGAGTTAATCATTCCAAGAATCGTAACCAATCAGCTTTGAAGGAAAGCTATAAATATCCCTTTAGGGTTCTTTAGGGGACAAATGTTTTTACAAAAAAATCACTTAATAGTGTCCTGCATTGAAATCCATTTTTCAAGAGCAAACAGATTTTTTTATATTTAATTTTCAAATCTGACATGGGGTTAGACATATTTTTAGTTTTCCAGGTGCCCTCAGTCATGTAACTGCTCTGATAAACTTCAGTCACACTTTACTGCTGCACTGCAAGTTGGAGTGATATCATCCCCCCTCCCTTTCCCCCTTAGCAGCCAATCAGCAGAACAATAGCTTAGCCAAAAGCAGTTTCAATGTGTTGTGCTGGCTCCTTCTGAAAGCTCAGAATCAGGCACAATGCACAATGAGATGGCTGCCTACACACCAATATTACAGCTAAAAAATACATTTATTGGTTCAATAAGTAACAACACCATAAAAAGCATGACAGAATAAAGTAAATGAAATATAAAGTTTCCTGGTTGATCTTTGCCAACTTTTGTGCATTTTATGTCACCGATGCACACACTAACAATAATGTTTATAGTGTGTTATTTCTTAAGAAGTTTTCCAAATCACAATTGCATATAGCACATACTAATTAAAATTCCTTGTAAGATCCCTCTATAAAGTGTAAATTTTGTTATAGTCTGTATTCCTTACGTTTTCATTAAACTGCATCACTGTTCACAGGGATCACTGAGCCTGGGCTGCTCATGCTGTCCCATACTGTGCTTTGTAATAGTTGCTTCCACCAGCAAAGGTTAAATGTAATTACATTGTAACCTTCATTGTAATTATAGTTCAGCTACACAGTATCCATTACGCAATGAAAGATTTATAGTTGAATGGAATTTGTACAACATAATAACTCCCTAGTGAAAATAAACCTGGCTTCAATTTCTACAGTGTTGTCATTTGTTTTGTTAAATTTGAATTCAGACATGAGAACTGACCCATTCAGTTCCAGATGTAGGTGCGTTGGGCTGAGCATTTTTACTGTGTTTAGAGAGAAATTACATACATCAACTGCAGTAGCTGAAATTTACTGTGGGCATTTATGTACATCTCTTCACAAGAACTTTAATACTCTTTTAAACAGCCCCACTTTAACCTGATTTGTATATTTGTGTATAGCATTAATGTTGTAATGTGTCTGATATCTAATAGTGGCAGTTTCAATTCTAGAATTCTACCGACATTGGCACAGATACAATACAGAAAAACACAAAGCCAACTACAATGTCCTCAGTCATTCACACAAACTTGTGTGCCAGGGGAAAATATAACCGCAATAAAGGCACAATGACAGAAAACTGTTTAAAGGAGATCTAAACCCTAGAAAAAATTATGACAAGAAATGCAGTTTGCTTTTTAACTTGTTTATTAATGACCTGGAGGTGGGCATAGAGAGTACTGTTTCTATTTTTGCTGATGACACTAAATTGTGCAAAACTATAAGTTCCATGCAGAATGCTGCCGCTTTGCAGAGCGATTTGACAAAATTGGAAAACTGGGCAGCAAACTGGAAAATGAGGTTCAATGTTGACAAGTGCAAAGTTATGCACTTTGGTAGAAATAATATAAACGCGAACTATCTACTGAATGGTAGTGTGTTGGGGGCATCCTTAATGGAGAAGGATCTAGGGGTTTTTGTAGATAACAAGTTGTCTAATTCCAGGCAGTGTCATTCTGTGGCTACTAAAGCAAATAAAGTGCTGTCTTGTATAAAAAAAGGGCATTGACTCAAGGGATGAGAACATATTTTTGCCTCTTTATAGGTCCCTGGTAAGGCCTCACCTTGAGTATGCAGTGCAGTTTTGGGCTCCAGTCCTTAAGAAGGATATTAATGAGCTGGAGAGAGTGCAGAGACGTGCAACTAAACTGGTAAATGGGATGGAAAATTTAAGCTATGAGGTTAGACTGTCGAGGTTGGGGTTGTTTTCTCTGGAAAAGAGGCGCTTGCGAGGGGACATGATTACTCTATACAAGTACATTAAAGGGGATTATAGGCAGTTGGGGGATGTTCTTTTTTCCCATAAAAACAATCAGCGCACCAGAGGTCACCCCTATAGATTAGAGGAACAGAGCTTCCATTTGAAGCAGCGTAGGTGGTTTTTCACGGTGAGGGCAGTGAGGTTGTGGAATGCCCTTCCTAGTGATGTGGTAATGGCAGACTCTGTTAATGCCTTTAAGAGCGGCCTGGATGAGTTTTTGAACAAGCAGAATATCCAAGGCTATTGTGATACTAATATCTACAGTTAGTATTACTGGTTGTATATATAGTTTATGTATGTGAGTGTATAGATTGGTTAGTATAGGTTGTGTGCTGGGTTTACTCGGATGGGTTGAACTTGATGGACAATGGTCTTTTTTCAACCCTATGTAACTATGTAACTATTCAACTTACTTTACCAGCCTAGAGGTCTAGCATCTTAATAACAGTGATCATCCAGGTTTTTAAACCTCTGCAGAGGAGCTTACCACCTTGGATTTATTAGGCGTCAGTGACTCTAGTTGTAAATTATTAAGCAGAAAATAAATTTTTCCTCCTATAGAAGCTACATGACTTATTATTACATTCTGAAGCTAATTGCACTGGTTTCTGAGCCAGGTAATGAGACTTTGAATTAATTACTAATTTGCTTTAACTTTTATATTCTATATATATACAAAAAATATATTGTGAGTCTGCCACTAAGCTCAGATAACAGCAGCCCAGAGGATTGGCAGAAAAAAAAAAATATATATATATATATATATAGTATCCAATATGGTTTAGGAACTGTGCTATGCAACATTTCTAGTAGTAAGTAGTAGCGGTAAGTCAGCTACTTACTGATTGATGGATACCACATGTTCTGGGGTCAGGTTATATAGATATATGACAGCATCTAATCAAATTCATCTAGTCCATTGACAGGTTTGGGACCATAAAAATCCCTTAGAGAGCCACATCGACTCCCTGCAGAGCACTATGAAGGCAAAGGTGGGTTAGGTCAGCTGTGTGACCTAAAGACAAACAGAGTAACAGTGGCAAAAAGCTGACCCGCACCCAAGCCTCACTTGCCCACTCCCAACCTAAACCCTACTAAACCTACCTTGCCATCCCACACCAGAGGGGGTGGGGCAGGTGCAAGTATATAAATAAGCTGACACCCGGTGGCTTCAAGGGCAGTTTGGTGCTGGGTAGGGTCACAGGCTTAGTGGTCCATGGGCAGTATACAACCCACAACCTACTAAAGATGAGTCAACCCAAATCTGCACAACCCACAGGTCCCAAGTGTCAAGTTACAAATATCTTTACAAGCAGAGATATTAACTTAGAGCACCAGTAGCAATGACAGGGATTAAGGGCAAACAGCCAATGGTTTGGTCCACCTCAGCCATGGCGTTCTGAGCAAATGCCTTTGCTTAATTAGCTTACATCAGGTGTGTCAAACTCAATTGCACAGGGGGCCAAAATTCAAAACACACTTTAGGTCGCGGGCCGAACAGGATAAACATTTATTGAACACACTAAAATTCAGTTGTCTTTGCTTTTATATCATTTTGGCATCTTTTTTTGGTAACAAGTTTGTGTATGTATATCTACATATCTATCTATATTATTGCCCCATGTACCTGTGCCAGCAGCCATATTGCCCCATGTACCTGTGCCAGCAGCCATATTGCCCCATGTACCTGTGCAGCCATATTGCCCCGTGTATCTGTGCCAGCAGCCATATTATTGCCCCATGTACCTGTGCCAGCAGCCATATTGCCCCGTGTACCTGTGCCAGCAGCCATATTGCCCCGTGTACCTGTTCCAGCAGCCATATTGCCCCATGTACCTGTGCAAGCAGCCATCATATTGCCAGCAGCCATATTATTGCCCCATGTACCTGTGCCAGCAGCCATATTGCCCCATGTACCTGTGCCAGCAGCCATATTGCCCCGTGTACCTGTGCCAGCAGCCATATTATTGCCCCATGTACCTGTGCCAGCAGCCATATTGCCCCGTGTACCTGTTCCAGCAGCCATATTGCCCCATGTACCTGTGCAAGCAGCCATCATATTGCCCCCCATCTGTCCCTGTGGCAGCAGCAGCCAACACTATATATTACCTAATTTGCCCCCAGTTTGTACTATGCCAGCAGGCAGCAGCAGCAGCCAAACAATCATATATTGGCCCCAAATCATCTCTGCCTGTGCCAGCAGCCATATCATTGCCCCATGTACCTGTGTCAGCAGCCATATTGCCCCATGTACCTGTGCCAGCAGTCATATTATTGCCCCATGTACCTGTGCCAGCAGCCATATTCCCCCGTGTACCTGTTCCAGCAGCCATATTGCCCTATGTACTTGTGCAAGCAGCCATCATATTGCCCCCCATCTGTCCCTGTGGCGGCAGCAGCCAACACTATATATTACCCAATTTGGCCCCAATTTGTACCTATGCCAGCAGGCAGCAGCAGCAGCCAAAAAAATCATATATTGGCCCTAAATCATCTCTACCTGTGCCAGCAGCAAGCGCCAGAACTCCCCGGTTTCTCCTGCTTATATTTTCTCTCCACATTTTGTGACGCACCAGCTCTCTCTGTCTCTGCCGTTTGAATGACAGCGTATGCGCGTGCCAACCCCTACTGCACATGTGTCACAGCGCCAGTGCGATTAGAAGAGAGCTGCATTATGGGATATATAGTTTATTGAGTGGCGCTTCATATCGCCGGCCATTAAAAACAATAATAATAAAATGATCTCACGGGCTGGATATAATTACATGCCGGGCCGAATGTGGCCCGCGGGCCGCGAGTTTGCCACATATGGCTTACATATATACAGCATCATTATCAGGAAATTTGTGTTTTTTATTTATTAATTACTGGTATTATTATAGAGCTAAAACATATCCAAAGTGCTTTACAGTAACAATGTATCATTCACTGCCACAAAGAAGCTCATAGGCTAAGCTCTTTCTTATAGATTGTAAGCTCTTCACCTCTTTTATTGATTGCATTGTATGTATGTATGTATGTATGTATAACTTTATTTATAAAGCGTCACAAGGGTACGCAGCGCTGTACAGTCTTACAGAATACAAAATTACACACAGGGAGGACAAGTGATATAATAAATACAATAAATATATATATATGTATTTAAATAAGTGCCATGTGGTATGAGACACAGTAGGAAGGAGGTCCCTGCCCTGTAGAGCTTACAATCTAAGTGGTTGGGTAACATACAGGCACAAACTGGAGGGTAAGAGTGCACCAGGTATGGGCATTTGCCCTTAAGCGCAGGACTGGGCAAAATAATGTTTTAGTGCTCCAGAAGGTAACAGCTGAGCTTTTTCTTAAAGAGAGTGGGTGAGTGTTCCCTACAGAGGGATTCAGGGATAGAGTTCCATAGGTAAGGAGCAGCGAGATAGAAAGGTTTAAGACGAGAGAGCGCAATGGGTGTGGATGGTGTAAACAGACGGAGGCTCTGAGAGGAGCGGAGGAGACGACCAGGAACGTGCAGGGAGACCAGTGAAGAAATGTAGTGAGGAGCAGAGGAGTGAAGGGCTTTGAATGTCAGCAGAAGGATTTTGTAAGCTATCCTTTGCTTAACAGGTAACCATGCAAGAGAGCTTAATTGAGGCTGAGCAGGTTCCCTCTTCGGAGAGAGCAGGAGGATCCTGGCAGCAGAGTTTAAAATTGATTGCAGGGGAGAGAGGTGGGAGTCTGGGAGGGTGTAACTCTGTATGTCCAATGTATGAAACCCACTTATTGTACAGCACTGCAGAATATGTTGGTGCTTCATAAATAGATGTTAATAATAACAATAATTGGCAGGATGATTACTTTCTAATAAACCTGTATGTTTTTGGGAGAAAACCTACAGGCATAGGTCTGTATTTATTGCCTTGGCTGAGATTGAACGCAGAACCCCAGTTCTGCAATGCAGAAGTGCTACCTACAAAGCTACATTGCTGCCACCATGTATTGCTTTTAAAAAAACTATTTATTCATAGGCATTCAACACCAACACCACAGCACTGTTTTTTTTGCAATTGTGCTGAATACAATTCAAAGAACAGGCTTCAAAGACATCCATTCATAACTAAGTCCCAATATGTGCAGTTTTGTGCTCTTTAGTAATCTAGCACTTTTGTCTTATAATCTGATAAATAAGGTCCTCATTCTCTAGGTCATGCAAATTATTTTGATGATTGTGTCACTTAAACTGTCTATAGGGCTATTTATTTAAGCAGTGCAAAATGCAAAATACCAGCACAAAGAACCATGTATTTTGCCCACAATGTACTCTTCTTTCCCAGCATTCTTTCCAACCCAGACAGATTTGCCCCAGGTGGTGAATAGCATATATTTGGGTGCAAGTCATGTTATTTAAAGTGCATTTTGAGGCAAGAGCTCATGTACTGCCACAAGTGCAGTTGCGCCTACCGCAGTTTATTGCACATACCACAACTTTCATTAAAAGCAGCTTCAAATGCAGGCCTTGTACTTTTGTATAGTTGTGTTTAGCGCCCCACAGTTTTCTTCTGTTCATGCCTATTGACACAGGAGAACCTTGGAGCTACCACATACCTCCTGGTCAGATGGTAGCTTCAGGGTTCCCTATATGCACAGTGTCAATAGGCGCAGCGTACTTGCCCCTTAAGAATTTGTTACAGAGGTTGCTCACACGCTGAAGACTAGGAATGACGCCCTAACAATTGTGTTTAATTTTAAACAAAATGCATGCATGCAAAATGTGGACACAATTGTTGTAGGTCTAGTGCAATTGCATCAAGAGCATCACTCTGACTCTGACTCATGACTGCAAAGATACTGTAATTCTGGGGAAAAAACACTGCATTATGGGGAAAATCATGGCAATTTGCTCACTACACTTAAAATCATACATGTACCTTCTACTTGCATACCCCTTACTAATATAATCAGAGCAAGGTCTCACTGATAACATAACCCCTATAACAGCCAAGTCAACTGTGGTGCAGCTCTGACTTTATACTTCACTGTATGCCAACAGCAAGAAGCACTGTGGTATATTAAATGGCATCCCCTATTAGGAATATAGAAAGCCACTTGTATGTATGTATGTATAACTTTATTTATAAAGCGCCACAAGGGTACGCAGCACTGTACAATCTTACAATATACAATATGTGTATAAATACACATGAAATAAGTGTTGTGTGGTATGAGACACAGTAGGAAGGAGGTCCCTGCCCCGTAGAGCTTACAGACTAAGTCTTAAACAATTTAAACCAAAAAATGAAAACCAAGACCAAAGAAGCCTAAATTTGGGGGATATTAATCCATATGCTTCTGTAGTCTCCAGTTCACTATAGGGGGCTGATTTACTAATCCACGAATCTGAATCCCAAATGGGAAAAAATCGGATTGGAAACTAACATTTTGCGACTTTTTCGTATTTTTTGCGATTTTTTCGTCACCGTCGTGACTTTTTCATAGCCGTTAAGACTTGCGCGAATTGTCGCAACTTTTTCATAGCCATTATGACTTTCGTGAATTGTCGCGACTTTTGCATTGCCATTATGACTTTCGTGAATTGTCGCGACTTTTGCATAGCCATTACGACTTTCGCGAATTGTCGCGACTTTTTCGTATTGAGCGCTCAAAAAAGTTGCAAAATACTGATCATTACGAAAAAAACACATTCGGACGCTTTTCAGACGTTCGTGGATTAGTAAATGTGCCCCTAGGTGTTATGATAATTAAACACAGCTTTTTTTTTTATAAAATATTATAGTATAATTTGCTGTGTATGGTAAAAGAAATGTCTCTAAATTAAGACTTTGGAAAAGCACAATAGAAAATGTTGTACATAATCCCTTAACAGTAAAAGTGTTTGCTTATTATACTGATCCACAGCCATAACTACTCATCAGTCATAGCATGCGTGCAATTCTGAATAGAATATAAAGGGATCCATACCTTACTCTATACTTATTTTATCCATAATTCTGTTTGTCACCTGGTAATGGTAAAGGCAATATACCTAAATAGTTTCTGTTCATGAAGGTAAATCACGTATACATAGGTACAATCAGCAATATTTAACAATGATATGGTTTTATATATATATAACTTATCATAGCAAAAGTTACAGCACATACAAAGACATGAAATCACTTGTTTATCTTTATTCCTAAAAAAAGAATTGTTACACTGACACGAGACAGTGCATTTATTTAGGGGTATTTACCTTCTAGGTTCTTTGTGTAAAGAACAATTTTCTGACACTAATCTCCATATTTGAACCACAATGCTGTGTTTTTTTCCAGAATTCCATAGTAATAAAGTAACATAACAACATGGTAAATTGCTTTAAAAAAACACACATCCATCAAATTTAACATTTTATATTTATATGAATCCTGCCTAACTGTTAGTTTATCCAGAGGAAGGCAAAAAACCCTTCTGGCTTAAACAATTTGCATTAGAGGGGGAAAAATTCCTCCCTGACTCCAACATGGCAATCAGACCAGTTCCTGGATTAACTTGGTACTAAGAGTCTATGAAGATTTTCATTCATCCAGGTCATGGTATATCTAGTATAAATAAATCTAAAGCAACGGGACTTGTTAGGTAATCATTGAAGACGTTTCACTACTCATCTGAGCAGCTTTTTCAGTTCAACTGAAGAAGCTGCTTGGATGAGTAGTGAAACGTCTTCAATGATTACCTAACAAGTCCAGTTGCTTTAGATTTATTTATACTAGATATTGGTACTAAGAGCTATTTTCAATAACCCTGTATTTCTTCACTTTCTAAAAAGCCATCCAACCCCTTTTTGAAGCTTGCTAATGTATTGGCCGGTACAACTGATTCAGGGAGATATTTTTACATCTTCACAGTTCACATTCTAAAAAACCCTTTCCAAATATTTAGAAGTTTAGAGTAGAGGCCCTCATGTCTGCCAGAAGGACCAACTGGTAAATAAAGCATTAGAAAGATAATTATATGGTCCCCGTATAGATTTATTCATAGTTATCATATACCCTTTTAAATGCCTCTTCTCCTGCATAAAGAGACCCAACTTGGCCAGTCTGAGATCTTCCAGACCCTTTACCAGCCTAGGTGCCCTTCTTTGGACCCTCTCTAATTGAATAATATCTTGTTTAAGCACTGGAGACCAAAACTGAACAGTATATTGCTTGCTACTACCAAGTTTTTAATCTCCATGGCTGGGATCTGTCCACATAGTAACATAGTAAGTTAGGTTGAAAAAAGACATCCATCCAACACGTTCAACCATAATGCCTATATATAACCTGCCTAACTTCTAGATGATCCAGAGGAAGGCAAAAAACCCCATCTGAAGCCTCTCTAATTTGCCACAGAGGGGAAAAAATTCCGTCCTGACTCCAAGATGGCAATCGGACCAGTCCCTGGATCAACTTGTACTAAGAGCTATCTCTTATAACCCTGTATTCCCTCACTTGCTAAGAACCCATCCAGCCCCTTCTTAAAGTTATATAATGTATCAGCCAGCACAACTGATTCGGGGAGGGAATTACACAACTTCACAGCTCTCACAGTAAAAAAAACCTTTCCGAATATTTAAATGGAACCTCCCTTCTTCTAAACAGAGTGGGTGCCCTCGTGTCCATTGGAAGGACCTACTGGTAAATAAAGCATTAGAGAGGTTATTATATGATCCTCTTATATATTTATACATAGTTTTCATATCCCCCCTTAAGCGCCTCTTCTCCAGTGTAAACAGACCCAACTTGGCCAGTCTTTCTTCATAACTGAGACTTTCCATACCCTTTACCAGCTTAGTTGCCCTTCTCTGGACCCTCTCTAATTCAATAATGTCCCGTTTGAGCACTGGAGACCAAAACTGAACAGCACATATACGCTCTGTAAAGGGGAAGAATAACACCCTCCTCCCGTGAATCTATACCCCTTTTAATACAGCTCAGAACCTTGTTTGCCCTTGCAGCTGCTGCCTGGCATTGCTTGCTACAGCCAAGTTTATTATCTACAAGGACTCCAAGGTCCTTCTCCATTATGGATTTGCCTAGTGCAGTCCCATTAAGGGTATACGGGGCTTGCATATTTTTACATCTCAGGTGCATGACCTTACAATTAATCACATTAAATCTCATCTGCCACTTAGCCACCCAGATTGCCAGTTGGTCAAGATCCTGCTGCAAGGATGCCACATCCTGGTTAGAATTGACTGGTCTGCAGAGTTTTGTGTCATCTGCAAACACTGATACATTGCTTATAATACCCTCCCCTAAGTCATTTATGAACAAGTTAAACAAAAGTGGACCCAGTACAGAACCCTGAGGGACCCCACTGAAAACCTTACTCCAAGTAGAAAATGTGCTATTAATAACCACCCTCTGTAACTGATCCTGTAGCCAGTTTTCTATCCATGTGCAAACTACTTCACTAAGACCAATAGACCTTAGTTTAGAAAGCAGTCATTTGTTGGGGACAGTATGAAATGCTTTGGCAAAATCCAAATAGATTATATCTACTGCATCCCCACTGTCCAGCTTCTTACTTACCTCATCATAAAAAGCAATTAAATTGGTCTGACATGACT
The DNA here is from genome assembly GCF_000004195.4 of Xenopus tropicalis. Classification (NCBI taxonomy): domain Eukaryota; kingdom Metazoa; phylum Chordata; class Amphibia; order Anura; family Pipidae; genus Xenopus; species Xenopus tropicalis. Next base: position 63,148,692 of record NC_030683.2, read on the forward strand.
TGTCCTTCACAAAGCCATGCTGATTACTGCTCATATTGCCATTCTCCAGTACATAATTTTGTAGGTGATCCCTTAACAAGCCTTCAAATAACTTGCCCACCAATGATGTCAAACTTACAGGCCTATAATTGCCAGGCTGAGAGCTTACTCCCTTTTTAAATATAGGAATGACATTCGTCTTCTTCCAATCCCTAGGTACCATACCTGATGAAAGCAAGTCTGAGAATATCAGAAACAAAGCCCACTTTAATTCTGACCCTATCTCTCTCAGTACCCGAGGGTGTATTCCATCTGGCCCAGATGCCTTGTTTACATTTATCTTGTGTAACCCTTTAAGCACCTTATCCTGTGTCAACCACTGTGTAGTTGGAGCTGAGGCAACAGTGCAGCTACTGTGTGGGATTTGGCCCTCTGGCTCCTCTACTGGTTAAGCCTTTTCTGTGTCTGCTGTAACCATATTGTTACTATAACTCAATGGGGCCACACCCTCAACCTGCATCTTTTTACTATTAATATACTTAAAAAACTTTTTGGGGTTAGTTTTGGCCTCTGCCGCAATGCACTCCTCATTTTCTATCTTTGCCTTCCGGATTGCTGTTTTACAACACTTGTTATAGTGTGTATATTCATTAAACGCAGCTACTGTCCCCTCTGACTTATATTTCTTAAAAGCTTTCCTTTTTATCCCTTATCTCAAACTAAATCTGGGATTTGAAAAATCCCACCCAAATCTTTCCAGTTTGATGAAATAGACAAAAATAAAGTACAAAATAAAACAATGTACATTATTTATTTTGGACACACATCACACAAAAAATGAAAGTAAGCATAATTCCTTGCACATGTTTAATGTTTGGATATTTTCAAACATATCATTACAATATTAGTCATCCTTTTAAACCTAACTGTTAGAAAGGTTTTATCAGGACTCTGAGTGAAAACATAAGTCTTAGCCTCTCATTGCAGATTTCCTTGTACAGACCTCAGAGTGGAAGCTGAATAGGAGCGGGATCTACATGGTGGAGCTTCTGAAGAATGCTAGAGATAATTTAAAAGCTGTCTGCAAGTATTTTCTTCAGTATTCTAACTTCTGTGGTGTGTTAATGTATAGGGTTACATAACAGAATGTACTGTATTCTACTTTTAGTCTATCTATTTAGTTGTGTTCTTTTATATGCTTCGTTGTACAAGAATTATTTGAATTATAGATGTATTGTTTCTATATACAGTACATTCACTTCCTAACATAAGCAAGCAGAGAAAGGGCATTGATTAGTACAAAACTGTTTATATAAATGGATTTCGGTTCAGCCTCTAAGACAATCCCTGGAGTAGCCTTGAAGCATATAATATACTTAATTAAATGGCAAAGAACTTATCCATTAATCACCGTAAGTTTGTTTTGATTTTCGGAACAGATAAATACATAACTAGGAAGTTGGCCCTGTTTCAGTGGCGACTGGTGCTCTTTCTTTCCCCAAACTAACTGCAGATGAGTGCCTCACTGGTGAGAATCAATTAAATTATTGCAGTTTTACAGGCAGTTGTGTTTGAAATTAAAAACATGTAATATATTATTTTAATAATATCTGTAAAGTAATATGAAATATGCTGGTGCTATATAACAAATAGCTAATAATACTATATATAGTTAGCTGTTAAAACCTAAACAGCTTAGCAATTGCGTGCCAGATAGATTTGGCAACTCTAGCACATAGAAACCAGAGAGTCTTTTGCACATTGTGTTCAAGATGGAGACAGGTCATTGATAACTTACAATCCTGTTTCTAAATATCATAAATTCCATGTCTGGAACCATGTTTGGAATTGGCTAAGGAAAACCAGGTCCTGATAGATATATCCATATCTAAGCGATTACTTCAGTTTAAATATCTTGTTTTCTCAAAGATGTTAAACATAAGTTAATAACCTTATGGTCACTGAAAGGAATATGTATTTGAGTTCATAGAAAGGAGCATTTAAACCTTTACTGGATGGAACATGATATGTCTTACCATAAGTGTATATTTCAACATACTGTGGTTTCAGAAAACATGTCTGTGTTTTGTAACTCCAGAATGGCCTATGAAGAAGTTTTGTGTGTGGCACAGGAAAGCTAATTAAAAGGAGGCAGACGTTTAAAGGAGGACTAAAGCTTAACTAAAGAATTAGGTTAGAAATGTTGTAAACTATGTTTTGGGCTCCTGTACCAGCCCAATGCAACCACTGCCCTTTAGCAGGGAATCTGTGCCCCCAGAGATAAAAGTCACACAATAAGGCTGAGTAGTAAATAATACACATTATTACTGCATGACAGCTCTGAAACCAATGCAATCAGCATCGGAAATTACTAACCAGCCCTGCAGCATCACCCTCTATGACAGGCCATCATTTTTTTCTGCTTGATAGTTTGTAATAACCCCTAAGCTTAGCTTCTCAACAGCTGCTCAGAGCTCACTGAGCATGTGCACTGTCCCGGACAGTTCTAACAGATTTCAGTATGGTGACCCCCCTGTGACATCTATAGAGAAGCTGAATGTTTAGGCTTGTTCTGTTAGTTCAGGATATAAAATATGGCATTTTTAGCCATATTCATTTTTAGGGTTTAATTCTCCTTTAAGATCCTTTAAGAATCTAAAAGTCCAAATAATAATAATAATGAATGGAACCCTTTTGGTTACTTACTGGACTAGAAGCTTTTGTATAGTTTGCTGTGGCACTACTATCAATCCAAGCAATGTGTTAAAATTTTAGTGGGAAAAAAACATTGGTGAAATGTGATTTAGACAAGTCCTGCAGGGTAGTATTTAGAATGTTGTACCTAAATAAAAAATTAAATCCATTGGTCCCATGAGAGATCGTTCCCACCCTCCACTGACATTCAGGGCTAAATCGATAGGTAGAAAAAATAGAAATTCTACCTCCATCTGGCGATTCAGCCCCGAATGTAGATTTTGCTCAGGAGCCGATCAAATTTTTTTAACCTGGCCGATCGATGAGTTGACCAATATCCACAGCCTTCTGCGATATCGGTCAGCTCTTCCAGCCACCATACACGCACTGAATATCGTACGAAACAAGGTTTTGTACGATAATATTTGCGCGTGTATGGCCGGCTTTAGTTTTAACTTGCCAGGCTTGTGTGTGTTTTCTGGTGTTCAGTGCATACTGAGTGTGAGCTTAACCCTATGGGTATACATAAAGTGCTGCTTCTATGGTAAGTAAATACAGTAACTGGAAGGCCTGCATCTAGCCCACTTTCAAACAATAAACGTGTGTTTATTTAACCAAGCGACATCTTCAATTAATCACTTTAATTATCCTTCATCTGTGTTAGCAATATTCCAAAACACATTCCTTTATGAAATGAAATATTTTCAAGTTTGTTGTCATTTGTACTCATGTATTGTACGTGGCAGCAACCTCTTTTTTATCAGCATTTTAATGTTTTAATATATTTGATTTTTATATAGCTCTATAATAAGCAATTTTGAAACTTTTTGTACCTGCTGACTAGGTATTCATCAGTATTAATATTGATGGTTGGCCCTTTCTGAGTACCAGGATGAGACCAGAGATGTGCTTCCTTTCCACATAGAATAATATTACAATCTATCTGAAACAGTAAAACAAATGTGTCTATATAGCTTCATTAATTGTATCAGCCTGCATACATTTGTGCATCCAAGACTTTCAAGATGAAAAAAATTATTCTATGTATTTCTGAATAAGGTTTAAGAATAACAGTAAGTTTTCAGCTTTACTTAATATTAAATATTTTCCACAATAATTTTCATTATTTTCACACAATAGTCTCATGTTTACAGTATTGTTTTTTTTTAGTTGTTTGCATGATTTTCACTGAGGGAAATAGCATTGTCTCAAAAGCACTGAATAAAACCTCAATTTTTTACCCAGATTTATTCCGTTTAATCCCAACCAATTAACAATCCAGAAGGATGGTTTTAGGAAGATTATTTCCAGATGGGGCCACTTAACATTGGTAGACTCCAGCTATGTTAAGAACATTTAAGAAGTTGTCAGTGCTTTTCAGAGAATTCTGGAAACACAGGGAGGCAATAAAAGCTTTATTCGAGTGAAATTATGTGGCCCGAAAGTCTAAAAGCATTAAGATAAGTACATAGACCTTATTTTAAAAAACAGGAAAAGAAAATCCCCCAAAACACTATTTATTTACATTTTTGACCTTGCCTCCATGGAATTTGCATCTTGCATCATCAAGCAAAACTGTTTGCTTTTACAGAATGGAGCAGAATCTGGTGCTGTCTAGTTTTGGCAGCACTGCATTTAGGATTAAGAAAACACTGTGGTGCCTTGGTGGCATGGCATAAATACCAAGTTGTTGTGCATAATACATACATGTATAGCATGTATGTAACATAGATGCTTTGTTAATTTGGGATGAAAAAAGACAAAAGTCTATCATGTTCAACCTATCTAAGTGACTTCAATGCATTCATATTTATATAAATATATATATATATATATATATATATATATACATACTTATACAGACTTATCAGTGTATTCACATTTATAAAATATATACACTAGTGATGAGCGAATTTTTTCAGCATGCATGGATTTGCAGCGGATTTCCACATTTCTCCATTGGCGAATTGTTTCGCGAAAATTCAGTGAAAATTTGCCACGGAAAAATTTGTGGCGCGTCAGATTGGGCACGGTTGAGTGAAAAGAGGGTGCAGTCGTGTACAAAAAGGGAGTGGTCTTATAAAAAAAGCACGGGCGACAACAAAAAAAGACGCTGGTGACCAAAAAAGATGCAGACGACAAAAAAATCACCCAAACAAATGCATTTCACAAATTTTCTTGCCGTTTCACAAAGTTTATGGTGAAGCGAAACGGGACAGATTCGCTCATCACTAATATGCACACATACCTGTACTAAACTAACTGTAGAACGTAAGACCTCTATAGCTTTGAATATTGCGCTTGTCCAAGACATCACCCAGCAGAATATTCCACAAGCTCACTGTGGAGAATCACATTTGCTGCTTCAAATTAAGTATTCCTATGGTTCCGATAGTTCTATGGTTTGCTTTACACTGCATGCCTGGCATTATGGGGGGCGCTTTGGCTCCTCTAAGCCCTTCTCACCCTAACCAGGCAGGATTCTCTGCTTATAGAGCATTTTAAAGATTACTTTTCCTTCCTTTGAAAAGTTTTTCTGAGTTTCTACATTTCAGAAATGCCCTAGAATTGAAGTTCTGATTTAAACTTTGGTTCTCGGGCACTTTAAGGGAGCACATATAAAAAAAAAAGCCCCTGGGACTGACACCTTTAGGTTGATACTCATCTGGCTTTACAAATGATGCACCTGAAAATAATTAAGAACTTCTCTGCTTGTTTGTATTCCTTCTAATGAATTAACATTAGAAGGGTTCTTGTAATCTGTACTCTGATTCATTTTCCTCATATGTATGGGTTGATACATAGTCCTCCTTAAAGATACATCAGATTACGGTTGCTTATATTGAGAAAGGAAAACAGAAAATGGACAACTTTATGAATAGGCCTGCATTCCACTGCATTCAAGTTACTTATAGTGGTACCATTACCTGGGTTTTAATAATATTATGAATAAACGTGTTAAGTCAGTTTAAAGTGGTAGATAGATAAAAATGAAACATTGCCATAAAAGCATAAAATGATTAATGGCCATGACAACAAGTAATGAGTTAAAAGGCTTTTCTATCTCAAACTTTGAGGAGCAACTGATTGTACCTCAGGCATTTCACAATATTGAGCATATAACCCAACAGATAGATGGCACATCTATTACTCTCTTCGTATCAAGTGATTGAAAAAAATCCTTTTTTGTCTCATATAAAATTAGTTATAAGTGAATTGCATAAATAAATACTATGCTACCAGTTGCTTAGAAAATTGAAATAGATCTTGGCAACAAGGTGTGTGTTGAATATGCATATACATCTTTTAAAATAAACATATATATAAATATATATTATTATCAACATATAAATAAAAGGAGAACACTCATTCTTCATCAGGGCCACATCCCAGACTATCGACTACATCCTTCTTCCTTCACAGAGAAGGAATATGGCTTATCATCTTCATTAAACAGTATCCTGACCATCCTGTATCTCGTATTCCTATACAGGGCCATATTTATATACAGGCACCTAAGCGCCCATTCCTAGGGTGGCAGATTTAGGGAACCAGCCCTTGGGTGCCTATATAATGGATTACATTTTTTGTAAGCAAAATAATAAATATCCCCAGCCACCAGTGGAGACTTGATGACTTGCTGTGTAAATTTGGTGGAAGCGCTGGGGGGGGGGTGAGGGGTATCAGGAGCAATGTAGTGCTCGTGGGAGGATGTGACATAATTTGCAGTCATCCATTCTGCAACCTGAGAGTACACTTACATGTGATGCCTAGGGTGGCACCAGACCTAAATAAATACAAGCGTTGTAATTCACCTATTCAAACGAACATTATTTTAAAAACCGTGAATACAAAAAATATGAGCTATGTATGTACTAATTTGATGAACCATGATTGTCTAGTTTAGGCAAGCTTTCTAAAATATTAAAATGATGTAGCAGTGCTTAAACCTGCTGCCTTGCAATCCAGAGGTCCTGAGTTCGATAACAACCAGGGCATTACCTTTAACAAGTTTGTATGTTCTCCCCTTGTCTGTATATGTTTCTTCCAAGTACTCAAGTTTCCTACTCACTCCAAAGACATACAGGCATGTTAATTGGATTCAGATCAAACTGAACTTAAGCCGGCCCTACATGCACCAAAACCTTGTTTCGTATGCTATTAGGTGTGTGTATGGCGGCTTGATGAGGTGACCGATATCGCAGAAGGCTGCAGTTATCAGTCAACTCATCGATCGCCCAGGTTAAAAGATTTTGATCCTAGCAAAATCTATGTTCAGGGCTGAATCGCCTGGTGGAGGTAGAACTTCTATTGTTTCTACCTCCATATCTGACGATTCAGCCCTGAACGTCAATAGAGGGTGGGAACGATCTTTTGTGTGACAAATGGTTGTATGAAAGATCAGAATTGCTACATGTATGGCCACCTTTAGTCATATAAATGTTATAGGGATCTTACATATGTAAGTTTAACTAGAGCAATGATTAATGTCAGTTATTAACAATGTCTTTAAAATGCTTTGTGCTATATAAATAAAAGGAAATAAATACATATTTTATTGTGTACTGTAATTCACCGAGGGTACATTTTGGTGCAGTGTTTAAAAGTTTCAATACCATACTCACCCCCATGACACAGAGTTCTCTCTTTTTCCTATTGCAGTCTGCAAAAATCTTCCAGGGTTCCTGCTCACACCATCACTCAGCTATCCACAAATACCCTCTACCTGCCCATTCATTTGCAATGGGCAATCAAGTTAAAGGAGAAGAAGCAGCTGCAGGGGGGGGCTACTATACAGCAGACTCTATGGTCCAGGTTCCCCTGTCCACCAGGCCCTACCACAATGTTTACTCTATTGTAGTTATGTCGCTGTTTTCCATTTACTTTAGTGAGTAGAAATTCCATGTTCCAATGGTGTAGGAATATTTATTTTGCTTGCTTATTATTATGCAGTAGTGGCATAACTATGGAGGAAGCAGACCAAGCGACCACGTGGAAGCCCAGGGTGACAGGGATGTTCATGAAATTACAGTGTCTCATTACATGTCTCAGAAAATGTGCAATGTATAGTTAGTGTAAAGTCAGGTCTATATACTCATTGGAATTTTGTAAACATACAATTGTTTTTTGTGGATATACCTCAAAATTTAAATTTTTAAGCATTTTCTACAGCACTATGGACACTTGGAGCCAACCATGGATTTTATTTGGTTATTTCAGGTGTTGGATTATATTGGACTTGATACACTTGTTATGAGATGACCTCATTAAGGACGTGTAGGGCTTATAAACCCACCCCTTTCATGCTGTAAATGTTGTTTTACATGTATGTTACACTAGGCTCAATAAAGGGTTCAGAGGGGTCCGAAATGTTGCTCTTGGTGCATATGTATACGGGCTGAATAAAGTCAGCTTTTTTTACCACACAACCTTAGCAGTGTTGCTGGATTCTTTTCTATTGCAAGTATCATTGTTCTGTCCTCACCACGTGTTACCCTGAGGTAGTTTGTAGCTTGACATACAGCTAAACCTTCCCACACTCCAATAAAGAGACCAAGGGTGAAATCTGTTGAACTTTACTGGGTGATTGTGGAAAATGAGAGGTGAAACTGTAACAAAAACTGTGGCAAATATCATAACACAGAAAAAAGCTGCAACATAAACATGGCAATGATGGCACAAATTATATGCAACAGTGTCTCTGTGGTGCTGGAAGCTTTAATGGTGGCTCAGTGCAGGTTTTATGTCCATAATGCTTACTAGCGATGCTACCATGGGGGAGAAGGTGGATGTAGTGTGCTTCTTCCACAGCATGGGCTACAAAATGGAGTCTGGACTCCCACAGTGCACTGTAATAGGTCTCATGTCAAGAGTATGGTGGTTCCAGAGGGTCAGAGGCTGCACAGAAAATGGATACCTACATATACAAACAGCAAACAGCCAGCAGAGCGAGTTCATTGCTAATGAGCAACAATAAACAACATGATGATGGAAGCTATGCTGGAGACATGACACCACTTCATTCCTCAGGCGATAGCAACAGAGTCAGTTCAGATACTAGTCTGAGGAATAATTTTGTCGACAAAACGGAGGAGGTTTTGTCTCAGAGGGTTTGATGGATCTCATTAGGCTGGCAGAGCGTTCTATGGCCATCTCAGTCTCGGCTCGTCGGGCTCTCTGGATAAGATCCTGGGCAGCTAACATGTCTTCCAAAATGAGCCTCTGTACTCTTCCCTTTTGGTCCAAAGCTGGATGATGTTATCTCTAAGGCATCAGGGGGTAAAAGCCTCTTCTTACCCCAAGAAATGAAGAAACAAAAAACCTTTCCATTCAGGTCCTCCAGTTCCCATGGTCCAGGGAAGGGCAGGCCTTCTTATTCTTCTAGTTCAGCAGGAGAAAGTTTCAAGCCTTTTGCCTGGAAAAAGGGTCATGCCACCTTTCCCAAAGGAGACAAGTCAAGGCCTTCTCAGTCATCCAAAAAGTCTTCCTGACTAGTCGTCCATAATCAGCGAAGTAGGGGCCAAGTTGGGGAATTTTCTGGCATTCCTCCATCTCGGATCGCTGAGTTGTAGTTTCCATCCATCATGGATGGCTCCTGAATATGGAGAAGAGCCAGCTGACTCCAACACAGTCTCTCGTGTATTTGGGAGCTTGGTTCAACACCATCGAGGGGTCGATAACTCTTCCTCCCCGGAAGATTTCAGCCATCATCAGCCTTGCAAAGTCTTTTCTGCAGAAAGATCAGGTCTCAGACAAAGAACTGATGTCTCTCCTGGGCCCCATGGCTTCTACTATCCCAGTCACCAGGTGGGCCCGGTGGACCCTTGATGCCGGCTCAATGTCTTTTTCTGAAACAATGGGACAGATTCAAGAGGGATTGGGATCAGTCCATTCTTCTGACGTAGTCTTTCAAAGATTCAATCCAGTGGTGGCTCTCCAAGGACAATCTAGAGAAGGATTTACCTCTCTTTCAACCCCAGTGGAAGGTGTTAGTAACGGAAGCCTCCACCCTGGGCTGGGGTGCCCACCTGGGCTCCGAATGGGTTCAGGGTATGTGGTCGCTCAGACAGTCAAGAGTTCCTTCCAACATCCTAGAAATCAGGGCAGCAAAGTTGGCCCTTCAGTCCTTCTCCCGGACGCTTCAGGCCTCTGCGGTCAGGATTCTAATAGACAACACATCTGCAGTCTCTTACATCAAGAGGCAGGGGGGAATGAAGAGCAGTTCACTGCTTCAGGAAGTCCATCCTATCTTATCTTGGGTGGAGAAAAATCTGTTTATTCTGACGGCGGAATACTTACCTGGGGTGGAAAACCAAGAAGCAGACTTTCTGAGTCAAAACTTGTGTCGAGTCACAAGTGGAGTCTGGATCATCAGGTCTTCCAGGAGTTGTCCAGGAAGTGGGCACCTTTGGCAATCAACCTCATGGCTACCCATCTCAACACTCAGTTGCCAAAGTTTTTCTCCAGGAATTTTTGCCCAGGGACAATGGGCACGGATGTCCTTCTCCGGGATTGGTTGTTCAGCCTAACTTACGCCTTTCCCCCCTTTCCCCTCATCTCCAGAACACTTCTGAAAGTCATTCAAGAGAGGGCAAAGTTAATCCTGGTGGCTACGAACTGGCCTCGCAGACCCTGGTATCCACTGATTCTGAAGCTCACAGTAGCTCCTCCGTGGCCCCTTCCCATGAGGAGAGATCTGCTGAATCAGGGTACTCTCTTACATCCGAACCCGTCTGCTCTTTTCCTTCAGGCCTGAAAGAATTTTTAGGACTAGGTCTCTCCAAAAATGTTGTTGATACCCTGTTTAAAGCTAGGAAGCCTTCCACCTCTGCGGCTTCGGTTTTCTACAGGAGGGTCTAGACAAAGGATTGCAGTTCATATCTCAGCGCTGTTAGCCTTTTCTGGAAGATCCTGGCCGAAGACTCCATGGTCAAGAGATTCTTCTCAGCAGTTCTCAAGGTTCATCCTCCAGAGGTCAAGTCTCCTCCTCTGTGGAGTCTCCCTTTAGTTTTAAGGGCTCTGTCTCTATTGCCCTTTGAACCTCTCGAATTTCCACCTGGCTTCTCACTCTAAAGACCCTATTCCTGGTGGCTGTAGCATCGGCATGTAGAGTGGGAGAGTTACAAGCCCTTTCATGCAGTCCGGGACATATCTCTTTTCTCCATGACAGAGTTATACTCAAGCCGGTCAAGTCATTCCTGCCTAAGGTGGTCTCAACTTTCCATTTAAAAAGGGAGATATCCTTACCCGATTTTTCTGCGGATTTGCAGAATTTGGAGGAATTACAGAAGATTGATGCAGTTTGTTGCTTAAAACATTATCTGGAGATCTCTAATTCTTTCAGGAGGTCGGACAAGTTGTTCGTCATCCCTGCAGGGTGTCGGAAAGATATGGGGGCTGCCACTTCCACCATTAGCAGATGGATTACAATTTGCATTGAGAAGGCTTATCAAGCCCAAGGCAAGCTAGCTCCAGAGGGTCTGAGGGCGCACTCGACCAGGGCTATGCCAACCTCTTGGGCAGCATGGGCAGAGGTACCTTCGGCGCAGATCTGTGAGGTGGCTTTATGGTCTTCAGCCAGGACCTACATCAGGCATTATTAGTTAGACCTGTCCGAGTCCAGTAGTCATGCCTTTGCTTCAGGCTCTCATCTTTCTTTTTCCTCATTAAATTAATCTTTGCAGTTCTTCAAGTCTCTGTTTTTGTTCCCACCTCATTGGGTTCAGCATGGCTTGGTAGATCCAATTTTAATGCTGATATGGAGTGACCAGGAAAAGGGAGAATTGTTTTCATACTTACCATAATTCTCCTTTCCTGGTCACTCTCCATATCAGCATTTCCCACCCTTGTAGTCTGGTACTTGGTATTAGACGAAGTAGGTGGGTACCTATGGGTGTACTTAAAGGATTTGAGAGGGAGGGACAGTCTGGGCTGTAGGCGGGGTGGGAGGGAACTCCCGATTTTAATGCTGATATGAAGAGTGACCAGGAAAGGAGAATTACGGTAAGTGTGAAAACAATTCTCCCTTTTCTCCTTGTTTGGAGATTTTGACATCAACTTTGCGGACTCTTCCGTCCTCACAGGGAAATGTTTTGGCAAGGCCATTCATTTCTTTGTGACTGGCAGTCTTTTATGAGGACAATGTCACCAGGCTTAAAGTCATACAGACACTAAAAAACGACTCTTAAAAATATGAAACTACATAAAAAGTTCCCTATAGTTCATGTTGATCATCGCTGATAGGGCTGCTTTTGTAAGTAATTGTTACTTGAAGTTCCCAAACCTGACTGTTTTGCCAACCTGACTGTCCCTTCTCAGCCTGTCAGTTATAGCTTCTAATGCTAACGGACTCCTGCTGCACAAATATGGCAGCCCCCTCATAGGGGAACATGGGGGATCAGATAGGGAATGTAAAAGCATCAGGCAAATACTTTTATGGCAAAATTATTAAGGTCAAGCAAAGACAAAGTTATGATAAACGTAAAAAAAGGCTTCATTTCTGGTGTCATTTCTTGTTCCGTGGCTGCAAAGTAGAAATGTATTGCTTTCTCCATCTGTCCCAAAAGGTGTTTGCAAGACACTGTACTTGTCTCCACTGGCGCTTGTACTTTGTTGGTAAATTCCCCTGAGGGATCACTTACTGTCACAGTTTTTTGAGTAAGCATAGTGGCAGGTGTAAGCAAGAAAGGATCTTCTGGGTCATTTGAGACTGGAGTAAGGGGTCTAGCATTTATAATAGCTGAGACTTCAGCCATGAAGTGAGCCTTGCAGTTCCTACTTGCAACAAGATGGAGTTGAGGAGCCTCCTGGCTATGCCAATCATCCTTTCCCAGGCGCCTCCCATGTGAGAAGAGTGAGGTGGGTTGAAAGTCCAGGTGCAGTCCTGATCAGCTAGGTATCTCTCCACATAGTGGCAGGTGTAAGCAAGAAAGGATCTTCTGGGTCATTTGAGACTGGAGTAAGGGGTCTAGCATTTATAATAGCTGAGACTTCAGCCATGAAGTGAGCCTTGCAGTTCCTACTTGCAAGAAGATAGAGTTGAGGAGCCTCCTGGCTATGCCAATCATCCTTTCCCAGGCGCCTCCCATGTGAGAAGAGTGAGGTGGGTTGAAAGTCCAGGTGCAGTCCTGATCAGCTAGGTATCTCTCCACATCCTTGACATTAATGTTTGATGAGATTTGCAGTACTTTAGCTGCCCCAACAAAGTTAGTGCCTCTGTCAGAGCAAATATGTTTCACAGGGCCTCGTATTGCAATAAAGGGTCTGAGGGCATTTACGAAACTTGAAGTGTCCATTTATTCAATGACTTATATGATGATATGGACAGCTCTGATGGTCATACAAGTGAATATGACAGACCAGTGTTTACTATTTACATGGTTTCCTCTAGTATGTTGTGTGGAAACAGACCAGGGACCAAATACACCTAGACCAACACTGGTGACATACAAGCAAAGTTGCAATGTGATGGTTACCAGGAATGATCAGGAATGATTCTCTTCAAACTTCATTTCTGCACTTTTGAGACGTCCTCCTACTCTTAAAAGTCCATTCTGGTCAAGGAATGGGTCAAGTTTTCTCAAAGCACTGTCTTTAGGAACAGGTTTGTCTTCTGTAATGCAGTTACTCTTTAGAATAAATCTCGTGTTGTACAGTGTGAAGAATGACATTCTTTGATTGCTGAGGTTCTGCTACTGTGTAGACATTTTTACAGTAATGCCATCCTTTGCAGGTACTTACATTTGTAGATGAAGTGTGTTTGAAAAAGCAAGCTATATGGCTCAGACAGCTGATGGCTCAGACAAGTGATTTCCAACTTGAGAACCTATTAAACCTGCTGGATTTAAGTTGGTTGTCAGTGATCATCGTGTGACATGTAGTCACTTGAGGGCAGATTTAAGCATCTGAATTTGAATCCAATAGCTCAAAATGTTTCGTTCTCAGAAGCAGTTTGTTCAGTTCTGCACAAGAATGCAGGTCCTGTGAGCCAAGATGTGCTCTTAAGTTGACATGCAGCACCAGTTTTGGTTGCGTGGTCTGCGGGGTTGTAGTCAGTAGGTACATAGTGCCACTGTTCTGGACAGGTGGATCTCCTAATTCTGAGTACTCTGTTGTTGATGTAAACATAAAACCTTCTGGTTTCATTGTAGATATAGCCCAGTACTACCATACTGTCTGTGTAGAAAACAGTCTCTTTGAGCTCTATGCCTATCTCAGCTGTAACAAGTTCAGCTAGCTCCACAGCTAGAGTGGCAGCACAGAGTTCCAGTCTGGGTATAGTATGTTCTGGAATTGGTGCTAGTTTTGCTTTGCCCATAACAAAACCAATGTGATATTGCCCATAGATATCCAAAGTTCTAATGTAGGCAACAGCAGCTATGCTTTAAAGGAGAAGGAAAGGCTAATAAAGAGTTAATCTCAAGCTGCAGGCATACCTTCAGTTCTCTCAATAGTGCCCTTAAGTCTCCCCATATTTCTCCCGTTCAGATGATCAAAAGCCAAACAGGAAGAAAAAACACTGAGCTGTGTAAAGAAAGTTCCCATAATGCCTCACTCCTGCACCAAGAGCAAGACCCGTGTACATGCTCAGTTAGTTAGACTATGAGTCAGCTTCCTGCTGATTGGCTCAGATCCACATTCCTAAGGGGGGGGGAGTGAGTTCATAGCATTCTTGAGGGAGGGGGAGCAGGAGAGAGGAGAGGGGAGAGAGCTGTGTGTTTCTGGCACAGGAATTACAAAAACACAAATCTTTTGACAGAGTGCAGTGTTTCTGTGAGTGCTTATGGCTGTATTTACAAAGACCTTTCTAGTAAAGCTTACTTAGTTTTTACCTTTCTTTCTCCTTTAACAGAAGCATCAGAGAAAACATACAGTTTTTGGCTTTGTAACTCTGTAGAAGGTATTGAAGCATATGGGTGCGTTACCTGGAGACTGGAAAGAGTTGTCAAAGAACTTCTCCACTCTGCCCACAATATCTTTTTGTCAGGTGCCAGTGGAGCATCCAAGTCAGATGTTTCCATTGTTAAGTCTCTTAAAAGTGCTTTTTACCTTGTATAGTGACAGAAGCAGCATATCCTAAAGAATTATATAGGCCAGTGCTGTCCAACTGGTGGCCCGCGGGCCGCATGCAGCCCGCGACCCCCCTCTGTGTGGCCCCCCACCTGTCTGGCTGCTTTGTTGGCTTACCTTTGTGTAAGGTTTAAATGGTATCAGTACTGGCCCCCTGCATAGTTAACACCTCAGATTCAGTCTGTAATCAGGCTGTATTGTTTAAAAATGTAATCCCCCTGTGTTATTCACACCTTTTAATCCCTGCATTGTTCTACCCCTGCAGTGTTCACACCTCAGGCTCAGGCTGTAATCACCCCCCATTGTTCACCTGTTCACACCTCAGGAGAAACCCAAAAATGAACCCTGCACACTATAAAAAGAACATATACTGAGGTGGTACTGCAATTAAAACATTTTTTAAATATATAGTTATTGTGCAGACTGTAGGAGCAGTGCCAGCATTGCATCACTGTAGGCTGCCTGTGTGTGCCATACTCTGCTTGCCCTATGCTGCCTGTATGTGCCATACACACAGGCAGCATAGGACAGGCAGAGTATGGCACACACAGGCAGGGTAGGGAAGGCAGAGTATGGCATACACAGGCAGGGTAGGGAAGGCAGAGTATGGCACACACAGGCAGGGTAGGGAAGGCAGAGTATGGCACACACAGGCAGGGTAGGGCAGGCAGAGTATGGCACACACAGGCAGGGTAGGGAAGGCAGAGTATGGCACACACAGGCAGGGTAGGGAAGGCAGAGTATGGCAGGTTTTTGCTGTACTACCACCATTAATATGGCTATGGTCATGCGAAAACATGGGTGTGGTTTCAAGTGGGTGTGGTTTTAAAAAGGGGAGTGGTCAAAACTAGTTTCCATTATCGGCCCTCCACCACGGAGGCCGGAAAAATTCCGGCCCTCGGTACCACAGAAGTTGGACAGCACTGATATAGGCTATTAATTGTGGACAGGTCACCTCTGCAAGTGAAGGGTTTTTCCTCCCCATTTACTTGGAAGGCAAAGGTATCAGACTGTAAGTCCCACAGAATTCCAAGGCTCCGTTGAACAGGAAAAGAGTCAGCTCCTAAGTCTAAGGGGCCAATTCACTAAAGGTTGTTAACGCTCATCGCATACTTTTTTGCGTTAAAAAGCATGCAATAAATAAGTACCAATTCATCAATGTAATTTTGCATGCATTATCACTCATATCACATGCTTTAAAAAGCACATTATCGCAAAGAGTTATTTTTAATCGCATTGCGGTAATTATCGCATAGAAATAATTTGTACTAACGCATGATTCACAAAAACATATGAAGCATTAAACGCGTAAAATGTGGCGATAATTACTGTGAAACTTAACGCCTCCCAGGAGTAGGCGTTACTGAACAAAATTGCGGCTGGTGATTGTCTGTGGTGACAAGATGAAGTTTGCAGTTGAATTTTTTCGAGTATGTGATCTTCCTAGAGTGATGCATGCTTGTGTTTTCAGGGAAATGGTAATTTTCAGAACAGCAGTTTTCATAAAGTAACTGCTACGTGCGTAATAGGGTGCGTTAATATTGCGTGCGCAAAAAATTATCGCGCATGCGTTAAAATATCGCTTAAAATCGCTCATCACCAGATAAATAATGTCAAGAACATTGCTTTCTAATTCAGACAAGTGTCCTTTTAGTGAATCGATCGTTAACTTGCAAAAAATTACAAGTGATAATATTTTTAACGCATGCTATAAATAGCACTTGTTTTCTCGACCTTTAGTAAATTGGCCCCTAAGTCTCTTAGATCACTTGAATGGTCCTGAGAGAGGAAGGCTTGCTTCACTTTTTTGCTGTTGGAAACTATTTTGTGAAGCCTAAGGTTTGAGCAAGCAAGTGCTTCCTGTGTCCTTTTGAGAAGACTGATTGTAGCTTTATTTGAGAGTAAGGATTTTAAGAAGTCATCTACATAGAAGTCCTTTTCAACTAATTGCTTGACATCTGACCCATACTCCATCTCACTTTCCTGAGCAGAGCGCCTGAGCCCGTAGATTGCAACTGCAGGGGAAGGGATTTTGCCAAAGATGTGTACCCTCATTCGGTACTCTGTGATGTCTTTGGAAGGATCTTTGTCTCTGTACCAGAAAAATCTCAGGAAATTTCTGTCTTTCTCTCTCACAAGAAAACAGTGGAACATTTGTTGAATGTCAACAATAAAGGCAATAGAGTCTTTGCAGAAATGAAGGAGTACTCTCAGAAGTTTGTTATTGAAGTCAGGGCCTGTCTTAGGAACATAATTTAGGAAGACACCTTTGAACTTAGAACTGGAATCAAAAAACACTCTAATCTGCCCTGGTTTCTTTGGATGATTTACTCTAAATATTGGTAGGTACCAGCATTCCTCAGTGTCAGTGAGGGTGGGAGCTAGCTCTGCATGACTGTTCTCAAATATTTTCCCCATGAAGGTAAAGAAGTGGTTTTAGTGAAACGTTTTAGGGCTTCCTCTCTGTTGTTAGGTAGGCGTTGCCTCCGAGGTCTAAAGGGTAGAGGTGTGACCCAACTGTTGGCATCATTTTTAATTAGCTCCTGCTCCATTATTTCTAAGAAGAGTTTATCCTCAATAGACATTGCTACCTGATTATCATCTTTTGATTTGTGAAACACAGTGCACTCTAGATGATCTTGATCTTGGTCATAAGCATCATTGTCATCAAAAAGGTTTAAAAGAGAGAGAGTGAGTCAGGTTTGTATTGAAAGGCATTTATTTTATGAGGAAGTTATTGTGACATGGTTGAAAGATGGAGGGACGCCCATTTTCTAGTGTGTTTGTGAGTATACTGTTTACATAGGCCGGTTTGTGCACACTTCCAAGACAGACATCTCCTATTATGACCCATCCTAGGTCCAACTTCTGTGCGTAAGGAGCATTGTGGGGACCATTAATCTGGTCTCTTGCTTTATGAACCTGTAATATATCCCTCCCAAGGAGAAGCATTATCTGAGCCTTAGGGTCAAGTTTGGGGATTAAGTGCATTATAGTTTTCAAGTGCACGTGGTGCCATGCTACATCTGGTATAGGAATTTCAGATCTATTGTCAGGAATCCTGCTGCATTCAATTATGGTTGGTAAAGGTAAGTGTACCTGTCCATCTATGGACTCTACTGGGTAGCCAGATGCCCTTCTCCCAGCTGTCTAGATGATTCCTGCACAAATTTTTAGGAAGTAAGGACTGCTTGGGCCTTTGATATTGAATGCGTCAAAAAAGGCTGGACAGGCTAGAGATCTGTTTCTCTGGTCATCCAGGATTGCATAAAGCTTAACTGCTCAGTCTTTATGGCCTGTTGGATATACTCTGACAAGGCAAATTTCAGAGCAGCATTTGCCTCCAATTGTCCCTTTACAAATGTCTGTGCATTGTGAACTGATCTCTGGTGTAGCTGTAGCAGTGTCACCTCCCTCCCCTACATGCTTGCTGGCGCCATTGTTGTGAGGTAAAACCCACGGGGCTGGCCTGGGATGTAAAGCTGTGTTATGATGTGTACTGTCACATTCTATGCATTTTACACTGACCTTACAGTCCTTAACAAGGTGAGCTGTGATGAGCAGCACTTGTAACAGATGTTGTTCTCCTTTAGGAAGGCTTTGCAGTCTTCTATGGACTTCCCTGAAGGCTCTGCATTTCAGGAGGGGATAAGGCTTTTGATGCAGGGAACACTGCTTACCAGGGTCTCTGCTCTTTGTCACTTCATGCGTAGGAACAGCAGATCTGTGGGAAGAATCTAGAAAGGAAGCATTAGTTTTGTGAACTGTTACTGCTGCTTTGCGAGCGTTAAGCGCTAAAGGTGCCAACCCGCTTGTTACGCTCCTCTACTGACCTGCTCCTCAACTCCTCTCTCATTCCTTCCTCACACACTCGCATTCAAGACTTTGCAACGGCTGCCCCCCTTCTCTGGAATTCGCTCCCACAAACTGTCATGCTTTCTCCCAATCTCTCTGCCTTCAAGAGATCTCTAAAAACACATTTATTTAGAGAAGCTTACCCTAATCTAGTTTAACATAACCTCAGTGTGCTGCTAAAAGCAATACCCTGTGCCACACCTCTCACAACTCTGGTCATGCCCATTCCCACACCTTGTGTCTCAACCCTTTCTCCTTGTAGATTGTAAGCTCTTTTGGGCAGGGCTCTCTTCACCTCTTGTATCGGTTATTGATTGCTTTATTTGTTACTCTGTATGTCCAATGTATGAAACCCACTTATTATACAGAGCTGCGGAATATGTTGGCGCTTTATAAATAAATGTTAATAATAATAAATAATAAGTTAACGCGCTACTGTAGCTAAATGTCAGGGAAGTGCTGTGAAAATAACTAATTTGTATCAATCCGGTCCTCCTTCAATCTTGGACCCATAGATTGAAATAGACAAGGTTATAATAAAATATCTACATATAATAGGATCTTAGTCAATTAAGGAAGCGATAGTATGTGATACCACTGTGGGATAGTCGATCTGTGCATCCTGTTTGTGAGAGCACTAAGTACCAATCATAAGCATGAAGATACTTACTAACAGAGGATCATGAACATGGATATATTCATAAAGTAAGAATCCTGGTGTGGAGTCAGGTGGGGGAACTATATGTATAGGCCACAGGTGTGTCTGGTCAGATCGAAAAGGGGCGGGTTGCCATGGTAACGCTGTTCTTATACACTCTCCTTAATTTGGAACAGTACGGGTAAAGTATTAGAAAATACAGGATCCATGTGCAAAGTCAAGCAGAGGACTGCATGTAGCTGCCATAGGGGGTTGTATGTCTGCTTAGATAGTCAAGAAGTGCGTTGCTATGGTAATGCTGCACTTTTACACTTCATGCAGGTGAGATGGTAGGGGTAAAATATTTGTTGATATTTGTTGATGTAGATACGATTATAGATCTAGAGGAGTATATACAAACATGTGTTGGACAGTTTGCTAGGATACCATCAGCATAGTAACACATTGCGCCCATTGCACACATTATAATTCGATCGTTTGGCCCCAGGGCCAAGCAATCGAATTAGCCTACATTTGCCCGATATCGCCCACCCGTAGGTCGGGATATCGGGAGAAAATCCGCTCGCTTGGCGACCTCATGTATGGCCACCTTAAGAGTTTAAACAGTTATCTGCAACATATTATTAGAAATAACTAGCCGTTTCAGTCTCTTTGTTTCCTAATCTTTCTGATGAATAATAATAATACATTACATTTCATTTATTGTGCCCTGTATAATTTATCCTGCTTTTATCCTGCTATTTTTGTGTAGGAGTTGAATCTAGGGGAAGGATTTCTGAAGAAGTGTAAAGTGGGGAAATCTAAACTTCCATTCCTCTGGGAATAATACAGCTTGTTGATTACAAAGAAAACTATGACTGTGCAGTAGGAATGCAAATTCTGGGAAGTCCCCCCCCCCCCCCGTGTATGTTGTTTTGTGAAAGAAGTCCTGTTTTCTGTTTTAATATTTAATATATAGGACTTCGAATTACAGGAAAACCGTCTCCCATAGACTCCATTTTTAATTAATTCCTTTTTCTCTATAATAATAAAACAGTACCTTGAACTTGATGCCAACTAAGATATATTTAATCTTTATTGGAGGCGAAACAATCCTATTGGGTTTATTTAACGTTTAAATGATTTTTAGCAGACTTAAGGTATGGAGATCCAACTTACGGAAAGATCCCTTATCCGGAAAACCCCAGGTTCCGACCATTCTGGATAACAGGTACCATACCTGTACTGTAACTGCCGCACAGTATAGGAATAAAGATAAAAATAATAATTATATTTAAAGATTGAAGTTGATGTGAATGTCTTTTTTCAACCTTAACTACAATTACCATCTACAAACAGTACTGGAACAAAGTCTAGGTGTTCAAAGTTCCCAGCTGCCAACACTGCCAAACCCAGCTCTGTATCAGCTTGAATGTCAGAGTTCCCAGAGTAGGCACTGTTTCTTTTCTACACGAGAAATAGGCTCCTGTGTACATTTGGGCAGAATATTGCAGGAGATGAGTGAATTGCAGAGAAAATATGTTGCAGCATAATATTTCCTCATACGTTTTCTATAGAGGCATTAAAAGTAAGAGATTAAAGAGGGGTTTGCTACTAAGGTCACTGTTTAGCACTGTCTACCCTCAGAATGAATACTTAACCAACAGATGGTTTGTATTATGTTAAGTGACCTATTCTTCCTAAATTGGAATATATATATCAGTATATATTGCTCTTTGACATCTTTTACCTTGAGCCACCATTTGGTTTTGGGCTGCATACTCCCTCAGAAATCAGATGACAAGAAATAATGAAGCTGTAAAAGGAAATGGTGTGGAAGCAAAAGAAAGAATTTTGTTCATTAATTGGCTGATGTCACCTAACATGTATGTGTGCCTTGGTTTGTTTGTGTGCACCATGAATCGTATGGTCCCTTGAGGTGGCCCTTAATTCTTAAAATGACAATTTTATATTTAGGATTACCCATGGTATTTTTTTAGGAAAATGGTTTATTTAGATGAAGCAGGGTTTTACATATGAGCTGGTATATGCAATATATTGTTATAGAGACTCAGAAGGGTATAGATTTTCTCTAAGGGCATATTATAGTAGTTGAGTTATTGGAATAACTAAAAGCAATTTCCAAAAGGATTGATTTGGTGTGTCAGTTTACAAGTCAAAATACAGAGGAAATTGCGTTTTAACCATGCAGAACTTTTACCCAGCAGTGGTTGCATTATAGACTGTATATTTTCTGCACATTGTTGTGACTCTCCTAGTGCAATATCCACATAGTCCCCTCTACGTTTTTTAGCCAAAGAACTGCCATCCTCAGAACAGCATATTTGTTATTGACTCCTAACTTATTGCAACTGTATCTTGTATTTATTTGTATTTATTGTTATACTTTGTATTTATCTATTATTATCTTAATAACCCTTGTGTTTGTATTAATGTATTCTACTGTACTGCATTGCATACATAAGTAGCGCTTTATAAATAGAGATATACATACTGTACATGTGTTTTAGCAATCCCCCCATACTCTATGTCAGTAGAGATATCATTGTTAGTTGAGGGCCTTAAAGTTACCAAGCAGCTTTAATTAAAATAATAATTTTGTTTTGTAACTGAAAAATGTGACATGTGGTTTTTAGAGGTATTGTTTATTTTTTTCCAATGTCTCTGGGTAATGTGTTGTTGTCATTGTGGCAGAGATTTTTACTGAAACAATTGCTTTGTTTGCCTTTTCCTAGATTCCTATCACTTTGCTATTTAGAGAATTTTTCCCTCACATTTCTCACAGGACTTATTTCTAATCTAAGAGGAATAGCCTTGGGACATCAGCCAAACCATAAAGATTTCAGCATGATGATAACCATCTCAAAAGCGATACAGTTTAACCTTGTTGGGTTCATGGAGGCAAGAAAAATATAAACAAAAATGTGACCAAAATAAGACTGCCATCATGAGCATTCAGTATGGGATCTCCCATAGTGCCTGTCCCAACATAGACAAAAGTGGTCTCTTTGTACAAGAGGCACTGCAAACTCTGGGTCATAACTTTACAGCTGTACAAATTGTGTACTTCCCATAGTCACACCTTTTAATTTATATACAAACAAATTGCAAGTTTCACAACAATAGAGACAGCAGAAGAATATGGTTTTCTTTTATTTTATAATTCTCATTATCACAAATCAGTGTGTAGTAATATTAGTAAATCACTGAAATTTCTGATTACTGATATTAAATATATATAGAATTTAAAGGATGTTTGATTTTTTGTGATGTTTTACTATCTAATTTTTAAATCAATTGTTTTTATGTTTGGGGGAAATGTAGTGGTAAATCTGACACCAGGTTATGTAACCCCTATCAAGTAGCATTTACTCGCCATGTGGTTAAAATAAAAAAATATGAATAGTTACTCTAGGTTTCTAGGAAACTGACTAGCTGCTATCTGATTTAGAGGTAGGCGAAACACCCTAAATCCACAGCCTTTCCAATTTGCCTTAGAAGGAGAAAAAATTGTTTCTAACCCTACACGGACCGATTGTAGCTGCCAATATCAGTCCCTTGGAGGGGTAGGAACGAGGGGCCAGCCCGACCAATATCTGGCCTGAAATTGGAATTAGCCTACATTTTCCCCAATTTCGCCCACCCGTAGGTGTGTGGGCACCTTTAGATGACAGTCCAACCAATCGGACCAGGTTCCACTTTGGGCTGAAAGCTAATTTCAGTAATCCTTTATTTTCTCACTTGCTAAAAAAAAACATCCAACTGTTTCTTGAAGTAATCTATGTATCTGCCACTACAACCATTTTATAAAGAGAATTCTACCTTGTCACAGCTGTTAATGTAAAAAAGTATTGTGTGTAAGTTATAGTTCAACTACAGCAAAAAGTTCCACACCAAGGTTCTCTCCCTCAATCAGGTGATCGGGTGTGAGTACCCACCTGATGGGGGGTAGAGATGTAGCGAACTGTTCGCCGGAGAACTAATTCGCACGAAAATCGGGTGTTCGCAAGTTCGCAAACTTTTAGCGATGTTCGCAATTTTGGGTTCGCCTTAGCTGGAGCCAAATTTTGACCTCTCACCCCAGAGCCAGCAGATACATGGCAGCCAATCAGGCAGCTCTCCCTCCTGGACCACCCCCGGACCACTCCCTTCCATATATAAACCGAAGCCCAGCAGCCATTTTACATTCTGCCTGTGTGTGCTTGATGAGTTAGCATAGGGAGAGAGCTGTGCAGGGGTTTGAGGGACAGTTTAGGTAGCTTTGCTGACTAGTAATCTACTTTCTACTGCTCTGTATGTAGCTGCTGGGGACAGCTGTCCTGCTGATCTCATCTGCTGTAACACAATAGTCCTTGTAAAAGCAGTTTATTACACAAGTTTAGAAATGTAGTGTGATTTCTGCCCTTTACAGCACAAAACGCAAGGCTGTGTCAACAACATATTTTTCAGAGAAATTTTTGCCCTTGATCCCCCTCCTGCATGCCACTGTCCAGGTCGTGGCACCCTTTAAACAACTTTAAAATCAGTTTTCTGGCCAGAAATGGCTTTTCTAGGTTTTAAAGTTCGCCTTCTCATTGAAGTCTATGGGGTTCGCAAAGTTCGCAAAAGTTCGCACATTTTGGCAGAAGTTCGCAAACGGGTTCGCGAACTTTTTTTGTGAGGTTCGCTACATCTCTAATGCGGGGATGTGTAACTTTTTTTTTCACACACACAATAATTGTCTGTGGTTTTCTCTTTAACCAAAACACTACCCAAAGGAGTATGGTTCCTATTATTTTTATTGTGATATCTAAAACAATTAGAGAATGTATTGTTGACAAGCTCTCTGAACACAATCCTTAAGCCAGTTTCCTATCCATCCTAATCCAAATAGATCACATCTACTTCCACCACTGTCCTTGATCATACTTACTGCACCATAAAAATCAACTAAACATTGTTGATATGGTCTGTCCTTATAAAGCCCTGCCCTTGCTGTTTACTACCAATAATGGCATTTGCCAGAACATAATAATCAATGTGATGTCTTCACAAACTTTCAAATAATGTTCCTACCACAGATGTTAAATATATTGGCCTATAATTGCCAGGCTAAGATTGTAATCCGTCTTTAAATATAGGAATTACATTGGTTCCCCTCCAATCCATAGGTACCAAATCAGATGGAAGTGAGTCTGAGAATATCAGAATCACAAATTCTGGCCCTGACTGGCAATCTGTGGATTCTGGCAAATGCTAAAGGGGCTACTGTAAAATGCCATAGACACTATTTAGTGGGCTGGTGGGGGCTGTTTGGGTTTTTGTGTACCTGAAATGCCAGGGCCTATTTTATTTTTTATAGTTTTGCATTCCTTTTCTGCCTCTTGATAGTTTCCAGATGGGGTCACTGATTCTGGCAACAAACAAATTATTGCTCTGTGAATATACAATTGTATTGCTATTGATACTTTTCATTACCTATCTTTCTTCTCAGGCCTTTACAATGCATACTCCAGGTCCTTATTTATACCTCTGCCTGGTTGCTAAGGACCAAACTACAGAACTGCTGAACAAAAAGGTGAATTATTCAGAAGTCACAAAAAAAGAAGACCAATTGTAACATGTTTAAAGGAATACTGTCATATGAAAATGTGTTTTTTTTTTTCAGAATGTATCAGTTAATAGAGATTTTCAGCAAAATCCTGCATTGAAATATTTTTTCAAAAACGTAGAAAACAGATTTTTTTATATTTAATTTTGAAATGTCACATGGGGCTAGCCATATTGTTTAGTTCACAGGGTGCTACAGCCATGTGACTTTACTGCGGCACTGCTAGTTGGAGTGATATCAACCCCCATCCTTCACCCTTCCCTCCAGCAGCCGATCAGCAGAACAATGGGAAGGTAGCAATTTCCCAGTAGATATCAGAATAGCACTCAATAGTAAGAAATCCAAGCCTGACTGTTACATGGGAGTAGAAGAAACAATAAGTTACCTGAAAGCAGTTCTAATGTGTAGCGCTGGCTCCTTCTGAAATCTCAGACTCAGGCACAATGTACTGAGATGGCTGTCTACACACCAATATTACAACAAAAAAAATACATTTGATGACATTATCCCTTTAAAAACCTTACTAAGTACATCATACTAAAAGTTAATTTAAAGGTGAGCTACTCCTTTAAAGATGGCATCCCCATATTTCTAAGTTTTCTGGTTGATAGTTTCTGGGTAATAGATCCCATGCCCATAGTAGTGTTAGGGGTTGCTGGTCTAGATAAGCAAGCTTTGTTTGTTTTCTTGGCTTTGTTCAAAACCTTTTTTAGGAACATTTTTTATTGCTAGATTGTTTCTCTGTAAGTGTCTACTGTGAGGTTCCCATTATCATTCTTATTTTATGGCTTTTATATATGTAATTAGAATATGCTTTAATTGTTTCAACATAGATAGTGGTTTTCTAAACAAGTTGTGTCAGTTTTTCAGTACTATTTTCACATTAAAGAGTGATTTTCATGCATTAGTTTTTTTTAAGGTTGCCAATTTTCCCTGCTTGGACAGAGAGGGGGTGCCTCCCAATGTTGGGGATGGAATGATGATGTTTAGGGGCATGAATTACATCAGGGAAGGGGTTATGATGTTTATGGACGGGACTATAATGTCAGGTGGCAAGGTAATGACAAACTGGTGGCAACTCACATTTTTTTAAATGCTCATTAAGACTCTAAGCATCTGAACTAAATAAAATACTTCAGTCATCCATCTTTAATTATTATGGAAAGGAAAAGGCTTTTACTACATAGTATTATGAAGACTTGCAAAGGATATCCCTGAATTCAGCATGTAAATTTTACTGGGGTCAGAATTAATGGAAATAATCAAAAATCTCTGTAAAATGTGTCTATGTTCTACAAACTATAATAATAATATGTTAATTAATTTAGTAATTCTCTAAACTTCTCATCAAACTTGTTTGCATGGTAAGGTATCCGTGTATCATAGATTCCTACTGCATTTATTGATCTTACATTAAAAAATAGAATACTTTTCCTTTTTTTAAACTTTCTCATGTGTCAAAGTGTGGCTGCATCGGTACATTTACTGCAGCTTAGATATTTCATTCATAGCATGGCTGGGCTGCTTCAATCAGTTGCATTGGGCTGTGGCCTCTGTACATAAAAGTTAATTATATTTACATATATATTTAAATATATAATATGAGTTATTCACTGTAATGGTGTTACCAGTATTTTTAATAAAAGATTTCCTATGCATAAGAATTTTTAAACCTGTTTTATAGTTACCCCAGATATTATAACATATATTATATGTATGTAGGGATCCCAAAGGGCTAATTGATCCACTGATTTCATGTCTTAATTTATTTAACAGAATAGAGCACGTAGCTGTTTATCCTGATCTTGATCTTGGTCTTGACCCTGTACCAGGGGAAGATGTGCTGGGTGACTGGAGCATAAGGCTCCAGCATCAAGCTTGGATCCTGAGGAGACAAACCACCTGGTCACAGCTGAGATTAACAAACCTTTGAATACGACCGGGTTCCTGGCTAAGCCTAAAAATGGAACATTTGCGTGTTTGAATTGCGGGAGTTGTAATTCAATCATTAAGGGTGATTATATCACACACCCATATAAAGGGTCTAGGATTCCCATTAGGCAATATCACACTTTATATTGCTAAACAAAATGCGGCAGCCTTACTTTGGATGGTACTCCAACAAGTCCCAGAAATGATTAGGGGTGGCAATAGGAAAATTCAGTTATTCAGGGAGAAGGCCAAGTGGATTGAGACCTTAAATAAATTGAACCAAGGGGGATGAACAAAGCTTGGAGTTTAAAATGCTTCTTTTGAAACGTGTATTGTACTAATTACATACTTTTTCCATTTCAGATTTATTTACCATTCTGGATTTATTTTGACTTAATATAGACACTGTTACTAAATGGACTGGGTTCCTATCCCTATGATAGGATTTAACCTTTTGCTATACATTGTTTACACTGATTAAGGTAATTGTGTTAACCTGTATACTTATGCGCTAACTATGGTGCTGTATTTTTTGGATAGACCTTTTGGGTAATTTCCAGAAAGAAAACTAAAACAAATATTTTAGTACCTGGCCACTAGGAGCTGGTACTGAGAGTCTCATGATCCGGTGGGGGTTATGGGTTAATGGGTTTAAAAGGCCATACATTTACCTGTTCTGTAACCTGCACCAGAGGAAGGGCCCATGTGGTCCGAAACATGTAGTGCTATGCATCTCTAATAAAGTTCGCACTTGTTTGCACAGACGTGAGCTCTCCGGTGGATTCCTTTCACATGTTCCACTGTATTTGTTTAACTGTTTGTTATACCACTCCACCCATATTGCTTCACAGGGGAGTACATTTGTTACTGTTAAATAAATGCTTTTGTATGGTTTTACTCGTGCCTAATCATTACTCAAAGTACTTGTATGTTGGCAGTTTCCATTCATCTTTATAAACCTTACCTCCACCACCATGCAAGGGCCGTAAAGAGAGTATGTTATATAATGGTGTTCTATTAGTCAGCCACTCTGGTCTGGGCTATTGCATCAGGGCTGTAGAAATGGGCGTATTTAGCAGTTAACGATTGGTGGGAGGGTCTACGTTGTCAGAAATTTGTAATACCAGCCCCAGCTCTAGCTGGTGGCCTTATCACATTCAACTATGGTCAGTTTAGAAGACTGCAAAAGCCAGGTTTCTGTTAGTGCGAGGAAGTGAAATGATTTAGAGCAGAACAGATCATGGATGAACGTAGCTTTGTTAGTTAAGGAAGGGAATTTAAGAAAGGAACAAGAAAAAGTAAAGCAGGAAGAGGGAAGAGTGGAAACCTGAATAAGGTTAGAAACAGCAGAGGAAGGAAAGGCTTTAAGCATCGGGGCAGAAGGACGAGGACAAATATAAGTAGGTATAGGGCAGGGCCTGGGGTTTGGAGAGACAACCCCTGCAGCCAGCAATAGTAGAAAAAAGAGTGAAAAGATGTGAGCAGAGGATTTAAAATGAGTGCGCCTCCGCGTACGGACAGTAACTGTGGGACGAAGATGTTGCAAGTAGTTATAAAGCGTGAAAGAGCTGGAGTATGTGGATATGTGGATGGAGTATGGACAGACAACAATGGGGTTAAAGGAAGATACTACCTTAGGGAGCACCATGCATACAATCTGTAGAAATGAAGTGAGTTTAGACATTAGCAGCTTGGTTGTAGTCTTGTAGCTTTATTTAGTATTATAAGAACATAATGTTATATAGATACTTACACTCTTATGAATAATAAGTACTATATACTAATCAGGTAAGCATCATACATATATAAAAGTCAGGGTCAGTAAACTCTCTGTATGTCAGATGTTTCAGCTACAGTAGCTGCAAATTCAATTGTTTTGGTTTGGACATCCATACAGTTCAGTCAGATTTAATTCAAATGAAAATACTTTTAAATGTATTAACAAGTATTGACCAGTTGGGGTCACTAATAGAAAAAAGATACAGCAGACAAAGCTAGAGAAGATTTTGTATTTGAATACTGCATATAAGCAACAATACAAACAAAAGATAGAACACACAAGTTCTGAATGCTGCACAAGTACACCAGGTGAAAAGGACCCAGGAGCTACCGACACAACTCCAAAAACAAAGCCAGTGGAAAAAATACCACATATAACATTAAACTTATGCCTATGCAGCAGATATGTTGGAAAAGCAGGACCAGGCACAAAAACACTTCTTAGCCATCAATGGGGCTAATTTAAAAAAGAGTTGTTAAACTGGGCAAGTGCAGTTGCCAATAACAACCAATAACAATTCATTTTTAACATGTTACTGCAATTTAGAAAATAAATGCAAAGAGTCTAGCAAATCTGTCCCATTTAGCTTTGCCAAATAATTTGCAAAATGGTAAAAAATGTGCAAAACAAATTAAAGTCAACAGGCGTGTTTTCACCACAACTTTTTTGCAGCCATTGGAGTCTGGGTATTTTTTGCAGTGAAACAAGGCAAAACATTTCACTCATCACTAAAGATCTGATTTGCAACTTTACTTGTGCACCTACAGTATGTTTAGTTTGAAGAAAAGCCATTATACATCATGCTGAGTGTGGCAAAGTCAAGGAATAAAAACCCAGCAAGTGTAGCCATTACTGAGGCCAGCTAGGGGCACACAGAAGCAGTGAGCTCATTAGCAGGTGAACCAATGTCACTGAAAAGCCAAAGAAATGACATAGTACACATCACCTAATAGCCCTAATGCTTAATAAAAAACAGTAACGGGGCAGATTTAAACTGCCAATTCAGACCAAATCGGCCCTTCAGAGGGCCTTATAGCATATAAGTCCCTAGGGCCCTGCATCGGCTTGTTGATGCAGTCTTCTTTCCAACGGCCTGTATTCTGTATACCATTGGGCCAAATAATCAAATCAGCCCATGAAGACCTCAAGATCTTTTCATGTATGCCCAGCATAAAAGTATTGTAATCGCAAAACTTGGAGAGTCCTATTTCAGCATCATTTAGTAGGTGGAGCTTAGCAAACAGGATTTGCTCACTGCCCATGAAATTGATTCTGGTACTGGGAAGAAGAAATATATTTTTAGCCAAAATTATCATGGGTTGGCAATGTGTTTTTTCTTATAAACAAAGAGAGCACCTCACTTTCTGTTTCCTAAGACTCCAAGATAGAGTAAATTGGCAGTACAAAACATAATTTGCTGTCATAGGGGACCCTGCCAAAAGTTAAGCATATTTATTTACCCTGGAGTACTAAAATTACAATTTCTAGTAAATTATATTAACTTAATATTGTAGGGGATTCCCATAACAGAGTTATATTACAGCACAACCAAGAAAGAAGTGTGATTTCAAAAGTGAATCCAAAAATCTCATGGGCCTGCTTCTATGTTCTAAAGCCTCAGTGATCAATATTAACTGAGAAGTGATGAAGTGGTATGATTTAAAGGAAGACTCACAAGAGATGTAAAAACAAAGCAAATATTATATTCATATTATTAATTAATATATTATATACGATATTGTGTATATTCAGGAACTCATCCAATTGGTGTTTTGCAGTCAAAAAAAGGTTAAGGGCTCTGGCACACGGGGAGATTAGTCGCCCGTGACAAATCTCCTGTGTCTCAGGCGACTAATCTCCCCGAAATGCCATCCCACCAGCGAAAATGTAAATCGCCGGTGGGATGGCAAATGTGGCGGCCTCTCGAGGCAACTTGCGCGATTTCACTGAAATCACGCCGCCGCGTATGCCATCCCACCGGTGATTTACATTTTCGCCGGTGGGATGGCAATCTGGGGAGATTAGTCGCCCGCGAACAGGGAGTTTTGTTGCGGGCGACTAATCTCCTTGTGTGCCAGAGGCCTAAATGTGAAATTCAGAGCAAGAAACTGACATGTTTCCAAAATGTGTGTTCCATGTGTGTGCTATCGCAAAATGGAGGACCATTGAACTATAGAATATGGGAGTAATTTTACGGTTTTCTTGCATCTACTTCTGGACTTTTGTTTTAATGACTTAAAGAAAAGTAGTATAACACTGTTTAACAGGCCTGAAATTTATCAGGAGATGTCTTCTTGGCTGGAAGGCAGCGCTAAAGCATGTCTAGTCACATATCTTCCATAAATTACACTTTACATGAGAAGGAAAGGTATTTAAACAAAATGCAGTTTAATTCCTTGGAATGAATAATTCATCAAAACTTCACCTTTCAGGACACTGCTTACTCCCACATAGAAACAGATATCCCGACAGAAGCTGTATTTGCGAGAGCAGAATGTCTGGAAATGCAGAAGTTGAAAGGGTTCAAGGAAGAGAAGTAACTGTATTGAGCATAATTTTACTAACTGATACTTATTTTAGCAAAAAAACAGAAAGTACAACAGTTGGTCTCTTGCACAATACTGACAAAATAAGACAAATATTAGTACAATTGCAAGTCAAGGAGAGAATAGGAAAGAGGGGGGTTAGAGGAGGTAAGACTGTATCACATAATGCAATAGGCAGTATTGCTCAGATCAGATTTATATGTGTATATATATATGTAGGGGAGCTGTGTATACTTGTCTCTCCTCTGTGTTGTTACTGTGCAAGGAGGAGGAGCCCCCACCCCCTGTGTGAGCTGACAGGAAGGAAGTGAGAGAAGAAGGGGCTGCTGGGAACGAGGAAGCAGACAGACAAGCAAGGTGTTGGTAGCTCACACAGTGCTCTGTGTAAGAAAGTAATTGGGAATCCTCCCCAGTGGCAGAAAGCGCGCTCTCTTAGGGTGCGGAAGGGGGTCCTGTACAGGGCTCTGAAGAACAAAGCGTGCTCTTCTCAGGGCACGGAAAGCCAAAGGGAGTTCTAAGACTCTGAAGCACTTGCCACATAAGTGGGGGATTCCCCTCAGCAGTTTAGAAAGTACAACCTACTGTATGTTATGTGAGTGAAGTTGCCCCTGGCTGGCAGGCTGTATCTATCTCTGCTAATTTAAAGGTATAGCGTCCTGCCAATAAATCCATCAACCTTTCCTGTGTTTGTGTGTTGTGGATCAGAGAAGTTTCCCAGGGAGGGGTACCGCAGTCCAACCTGTCCCGGCCCTGGGTGGAGGCACGCCATTATCAGTGTACCTGCCCTTCCAGATAGCGGAGGCCCAGGGCTCCTGTAGCGCCAAACGCAGGTGAATGTGTGCTAGATCTCATGCAGTAGCAAAAGAGGGCTACATTTGGAGGCACTGCTGAGAGCGAAGCAGAAATCACTGCAGATATGCCATTAATAACGCCAGCCCACGTCTATGAATGGGCCCTAAAGGAAAAGTTGAACCCAGACCATGCATTTGCCATTGATCGTGTACCACCTGAAGTTACACTGGAAATGTTAGAGAGTAACCTGTCTAAATACAGACATTTGGAGGGTGCACATCTGATAGCAGATGAGGGATCAACCATGGACGGTTATGCAGTCCTGCTTTTCAAAGTGAGTGATCCACTATATTCAGAAGTGGGGCCATATGCTGTGTTCCCTGCGGGTGATTTATCGGTAGGGTGCCCCCTGGTGTACCCCCAGGCTGTTGTTGCCCCCTGGAAAGTTGAAGCACCCAGTCCAGATGCAGGCTACACCAGTAGAAAAAGGAGGCTGCTGCCGTCACTACCCTGCAATGTGCAGCACACAGTAAAGCAAGAACCACTGGTAACCGAGACCAGTGAAGCTAAGGATGTCAGCATTTCAGAGCATCCTTTGACTGACGCAATAACCCAAATGACAGAGGCATTGGCTCAGGGCTTGCAGCTAAGCCACTATAAAAAGCTAAAGACATTTTCAGGCACAGAGCCGGTTCCTACAGGGGAAGAGGGATTTGAGACATGGAAGGAATCTGCACTACAAGCGTTAGATGAGTGGGCCTGCTCGGAACAAACCAAGAGGCAGCGAATTATGGAGCATGTCCGTCCCCCTGCAGCTAGTATTGTGGTAAATTTTAAAGCCAGTCACAAAGATTACAATGCTATGGACATAATTGATATCCTCACTTCAGCATATGGGAAGCATGAGGACCCTGACCAGTTATTGGCTGACTTTAAACAGATGAGACAGAAGTCTTCTGAGGATGTATCTGCATTCACCCTCCGTCTAGAGAATATGCTGCGGAATCTCTTGTCAAAAAAAGTGATTACAGCAGAGGAAGTAGATACACTACGTCTAAAACAATTACTAAAGGGGATGTCCCCATTCTTCCCCATGTATTCCACGTTGCAGATACTCCTGAGGGATAAAAAAGATACCAGCTTTATTGACCTGATGAAAGTGATTAAGCAAGAGGAGGCAACCCTACGCTTTGCTGGCACCTCCCGGGTACCAAAGCAGAACCCTGCTTTACCCACCTCGAAGGATATTAAGGTAACTGGAAAGGGTGTACCATCAATAACCCCAATCCGAAAAGGTCCCCGTCAGAGTGGCATAAGGGGGTACCTGCCACTACCCCTACCAGTTGTTTCGGGTGTGGCAAGGAGGGGCATTTTGTTAAAGACTGTCCTGAGAAAGATTCCCCTAATGCAGTGCAGACAATGTCATGTGGGAAGCCAAGTAGCTACCCCAACAAGGTTACAGAACCCTCTGCGATAAAGGACAGAAACATGGTGGGCCCTAAGTCCTTGGTGGACATCCTGTTAGATGGGCAGCCAGTACAAGCTTTGTTTGATACCGGATCACAGGTCACAATAATCCACTATAGTTATTACCTGCAACATCTAGCCCACAAACCTTTACAGCCCGCTAGAGGTTTAGAATTGTGGGGGCTGAATCAGCAGGCCTACCCCATACATGGATTGCTACAAGTGACTATAACCATGCCGAGGTGCCATGGTACACTGCCTCTGTCCCAGGAAGTTGATGCTGTGGTCTGCCCAGATACGGGAAACCCTAACGCTGCTCCCATCATTCTGGGAACAAATGTTAGAGAGGTACGGACTACCCTAAACCCTTCAGACAAAAGCCCCTA
Organism: Xenopus tropicalis; assembly: GCF_000004195.4. Classification (NCBI taxonomy): domain Eukaryota; kingdom Metazoa; phylum Chordata; class Amphibia; order Anura; family Pipidae; genus Xenopus; species Xenopus tropicalis. Next base: position 63,182,440 of record NC_030683.2, read on the forward strand.
GGTATTCTGACCATGGTCCAGAGGTTGTTTGCAACACCTTCACAGTTACTTACAAGTATGGGTTGTTACGCCATGTTGCTGGGCAAACTGTTGAGATTCCCCCGGGGTCCATTAGTACTGTGAGAGCACTAACTGATGTAAAACCGGAGAAGAAAGAGTGGGGCAAGAAAATACCACTAGTTGCTCAAGTAACTGTTCAAAATCTCTCTCCATATGCTGTAGTAATCCGGCCTAAACAGGAGTTGGCTTATTGCTACCCCGTTCATGAGGTTTCTGACCTTGTTGATGTTCAGTCCACCCCAGTATCTGCTTCTGTATCAAACTTGGCATTTGATTTTGGGGATTCCCCTGTTTCTGAGGAGTGGAAGCAGAGGCTGAGTAATGGTTTACTAGAACGCAGACAAGTCTTTTCAACAGATGAAATGGATGTAGGGTGTGCTAAAAGTACCCAGCACACTGTCCGCTTATCCGACTCCACTCCATTTAGGGAGCGGCCTAGGAGAGTCCCTCCCAAGGACTGGGAGGATCTCCAGCGCACATTACAGGAAATGAAAAGGCGAGGAATTATTGCTGACAGTTGGAGCCCCTATGCTTCCCCTATAGTCATTGTGAGGAAAAAGGATGGCTCAATCCGGTTGTGCGTGGATTATCGCACTTTAAATAGACGCACTGTGCCTGACCAGTACACTCTACCTCGAATTGAGGAGACTCTGGAAGCCCTTAATGGTAGCAAATGGTTCACTGTAATGGACTTACGCTCTGGCTATTACCAGGTACCTATGGCATCTGAGGATCAGGAAAAGACTGCATTTATATGCCCCTTGGGTTTTTACCAGTTCACAAGGATGCCCCAAGGTATTTGTGGGGCCCCAGCTACCTTTCAGAGACTTATGGAGAAGGTGTTGGGGGACCTGTCGCCCCGAGAGTGCCTGGTGTATCTGGATGATATTATCGTGTTTGGGACTACCCTAGAGGAGCATGAGCAGCGTCTGATGAATGTGATTGACTGATTAATAGCAGAAGGACTAAAACTGTCAATCGACAAATGTAAGTTTTGCCGCTCCTCAGTAACCTATGTAGGCCATGTGGTCTCTACAGAAGGAATAGGAACTGACCCGGCCAAGATTGAAGCGGTGGTAACCTGGCCCAAACCCCAAAATGTCACTGAGCTGAGATCATTTCTTGGGTTTTGTGGTTACTACAGGCGATTTGTAGAGGGGTATTCAAGAGTGGCCCACCCGTTAAATGAATTGTTGAGGCTTTCTAATGTGCATGGTGAATAGACAAAAAGAGATGCTAAAGCCCCTTTTGGCGATAAGTGGACTTCAGCCTGTGAAGAGGCCTTTGTTCAGTTAAAGAAAAGGCTGACAGAAGCCCCTGTATTGGCTTATGCAGATGCTCACAGACCATATGTCCTCCATGTTGATGCCAGTTATGAAGGGTTGGGAGGTGTCCTACACCAGAGGTACCCAGAAGGGCTGCGGCCAGTGGCCTATCTTAGTAGGAGTCTGGCGCCCAGTGAAAAGAATTATCCTGTGCATAAACTGGAATTCCTGGCTCTTAAGTGGGCCATTGTGGACAAGTTGCATGACTTCTTGTATGGAGTAGAGTTTGAAGTACGAACAGATAATAACCCTCTCACATATATTTTGACTACTGCTAAACTTGATGCCACAGGGCACCGTTGGTTAGCTGCACTGTCAAACTACTCTTTCACCCTCAAGTACAAACCAGGGCCTAGGAATATAGGAGCGGATGCTCTCTCTAGACGACCGGGTCTGCCTGCCCTGGAGGATGATGGGGAGTGGGAAGAGATACCCAGCATCGGTATGAAGGCCTACTGTGCTACAGCTGCTGTAGTGGATGACAAAGTGGCTTTTTCTGAGTTGAGGGTCGTAGATTCTGTTGGTGGAGGGCTGGAGTCTGTACCACCTATGTACTGCTGTCCCATTGCTCTAGTAGGGGGAGAATCCAAGTTAATCAGTCACAAGGACATGGTTCAAAGCCAGAAAACTGATCCTGTAATAGGGCCCCTGTGGAGAGCGGTTAACTCCAGAAATTCTGCTTTGCTCAAGAAGAGTTTGCCAGGAGGGTATGAATTTTTCCAACGTGACTGGGGGAAGTTCTGTGTGGAACAAGGACTGTTATACCGGTTGATACCATATCATAATCACCCTGGGAGGCGGCAATTAGTGTTGCCCCTTAAATTCAGGAACATGGTGTTAAGGAATCTGCATGATCACCATGGACATCTTGGAATGGAGAAGACTTACGGGCTGGTCCAAGACTGGTTTTTCTGGCCTAAAATGAGAGATGCAGTTACTGTAGGAAATGCCTGAGGTGTCTGCAAAGGAAGACACTTCCGGTCCTCGCTGCCCCCATGGGTCACCTTAAAAGTTCAGAGCCCATGGACTTGGTGTGCATGGACTTTCTTTGTATTGAGAATGATTCGAGGGGCATCGGTAATGTTCTGGTAGTCACCGATGACTATACCAGGTACGCCCAAGCTTTCCCCACCAAGGACCAAAAAGCCTCCACGGTCGCTAAAGTACTGTGGGAGAAGTTTTTCATTCACTACGGGTTGCCAAGTAGATTACATTCTGATCAAGGCAGAGACTTTGAGAGCCGTCTTATTAAAGAGCTTTTGCAACTGTTAAATATTGAAAAGAGCAGAACTACTCCCTATCACCCCCAGGGAGATGCCCTTCCTGAGAGATTTAACCGGACATTGTTGGACATGCTAGGTACCCTGCCAGTGGAGGATAAAAAGAGCTGGAGCAAGCATGTGGAAGCTATGGTGCATGCTTATAACAGTACTCGGCATGATAGCACTGGTTTCTCTCCATACTTCTTGATGTTTGGGAGGGAGCCAAGGTTGCCCCTTGATATCCAGCTGGATGTATCTACAGATGGAGTGAGTCATCGGGACCACTTTCAGTACGTTTCCCGATTGAGGGAAGGCTTGACTACTGCCTATCGTTTGGCTGAAGAGAATGTTAGCAAGTTGAATGCCAATAACAAAAGGAGGTATGATCATAAAGTCAAGTACAGAGAGTTACTTCCAGGGGACAAAGTGTTATTAAGGAATTTAGGAGTGCCTGGGAAGCATAAGCTGGCTGACCGTTGGAGAAATGAACTATTCGATGTGGTGAGCAAGCTGCCTGGGATTCCGGTGTACAAGATAAAGGGACCAGAGGGTCGAGTAAAAGCCTGGCATAGAAATCACTTACTCCCTGTATCTCAAGCAAGTGATGTTTCTACGGGTATTGACATTGAGCAAGGTCAAATGGAGGGTACTTCTGACTTCCCCAACACCACGGAAACCCCACCTACAGTTCAACAGACCCCTATGGATGCCCAAATGCCTGAACCTGATGAGGGTGGCAATGATGTAGCTCAGAGAGGCTCTCTTCCTTCTGAGGACTGGCCTAGTCCTGTCAGGGATAATTTGAATCCTGCATCCCCGGAGTTTGTACCAAGGTCTGAGTCAAACCAGAGGTGGAGTGATGGAAACCCTTCTAATGAGGATTCAGCTAGAGGACTCCCCCCGAGAGAGGTGAGACGGGGTGCACGAGTTTGGCAGCCCCCACCTGTACTGACTTATGATACACTGGGAAATCCTTCTTATGTACCACATGCTGGACTTTACCATGCCTGGGTAGGGGCAGTGTCCAATCTGGTAAATATGCTGCCGGTGTTTGCACCACCAGGACTATACTATTATTGATTCAGTTTATGAAATGTGCCTTGGTAAGTATAAGGTTGAGTATGTTGCATGCAGTTCCTTTTCAGATAGTGGTTATGTAAATAGGCACTGTGAGCTAAAGCAGGCCAGAAGATTTTGTATGCTTCATGTTATTGCATTACTTGGTTATATTTTTTTTAATTGTTTGTCAGCCAGGAGGTGACAGTTTTTAAGCAGGGGGAGAATGTAGGGGAGCTGTGTATACTTGTCTCTCCTCTGTGTTGTTACTGTGCAAGGAGGAGGAGCCCCCACCCCCTGTGTGAGCTGACAGGAAGGAAGTGAGAGAAGAAGGGGCTGCTGGAAACGAGGAAGCAGACAGACAAGCAAGGTGTTGGTAGCTCACACAGTGCTCTGTATAAGAAAGTAATTGGGAATCCTCCCCAGTGGCAGAAAGCGCGCTCTCTTAGGGTGCGGAAGGAAAGGGGGTCCTGTACAGGGCTCTGAAGAACAAAGCGTGCTCTTCTCAGGGCACAGAAAGCCAAAGGGAGTTCTAAGACTCTGAAGCACTTGCCACATAAGTGGGGGATTCCACTCAGCAGTTTAGAAAGTACCACCTACTGTATGTTATGTGAGTGAAGTTGCCCCTGGCTGGCAGGCTGTATCTTTCTGCTAATTTAAAGGTATAGCGTCCTGCCAATAAATCCATCAATCTTTCCTGTGTTTGTGTGTTGTGGATCAGAGAAGTTTCCCAGGGAGGGGTACCGCAGTCCAACCTGTCCCGGCCCTTGGTGGAGGCACGCCATTATCAGTGTACCTGCCCTTCCAGATAGCGGAGGCCCACGGCTCCTGTAGCGCCACACGCAGGTGAATGCGTGCTAGATCTCATGCAGTAGCAAAAGAGGGCTACATATATATATATATATATAAAGTTTGGGAACCACTGGCACTCACGTGTAAGTCACTAAAATCGCCTGGGTGCAGTCATCAAAAAAGCAGGAAACAAAAGTTAGACATCAAGAAGCCGCTCTCACAGGTCTTAAGCGTCAAATAAAGATTCTTTTTATTAAATGGTGAACTGACGTTTCGGCTGAACACCTCAGCCTTTCTCAAAGTTACAACACAATGTGAGTACAAACCATAAATACAGAAACTGGCGGGAAAATACAGACAAAAAACCTACAGGTATGACGTCACACTTTCCCAAATACACACCCCTACTCCCGAAATTAAATTACCATATCCATAGAAACAATAGGCACAGAAATGAATTAACATATAGGCAGAAACCGAAACTCTCCACCCAGTATTGGTTAACAAGTGTAATCAACAAAGTACAGTTATATACATAATCTTAGCACTTGCTGCACAGAAGAAAATGCTAAACTAACACGCAAGGCTGAAAGAGCAAAGAAAAAGGAAAGAAACCCAAAACATATATACAGAAGTATAGTTCAGATCCAAGTGAATAAAATTATATATGTGAGTGCAAAAACAACCCAACAGGAGACGCATATTGGTATGTCGTTACCGTAAACTATTGGCGCTGCTGGCGGGAAGCATTAAAGCGGGCCGTTTAACAATGAAGCTCCTGTACCTAGAGCCCCGGAGGGTAATGAGCAAAGAGGTGTTAGGTATATGGGTCCGAGGAACTTACTTGGTAGGCACTCAGATTGTAAAAACGGATGATGTCCACATCCCCAGCCACGAAGGAGCCACATGACAGACAGCTGTCAAAGTCACAGAGAGCGTATAGAACAGTTGCCGTTCCTCCTATAGTACGGATGGCGATAGCGGACACTCCCATAATAGCACCAAAGTACATGGTGTTGAGGAATAGAGGTCTACTGGCATAAAGTATCCGTGCATATGTATCCGTATGACCAGCACTGTAGATGTGAGGTGCCAGGCAGCATATGCAAGACACCAGTCGCATCAGTGCAGCCATCCTTGCTCGGATAGAAGCAATAAACTGGACAAATATCCTTTACCAATTTTTGTTAGCCCACTTCAAAAGGCTACATTATGGCTTACTGGCCAAGAGAGGAGACTGGTCAGCACTCGTGGTATTCGTACCCCCCTTTTTTTTTTTTTTTTTTTTTTTTTTTTTTAAAGGGGGACATAAACCACCGAGGCATTCCTATTATGTCTCATCCTTACAATAAATAATTCCTTAGACATAAAGTAGTGTCTCCTTTAGATCAGGTAGCATATTGTTGCCATTAGATCGCCCTCTCGGGGAAAAAACATTTTTGTTACAAATGTAGCATTGTGCCAGTAACTGTCCTGTGAGTGTATGAGGGTAATTTAGTTACAATTATGTTGCTGTGTTAAAGGCTCGCATAGAGTGACCTGCTGGCATCCAGGAACACAGAACATAGCTTGTTAGAGAGCACTGTGTCACTTATTTGATTGCCAAAGTCATTATTAGTACGTTATCAGGGATCAGAGGGGGGAAGAGAATGCCTGGACGATATGGTACAGGGTTATGTGCCCAGAACCATTATTATTACAAGCAGCATTTCCATCTATTATAGGGTTAGGACATACCAATAGCCAGAGAAAAGAAGAAATCAGAGGGACATGTAGATCACAGGGAATCATGTTAACAAAAAAGTATTAACAAGAACCTAAAAACAAAAAAACAAAAAACACAGCACATATAGGGGGTATTACTAGACCAAGGGTCAGATCAGTAGTCAATACAGCACATAGAATATAATATACAGTTTACCGCAACCTCAATCTGAGGGATCACCGTAGTCATATAGTCAATTAGTATGCCTTCATAGGCAGCATAAAGACCAGAAGTGTCAAATCAAAGATCCTGTATGTCACACATCGTTGGAAGTACAAGAGTGCAATATCATCAGGCTATGCCAAATAAAATGGAGCATATGACACCAGTTCATTTAGTCCATAAGGATTCAAGGTGTTTAGTCTGTGAATCCAGCGGAGTTCTGCTCGTAATAAAAGCTTCTCACGGTCACCCCCCCGGGTGGGAGGTGGAATGTGGTCAATAATCATGGAACGCATACTTGCCAGTGAATGGTGATGTGTCAAAAAATGCAAGGCTACCGGGGTATCGGCTTTGCCCGTGTCCAGTGCAGCACGGATTGCTGATCTGTGGTTTGCCATGCGGTCCCTAAACGTCGTGATAGTTTTACCAATGTAATAAAGGCCACAAGGACATCTGATAAAGTACACTATATATTTGGAAGTGCAAGTCATGTGATGTTTGATGGATATTGGCTTACCAGTGTGAGGATGGTGAAACACAACACCTGTTACAAGATTGCCACAGGTTGTGCAAGATGGGCATTTGAAACATCCAGGTCTGTTGTCACTGAGCCACATTGTTGGTTTATTGAGTTTATAACAATGCACAGGATCTGTTTTCATGAGCAGATCCCTCAAGCTTCGCCCTCTCCTGTAGGCAATCCGGGGAGGAGTTCTGAAGACAGGAGGTAGTGTCTTATCTTTAGCCATTACAGACCAGTGATTATAGATTGCATCAATGATGGGTTTTTTATCATGACTAAATGTAGTCAGAAAGGTCAGTCTTTCAGGTGTGGCCACAGATGTAGTTTTCTTAGTTGTTAGGAGCTCGCCCTGGCGGTGAGAAAGTGCCTTTTCCTTACAGATCATCAAATCCTGAAGATTATATCCTCTTGCTAGAAATCTATCAACCAAGTCATCAAGTTGTTCCTCCATTTGTGTTGGATGAGAGTTATTTCTGACCATACGTAGCATCTGTGAGTATGGAATACTCCTCAAAAGATGTGGTGGATGGCAGGAGGAATGGTGTAAAAGTGTATTGCGATCCGTGGGCTTTCTGTAAGTAGTCGTATGTACCCCTGTTTGGGTTAACGTGATGGTGAGGTCTAGAAATGATATTTGGTGTGCATCAATCGATGCGGTGAAACGTATGGGAGAGGGCAGAGTGTTCAATTCCTGGATCATAGATGAAAACTGCTCAGTGGTGCCCGTCCATATGATGAACAGATCATCAATGTAGCGATAGATTTTGTAGATATGGGTGCCGTACCTCGGTAGGATGTGAGTATGTTCATAGTCTGACATAAACAGATTAGCAAATGAGGGTGCTACATTAGAGCCCATGCTGGTTCCACTTGTTTGCAGGAAATATGATCTTTCAAATTTGAAATAGTTCATAGTCAGACAAAATTGTAACAAATGAATAAGAAAATCAGTTGGTGGTCTGTTGGGAGCTGGGTATCTAAGCAAGGTGTGTTTTACCACTTCCAGACCCTGGTTAGTGGGAATCACTGTGTATAAGGATGACACATCCATGGTTGCTAGGTAAGCATCGGGTGGCAACGGTTGTAATTGCAGCAATTTGCCCAAAAAATCACCTGAGTCTTTAATATAGGTGGCCATATCTTGCACTAGCGGTTGAAGGTAATGGTCCACAAACGTAGCAATAGGTTGGAGTAATGAACCTCGTGCGCTCACGATCGGACGGCCTGGAGGTTTCACACTATCCTTGTGGATTTTTGGTAGAGTATATAAGATTGGACAAATCGGATGATTTTGCACAAGAAAATTCAACGTGTTCTGTGATAACAGTCCCATGGAGAAGCTCATATGTAAAAATGAATCAATATGTTGCTTGAATTTTTCGGTAGGATCTTTCGGTAGTTGTTGATAAGTATCCTTTGCACCTAGTTGTCGTAGGATTTCTGATCGATAGTCAGTATAGTCTTGTATCACAATTGAACCCCCTTTGTCGGCAGGTCTAATTATGATGTCAGAATTGTTAGCGAGGCTATGTATGGCCTCTTTTTCACATCTTGAAAGGTTAGGAAAGCCTGCATGTTGAGAGGAAATCTTTCTGGTTTCATCAATCATCAGTCGTGTAAATGCTTCGATGGATTTGGGGGTATTGGTGGGTTCAAAGGTGCTTGGTGCCTTAAAATCCTCAAGTTGCCCGGAGGACAATCTGAAGTGTTCCTTTAGTTTGAGGGTACGCTGGAATCTGTGTATGTCGATGAGGATGTCAAGGGGTTGTGTGTTATGTGAGGGAACAAATGATAAGCCTTTTTTTAGCAAACTCATCTCAGATTCAGACAGGGAAGTGGAACTGAGGTTGAACACTACTTCCTCATTCCTCTTGTGCCCCTTGTTGAACGGGTGTTTGCGCCCACCCCTTCTCTTGTGCGGGCGCCCCCATTTCTGGGTAGTGTAGTTGGTCCTAAAAAAGATTGTGAGGGGTTAAAGGTGGAAGCCGGAGGAGTCCCGGCCAAGTTGCTTGTCGGTGTTGTGATGTTTGACGGCAATCTCCTTGCTCGACCCTTCCCTCTGGTTCTGTAAGTGCTAGGGGTGTCGGCATCAGATGAGTGAGATGTGTAGGGTGAAGAATCACAAAAATAGGGTCTTGAAGGTCTGATGTTTGTGTTGCGTGGGTTATTCTCGCCTCCTGTAAGCCATCTGTAGACTCGTCTACTCTGGTAGTCAATAGTGACAGTTGCAACTTTCTGTTTCTTGAAGCGGTGTAGTTCAGCAGTGTAGTGTGATAATTGTTGTTGTAGCTTCTCCAGCCATTTGGTGTCACTGTCTGCGGATAGTTCATGTAAATGTGCCTGTTCAAATGCTGAAATGTCAGTCCGGGTTTTTGTTAAATTTTTGGTGACCTCGTCTATTACGAGTAACATCAGGTCCATAGAACATTTATTCAGGATTTGACACCAGCGTTTACAGAATTCCACATTATTCCTCCCAATGGTGGGGATATTCCGAATCCTGAACCCCCGTGGTATGTGCTGTTTCTTAAAGAAATCAGACAAATAAATGCCATGGAGTTTAAGATCAATCTCACGTTCCTTAAGTTTCAATAGTTCATGATACAAATCAGTGCTTGAGGCGAGTGGGGCGATCTCATCGGCTGTTTCAGAGAACAATATTTCTGCAGCCTCTGCATCTGAGAACTGATAACCGGAAAGCGGGACATCAATGACATCTTTGTCCGTAGTCATCGCCATGTCAAGTATTTAATGGATATATAGTTGTCGAGGAAATATTAATCAACTCGGGTGCCGTGTGCATACAATGTAGATTAAAGTTTGGGAACCACTGGCACTCACGTGTAAGTCACTAAAATCGCCTGGGTGCAGTCATCAAAAAAGCAGGAAACAAAAGTTAGACATCAAGAAGCCGCTCTCACAGGTCTTAAGCGTCAAATAAAGATTCTTTTTATTAAATGGTGAACTGACGTTTCGGCTGAACACCTCAGCCTTTCTCAAAGTTACAACACAATGTGAGTACAAACCATAAATACAGAAACTGGCGGGAAAATACAGACAAAAAACCTACAGGTATGACGTCACACTTTCCCAAATACACACCCCTACTCCCGAAATTAAATTACCATATCCATAGAAACAATAGGCACAGAAATGAATTAACATATAGGCAGAAACCGAAACTCTCCACCCAGTATTGGTTAACAAGTGTAATCAACAAAGTACAGTTATATACATAATCTTAGCACTTGCTGCACAGAAGAAAATGCTAAACTAACACGCAAGGCTGAAAGAGCAAAGAAAAAGGAAAGAAACCCAAAACATATATACAGAAGTATAGTTCAGATCCAAGTGAATAAAATTATATATGTGAGTGCAAAAACAACCCAACAGGAGACGCATATTGGTATGTCGTTACCGTAAACTATTGGCGCTGCTGGCGGGAAGCATTAAAGCGGGCCGTTTAACAATGAAGCTCCTGTACCTAGAGCCCCGGAGGGTAATGAGCAAAGAGGTGTTAGGTATATGGGTCCGAGGAACTTACTTGGTAGGCACTCAGATTGTAAAAACGGATGATGTCCACATCCCTAGCCACGAAGGAGCCACATGACAGACAGCTGTCAAAGTCACAGAGAGCGTATAGAACAGTTGCCGTTCCTCCTATAGTACGGATGGCGATAGCGGACACTCCCATAATAGCACCAAAGTACATGGTGTTGAGGAATAGAGGTCTACTGGCATAAAGTATCCGTGCATATGTATCCGTATGACCAGCACTGTAGATGTGAGGTGCCAGGCAGCATATGCAAGACACCAGTCACATCAGTGCAGCCATCCTTGCTCGGATAGAAGCAATAAACTGGACAAATATCCTTTACCAATTTTTGTTAGCCCACTTCAAAAGGCTACATTATGGCTTACTGGCCAAGAGAGGAGACTGGTCAGCACTCGTGGTATTCGTACCCCCCTTTTTTTTTTTTTAAAGGGGGACATAAACCACCGAGGCATTCCTATTATGTCTCATCCTTACAATAAATAATTCCTTAGACATAAAGTAGTGTCTCCTTTAGATCAGGTAGCATATTGTTGCCATTAGATCGCCCTCTCGGGGAAAAAACATTTTTGTTACAAATGTAGCATTGTGCCAGTAACTGTCCTGTGAGTGTATGAGGATAATTTAGTTACAATTATGTTGCTGTGTTAAAGGCTCGCATAGAGTGACCTGCTGGCATCCAGGAACACAGAACATAGCTTGTTAGAGAGCACTGTGTCACTTATTTGATTGCCAAAGTCATTATTAGTACGTTATCAGGGATCAGAGGGGGGAAGAGAATGCCTGGACGATATGGTACAGGGTTATGTGCCCAGAACCATTATTATTACAAGCAGCATTTCCATCTATTATAGGGTTAGGACATACCAATAGCCAGAGAAAAGAAGAAATCAGAGGGACATGTAGATCACAGGGAATCATGTTAACAAAAAAGTATTAACAAGAACCTAAAAACAAAAAAACAAAAAACACAGCACATATAGGGGGTATTACTAGACCAAGGGTCAGATCAGTAGTCAATACAGCACATAGAATATAATATACAGTTTACCGCAACCTCAATCTGAGGGATCACCGTAGTCATATAGTCAATTAGTATGCCTTCATAGGCAGCATAAAGACCAGAAGTGTCAAATCAAAGATCCTGTATGTCACACATCGTTGGAAGTACAAGAGTGCAATATCATCAGGCTATGCCAAATAAAATGGAGCATATGACACCAGTTCATTTAGTCCATAAGGATTCAAGGTGTTTAGTCTGTGAATCCAGCGGAGTTCTGCTCGTAATAAAAGCTTCTCACGGTCACCCCCCCGGGTGGGAGGTGGAATGTGGTCAATAATCATGGAACGCATACTTGCCAGTGAATGGTGATGTGTCAAAAAATGCAAGGCTACCGGGGTATCGGCTTTGCCCGTGTCCAGTGCAGCACGGATTGCTGATCTGTGGTTTGCCATGCGGTCCCTAAACGTCGTGATAGTTTTACCAATGTAATAAAGGCCACAAGGACATCTGATAAAGTACACTATATATTTGGAAGTGCAAGTCATGTGATGTTTGATGGATATTGGCTTACCAGTGTGAGGATGGTGAAACACAACACCTGTTACAAGATTGCCACAGGTTGTGCAAGATGGGCATTTGAAACATCCAGGTCTGTTGTCACTGAGCCACATTGTTGGTTTATTGAGTTTATAACAATGCACAGGATCTGTTTTCATGAGCAGATCCCTCAAGCTTAGCCCTCTCCTGTAGGCAATCCGGGGAGGAGTTCTGAAGACAGGAGGTAGTGTCTTATCTTTAGCCATTACAGACCAGTGATTATAGATTGCATCAATGATGGGTTTTTTATCATGACTAAATGTAGTCAGAAAGGTCAGTCTTTCAGGTGTGGCCACAGATGTAGTTTTCTTAGTTGTTAGGAGCTCGCCCTGGCGGTGAGAAAGTGCCTTTTCCTTACAGATCATCAAATCCTGAAGATTATATCCTCTTGCTAGAAATCTATCAACCAAGTCATCAAGTTGTTCCTCCATTTGTGTTGGATGAGAGTTATTTCTGACCATACGTAGCATCTGTGAGTATGGAATACTCCTCAAAAGATGTGGTGGATGGCAGGAGGAATGGTGTAAAAGTGTATTGCGATCCGTGGGCTTTCTGTAAGTAGTCGTATGTACCCCTGTTTGGGTTAACGTGATGGTGAGGTCTAGAAATGATATTTGGTGTGCATCAATCGATGCGGTGAAACGTATGGGAGAGGGCAGAGTGTTCAATTCCTGGATCATAGATGAAAACTGCTCAGTGGTGCCCGTCCATATGATGAACAGATCATCAATGTAGCGATAGATTTTGTAGATATGGGTGCCGTACCTCGGTAGGATGTGAGTATGTTCATAGTCTGACATAAACAGATTAGCAAATGAGGGTGCTACATTAGAGCCCATGCTGGTTCCACTTGTTTGCAGGAAATATGATCTTTCAAATTTGAAATAGTTCATAGTCAGACAAAATTGTAACAAATGAATAAGAAAATCAGTTGGTGGTCTGTTGGGAGCTGGGTATCTAAGCAAGGTGTGTTTTACCACTTCCAGACCCTGGTTAGTGGGAATCACTGTGTATAAGGATGACACATCCATGGTTGCTAGGTAAGCATCGGGTGGCAACGGTTGTAATTGCAGCAATTTGCCCAAAAAATCACCTGAGTCTTTAATATAGGTGGCCATATCTTGCACTAGCGGTTGAAGGTAATGGTCCACAAACGTAGCAATAGGTTGGAGTAATGAACCTCGTGCGCTCACGATCGGACGGCCTGGAGGTTTCACACTATCCTTGTGGATTTTTGGTAGAGTATATAAGATTGGACAAATCGGATGATTTTGCACAAGAAAATTCAACGTGTTCTGTGATAACAGTCCCATGGAGAAGCTCATATGTAAAAATGAATCAATATGTTGCTTGAATTTTTCGGTAGGATCTTTCGGTAGTTGTTGATAAGTATCCTTTGCACCTAGTTGTCGTAGGATTTCTGATCGATAGTCAGTATAGTCTTGTATCACAATTGAACCCCCTTTGTCGGCAGGTCTAATTATGATGTCAGAATTGTTAGCGAGGCTATGTATGGCCTCTTTTTCACATCTTGAAAGGTTAGGAAAGCCTGCATGTTGAGAGGAAATCTTTCTGGTTTCATCAATCATCAGTCGTGTAAATGCTTCGATGGATTTGGGGGTATTGGTGGGTTCAAAGGTGCTTGGTGCCTTAAAATCCTCAAGTTGCCCGGAGGACAATCTGAAGTGTTCCTTTAGTTTGAGGGTACGCTGGAATCTGTGTATGTCGATGAGGATGTCAAGGGGTTGTGTGTTATGTGAGGGAGCAAACACCCGTTCAACAAGGGGCACAAGAGGAATGAGGAAGTAGTGTTCAACCTCAGTTCCACTTCCCTGTCTGAATCTGAGATGAGTTTGCTAAAAAAAGGCTTATCATTTGTTCCCTCACATAACACACAACCCCTTGACATCCTCATCGACATACACAGATTCCAGCGTACCCTCAAACTAAAGGAACACTTCAGATTGTCCTCCGGGCAACTTGAGGATTTTAAGGCACCAAGCACCTTTGAACCCACCAATACCCCCAAATCCATCGAAGCATTTACACGACTGATGATTGATGAAACCAGAAAGATTTCCTCTCAACATGCAGGCTTTCCTAACCTTTCAAGATGTGAAAAAGAGGCCATACATAGCCTCGCTAACAATTCTGACATCATAATTAGACCTGCCGACAAAGGGGGTTCAATTGTGATACAAGACTATACTGACTATCGATCAGAAATCCTACGACAACTAGGTGCAAAGGATACTTATCAACAACTACCGAAAGATCCTACCGAAAAATTCAAGCAACATATTGATTCATTTTTACATATGAGCTTCTCCATGGGACTGTTATCACAGAACACGTTGAATTTTCTTGTGCAAAATCATCCGATTTGTCCAATCTTATATACTCTACCAAAAATCCACAAGGATAGTGTGAAACCTCCAGGCCGTCCGATCGTGAGCGCACGAGGTTCATTACTCCAACCTATTGCTACGTTTGTGGACCATTACCTTCAACCGCTAGTGCAAGATATGGCCACCTATATTAAAGACTCAGGTGATTTTTTGGGCAAATTGCTGCAATTACAACCGTTGCCACCCGATGCTTACCTAGCAACCATGGATGTGTCATCCTTATACACAGTGATTCCCACTAACCAGGGTCTGGAAGTGGTAAAACACACCTTGCTTAGATACCCAGCTCCCAACAGACCACCAACTGATTTTCTTATTCATTTGTTACAATTTTGTCTGACTATGAACTATTTCAAATTTGAAAGATCATATTTCCTGCAAACAAGTGGAACCAGCATGGGCTCTAATGTAGCACCCTCATTTGCTAATCTGTTTATGTCAGACTATGAACATACTCACATCCTACCGAGGTACGGCACCCATATCTACAAAATCTATCGCTACATTGATGATCTGTTCATCATATGGACGGGCACCACTGAGCAGTTTTCATCTATGATCCAGGAATTGAACACTCTGCCCTCTCCCATACGTTTCACCGCATCGATTGATGCACACCAAATATCATTTCTAGACCTCACCATCACGTTAACCCAAACAGGGGTACATACGACTACTTACAGAAAGCCCACGGATCGCAATACACTTTTACACCATTCCTCCTGCCATCCACCACATCTTTTGAGGAGTATTCCATACTCACAGATGCTACGTATGGTCAGAAATAACTCTCATCCAACACAAATGGAGGAACAACTTGATGACTTGGTTGATAGATTTCTAGCAAGAGGATATAATCTTCAGGATTTGATGATCTGTAAGGAAAAGGCACTTTCTCACCGCCAGGGCGAGCTCCTAACAACTAAGAAAACTACATCTGTGGCCACACCTGAAAGACTGACCTTTCTGACTACATTTAGTCATGATAAAAAACCCATCATTGATGCAATCTATAATCACTGGTCTGTAATGGCTAAAGATAAGACACTACCTCCTGTCTTCAGAACTCCTCCCCGGATTGCCTACAGGAGAGGGCGAAGCTTGAGGGATCTGCTCATGAAAACAGATCCTGTGCATTGTTATAAACTCAATAAACCAACAATGTGGCTCAGTGACAACAGACCTGGATGTTTCAAATGCCCATCTTGCACAACCTGTGGCAATCTTGTAACAGGTGTTGTGTTTCACCATCCTCACACTGGTAAGCCAATATCCATCAAACATCACATGACTTGCACTTCCAAATATATAGTGTACTTTATCAGATGTCCTTGTGGCCTTTATTACATTGGTAAAACTATCACGACGTTTAGGGACCGCATGGCAAACCACAGATCAGCAATCCGTGCTGCACTGGACACGGGCAAAGCCGATACCCCGGTAGCCTTGCATTTTTTGACACATCACCATTCACTGGCAAGTATGCGTTCCATGATTATTGACCACATTCCACCTCCCACCCGGGGGGGTGACCGTGAGAAGCTTTTATTACGAGCAGAACTCCGCTGGATTCACAGACTAAACACCTTGAATCCTTATGGACTAAATGAACTGGTGTCATATGCTCCATTTTATTTGGCATAGCCTGATGATATTGCACTCTTGTACTTCCAACGATGTGTGACATACAGGATCTTTGATTTGACACTTCTGGTCTTTATGCTGCCTATGAAGGCATACTAATTGACTATATGACTACGGTGATCCCTCAGATTGAGGTTGCGGTAAACTGTATATTATATTCTATGTGCTGTATTGACTACTGATCTGACCCTTGGTCTAGTAATACCCCCTATATGTGCTGTGTTTTTTGTTTTTTTGTTTTTAGGTTCTTGTTAATACTTTTTTGTTAACATGATTCCCTGTGATCTACATGTCCCTCTGATTTCTTCTTTTCTCTGGCTATTGGTATGTCCTAACCCTATAATAGATGGAAATGCTGCTTGTAATAATAATGGTTCTGGGCACATAACCCTGTACCATATCGTCCAGGCATTCTCTTCCCCCCTCTGATCCCTGATAACGTACTAATAATGACTTTGGCAATCAAATAAGTGACACAGTGCTCTCTAACAAGCTATGTTCTGTGTTCCTGGATGCCAGCAGGTCACTCTATGCGAGCCTTTAACACAGCAACATAATTGTAACTAAATTACCCTCATACACTCACAGGACAGTTACTGGCACAATGCTACATTTGTAACAAAAATGTTTTTTCCCCGAGAGGGCGATCTAATGGCAACAATATGCTACCTGATCTAAAGGAGACACTACTTTATGTCTAAGGAATTATTTATTGTAAGGATGAGACATAATAGGAATGCCTCGGTGGTTTATGTCCCCCTTTAAAAAAAAAAGGGGGGTACGAATACCACGAGTGCTGACCAGTCTCCTCTCTTGGCCAGTAAGCCATAATGTAGCCTTTTGAAGTGGGCTAACAAAAATTGGTAAAGGATATTTGTCCAGTTTATTGCTTCTATCCGAGCAAGGATGGCTGCACTGATGTGACTGGTGTCTTGCATATGCTGCCTGGCACCTCACATCTACAGTGCTGGTCATACGGATACATATGCACGGATACTTTATGCCAGTAGACCTCTATTCCTCAACACCATGTACTTTGGTGCTATTATGGGAGTGTCCGCTATCGCCATCCGTACTATAGGAGGAACGGCAACTGTTCTATACGCTCTCTGTGACTTTGACAGCTGTCTGTCATGTGGCTCCTTCGTGGCTAGGGATGTGGACATCATCCGTTTTTACAATCTGAGTGCCTACCAAGTAAGTTCCTCGGACCCATATACCTAACACCTCTTTGCTCATTACCCTCCGGGGCTCTAGGTACAGGAGCTTCATTGTTAAACGGCCCGCTTTAATGCTTCCCGCCAGCAGCGCCAATAGTTTACGGTAACGACATACCAATATGCGTCTCCTGTTGGGTTGTTTTTGCACTCACATATATAATTTTATTCACTTGGATCTGAACTATACTTCTGTATATATGTTTTGGGTTTCTTTCCTTTTTCTTTGCTCTTTCAGCCTTGCGTGTTAGTTTAGCATTTTCTTCTGTGCAGCAAGTGCTAAGATTATGTATATAACTGTACTTTGTTGATTACACTTGTTAACCAATACTGGGTGGAGAGTTTCGGTTTCTGCCTATATGTTAATTCATTTCTGTGCCTATTGTTTCTATGGATATGGTAATTTAATTTCGGGAGTAGGGGTGTGTATTTGGGAAAGTGTGACGTCATACCTGTAGGTTTTTTGTCTGTATTTTCCCGCCAGTTTCTGTATTTATGGTTTGTACTCACATTGTGTTGTAACTTTGAGAAAGGCTGAGGTGTTCAGCCGAAACGTCAGTTCACCATTTAATAAAAAGAATCTTTATTTGACGCTTAAGACCTGTGAGAGCGGCTTCTTGATGTCTAACTTTTATATATATATATATATTTAATGATTTGCATTAAGCCTGTATATTATCCCTCTGCCTGCATGGGTATTCTACAGGTGCTCTGTTTTCCTTCCACACCCTTTTAAAATTACAGGTAGTTTAATTGTAAGCTCTTTTGGGCAGGGCTCTCTTCACCTCTTGTATCATTTATTGATTGCTTTATATGTTACTCTTTATGTCCAATGTATGAAACCCACTTATTGCATTAAGACTTTCAAGAAATATATGCTACTTATAAAATAAATTCAACAGAGGCTGGAACTGAAGATCTACGATTAATCTCTATATAATGTGTATTCACTACTGCATATAAGTAAAAAACATTACTTTAGTCCAGGCTACATGAAGTAAGTGTGTATATGTAGAATACTAGTTTATTTCACATTTGGGGTCTAGCTGGTAATACCAATCCAGAAATCTGGTAAAAGAGTTTAACAGCGAAAAATTGTTTGGCTACAATTTTATTGTGGTTGTTGCCTCAATAAATTATGTTTCAGTCTTTCAAGCATGTCCCTGGTTGCTAGAGTAAAATGGACCCTATCAATCAGCTGCCATACTTCCAAATGGAAAATCTGCTAAACAAAAAGCTAAATAATTAAAAAACCACAAGCAAATGAAGACCAATTGCAAATTTCTTCAGAATTCCACTTTTTTTTATCATACTAAAAGTTAATTTAAAGGAAATTCACCCCTTTGAGATGTACTTTATAAATTAAGTAAAATAAACAATATGATACTGCATGTAATGAAACACTGAATTAATATTTCTAATGAAAAAATATACACCTAACCTAAAATTAAACTAGAATTTATACCTGTCATGACCAGAGGGTAAGAACAAGGCTCCCTTTGTATGTTGCATTCCACGTTTTGCTAGTTGAATCATGTGTAAATGGCTCCATGACAGTGCCTGCACCAGAACACCAACAAGAAATGCCAGTGGTTTAACAAGGGGAATGTACCTTTTAACTTTTAGGGCAGTCCAAAGTTTTTTAAACAGTCTTAACCATTTGTCACACATATAGCTCTGCTCCTACCTGGCAGGTCTCTCAGCCTCACCCACTAGCCATGAAGGACATTCTAAGGTTCGTTTACCATGTAGTATGTGCATGCACTGGTGTGCTAAGATCAAAATTCCATCTATACTCATCTCCTGATGGAGCAGTACAAAGTGTGCTCTCTTTGCATTGCACCAGCAGGCTTAATACTACTCCACCATACTTAGGCATGCAGGGGAAATCTGTACTTAACATAGTAAAGGGCACAAAGATATACACCGGATAGTGGCAAGTGACGGCAAGTTGCATCAAGGGCAAAAACATCAATATTTTCATGTCACAATGTTCTGCTTCGTGGACTAAAAGTTCTATGCAGGATGCTGCCGATTTGACAAAATTGGAAAACTGGGCAGCAAACTGGAAAATGAGGTTCAATGTGGACAAGAGCAAAGTTATGCACTTTGGTAGAAATAATATAAACGCAAACTATCTACTGAATGGTAGTTTGTTGGGGGTATCCTTAATGGAGAAGGATCTAGGGGTTTTAGTAGATAACAAGTTGTCTAATTCCAGGCAGTGTCATTCTGTGGCTACTAAATCAAATAAAGTGCTGTCTTGTATAAAAAAGGGCATTGACTCATGGGATGAAAACATAATTTTGCCTCTTTATAGGTCCCTGGTAAGGCCTCACCTTGAGAGACGATTGCGAGGGGACATGATTACTCTGTACAAGTACATTAGAGGGGATTATAGGCAGATTAGGTTGTGTGTGGTAGGTTTACTTAGAAGGGTTGAACTTGATAGACTCTGGTCTTTTTTCAACCCTATGCAACTATGTAACTTTGACTACACTATACACCATATATAGAGATTGTTAAATTTTTCATAAATTTACTACCTTCTTTCTTGGAAAACCAGATACATGTGTTAAAGTGCCCATGCTTATTACTTTCTGCTAATTCAGATTCCTTTGACTAAATAGGCAGTTGGCCTGTGTATGGCACCCACTACTGATATTTAATTATGAACAAGTGTATATAAGCCTGATATCAGAATCGAAAATCCAGTCAACAGAGAGCTACTCTGTGAACTGCAGGTACATTTAGAATAATACAATATCTTGGCAAAGTTCTATTTGTTTGGTGGTCTGGAATAAAAGCGGATCCTTGCATGTAGTTCACAATATGCTGCCAATATAGACACTACTATGCAATCAACTGGTTTATCAAACCTACTTCACTAAAAAGCCTTTTGACAGTTTAAAATAAATTATTACAATGCCAACAGATTTACAGACCTCATTATTTAGGTGCCTTCTATAACATAATTTGAGGGATGACACTTGAACAGCTTGTTCTAGTGAGTGCCATCTGTCAGGGAGAGTGTTAAAATTAACTGTCATATGATGAGGCCCTTTTAGTGATAAATTACACTGAAGAGCCATGTGGATGAAGAGGTAAATATTTCTGATAAATATGAGGTCAGTGTTTAAGTGCAGAAGCAAAAGCAGGCCTCACAACTGGGTCTGCAAACATTTTTTCTTCTTTCTAATGTGATCTTTATCTTCCTCTTTAATCATACCATACTGGTCACACAATGATCTGCTTATATTAGCCCTTAGCCATATATTAGACTATCATTTCCTCCTACTGATCAAAGTATAATTTAGTTTAAAGTATGTGTCATTCACATCAACAGTAATTAAAACATTAGTCATTAAAAGCACTAAAGGGGGGTTAATATTCATGAACATTGTGTAATTTGTTGCTTAGCTGGAATTCCGTGTTTAAAAAATTCTGTATTTTTAGACAAAGCAGGTTTTTCTGACCACTGATGGGCTTATTTGTATTGCATGTGCTCTGTATCTGTATTTAGCTTTTCAAGAGT
This sequence comes from Xenopus tropicalis, assembly GCF_000004195.4. Lineage (NCBI taxonomy): Eukaryota > Metazoa > Chordata > Amphibia > Anura > Pipidae > Xenopus > Xenopus tropicalis. The sequence continues at coordinate 63,203,342 of NC_030683.2, forward strand.
AAGATTAAAAGATCATATGACCAATCCCAGATGACTCTAATAAAACAAAAGGGTTGCACTTGTTGTATTTTAGTTAAATGCAATTTGTTTGAAGTTAGTGTAGCCCAACAATTTGTTTATTAAAAATGCCACTGTTTTCTCAGATAATATGCTAACCAATTTCTTAGACTTTTTCTGGATAAACTGATAAACTAAAAAAAAATACAAACAATATACAATGCAGTCACAACTTCTTGGCAAGGCAAAAGAGTTGTTGAGGTGCAAAGTCACTCAGTGGATCTTTCCACTGATATGCCCACCTTATATCAAAGTGATCCAGTCAGATTACAACGATGGGAATAGGAGCCATTTGAGTGAGGACCACACCAGTGAGCCAATGTGTTCCCCAGTCTGATGGGAAAATTAAACCTGCCCAATTGTCACCTGGGCAATTTTTAATCAGGGGTCTTCATACATGGGCAGTTTAGATGCCAAATCAGTCTGACTGACTCCAATCAGCAGCTTAAGTCTGCCCACGTCTGGCCACCTTTACATGTAGACATCTTTCCCATGGTGATGTAATGAAAATAGAGCTTTGTTTACTATGCTCTAATAATGTTTGAAAATTCTAGGCAAAATATTTTATCAGTAGGTACAGAATATCCATAGGCCCCTTATTTTACAGCAAAAGTTCCAATGCCCATAGTTACAATGCTTTTTTTTCTACAGCAGTGCTGTCCAACTTCTGTGATGCAGAGGGCCGGAATTTCTCTAGCATACATAGTGGAGGGCCGCTAATGGAAGCCAGTTTAACCACTCCCCTTTTAAACCACACCCACTTTAAACCACACCCATGTTATCACAAGAGCTTTTAAGACTATGCCCACATTAACGGTGGTAGTGCAGCATAAACCCAAAAGGTTGGTGCTCACTGTGGGGATATCACCCATCATTCATATGTGAAAAAAATATATTATGTCATATTAAGACATACCTTTACATCTATATGCCTCCTACTCCCCTGTAGATAGCACAGCAACCCCCAGCTCATACTTACACACCTTAGGGACCATTTAATGGCTATATCCAACTGCTAACAAATCCCCAGAACAAACCCCTGCCAGGTTCACCTCCCACAGACAGCATAGCGCAGGCACGGTATGGCACACACAGGCAGCATAGGGCAGGAACAGTATGGCACACACAGGTAGCATAGGGCAGGCAGAGTTTGGCACACACAGGCAGCATAGGGCAGGCAGAGTATGGCACACAGGCAGCATAGGGCAGGAACAGTATGGCACACACAGGTAGCATAGAGCAGGAACAGTATGGCACACACAGGTAGCATAGGGCAGGCAGAGTTTGGCACACACAGGCAGCTTAGGGCAGGAACAGTATGGCACACACAGGTAGCATAGGGCAGGCAGAGTTTGGCACAAACAGGCAGCATAGGGCAGGCAGAGTATGGCACACACTGGCAGTATTTTTCCTGCACTATGCTGCCTGTGTGTGCCATACTCTGTCTGCCCTATGCTACCTGTGTGTGCCATACTCTGCCTGCCCTATGCTACCTGTGTGTGCCATACTCTTCCTGCCCTACTCCACCTGTGTGTGCCATACTCTCCCTGCCGTACCCCTCCTGCCGTATGCTGCTGTGTGTGCCATACTCTGCCTGCCCTATGCTGTCTGTGTGTGCCATACTCTGCCTGCCTGCATGTGCCATACACACAGCCAGTATAGGGCAGGTAGTACACACAATTGTGTACACACAATACACACAATGCTGGCACTACTCCTACAGTCAGAGGTGTGAACAGGTAGACAATGTGGGTGATTACAGCCTGAGCCTGAGGTGTGAACACTGCAGGGGATGAACAATGCAGAAACTAAAAGGTGTGAACAACACGGGATTACATTTTTAAACAATACAGGGGGATTGCAGTCTGAATCTGAGGTGTGAGCCATGCAGGGGGCCAGTTAATCTCAATTCTGATTCCATTTAAAGCTTACACAAAGGTAAGCCATCAAAGCAGCCAGACAGGTGGGGGGCCACACAGAGGGGGCCCGCGGGCCACCAGTTGGACAGCACTGTTCTACAGTATGTGCATACATTTAATATGCCCTGAATGACTTTAAATATACAAATGGAGCTTAAGGTATTGCAATATGTTTAACATTTTCATAACTAACAGACATTTCACTAAACAGTAGATCCATTTTCTGAAATACATGGAGTCTCATTGTAAATTGTAAAAAAAGTGCTCTCAAGCCTGTTTTATTTATTTTTGTCTCCCACCTTGATATACCTATGTGACTTTCAAGATAAGCAAAACTTTAAAATTGGGGCCATCTGCCACAACATTTAGTCATCAATAGCAGTGCATAGTATACAATGGAGTCCTTGTACTGGCAGGGGGCCATCTAATTTCTGACCCTATTAAGTTCCATTATGGAGTCGAAACTTATCTTGCTGGCCTATGCTACCTCATTCCTTTCAAAATTAGTTTAACTTAACTAGCTGGTCTAACTTCATTATCATGCAAATCGTTTTCTGGTTTACACCTACACTTAAAGGGCAAGGAAAGGCAAAGATAGAAAATGAGGAGTGCATTGCGGCAGAGGCCAAAACTAACCCCAAAAAGTTTTTTAGTATATTAATAGTAAAAAGATGCAGGTTGAGGGTGTGGCCCCATTGAGTTATAGTAACAATATGGTTACAGCGGACACAGAAAAGGCAGATGGGCTTAAAGGGAAACGAAACGAATCACTTGGGGGTGCCAAAATGTTAGGCACCCCCAAGTGACTTTAACTGCTTACCTCGTACCCCGGGCTGGTGCCCCTGTTCGGAGAAAACAGCACCAGCCCAGGGCACCTGGAGCGGAGCGCTTCCTCCTTCCGGCTTCCGCTTTCTAAAATGCCGGTGGCCGGGCATGCACAGTAGAGCGAAAAAGCCGACTTTAATGTTTAAGTTCGGCTTTTCACTCTACTGCGCATGCACGTGCAGCGAATCACAAAGGAGGAAGCGCTGCAGCTACCCCGAGCTGGTGCTGTTCTCTACGAACAGGGGCACCAGCCCGGGGTAAAAGGTAGGCGGTTAAAGTCACTTGGGGGTGCCTAACATTTTGGCACCCACAAGTGACTTTGACTTTTTGTATCCTTTAAGCTACTAGACATGGTCACTCAGGCACCTGATGTCAAACTACTCCCTTAACCAAAGAGGCATTTGGCATCTCCATCTTCCCTTTTACTTTTATGGGAAATCACCTCCCCCTGGTTGACACTGGGGAACTTCCCATTACTGGGGATTAGCGGTACAAAATTATAAACTTGCTTAATGGACTCCTGCTAACAAAACAGTCACAACTAAAGGGTGAAGTGGGTGGGTGTCTATACTGGTAATTTAACACAAGGATCCAAACATGCAGCAGCCTCAGTTTCCCTGGTTGCCCTGTGTATCTCAAGAAATAGCAAAATCCATTCATTTTGTATGATTAGTACCATAGGCAAAAAGTATGTTCAGTAAAAAGCCCTTTTCAATGAACTTGTGATTAACAAGGGGCATACAGCCCCTTTAGGAAACCTAACATTAACTTGTTCTACTGTACTCGCTGTTTTCTGTGAGTTCTATTTAATATAACCCTTTCCAGTAAAATGTCCATACTGAACTGAATTTCAGTTGAAGGTATTTACTACTTTTAAATACCTTGCAGTGAGTGAGTGTGAGCAGCCCTGTGTTCAGGAAGTTTAAGAAACCCAATGAGCAGAATAATGTAATGCAAATACTGGATAATGTATTCAACATGCCCCCCAGGGCATGTGCAAGTGCTTCTGCTTTATGTAATTCTTTCCAGCCCAACAAACAGATTAAATTCCTAGACGTGACTATGAAAATATTGAAACATTATTTGTGACTCTTCAGAAAAGCTTTGTGAAAACCAGGCCACAAGGGCATGACATAGGGTATGGAGGGAACATATAATACAATTAATTAGATTAATTATTGGTTACTTCCACGTCTTTTTCCCAGCCCCGGGCAGAAACTGAGAGGTTCAAATTTAACAAATTAAAAAAAATATGTGTGTGGTGAGGGGGATGTGGTGAGAGCAAAGTAAGTAAGCGTGAGACAAGCATATATATACAGTACCAACCAAAATTTCTGGTTAGTATAGTAACATCAGTAACAGATTCTTTTCACCTTTGCAGCTGCATGCAAAAACAACTGAATTAAAGTGTAAACAGTTTTAGAATAAAATTAAATTGTATCACACCTGTGAAGCAGTGGCTTGATGAATGCTGTTCTTAAAGCTGAATGTATAAACAGCTGCCAGCCAATGGCACATGTACAAAAATGCACTGTGTACATTTCATGTTATTGTATCAACACTTTTGTTGCTGCAAAATGAAGTACAGGAGGGCAGAATAATAAGACTGATGAACTGGAAAGATTTTATTAGCAAATATATTTATTTTGTAAATAAAGAAAAGTTCAGTTTTTGCCTGAAGTGTTACTGCCACGGAAGGGATCTGTCACCAGTGATGTGCAAATGTGACAAACCACAGGCAGATAAAAGTATTTACTGTCAAAACAGTGTACTGCACTCAATACAAATGTAGCAGATAGAACCCAAAAAAAAAGTTTTTTGGTGACTTTCTCCAGGTTTCTGTAGGCCCCCACTGCATTTAAATATAGCTTTTGTAGATCATCTTTTCCGATTTTTGGGATTTTTTGTGAGATTCTTTTATATCATTTTGAATATTGATTTAAAAAAAATATTTCGACCAAATTTAAGACAGTAGAAAAAAAGTGATCATATTTTATATAATTTTGAATATTGATTGAAAAAATTCTTTAGACCAAATTTAAGACAGTAGTAAAAAACTTCATATTTTTGTTTTAAATGTATGCATTACTGCAGCACACTACATTATTAATTAACTGTTTAGAACCTTGTTTCATAAGTAAGTAGTTGATGGCTACAGTTTGATCAGCATGTACATGTAAGGAATGTTTGGTACATGAGGTTTTCCAAATAAGTTGTGGTTATTTAGATCACCATATCTTAAGTCTATTAAAACCATTTAAACCTAACAGGATAGTTTTTACCACCATGGATTTATGTAATTAATTTACCATAAAGTACAATGTAATGGGTTCCCTTCATCATTTTTCTGTTAGTATGCAGAGGCCTAGACAAATCTGCTGTCAATCCCAGCAACAAGCAAAACTGCTGTTGAACCATCAAGTTTATACAGATCATTAGGCACAACATGGACTGGAACCACTGACAAACTCAAGGCAGACTTTTTGAACTGATCAAACACAAGCTATCCAAACTAAGAGCTGCTGGTTCTCTAAATGTACGCTTTGCGCTGTACTCTTGTGGCTCCCAGGCTTCCTGCAGTCCTGAGAATAGTGGTTAGCAGCACCTGTAGGTGCCGGTTGTCATTTGGGTTTTTTAGTATAGATATAATGCTTTTTTACTAATAAGTTTTATTATGTACTGTACTGCACTGGTGCAAACAATTAAATTCCCAGTTTTTTTTCCCACTAACAGATGGGTTACTAAATACTTTTGTGTGTTCACAAAGCTTTATTATATTTTCACAAAGAAAAAGTTGTTTGCTTTTACATATTTTTTCTGTTGATGACTTTTATTACATTTCCAATATGTTGCAAAGCTTTAATTATAGATCTTGGCAAACATCTCTGTGCAAATGCTTCTAGTATCCTTTAACCATACCAAATAACTGGAAAATAGAATGGCTCTCCCCCATACACTTGATTTCTTACCCAATATTTTCAATTCTAACAATGTACAAACTTTTTCATGACCTAAATAATTGTTTACTGTTCATGTCAGACTGGCTTCTTTAAACTATAAACAGGAATTTATCTGTGCTGACAGGTGATATTCAAAGCCAAGAGGTTTTGCTTTGTTTTTACTGGAATCAGAACAGATGACTGTTCCAAAAAATATCATGTCTGACCAAGAAATATCTGGAACAGACCATGTAAGGGGTATGCTATGTGGTTACCATATTTCACAAGAAATATAGTCGCTTCTTAGAGGCTAAATATGGTCTGTGTATGCTTTAGCACTAGAGTAAAGGTTAAAGAAAAAAAATATAGCAACACCTGCTAAATACCAATTCCAGTTTCCTGCATGCTGACATAAAGCATGCAGCTAATAAACGTTGTTAGTATAATAATTATTATTATAATATTTATTATCCATAGCCTGTTACCCAGAAAGCTCTAAATTAAGGAAAGGCTATATTTTCTAGACTCCGTGTTAATCAATTACAGTTTTTAATAATGATTTCCATTTACTCTGTAATAGTAAAACAGTAATTTGTACTTGATCCCAATTAAAATATACTTGATCCTTATTTGTGGCAAAAGAATCCTATTGGGTTTATTTATGTTTAAATGATTTTTAGGAGACTTAAAGGAAAAGTCTCTCGGAAGAATACTTCAGGGCACGGCATGAGCCTGCACAGCTTCCTCCTCCCTTCATCCCACCTCCCTTAATCCTCCTCCCCTCAGCAGCAAATGTCAAGGCAGCAGGAGAGGTGCAGGCCGGGAAGCGATGTCAGACCAAGCTAAAATGTCAGCTGCTATCTTTAAAGTGGACCTGTCACCCAGGCATAAAAAGCTGTATAATAAAAGTCCTTTTTAAATTAAACATGAAACCCAAACTCGTTTTTTTATTAGCACATTCATACCCATTATAAAAGCATTTAAAAATCCCAGCTTCAATCATATATTGCCTGCCCCGCCTCTATGCCTAAGAAATAGAGGCGGGGCAGACAGTTACTTTCACTTTGAATTCAGAACTTCTTAGATGTTGCTGCACTTCTCATATTCCCCCTCCCTTCTCACCATCTAATTTTGTAACCAGTGCATAGGCATGAGCATCAGGTCCCCCCATACTGGCACAGAAACAACATTTTGGCAAAATGCAAAGCATGCCGTAATAACTTCTATAAGTTACTGACTGCATAGCGAGTGTGGGAGCTGCTAAGCAAGTGTTGCATGTGATCTAAGTGTTGCATGTGAATTAAGTGTTTAGCAGGCGTTAAAAACAAAAAGGCATTTGGGGTTTACTGTGCATGCTGGGAGTGCTGGGTGAAAGGAGAAAGTAAGTGCAATTAACTAACTAACTGCTGTGTGATTTCTAAGTGCTACCTGGCTGACTGAGCCTACTAATTAAGGGGGAGGAGTAAATCTGGTAAATTCTCACCAGGCGCTGGGCTGTTTGAACCTCTATAAGTTACTGACTGCAAAGTGAGTATGGGAGCTGCTAAGCGAGTGTTGCATGTGATCTAAGTGTTGCATGTGAATTAAGTGTTAAGCAGGCGTTAAAAACAAAAAGGCATTTAAATCTAAAAAGGCACTATAAGAGGGATTGCACTCGGGAGACTGTAACTACCCAGTGGCAATATGAGTTCCAGTATGATTGCCAGTGTTACTCAGTGTGTATCTTGTCGCATGTATGTGGTCCTGGAGCAGCAGTTCCATGCAGCATTTACTTGTGAGAGATGCAGGTGGGTTTTCCTCTTGGAATCTGAGGTGCAGAATCTAAGGGGGGAACTGGCAGATCTGAGGGCAGCTGCAAACATGGGGGAGAACAGGAGGCTCACTGAGCATCCACTGGCAGAGCCGGTGTAGTGGGGGGTGGAGAAGGGACAGTGGAGGTTATAGAGGGAGACAAATTTGTGACAGTTAAGAGGGGCAGTAGGGGACGGAAGGGTAGGGGGGCTGGTTCACAGCTTGTACAAACCAGCAGATTTGCCGCTTTAGGTGAAGATGCTGGGGAAGACAGCTCTGAGCTAGCATGTATGGAGCAGGCTGACTCTCAGAGCACCCTGGGAGCCGGCACCTCTAATACAGGTGGGGGGAATAGTGCTAAGAAGGGAAGGCAGGCTATAGTTGTAGGGGATTCAATTATTAGAAAGGTGGATAGGGTAATTTGTCGCAAAGACCCTACATGCCGAACTGTGTGTTGCTTGCCTGGTGCTAGGGTTCGGCATGTGGTGGAACGAGTGGACAAATTGTTGGGAGGGGCTGGGGAAGACCCGACGCTCTTGGTACACATAGGTACCAATGACAAAGTTAGAGGAGTGGGGGAAGTTCTCAAGAACAATTTTAAAAAGCTAGGCAAGAAGTTGAGGGCGAGGACTTCCAAGGTAATTTTCTCAGAGATATTACCTGTGCCACGAGCAACATTAAGAAGGCAGAGGGAGCTTAGGGAGATTAATGCGTGTCTGAGAGATTGGTGCAGGGAAGAGGGCTTTGGGTTTCTGGAGAACTGGGCTGATTTCTCAATTGGCTACAAGCTCCTTGCCAGGGATGGGCTGCACCTCAATGATGATGGGGCAGCTGCTTTGGGGGAAAAGATGGCTAGATGGGGTGGTGGGTGCAGCGGGTAATTCTGTGGTAGACAGGATAGATGAGGTAGTGGGCATAGTAAGGGAAAATGGGGGAGGAGACTTGCTTCCAGATACAGATACATAAGTTGTTTACAAGTCATTCTCACGCCAGTACCTGTATTAAATGTATGTTTACCAATGCAAGGAGTCTGACTGGTAAAAAGGAAGAGCTGGAGGTACTGGCATTGGAGCAGAAATATGACGCGATTGCCATTGCTGAAACTTGGTTGAACGAGTCGCATGACTGGGCAATTAATATTGGGGGTTATACATTGTTTCGGAGGGACAGGGGCAATAGAAAAGGAGGAGGAGTATGTCTGTTCATTAGGCAGCGATTAAAAGCAAATATTAAAGAGAAAGTGATGGGGGTAACAGAGGGAGCTGAATCCTTATGAGTTGAGCTTCTCACAGATAGTAAAGAATCTACCAAATTAATTGTAGTGACCATAATGTTATTTTATTTGATGTTTGGTGCAGGAAAAAAAATTACACGGGGGCAACAAAGACACTGAATTTTAGAAAAGCAAATTTTTAGCTCCTTAAGGGCAGCGCTTCAGGGCATAGATTGGGGCATTATGTTTTCTGATAAACACACAGAGCAGAAATGGCTGTCATTTAAAATGATATTAAATCATTACTGTTCTCAATTTTTTCCATTAATAAGAAAAAGCAGAAGTGTTAAGAATCACCCTATGTGGCTTAACACTGAGGTAAAGAAGTTAATAGGGAAAAAAAAGCTTTTAAGAAATATAAGTCAGAGGGGACAGTAGCTGCGTTTAATGAATATACACACTATAACAAGTGTTGTAAAACAGCAATCCGGAAGGCAAAGATAGAAAATGAGGAGCGCATCGTGGCCAAGACTAATCCCAAATGTTTTTTAAGTATATTAATAGTAAAAAGATGCAGGTTGAGGGTGTGGCCCCATTGAGTTATAGTAACAATATGGTTACAGAGGATACAGAAAAGGCAGATGTGCTTAACCAGTTCTTTTCTTCTGTGTATACAGTAGAGGAGCCAGTGGGCCAAGTCCCACCCAATAGCTGCACTGTTGCCTCAGCTCCAACTACACAGTAATTGACACAGTATATGGTGCTTAACCCTTTAAGTGCCAGCCGAATTCGTCATTTCGGTTCCCCCCAGTGCCAGACGTTTTTTAAGCATTTTGTACTCATTCACTTTAACAATGTTTTTTGGTAGGAAAACCTCCACGAAACTAGGGAAATTATATATCGTTTTTTTCGTCACTAATTGGGCTTCGACATACATACCAAATTTTATAACTTTTCTGGAGATATGATGTGTATTTTGGGTGAAATATGTAAAAAAAAAATAAAATTATGAAAAATTTCTGTATATTTTGAGGTTTTTTTCCATAGAAAAGTTAATTTTACTCACTTTTTTTTATTGTTTGTAAAAGCCCTGATACTCCCAATTCCAACGATACCAAATATGTGGTGGTACCCCACAGTTCCTGTCCAGAAGTAACCCCCAAACTAAGGCAATACTTAGTACAATATCACACCAGAACAAAGCAGAAAAGCGCTTGTAACAGTTAATGCAGCATAACTTATATGTAAATCTAAAATATCCCCTCATGTTTGGTATCTTTAGAAACTACAGACCTTCAGGTTTCTAGGTGCAATGTAGTTTTCACTCAAAAGCCAAATACCTTTTGTCAGTGCATTGTGAAATTTGGAACTTTTTATGACATTTTTTTTTTTTTTCTAAAACGTAAACTTGGACGCATGATCAAATGTGGATTTGACAAAAAAAAATCTCATAAAAATTTTCTAACAAAGGCATATTTGAAAGACAAACTTCTCCTGAATAAAATGATGCCCCATATGTATGGGTGCACATAAAGACATGGGCACCAAACACTCCAAAGCAGGGGCAATGCACAAGGGCAATTACAGCTAAAAATGTGGGGGCTGCGCTCTATGTGCACTTCCTGCAGTTTTTCAGTGTTAACCCCCCCTACCTGTGAAATAACCCCCACAAACTATATATTTCTGAAAAGTGCACACCTTCAGCTATTCAGAGACACCACTCTTCTCTTTCTACATGGAAAATTGTGGCCGCAGTCCCTTGCAGAAGTCAGCGCTTTGGTCAGAAATCAAGGAAAAACCAGATAAAAAACCTAGATTTCTCCCCAAAATCTCCATGGCAACTACCAAAAACTTACTAACCATCAATCTGCAAGTTCCCCTGAATAAAACGATACCCCATATGTATGGGTGCACATAAAGACGTGGCCACCAAATGCCCCAAAACAGGGGCAATGCATAAGGGCAATTTCAGTTGAAATTTTGGGGGCTGCGCTCTATGTGCACTACCTGCAGTTTTTCAGTGTTAACCCCCCCTACCTGTGAGATAACCCCCACAATCTATATATTTACGAAAAGTGCAAACCTTCAGCTATTCAGAGACACCACTCTTCTCTTTCTACATGGAAAATTGTGGCCGCAGTCCCTTGCAGAAGTCAGCGCTTTGGTCAGAAATCAAGGAAAAACTAGATACAAACCTAGATTTCTCCCCAAAATCTCCATGGCAACTACCAAAAACTTACTAACCATCAATCTGCAAGTTCCCCTGAATAAAACGATACCCCATATGTATGGGTGCACATAAAGACGTGGCCACCAAATGCCCCAAAACAGGGGCAATGCATAAGGGCAATTTCAGTTGAAATTTTGGGGGCTGCGCTCTATGTGCACTACCTGCAGTTTTTCAGTGTTAACCCCCCCTACCTGTGAAATAACCCCCGCAAACTATATATTTCTGAAAAGTGCACACCTTCAGCTATTCAGAGACGCCACTCTCCTCTTTCTACATGGAAAATTGTGGCCGCAGTCCCTTGCAGAAGTTAGCGCTTTGGTCAGAAATCAAGGAAAAACCAGATACAAACCTAGATTTCTCCCCAAAATCTCCATGGCAACTACCAAAAACTTACTAACCATCAATCTGCAAGTTCCCCTGAATAAAACGATACCCCATATGTATGGGTGCACATAAAGACGTGGCCACCAAATGCCCCAAAACAGGGGCAATGCATAAGGGGAATTTCAGTTGAAATTTTGGGGGCTGCGCTCTATGTGCACTACCTGCAGTTTTTCAGTGATAACCCCCCCTACCTGTGAGATACCCCCACAATCTATATATTTACGAAAAGTGCACACCTTCAGCTATTCAGAGACACCACTCTTCTCTTTCTACATGGAAAATTGTGGCCGCAGTCCCTTGCAGAAGTCAGCGCTTTGGTCAGAAATCAAGGAAAAACCAGATACAACACTAGATTTTGGTCAGAAATCAAGGAAAAACCAGATAAAAAACCTAGATTTCTCCCCAAAATCTCCATGGCAACTACCAAAAACTTACTAACCATCAATCTGCAAGTTCCCCTGAATAAAACGATACCCCATATGTATGGGTGCACATAAAGACGTGGCCACCAAATGCCCCAAAACAGGGGCAATGCATAAGGGCAATTTCAGTTGAAATTTTGGGGGCTGCGCTCTATGTGCACTACCTGCAGTTTTTCATTGTTAACCCCCCCTACCTGTGAGATAACCCCCACAATCTATATATTTACGAAAAGTGCAAACCTTCAGCTATTCAGAGACACCACTCTTCTCTTTCTACATGGAAAATTGTGGCCGCAGTCCCTTGCAGAAGTCAGCGCTTTGGTCAGAAATCAAGGAAAAACTAGATACAAACCTAGATTTCTCCCCAAAATCTCCATGGCAACTACCAAAAACTTACTAACCATCAATCTGCAAGTTCCCCTGAATAAAACGATACCCCATATGTATGGGTGCACATAAAGACGTGGCCACCAAATGCCCCAAAACAGGGGCAATGCATAAGGGGAATTTCAGTTGAAATTTTGGGGGCTGCGCTCTATGTGCACTACCTGCAGTTTTTCAGTGATAACCCCCCCTACCTGTGAGATACCCCCACAATCTATATATTTACGAAAAGTGCACACCTTCAGCTATTCAGAGACACCACTCTTCTCTTTCTACATGGAAAATTGTGGCCGCAGTCCCTTGCAGAAGTCAGCGCTTTGGTCAGAAATCAAGGAAAAACCAGATACAACACTAGATTTTGGTCAGAAATCAAGGAAAAACCAGATAAAAAACCTAGATTTCTCCCCAAAATCTCCATGGCAACTACCAAAAACTTACTAACCATCAATCTGCAAGTTCCCCTGAATAAAACGATACCCCATATGTATGGGTGCACATAAAGACGTGGCCACCAAATGCCCCAAAACAGGGGCAATGCATAAGGGCAATTTCAGTTGAAATTTTGGGGGCTGCGCTCTATGTGCACTACCTGCAGTTTTTCATTGTTAACCCCCCCTACCTGTGAGATAACCCCCACAATCTATATATTTACGAAAAGTGCAAACCTTCAGCTATTCAGAGACACCACTCTTCTCTTTCTACATGGAAAATTGTGGCCGCAGTCCCTTGCAGAAGTCAGCGCTTTGGTCAGAAATCAAGGAAAAACCAGATACAACACTAGATTTTGGTCAGAAATCAAGGAAAAACCAGATAAAAACCTAGATTTCTCCCCAAAATCTCCATGGCAACTACCAAAAACTTACTAAACCTCAATTTGCAAGTTCCCCTGAATAAAACGATACCCCATATGTATGGGTGCACATAAAGACGTGGCCACCAAATGCCCCCAAACAGGGGCAATGCATAAGGGGGGGCTGTGCTCTATCTGCAGTTATTTAGTCTAAACACCCCCATACCTGTGAAATAACCCCCGCAAACTATATATTTCTGAAAAGTGCACACCTTCAGCTATTCAGAGACGCCACTCTTCTCTTTCTACATGGAAAATTGTGGCCGCAGTCCCTTGCAGAAGTTAGCGCTTTGGTCAGAAATCAAGGAAAAACCAGATACAAACCTAGATTTCTCCCCAAAATCTCCATGGCAACTACCAAAAACTTACTAACCATCAATCTGCAAGTTCCCCTGAATAAAACGATACCCCATATGTATGGGTGCACATAAAGACGTGGCCACCAAATGCCCCAAAACAGGGGCAATGCATAAGGGGAATTTCAGTTGAAATTTTGGGGGCTGCGCTCTATGTGCACTACCTGCAGTTTTTCAGTGATAACCCCCCCTACCTGTGAGATACCCCCACAATCTATATATTTACGAAAAGTGCACACCTTCAGCTATTCAGAGACACCACTCTTCTCTTTCTACATGGAAAATTGTGGCCGCAGTCCCTTGCAGAAGTCAGCGCTTTGGTCAGAAATCAAGGAAAAACCAGATACAACCCTAGATTTTGGTCAGAAATCAAGGAAAAACCAGATAAAAACCTAGATTTCTCCCCAAAATCTCCATGGCAACTACCAAAAACTTACTAAACCTCAATTTGCAAGTTCCCCTGAATAAAACGATACCCCATATGTATGGGTGCACATAAAGACGTGGCCACCAAATGCCCCCAAACAGGGGCAATGCATAAGGGGGGGCTGTGCTCTATCTGCAGTTATTTAGTCTAAACACCCCCATACCTGTGAAATAACCCCCGCAAACTATATATTTCTGAAAAGTGCACACCTTCAGCTATTCAGAGACGCCACTCTCCTCTTTCTACATGGAAAATTGTGGCCGCAGTCCCTTGCAGAAGTTAGCGCTTTGGTCAGAAATCAAGGAAAAACCAGATACAAACCTAGATTTCTCCCCAAAATCTCCATGGCAACTACCAAAAACTTACTAACCATCAATCTGCAAGTTCCCCTGAATAAAACGATACCCCATATGTATGGGTGCACATAAAGACGTGGCCACCAAATGCCCCCAAACAGGGGCAATGCATAAGGGCAATTTCAGTTGAAATTTTGGGGGCTGCGCTCTATGTGCACTACCTGCAGTTTTTCAGTGTTAACCCCCCCTACCTGTGAGATAACCCCCACAATCTATATATTTACGAAAAGTGCACACCTTCAGCTATTCAGAGACGCCACTCTTCTCTTTCTACATGGAAAATTGTGGCCGTAGTCCCTTGCAGAAGTCAGTGCTTTGGTCAGAAATCAAGGAAAAACCAGATACAAACCTAGATTTTGGTCAGAAATCAAGGAAAAACCAGATAAAAAACCTAGATTTCTCCCCAAAATCTCCATGGCAACTACCAAAAACTTACTAAACCTCAATTTGCAAGTTCCCCTGAATAAAACGATACCCCATATGTATGGGTGCACATAAAGACGTGGCCACCAAATGCCCCCAAACAGGGGCAATGCATAAGGGGAATTTCAGTTGAAATTTTGGGGGCTGCGCTCTATGTGCACTACCTGCAGTTTTTCACTGTTAACCCCCCCTACCTGTGAGATAACCCCCACAATCTATATATTTACGAAAAGTGCACACCTTCAGCTATTCAGAGACGCCACTCTTCTCTTTCTACATGGAAAATTGTGGCCGCAGTCCCTTGCAGAAGTCAGCGCTTTGGTCAGAAATCAAGGAAAAACCAGATAAAAAACCTAGATTTCTCCCCAAAATCTCCATGGCAACTACCAAAAACTTACTAACCATCAATCTGCAAGTTCCCCTGAATAAAACGATACCTATGTCTGGTTGCACATAAGTACATGGCCGCCAAACCTGAAAATGCATAATATTGGGGCTGCACTCTATGCACCCCTTTTTTTTTGCCTGCACCCGAATGAATGGGATACGCTCGGGTGCAGGCACATGTAGCCGATATACGCATGAAAACGCGTGAGAATGCAAAGTCTCGCGTTTTCATGCGTATATCGGCTACACGTGCCTGCACCCGAGCGTATCCCATTCATTCGGGTGCAGGAACAAGTAGCAGGCGTAGGGCTGAATTTTCGGCAAGCGTTTTTCCACTTGCTGAAAAAATCAGCCCTACGCCTCGTGTGGCATCAGCCTAACCCTTGGCAATAGAAACTACCAGAACAATCTTAGCACCTCTGGACCTTTCTAGAACAACTGAAATCAAATGGAATAAAACCACTAAAAGCAATCAAAGAACAATAGTTGCAATGAAATCGGTAAGAGCCCTGGATCCACCAATGTCACTGCAAAAGCAACCTTTTTGGGGGCACTAAACACACAATAAAGAACAATGCAAAGATAAAACACCGTAAAATCCAATAAAACCACCTAAACCAACAGAAGAACAATAATTGCAATGAAATCGGTGGTCAGAGCCCTGGATCCACCAACGTCACTGCAAATTCAGCACCCAATAGCAATACAAAAAGTTACAGTGCAATAGAATAATTCAAAAACAGAAATCAATTATGAAAATGCCAAAAAAACACTAAAATGCAACCAAATAAATCAGATAATTATAGAGCAAGATCAGAAATAAAGTTTTAGTAAAAAAAAGACTGCCAAAGAAAGCAAAGACAGAAAGAAAAGAAAAGAAAGAAAGAAAAAAAAAAAAAAAAAAAAAAAAAAATTTTTTAGACAGTTGAGATAGAAATAAGCAAAATAAACAGTGGTAGAGAGTTGTAGTTCAGCTTACCCAAGGCAGGCAGACGATCAGGGGCGATCAGGGGCGATCAATCCAGCAGGAAGGCAGCAGGGGAGCTCCATCTCGTCCGAAGTGCGCAGCAGGAGTGAGGGAGCCGACAGTAGGCGGCGCTATTTAAAGGGACAGCAGTGGACACGTCATCAACGCGTGTCCACTGCTGTCATTGGCTGGCGACGCGATCGGTGCGGCTCGGGGACCCGGATCGGTGAGTATGTCTATGTTTGCTCGTTGCCTAGGGGGATCTGAGGGGTTTACAAGCGCTGCGCTGCTTTAAAAGCGAGCGCAGCGCTTGTAAACCCGACAGTGCCATTGGACGTAGATTCTACGTCCCATGGCACTTTGATCCCTTGGTACCTGGGACGTAGAATCTACGTCCCTTGGCACTTAAAGGGTTAAAGAGTTACACAAGATAAATGTAAACAAGGCACCAGGGCCAGATGGAATACACCCTCTGGTACTGCGAGAGCTAGGGTCAGAATTACAGTGGCCCCTATTTCTGATATTCTCAGACTCGCTTTCATCAGGTATGGTACCTAGGGATTGGAAGAAGGCGAATGTCATTCCTATATTTAAAAAGGGAGTAAGATCTCAGCCTGGCAATTATAGGCCTGTAAGTTTGACATCCGTGGTGGGCAAGTTATTTGAAGGCTTGTTAAGGGATCACATACAAAATTATGTACTGGAGAATGGCATTATGAGCAGTAATCAGCATGGCTTTATGAAGGACAGGTCATGTCAGACCAATTTAATTGCTCTTTATGATGAGTTAAGTAAGAAGCTGGACAGTGGGGATGCAGTAGATATAATCTATTTGGATTTTGCCAAAGCATTTGATACTGTTCCCCACAAACGACTGCTTTCTAAACTATGGTCTATTGGTCTTAGTGAAGTCGTTTGCACATGGATAATAAACTGACTACAGGATCAGGTACAGAGGGTGGTTGTTAATGCTACATTCTCTACTTGGAATGAGGTTCTCAGTGGGGTCCCTCAGGGTTCTGTACTGGGTCCACTTTTGTTCATAACTTGTTCATAAATGACTTGGGAGAGGGTATTACAAGCAATGTTTCAGTGTTTGCAGATGACACAAAACTCTGCAGACCAGTCAATTCTATCCAGGATGTGGCATCCTTGCAGCAGGATCTTGACCAACTGGCAATCTGGGCGGCTAAGTGACAGATGAGATTTAATGTGGATAAATGTAAGGTCATGCACCTGGGATGTAAAAATATGCAAGCCACTTATACCCTTAATGGGACTGCACTAGGCAAATCCATAATGGAGAAGGACCTTGGAGTCCTTGTAGATAATAAACTTGGCTGTAGCAAGCAATGCCACGCAGCAGCTGCAAGGGCAAACAAGGTTTTGAGCTGTATTAAAAGGGGTATAGATTCATGGGAGGAGGGGGTTATTATTCCCCTTTACAGAGCGCTGGTAAGGCCCCATCTAGAATATGCTGTTCAGTTTTGGTCTCCAGTGCTCAAAAGGGACATTATTGAGTTATAGAGGGTCCAGAGAAGGGCAACTAAGCTGGTAAAGGGTATGGAAAGTCTCATTTATGAAGAAAGACTGGGTCTGTTTACACTGGAGAAGAGGCGCTTAAGAGGTGACACGATAACTATGTATAAATATATAAGGGGATCATATAATAACCTTTCTAATGTTTTATTTACCAGTAGGTCCTTCCAACGGACACAAGGGCACCCACTCCGTTTAGAAGAAGGGAGGTTCCATTTAAATATTCGGAAAGGATTTTTTACTGTGAGAGCTGTGATGTTGTGGAATTCCCTCCCTGAATCAGTCGTGCTGGCTGATACATTATATAACTTTAAGAAGGGGCTGGATAGATTCTTAGCTAGTGAGGGAATACAGGGTTATGGGAGATAGCTCTTAGTACAAGTTGATCCAGGGACTGGTCCGATTGCCATCTTGGAGTCAGGAAGGAATTTTTTCCCCTCTGTGGCAAATTAGAGAGGCTTCAGATGAGGTTTTTTGCCTTCCTCTGGATCAACTAGTAGTTAGGCAGGTTATATATAGTCATTATGGTTGTACGTGATGGACGTATGTCTTTTTTCAACCCAACTTACTATGTAACAGTGTCCACAAAATGGTGACTTCTTGCTGCAATTGTTAATTCCAAGGTTAAAGAAAATAATAATAAAATCATTTTTATAGCATATGTGAAGTTTATTTTACTTGACACAATACAAAACAATTTGGTATTATTTCTTAGGGTGACAGGAGGTCCTCTTTAAGAAAAAGTGGGAGCTTCTAGAGCTGTTCATTCATATATGGTAAAGCATTATGTAGAATAAATATAGGGTTGCAGTATTGTGACTAATCTATTGGCAATAAATGCCTCAGTAGCTTTTCTTCTCCTTTAAAGGAGAATGCAAGTCAAAATTTAAAAAGCATACTGCCCAATAGTCCTCCTATTCTTTAGTAAAAACGCCACACTTGTGGCTCACCTAATCAAATATTTACTCAGTCACACTTACTTCACATTTTCTAGAACAGGCAGCCATCTCTAAAAAGGTATTCTCCCTTCCTTTCCCTCCTTGCTTCATACTGCACATGTGTTTCATTCCCTCCCCCCCTCCCCTCTGCCAGATCCGCTTCTGATTGGCTGGTGGGCATGTGTAGCTCAGAACAGGAGACAGGATCAAGTTACACACATGCTCAGAGAATAGGAAGGCCGCCGCTGGCAGCCTACAGGAAGGACAGAGAGATTTCAGTGATGTCACTGTAGTCTTCACACTGCTGTAGGCTGCCAGCACCATATCTCAGAGAAGCAAGCAGGGATATGGGAATTTAGATATGCAGTAAGTACTTAAAAAGAATGCCTTTAGACTTACTTTTAATTTATATTAACCTTTCCTTGTCCTTTAAGGCATGGTGATCGAAATTATGAAAAGATCCCTTATCCAGAAAACCCTGAGTTTTGAATATTCTGCATAACAAGTCCCATACCTGTATTAACACATAAAGGGCAAACCACCACATACATTTCTTTTGGGGCATATATTTTAACCAAAAATTTGCTTTGAATTTTTAGAAAGTGGCAGAGTGATGCTTCACCTATAAACTCTGCACCCTTTCTTAAGCGATGGTAGCAGACAGCTCCTCTCTTGTGATTGGGACATATCTTCCACTGCCTGGCTACACTGACATCCTCTGATACCAATGACAATAGAGGGAACTGTGGAATATGTAAATGCTATGTAAATATAAGGATAATAATAATAACATGCAAATGGGTTGCAAATGTTAAGGTGACCATACAAGGGCCCGTGTAGGGGATACAACGACTGGCCTGCCAGACTAATATCTGGCCTGAAATCGGACGGATTTTGATCAGGCAGGTTGAAAAATTCAGTCAGATTGGGGACTGTATCGGCTAGTTGATGCGGTCCCCGAACTCACTGCGTCCAATGCCCCCGTTATAATTTGATCGTTTGGCCAACATTTTCCCGATATCGCATCAGGAAGCCGATGCAGTCCCCGAACCGACTGCGCCAATTCCAGTCGTTATAATTTGATGGGGCCAAACGACCGAATTAGCCTAAATTCCCCCGATATCGCCCACCCGTAGGTGGGGATATCGGGAGAAGATCCGTTCACTTGGCGACCTTGCCAGGCGAGCAGATCTTTACGTGTATGGCCACCTTTACAGTGCCTCTGACTCTGATAAACAGGCCTTTGATTCTGATTTGTTGTTTGTGGTATTTGTTACCTTGATCTTATAAGCTGTACACAAGGTACACAGTACATGGCACCCAGACACTATATTTATATCTGGCATGGCTCCTAGGCACTGACCCTCCTCTCCCCTCCCCAGGTCTTCGCACATGCAGCAACTGAGAGCAGGGAGGGGTACCTTCCCCCTCAGCTCCCCCACCATGTACACAAATGTCTAGTGGGGGGTTGGGGGGAACATTTAGGGAGGTTTTTTCTATATAGGCAACCAAAGGCCAGCCTTCTTAAAGTTCCCCTTAGACATGTGCCCTGAGATGTCTATATGGAAAATACAGCCCTGGGAGTGATGCTATTCACACTGAATAAAAACATAATTAATTTGCAATGATATTTAATGGGTGCTCACTATTATGCTGGAATACTGGGAAGAAAATGTTATTGTAGGAATAAAACATCAACACAATTTCCATACATTCTTTAGAACTGCAAAGTGCACTTGTTTGTAAATAAACTTACTCTTGACCCCCATCCAACATCCAAAGACAAATTTCGCTCCCAATCTCACTTCCGTAACTGACTGGGTCCAAGTTAAAGGTGGCCATACACGCACCGATAATATCGTACGAAACCTCGTTTCGTACGATATTCGGTGCGTGTATGGCATGTCGGCGAGTCGACTGACATCGCAGGAAGCTGCTGATATCGGCCGACTCGCCGATCGGACCAGTTTGAAAATTTTGATTGGGCGCCATAGAAGGCGCCTGACCAAAATCTCCCTTTAGCGCTGAATCGGCAGAAGGAGGTAGAAATCCTATTGTTTCTACCTCCTTACCTGCCGATTCAGCCCTGAATGGTGTGTGGCAGATCTGACGATGTTGTATGGCCACGTGTATGGCCAGCTTAAAGGTGGCCATACACGCACCGATATTATCGTACGAAACCTCGTTTCGTACGATAATCGGTGCGTGTATGGCATGTCGGCTAGTCGACCGATATCGCAGGAAGCTGCTGATATCGGATGACTCGCCGATCGGACCAGTTTGAAAATTTTGATCGGGCACCATAGAAGGCGCCTGACCAAAATTCTCCCTTCAGCGCTGAATCGGCAGAAGGAGGTAGAAATCCTATTGTTTCTAGCTCCTTACCTGCCGATTCAGCCCTGAATGGTGTGTGGCGGATCTTACGATGTTTCGTGCGACCGATGGTCGTACGAAACATCGTCAGATCGCCACGTGTATGGCCACCTTTAGACTGTCACTGTTCTCTCTACTAATCAGCCGAGGCTGCAGAAAAGAGGCTTATCAGCAAGCTGGGGGGGGGAAATAAGGTTTATTCTAAAGTTTTGTCAGAGAGGTGATCTTCGAAGGCTAGGCATAAGAAGAATAATATGACTGACATAAGGGATAAGATTAAGAGCCAGGGGTTTGTTCCTCAGATCATGGTTTTTTAGTGATCATATGCTCAGAAATGGCACCCAGGTTATTGTGGAAGGGAGCTAGATCCCAAGATGCAATCGCAAGTGTCAAGGTCAGTCAATCAACATATGTCAAGGTAGCATTTCTGACACAAAATTTCCTTTTGTAACGATAGGGTTAGCCTCAGTGACAAGGGTTTGGCTGAGGGTGTGGAATAGTCTTATGCAGCATGGACAAGGATTTGGTGTTAAGGTGGCCATACACAGGCAATTTTAAGATGCCGATTTGAGTCCTCGATAATTTGGCAACTTATCTGGGCCCCCCCGATGGGCCTCTATGATCAGTATCTGGCAAAAGATAGGCCAGGTGTCGATTGGGCAGGTTTGATTTCCTTTCAGATAAGGGACCGCATCAGCTTGCTGCTCTAATAAAAACAGCGGGTATAGGGCCATCGGACCAAGGTGGGCATATCGGTTTTAGATCGGCAAAACAAGGTTGCCAAACGAGCAGATTTTGCCCTGTATGGACACCTATAGTTGCATATAATAATGGCAAAGGAATCCTTGGAAATGGGGGGCAAGAGCAGCCACCTTCATCTGTAACTGTTCTTGCTTTTGTTTTGATAGCTTACCTGTTCTCAAGGAATAGTAGATTCCTGGGAAAAGTAGGTAATGTTAATGTTGGAGGAAAGGAGCTTTTTGGGGGTGCCCCTATTACCAAGGACCTCCAAGGTTACTAGGATTCATTAGATCAGGGATTTTCATATGTGTCTATTTTCAAGATTTAAGTGTAATATGTTATTTATACTATTTATATAGTAATATGATTAATATTATGATGTTCTGCATCCAAAAGGTAAAATACTGTGGTATGTGCAGGTTATGTATTACAAGAGAAAAATTGTGTATTTTTAGAAAAATGGGGGAGTTGAACATGGCTTAATCATGTAAATATTCAGCTTTTTCTATAGAATAGTTTTTTTACACACTTTATTTTGTCTGCAGTCCACCAGCATGACCTTTTATTCTGACAGACACCCTTTCTTAGAAAGATGCTTTTTATCTTCAAGAACAAAGCCAGATTGAAGGGATACAGTCAATTTAAGGCTCTAGATATGTACAGTGGAAGCTCTAGCTTATCTTTCAAAGTGCGAGGGATGACAAAAGTTTTCATAAGAAAGTTAAAAGTGATAGAAACCATTTCCTTTTAGAGATGAAGAGATCTCTCCTCCATCCCTGGACCTTGGGATAAGACTGCTGTGTATGTAAAATATAACTGGCATGTTTTTAAAAGAGAGTGACCCCTAAAACAAAAATGTATCATACTGTCTGTGTATTTACATTGAGACTAGAACAAAGAAAGCAGCACCCACACACACTGGCGCTGTGCCTTGAATTCCTGTATACAAATACACTATGGATTTATAGGATGGTGTGAACCATAATTCAGTTATGTCTAATTTTATTCATGTTGTGTTAATACTTTAAACACTGTTCTTTAAACATGTGGTACTATGTAAAGGATGGACTGTTAATAACAGAACATATGTAAGTTTCCACATGGTTCATCTGTTAAAACGAGCAGCACAGTGTGAAGATTTATTGCTTTTCTATGAAAGATCACTGTGACATTCATCATTTTTCCATCTGTCTGTATATTTAACATTTCAAAAAGGTTGAGGATCAAAAAGCCTTAGGGTTCATTTACAAACCTAGTGTGCAAAGTGCAATCTTGGACTCAATTCAGTATGTTTTTAACCATAATGAAGAGTGTACCCAACTGATAGGGTTGGACAGCTGGAGCAATACTGTTGCTCAGGGTGTAGAGCAGGTCTATACAGTGTGGACAAGGATTTTAAAGGTGTTAGCCGCACATCATGATAGCAGAGGAAAACCCTTGGCAATGAAAGGGCAAGAAAAAATGTCTTTAATTATCACAAAAGCTTGTAAAAATTTTTAAGGCAAAACTGGCCTGTGGGTAAAAATGCTATATTCTAACAAGAAAAGCAATTCAACCTTTGGTAACTTTGCTACTTCATGTTATAGAGGACTTGTTAGCATGAGAAATAATTCCAAATTCTTTTCTGCTGTGTTAGTCAAGCAAAATAAACTTTACTTACACTATATAAATTATTTAAATCTTGTTTCTTTCAATCTTGGAATTCACAACCACAGCAAGCAGGCAGGCACCATTTTATGGACACTGCTGTCATGATAAGCTTTGCATCAACCCAAAATCTTGTTTATTTGCCAGAATGGGGGACCTGATGCCCATGCACTGACTACACAATTATAAGTGTATGGCCAGCTTTAGCATGCTCTTGCCCTTAGTACTAATATTTGCACAAAGTATTAAGGTGGCCATACACGGGCCAATTCTAGCTGCCGATATCAGTCCTTTAGGCTTATCTGCCCATGTATGGACATGAACGATGGGCCTGCCCGACTGACATCTGGCCTGAAATTGGCCAGATCTTGATCAGACAGGCGTGATTTTTCCATCAGATCGGGGACTGCATTGGCTCGTTTATGCAGTGCAGGCACCTATATCCTCTGTTCTAATTTGATCATTTGGCACTGAATTAGGCCGATATCGCCCACCCATAGGTGGGGATATCGGGAATAGATCCGCTCGCTTAGTGACGTCGCCAAGCAAGCGGATCCCTGTGTATGGTTAGTTTGTTGCCTTAATGAACAAGAGATAAGGGCAATATAATGGCTAAACATGAAGAATACCTTATGTAGATTTGCTGTGCAGATAAATTAGTGTGTTTTGAATAGAACTATTCTTCCAGTGTGTTTATTTTGGTTATCTCCAGTTCGAAGCATTCCAGGGGGCTTTTCTTTCAGAAAACTAACATAGATACTGTTGTTTATACAAAATTTTGTATATACCACATTAGGCTAATGACACACAGTTTTTCAGCCTAGCACATTTCAGCCAAATGAAAAGCTTTTTGATTGCCTTCCCCAGCTCCCATCGATTTAAATGACACCTTTTGGCAAGGGAAATTGTTGGCACTTTTTGTTTTGAAAAATGGTCTGCTGAGCATTTTTAGGCCAAAAAGTGATTGAGAGAGACAGGATGCAATGTTCTTTTCATGAATCTTAAAATCACCCTGTGTGTTATTATCCTACAACTCTTCTAATAATATTGGTCATCAGTGGAATGAACAAGAAACAGGAAGAAACACAGAACTAGCCATTCTACTGTTTTAGACCATGGCTACACAGAGCTGTTTAAACTCTAAATGCTAAAATACAGCTCACTCTACTCAGCCTTTCCTATGCCTGCAGTAACAGGTGCTGCCTCCACCTGTGTGCAGACATACAGAGCAGATTTTAGCATAGAAAAATGTAAATATGGATTTTTGTGTCAAAACAGCCCCATGTAACTTACTTACTGTCTAACTCTTGTTTATTATAACATTTTGGTAAGGGTCTGCAAAGTTACTGACACTAAATGCATGATAATATTGCCTGTGGACAAAGGACTTTTGCTAGGCCTGGCACTGGTTCAGCTGAATTGCTTGGGAGTGCAGAAACTGATGCTGGAAATGCTGATACTACCACCATAGTTGCCACTGCACATTATTTTGAAATTGCAGCTACAAACTAAAACCATAATGAAAAATTATAGTCTGTATTTTAATGGGATTTTTGGTTACAGGCTCAAAAGGAGCAGAATTTAAAGGGGTAGTTCGCCTTCCTTTAACGTAACTTTTAGAATAATGTAGAGAGTGCTATTCGGAGCCAATTTGCAATGGCAGTGGCGGATTTCAGATCCATGTGCCCCAAGGCCGCCCCCCATTCGCGCACAAACATCTCCCCGCCACGCTGCGCCGATGCAAGCGTGCATGCGCAGCCATTTAAACTCCCATATGGAGCAGTGGGGAGAAGTCCCCATTGCTCCGTATGGTCACTAAATGTCAAAATTTTGTTGCAGTGGGGCGGCATGCAGCCCCTACAATTGTGGCGTCGTCACAAATCCGGGCCTGTGCAATGGTCTTCATTTTGTATTATTTGCATGCTTTTAAATTATTTAGCTTTCTGTTCAGAAGCTCTTCAGTTTGGCGTTTCAGCAGTTATTTGGTTGCTAGGGTTTGATTTATCCTAGCAACCAGGTAGTGGATTAAAAGAGAGATAGGAATATGAACAAAGGAGGAACTAAACTGAAAGATAAGTAATACAAAGTAAAAATAACAATAGAATTGTAGCCTTGCACATCAATAGATTTCTGGCTGCCGTAAGGAATGAGAAGTGAAGACCAATTAAAAAGTTGCTAGGAATAGGCCATTCTACAACATACTAAAAGTTAACCTGAAGGTGAACCATCTCTTTAAAGGCTGATAAAAGCCATTAATAAAAAAAACAATACTAGAAAAGACATATTAAAGTAAGTATCCCCTTTTGTGCTATAATTCAGAGTTACTTTGCATTATATATTTGAGGCATATTAACTGTAGAAACAAAGAAAAGAATCCGGTGCTAAGAAGGATATATGCTTCACAGACTGCAGGAATAAAAAATTATTTTTAAGAATGAAATACTAAAAAGAGAAAATTAATTTAATTAGCTGAATAAATTAGCCTAAAAAGTTTCTCTTTTCAGTATTGTGCTTTTGGCTACTTTTTATAGCATTCGCTCTGCATTGCATTATATAATTTAAATGCAATAAAAAGTAAATTGTATTAACTGTACATTTTGTAAAAACACAATATGTGTTTATCAGTCCTGAAAATTACATGTACTTATTGTCGAGTGGATAAAATCCCCAAAGGTACAGAGCTCTGTGTATGTAAATGCAAGGCTTGTACTTCATCTGAATGCAGCACAATAAAAACTAAACAATTAAAGTGTTAATGCCTGAACAATTTAAATCCTTAAGGTTTAAGAAAACCTCCCTGCAGCTTTGTGAAGGTAATTATTAAACAAAACAATGCCACAAACTAAAACATACAGGGGGGTTGAAGTCATGGAATGTACTGTGTAGAACAGCAGAGACCAGATGTAAGTGGACAGAACCTGCTGCTTAGTCTTACCTCTGGATATCTTGTTTACAAAACATCCCAGCAAGCCATGATTTTTTTGAGCCCAGGTTTGATGTGTCTGAGGTTTATGGACAGCTGAATGTCCTGGTGATTGCCATGCAGTGCAGCAAGGGCTGGGCAGTGTTGGATGGCATCTGCAGGTTCCTAGGAATCTCTACAGCTGCAGGTAAGCATGATTTTAATATAATATCAGTTTTTTTTATTTAAATTAAAAATTAATTAATTCATAATTCATTATTCTAAGCAGGTGAAAAATATTGTCATTTTCTTCTTAGATCCCCCATAGACATACAGTGTAATAAGAAGACTACCTTTACCAAAGCCAGACAGGACAAAATGTACCCTTAAGGAAGTCATAGTATTGTACAAATGTTAGTAAAACATAATATTTGTATCCCTGAACAGACAGAGATTATTATGTTAATCAACAAAATGAATTGTTGACTTGATAGGGGAATTCGGCAAAGGTGGGGAAGTCTCTCGCTAACAATGTACACAAAGACAAATATATATTAACTTTTTGTTTTATGGCACATGGGTATTTCAACCAATTCTGCCCTGCAGCAGGAAACAGGGGTACCAAAAACCTGTGTTCCACCTGTCCCACAGGTGTCCAATGTTTTGCTTAGTGTTTCTTGTAAAAGATGGGCACTGAACTGAGAGAACTGATAGACACTGCTTTTGCATGGTAAATTAAAATAAGCATTCTTCCACTGTTAAGTTCTGTCACTAAACCAGCTTCATTAGTGAGGGAATAGGCTAGCAGTGACACATGAATTTATCAAGTTCAGAGGTACAGCAGCAGCTCTCTTAGCGGGATAAGCTTGGGGAAGATAATAGCACACTCACACACTTCTTCTCACACAGTTCTGGAGCATCAGCAAATATTTAATTTTAACAGAGACTTAGAGAACATGCCTATTTCCTCTCCTAGATATATCTGAAAGAGCAGTTTGAAAGTCATTTAGGATGAGATGTATAGTAAAAACTTACTGTCCTAGATTCTTGGCACAGTAGTTAAATGTCTGATCCATTAATGTTTTTCCTATATTTGTTGTGAGCTGAGGGTGGCCCTGACTGAACCTCAATGGGGGGCTTAAACTTAAAAGAGTATTAATGCTGTTTAATAACTGCTTGGCCATTGGTGGTCAACCTATCTTAAGTGGGTAGCCCCATGTACTATACATGAAGTAACATAAATACTGCAGATAAAAGCAAGCCCAAAATCAGCCCCTACACTGGCATTAGCCTTTCCCTGCACCCAAAGACATTGTGTCGGCCAAGGTGCAGGCACACAGACTGAATGTTGGCCCTGAAACTCGCAAGTATGTATTTCAGAGCCAAGGTCTGTTTGGTCTGCCTGCACCCAGGTCCATGTGCAGGCACAGGAAATGATCTGAAACCCAGGCCAAGAATCAGTCCCATGTGGCATTTGCCTTACACAGAAAGATAAACAGGGGGTGTTCTCTGCAAAACAATAGACTATAAACCTCCCCCTTATAAAGTAGAACATATGTTACAAATAAATAGTTTATTTTTAGGGCCTAAATAAACAAATCACATTAGGTTTTTTTTTTTTAAAGTCATGTTGCTGGTCAGGTATAGGTTTGTCTTTGCTTATCTGATGACAGATACTGTAAACATTAACAGGCCTTTAATTGTTTTGGTAAAAGCCAGTAAAGTAACCATTTCAAATGCAAATGTTAGTAACTGAATGACTCCATCAAGGTCAAGCCGTCTGGTTTTCCACAATGTAATATGTGAACGTCTAAACTTCGTTAATAGATGTATCCTTGAGTCTCTGTAATTATTACATTTTACTTTAAAACTAGCTCTGTTACTGACAATTGTGCATGACTATTGACATGTTGGGAGGCAGAAGCTGACATGTGCCTTAAATGAAAAATGAGTGAAAGCATAAAGCCCCTTTAAAACAATGTTATTTCTTCACAAACACTACTATATTTTATATAAATAAGTTGCTATGCAGCCTTTGACCTGTCATCCCTCCTAATTACAGCAACAAAGCATGTTAATACAAAAAATAAGATACAAATAAGCATTTTTTTAGAAAATAGTGAATCAACAAATACTAACGTTAAATGTAAAAGAAATGTAGTTTTACTTATGATGTTACTGCTCCTTTAAGCTGAACTACTGTAGAAGTAATATCAGACACAATAAGTACACCATTGAAGAATCCTCATAAAATCTACCTTAGGGTCCAACTATTCCTGCATACATACACATTTTTAATCATTTTAGGCAGTTAATAGGTTACATAAATAAATTATACCACTTTAAGCAGAATGCAGCATGTTGATCCCTTAATCCTGTGATGCAAACTCTGCAAATTCATTATTGAAAGCAAAAAAAGGTCAAAAGCAGCATTACATTCTTTGGTGTGTGTTGGTTTAGCAGGAGATATTAGCAACTTGGATATATCCGGATTTGCACATTTTTGGAATTGCTTAGAATCTGGGGCAAAATTGAAATGTTTTCAGTCATTTAGGTGGGATACTCCCTATTCCAAGTCCAGGACTATAAAGACATGAAACATATTTGAAATAGGGTTGATTTTAATTTTGTACACATTTGTAGATGTAAGCAAATGCCCTCTTTCACGTATGCTATAAAATCTTTTGGTTTCTGGATTTGGTGTAGTGTCTATCCCACCTGAACAGCTGAAAACATCTGAAGGTTCCATTTTTCCAGATTCTGAGCAATGGCAAATGTGCTGAAATATATACATTGTGCTAAGTAGTACAATCAAATAGTTATGCTACCTTCCATACTCACAGTCATAGTTCAATTAAGTGTATGTTTATGGTAATAATTTAAGATATCTGAACCTGAGGAAGAGTCCTACAACAGGTTTGGTACCCCCCACTTACTGGCAAGCATGCAGGTATTGGTATGGGTTGCTGGTCAGCAGGCAAAGGTTCATTTGCTTCTTTTTCACTTCCCCCTCCCTGATGATGTCAGTTCTGGTTTGCAATTGTGTCCTCTCTCCTCTCTCCGCTTGGGGGAGACAGAGAGAGGAGCAAACTGAGCAGATTCTTGGCATGCCCTGAAGGATTATTCTGGGAGCAAGAAGTCTAATATCAAAGAACATGTGTACAAAAAAAAAGAAGAAAATACATCTTTTTTTATATCTTTTGATAGAGGACTCTGCAGCATTTTTGTGAGTGCTTATGGCTGTATAAAGGCTGATAAAGTTTACTTAGTTTTTACATTTCCTTCTCCTTTAAAGGAATTCTGTTATGGTTTTTTGTGTACTGTTTATTCCTTAATTACACTGTTACATAACCAATAATTTACTCAACCATTTAAATTTTTTTTAATTGTAATATTGGTGTGTAGGCAGCCTTCTCTGTACATTGTGCCTGACTCTAGACATTAGAACTACTTTCAGACAACCTATTGTTTCTCCTACTCCCATGTAACTATAGGTGTCATGAGCCAGACTTGGATTTTATACTATTAAGTGCTATTGTGATATCTACTGGGAGCTGCTGTCTTGCTACCTACCCATTGTTATGCTGATCGGCTGCTTGGGATGAAAGGGAGGGGGTGATATCACTCCAACCTGCAGCTAATCAGTAAAGTGTGAATTAAGTTTATCAGAGCACAATTCACTTAGCTGTAGCGCCCGGAGAAATGAAGAATATGGCTAGCCCCATGTGAAATTTCAAAATGAAATATAAAAAAAATCTGTTTATGTTTCTGAAAAACAGATTTCAATGAAGGATTTTTCTGAAGAAGCTGTATTAACTTGTGCTTTTTGAAAAAAAAAAATGTTTTGCCATGACATTATTCCTTTAGAACAAATAAAATGCTGCACTATTCTTTAGATTAAATCATCTAAGGCGTCATTAATGACATTAAAGGTAGGCAGCAAAGTGTAAAAATGTGCCATTTTTGTACTTTACACCCTGCATTCTATTCTTGTTTATATGCCACCCCCTACCAGAACCCTAACTTGCATACAAGCTAAGGAATGCTTACCAAGCATCGAGTTAAAGTATCCTGTCATCACAAACTTGCCCTTTTTTATTATAATACTA
The DNA here is from genome assembly GCF_000004195.4 of Xenopus tropicalis. Taxonomy (NCBI): domain Eukaryota; kingdom Metazoa; phylum Chordata; class Amphibia; order Anura; family Pipidae; genus Xenopus; species Xenopus tropicalis. The sequence goes on from NC_030683.2 coordinate 63,233,521, forward strand.
TTTTATTTGTATTAAGCTTTCTAGGTGTTGTTTTATTTTTTTCCATACACATTATATTTACATAATTTAAAAATTTACTGCATCTGTTTGCTCTAGCCTCAGTCCCATTCAGAAACGCCATCAGGAATGCTCAGACAAAATATTCTGGTCAATAATTCTGATATGATCATATGTATACTCCATGAAGATATACTAGATAGAACATTTCAGGAAAGTACGAGATAACAGATTCCAAGAAAGTAAAAAAACAATTACAATGTATTAAAATAGGAGGGGGTATTAAGACAGGATTATGACCAGTGCCTAGTGTAAATCATTAACAGTGAAATATGTTATGAATAACAATAATAATTATATATTTATATATAGAGAGGTGAGTTCCAGTGCTGGGCCAAGCTGGCCGGTTGCCCTAGGTAATCTGGTTGGCTTGGCCTGCCCTGCCACCCTGTGAACGCGCGCAAGTGAGCGCACGATGCAAGCACACAGGGCGGCAGGGTCCAGAACTAGTGGTAGGTGAAAGAAGAGGTACCTGCCTGGCACCCCCCCCCCCATATTTTTGCCTTAGGCAGGTGCCTCTACTGCCTAGCCCTAGTTCTGGCCCTGGTGAGTTCTAATATAATCATTGAAGATGATTCACTACTCATCCGAGCAGCTTCTTCAGTTCAACTGACTGGTATGGGAGACTCTTCCTAATCCAATCACAATGGCACACTGTAAGTCTTTAGAGAGGTGACACCTGAAACTCCCAGAGGTGTGAATGCTGTGAAGTTACTTTGATAGGATTACCAAAGTATCATTCAACTCATAGAGACAAGTTTTACTTGCGATAATTGCATGAATGGATGTGTGAAGAATTCTCAAACCCCTGTGGTACAGATGTTAGAACAGCATTGTAGGTAGCAGATGGTGTTGAAGGCCCCTACCTATGGTTTCTTCACCTTAACATGAAGGGGCCTCTTTTACACCTTGTTCAAACCAATGGTCTTCTTTTTCCAAAATTTGAACATTTAGCAGTCATATCAGTTTTACAGATGGTTTGTATCACTTGTATTTGAATAGATCTATGCATCACATATGTACTTTGTTACAGAATATGAATAGGGTCTCAGTGTAACAAAGTACATATGTCATGCATAGATCTATTCAAATACAAGTGATACAGACCATCTGTAAAACTGATATGACTGCTAAATTTGTTTCTTTGCTGAGGAAGTGGAGCATCCCAAGGTTTATTAGCAGATATGTTTTATGTAAATCTATGGCTTGGCCCACAGCAAATGGTTTAAAATGGAAATCAATCCTCCCATTGAGGACTGTGAAAGTAAATCAGTTACATGTTTATGAGGGTGATAAATTGCAGCAGGGGGTTGTACTCTTTTCTAACTTATATGTCCAGATTATTATATTGCTCTGGGGTACTCAGCTCTCACATAAACCTACTCTGCCTGCTTGAAGAAACATGTGGTTTAATTGCTGTTCAAAGGCACTGCAGTGAAATCAATTCAGGCACATTCAGATGAGTTATTATGCTGATGTTTCTTGTTTTTTTTTAATTTTCCCTAGGGTTTCTATAATATGGGAATACTAAATAACTGGATATATGTATATATGTATTTTTATATTTGGTTTATTTCAGAGATTCTTAGAAAGTGTTACTGGCTCAGATTAATAACACTTGTAGTGTTTTCCTGTTGGCATATTTAATTTGGCAGAGAAAAAAACAGATACAGCCAGTGGCGTATCCTCAGGGGCATGGGCCCCCCTATTTCTGCAGGCAATGGAGTCGGTTCCTTCTATATTTGTGCCACTGAATATGGTATTCCTCCCTGTGCTGCCTGTTCCTGAGATACATGGAAGTTCAGTTATAAAACATCCCTGTCCTTTTGAAAAAGTGAGCCAAGAGTGGCTTGGATTAGGTAGCAGGTAGTTGGAGGTTTAATGTGTATCAGCCAGTCCTGATCAGGTGTGGGTCAGCTGTTCTCTACTGTCCATTGACCCAACATGTCCTTGTTAACATTGCATTAACAATAATTTTGCAGAATATTTACAAATGAAAACCACCAATTTAGGTGCTTTTAATCATGAGACATAATTTCGCAGTGTTTTGATGGTGATGGATTAGCCCTTTCTTGAATTTATAGCTCTACAATATAAAAGATTTTATTTATAAGGTTTAGCAGTGGCAATTATGCATACAAATACTATGAACATTTAACCTGCCTTTACATCATTACTAGGAAATGTAGCTATAATTAAAATAAAATATAGTGTCTAAAAAGGAAACACAAGTAGCCATTCTATAATGTTACCTAAGTGAGATGCAAGGCCTCCCAAAATGAACATCCTCAGGGCGCACACTGAGACACCAACACATGCAAACAGTTTTACACTTTAACTCACTTCCGTTGACAGCTTTCTCACTCTGACACCAATTGGTTAGTGACAATTTAATACAGAGGAGTTTAATAGTTTGCCATATGTTTCTCATATTCATAGATACTTTACACCTTAAACCTCCTGTACCAAAGAATAAAAGAAATTCAAACACTTTCCAGCATTTAAACTAAGCATAAGGATTAATTTAATCCATTAACAGAAATGTTAGTAATGCACTGTATATGATGTTTTAGATCATCACTCACTGTAAAAAATGTAATCTCACTTCCTGCTGAATGTAGTCCTTGGCAAGATCAATTGCTACGTTCCATAGTTAGCAAAGTTATAACATCTAACTTCCCCAAGCTACAGTCTTTTAGGATTTCAGAAAAGGAGTAGCTCATTACACAGAGGCCTTCTCAGTGGACTGGTAATTTGATTTAATGGTGCTTGCACAAACCAGGAAGTAGAATGTAACTTTATTTGAACTTGACAATAGAAAATTGATCATTTATATCATACTGCTGATAGTTAGGTTGGATACTTACAGCACCTTACAGGGAAAAAACGTTTGCTCAGCTGGATCTGTGTGAGGTAGCTAAATTAACATGAGAAGTTATTCGTTCAACAATAAGGATGTTCAAATTACACAGAATATACTGTTCATTAACCCATTTTCAAAAAACTTAGATTTGTGTTGATTTCTTTGTTCCTTAAGAGGAGAACTATACACCCCGGGTGCAAAAAGCACCCATAACTAGCACTGCCTAGACCCCCCTCACTTTTCCTTATCACATAGTTTTTAAGTTTAATGTCTGTCCCTATCTCTAACTGGTAACTAAAAATGCAGAGAAGCGCAGCCGCATACCTCGCCGACATCTTGTTTCCGACTGAAGATACTTCGGGGAAGACCACAAATATCTTCAGTCAGTAAGAAGATGTTGGGCAGGTAGGGCGCTGCGCTCCTCTGCATTATTAGCTAGCAGTTAGCAATAGGGGCAGTCATTAAACTTTAAAACAATGCGATAAGGGAGAGGTGAGGGAGTTTTATAGCAGTGATTGTTATGGGTGCTTTTTGCGCCCAGGGTATAGTTCTCCTTTAAGTGAGAGCCTAATTTCAGTCTCAAAAGCATGAGTATTACTCTAACAGCATGTAGAATGTAAGTTCACTCTGTTTAGGTTGTTTTTCACGCTTTTAAGTTATCAAGTTTCAAAGATTCAAGTTTTCGTATTTATTCGCATTTGAAAAAAAGTGAAAATTTGAAAAATTTTAGAATTTTTAACTTTATTAAATCTGCCTTTATTGTATGGCTCACAATAAGGTTTTTTACATAGTAAAATATGCCAAAAAAAGACACACTTTTGCTAAGATAATTCCTAACTGCCCCCATTGCCCCAGAAAAGAAAAATTCCTTACTTTAAAAACAGCTATGTGAAGTCACTCTATATTGATGTAGTAAATAAATTAAAGGAGAAGGAAAGGTAAAAACTAAGTAAGCTTTATCAGAAAGGTCTATGTAAATACAGTCATAAGCACTTACAGAAAAGCTGCACTGAGTCCTCTGTCAAAAAATGTGTTTTCTCTGTTTTCCTGTGCCAGAGACACACAGCTCTCTTCTCTCTCGCCTCTCCTGCTCCCCCCTCCCTCAAGAATGCTAAGAACTCACTCCCCCCCTTAGGAATGTGGATCTGAGCCAATCAGCAGGAAGCTTCCTCATAGTCTTACAAATTGAGCATGTAACATAGTAACATAGTAAGTTGGGTTGAAAAAAGACATACGTCCATCAAGTTCAACCATAATGCCTATACCTAACCTGCCTAACTACAAGTTGATCCAGAGGAAGGCAAAAAACCCCATCTGAAACCTCTCTAATTTGCCTCAGAGGGGAAAAAATTCCTTCCTGACTCCAAGATGGCAATCGGACCAGTCCCTGGATCAACTTGTACTAAGAGCTATCACCCATAACCGTGTATTCCCTCACTTGCTAAGAATCCATCCAGCCCCTTCTTAAAGCTATATAATGTATCAGCCAGTACGACTGATTCGGGGAGGGAATTCCACAACTTCACAGCTCTCACTGTAAAAAATCCTTTCCGAATATTTAAATGGAACCTCCCTTCTTCTAAACGGAGTGGGTGCCCTCGTGTCCGTTGGAAGGACCTACTGGTAAATAAAACATAAGAAAGGTTATTATATGATCCCCTTATATATTTATACATAGTTATCATGTCACCTCTTAAGCGCCTCTTCTCCAGTGTAAACAGACCCAACTTGGCCAGTCTTTCTTCATAACTGAAACTTTCCATACCCTTTACCAGCTTAGTTGCCCTTCTCTGGACCCTCTCTAACTCAATAATGTCCCGTTTGAGCACTGGAGACCAAAACTGAACAGCATATTCTAGATGGGGCCTTACCAGTGCTCTGTAAAGGGGAAGAATAACCCCCTCCTCCCGTGAATCTATACCCCTTTTAATACAGCTCAAAACCTTGTTTGCCCTTGCAGCTGCTGCCTGGCATTGCTTGCTACAGCCAAGTTTATTATCTACAAGGACTCCAAGGTCCTTCTCCATTATGGATTTGCCTAGTGCAGTCCCATTAAGGGTATACGGGGCTTGTATATTTTTACATCCCAGGTGCATGACCTTACATTTATCCACATTAAATCTCATCTGCCACTTAGCTGCCCAGATTGCCAGTTGGTCAAGATCCTGCTGCAGGGATGTCACATCCTGGATAGAATTGACTGGTCTGCAGAGTTTTGTGTCATCTGCAAACACTGATACATTACTCATAATACCCTCCCCTAAGTCATTTATGAACAAATTAAACAAAAGTGGACCCAGTACAGAACCCTGAGGGACCCCACTGAGAACCTTACTCCAAGTAGAGAATGTGCCATTAACAACCACCCTCTGTACCCGATCCTGTAGCCAGTTTTCTATCCATGTGCAAACGACTTCACTAAGACCAATAGACCTTAGCTTAGAAAGCAGTCGTTTGTGGGGAACGGTATCAAATGCTTTGGCAAAATCCAAATAGATTATATCTACTGAATCCCCACTGTCCAGCTTCTTACTTACCTCATCATAAAAAGCAATTAAATTGGTCTGACATGACCTGTCCTTCATAAAGCCATGCTGATTACTGCTCATAATGCCATTCTCCACTACATAATTTTGAATGTGATCCCTTAACAAGCCTTCAAATAACTTGCCCACCACGGATGTCAAACTTACAGGCCTATAATTGCCAGGCTGAGATCTTACTCCCTTTTTAAATATGGGAGTGACATTCGCCTTCTTCCAATCCCTAGGTACCATACCTGATGAGAGCGAGTCTGAGAATATCAGAAACAAGGGCCACTGCAATTCTGCCCCTAGCTCTCTCAGTACCCGAGGGTGTATTCCATCTGGCCCCGGTGCCTTGTTTACATTTATCGTGTGTAACCCTTTAAGCACCATATCCTGTGCCAACCACTGTATAGTTGGAGCTGAGGCAACATTGAAGCTATTGGGTGGGACTTGGCCCACTGGCTCCTCTACTGTATACACAGAAGAAAAGAACTGGTTAAGCACATCTGCCTTTTCTGTATCCGCTGTAACCATATTGTTATTATAACTCAATGGGGCCACACCCTCAACCTGCATCTTTTTACTATTAATATACTTAAAAAACTTTTTGGGGTTAGTCTTGGCCTCGGCCGCGATGCGCTCCTCATTTTCTATCTTTGCGTTCCGGATTGCTGTTTTACAACACTTGTTATAGTGTTTATATTCATTAAACGCAGCTACTGTCCCCTCTGACTTATATTTCTTAAAAGCTTTCCTTTTTTTCCCTATTAACTTCTTTACCTCAGAGTTAAGCCACATAGGGTGATTCTTAACACTTCTACTTTTTCTTATTAATGGAATGAATTGAGAACAGTAATGATTTAATATCATTTTAAATGCCAACCATTTCTGCTCTGTATTTTTATCAGAAAACATAAAGCCCCAATCTATGCCCTGAAGCGCTGCCCTTAAGGAGCTAAAATTTGCCTTCCTAAAATTCATTGTCTTTGTTGCCCCCGTGTAAATTTGTTTCCTGCACCAAACATCAAATGAAATAACATTATGGTCACTATTACCCAGTACACGTGTCTTGGTCTCGGCGCAGAAGCGAAGCATTATGGGAACTTTCTTTACACAGCTCAGCGTTTTTTTTCCTATGAGGCTTGTGATCATCTGAATGGGAGAAATATGGGGAGACTTAAGGGCACTATTGAGAGAACTGAAGGTATGCCTGCAGCTTGAGATGAACCCTTTATTAGCCTTTCCTTCTCCTTTAAGAACAAACGTCACATTTATATATAACTATATCTGCCTCAAACAAACCACCTGTTAATGTAGGCCCAGCAAGGATTGATTACTGGTAACACATTGTACCAATAGAGATTCTCAGGGGAAACATCATTGCTTGCACAATGCCCATAATCATTGTGCATGTCTCTATAGTATATAGCAGTTAATACAGATATTAATTGTATTTCTTTCCTTGTCTGTCATGCCCCACTATGGGAATTTAGCCATAAGTTAGCCTGAAGTTACTCAAGTTTTTTTTCTGTGGTGCTAGCTCTAGCTCCCAAGTAATATGTGGGCAACAGCTATGAAAGACCAAGGCAGTTAAAGGGGTGTTTTTTTAAACCTTTAAGTTTACTTTTATTATGTAATAGAATGACTACTTCTAAGCAACTTTTCAGTTTGTCTTCATTAAATATTTTGCATAGTTCTTGAATTATGTGCCTTCTTCTCCTGACTTTTTCCAAATTTAAAAACTATTGCTCTGTGAGGATACAATTTTATTGTTATTGTTACTTTTTCTTTCTTATCTTTTTGTTCAGGCCCTCTACCATTCATCTTTCAGTCTCTTATTCAAACCATTGCCTGGTTGCTATGGTCATTTGAACCAGTCCAAACTGGAGAATAGCTGAACCAAATTAAAAATAAAACATAAATAATAAAACATTAAGATCAACTGCAAATTGTATTGGAATTTAGTTAGTTTATACATCATACTTAAAGTTAACTCAAAAGTGAGGCCAGGGAAAAGTGTCATATATTCCAGTTGAATTTTGTCTTTGCTCCCTTGTTTTCATTTAAATTTCACTTCAGCCAGTCCAACTTTGATTTAGGCCAGTTATCATATTTAACTTGTATGTTTTGTACAACAAAGAGTGTGGTCCTCTTTGCACAAACAGCAATATAAACTCTTAGCCATTCCTCGTATACTCCCTGTGAAATCATTCAACCCTCCAGTTACAGTAGTTCCACAGCAATGTTGCGTGAAATTTGTATATACTTTATATATATATATATATATATATATACTTTTTTGTAAAATAGCTATATAACAGTACTACACATTTCATGGGTTTGTAAGAGGTGTGGGTGGTATTATACCTTCTATATGCATATTACATTTGTTTTTGTAAAAAGACTCACATGCAGATTTAAATTACTCACAAAAACCAGAGCAGAAAAAAACTGCAGAAATAAGAAATCTATTACAGTCTGCATGCTTAGAAGCCCAGAAACTGCCTGAAATAACCCCTTAGGTAGAGCAGGAGAGCCCTACCGACCTTGGTGTTCACCGCCACCCTTTTTGGGCCCCAGGCTTTCTGTGGAGAGGTAGGGATCCTACTTACAGCCAAGGTTATTCTCCAAAACGCGGTACAAAAGGGATAAGACGAAATCAGAGTCGAGGTCAGGCAAAGGTCAGTGGCAGGCGGCAAGGATCGTAAACCAAAAGTCAAGCGAGAAGTCAAAACCGGAGAATCGGACACATAACAAGCTTAGCAAGGCACCAGGAAGTCAGGACCAGCTTGGGCAAAAAAAATAAGCAAGGACGCGCTTTTAAGGTTTGAATTTGGCGCCACAGTGACAGCACCGGGAGACACAAAGCCTATTGCGCATGCACGCGCATGTCCTGCCATTGTGCGTCGGAACACGCTGAAGAGTGATGCGCGCCGTACCAGAGGAGCACACCAGTCTCCCGGTGCTCCTTACAAAATCTCTAATATGTTTGATTCACATTGCTTATATTTTGGAAAAACTACTAGTCTACTTCAGCTCATATGAAACCTACATGACATTTTTATTACTTGCTTAGCTATGTTGCTATTTAGACACATTGCTATTGCTATTGCTATTTTCAACACTAACTTTCTATCAACTTTTTATATTAATATATATTAATTTATTAATGCTTTTCAGCACCCATCAAAGCGTTATAGCGTCATTCATCTGCCTCAAACAGCATAACACCCTTAACCTTACAAATCCTGAACCTGTTTACTTAAAGTTACAAACATATGTGCATTTAATGGCAAGAACTACGGATCTGGGGTCAAGGGTGAATGAACGGACATCCTGCACACTGTATTCCATTAAATATTTTAAACGTTATGCAGTACCAGCTATATTATACAGTCTTACACTGACCCCTGCTGTTTGTTGCCTGAGACTAATTACTGGTTAACCGTTCCAGAAATGCATCTTTAATTTACCTGGTTTAGTGCTTATTCTATAAATGTCTGGAAGCTACAGTATACAATATAAATTGCTAGGTACAACATTAGAATGCTAACTTCTTGAAGGTATTTTGTCAAAATGTTTTGGAGTTAATTAAGAACTGTGACACTTTTCACAGCATTTATTTTCCCTTTCATGCTGTAGTGTTAACTGGCGTCGGAATCGAGACTCTTCAACAGGCACAGTTTCCCAGTCTGGGCTATTATTTATTGTGAGTAATACATTGGCGTTAGCCAAACAAGATAAACAAGAATTTGTTTTGTTGTTCCTTGGAAATGAAATAAAAGAATACAATTTAATGATAATCATTAAAGAAGAATTGGAATGTGTGCAGTTTCGTATAACTGTTTTCTTATATGTATTTACTGACAAGGAGAAGGCAGTGGGGAGGAGGAAAGAGGTGAACAAAAATAAAAGCTATTGATTACAGGGGTAGCAGGGACAGTGGTCAAAAACAGTTTGGTAAGATAGCAGTAAGGGGTGCCTTATCAGCCAGGCATGCAGATATGTGTTTTAAATAACAGTAATTAATTCTATTACCCACTAGCAATTACAGGGTTTTAAAATCATAAGGAAAATGTCAATACAGCAGACCAAATATATTTTTAATAAAATTATTAGTTATATAACTGTTCAGTGATACCGATGTGTTTTTTCTGTTATAGATTTTGTTCAGGCATACTGTTTGTCTGCGAGGGATCCTTTTTCTTACACATATTCCTCACATCATGCTTCAGGTAACATTTAACTTTCTTTCTCAGTGCTGTATTTTGTATTTCCCACAACTGAGCAAACCTAGAGGATGCAAAGCCAAAAGAAAACTTATCTGTACCCTTTGAAGGGGTTGCATTAAGTATATTGGTGAACCCTTTTGAATTTTCAGCATAAACAAAACATGATCTATGTATGTAAGTCCTGAAACTAGATAATGAGAGCCCATTTAATCAAATGTGTCAAAAACATAATACTTGTTAATTTATTTGTGTGTAGGAGTATGTGAACCTTTGTATTTAGTAACTGGACTGCCACCCTTGGCAGCAATAACTGCAACGAAACATTTCCAGTAACTGTTGATCAGCACTGTTCCTGGGACCGCGCGCATGCGCAATTACGCGCTGTGCTGCGGCGTGACGTCAGCGATCGCGCTGACGTCACATTTGGTGCCAAATTTGAATTTCAAAGGGCTTTCTGTTTTGCTTTGGATTGCCCAAGCTGGTTCTGTGTTTCCTGATCCTAGCTTAAGCCTTTTATTGTTTGCCTTGCTGGTTTTGACTTCTGCCTTTATTTTACATAGTTACATAGTTACATAGGGTTGAAAAAAGACCAGAGTCCATCAAGTTCAACCCATCCAAGTAAACCCAGCACACACAACCCACACCTACCAATCTATACACTCACATACATAAACTATATATACAACCACTAATACTAACTGTAGATATTAGTATCACAATAGCCTTGGATATTCTGATTGTTCAAGAACTCATCCAGGCCCCTCTTAAAGGCATTAACAGAATCTGCCATTACCACATCTCTAGGAAGGGCATTCCACAACCTCACTGCCCTCACCGTTAAAAACCACCTACGCTGCTTCAAATGGAAGCTCCGTTCCTCTCATCTAAAGGGGTGACCTCTGGTGCATTGATTGTTTTTATGGGAAAAAAGAACATCCCCCATCTGCCTATAATCCCCCTCTAATGTACTTGTACAGAGTAATCATGTACCCTTGCAAGCAAGTATTTTGACCCTTGAATCTCTGCTGCCTGCCACCGACTTTTGCCTGACCCCTTTTTGTACTGCGTTCACCGGAATACTTTGGCCATGTGTTGGATCCCTGTCTGCTCCGCCGTAGAAAGCCCGGGTCCCCAAAAAGGGCGTCGGTGAACACCGGAGTTGGTAGGGCTCTGCTGCTGCACTTAAAAGGTATTCCTGGCAGTTTACAGGCTCCTCTACCCTACAGTCCGTAACAGTTAGCTTGGACCAACATGGAGCCCTCTCACACTGCCGCTACTGGTTCTTTGGAAAATGTCTTGGAAGCACTCCTCAAGCGCCTGGAGTTTCAACAGGCTCAACAGGCTCATCTCTCCCAGTCCCTTCAGCTCTTCGATGGATTCCCTCCAAGGGGAGCAAGGTGCTTCTGCTCCACCTCCTCAGGTTTCTGTTCCTCCTGCTGTGGTACAGTACACCGAGCCAAAGATTCCTGCTCCTATGCGCTATGCAGGGGATCCCAAGGTTTGTTGCTGTTTTCTAAACCAATGCTCCATTCAATTCGAACTGTCTCCTTTCAAGTTCCCTTCTGAGAAGTCGAAGGTGGCATATATTATTGCACTGCTCCATGGCAAAGCTTTGGCCTGGGACCGTCACCACTTTGGGAGCGAGATGATCCCTTATTTCACAACGCTTCAGCTTTCATTTCCACCTTCCGTGAGATCTACCCGCCTTTTAAGGATAACACAGGGCACTATGTCTGCTGCACAATATGCCATTGATTTCCGTACCTTGGTGGCTGAAGTCTCCTGGAACAATGATGCCCTGGTCGCAGCAAGGTCTGGCAAGGTCTGAATGAAGGTATCAAGGATGAACTTGCCACAAGGGATTTGCCTACACAGTTTGAGCAATTAGTGTCTCTTGTTATTCGCATTGACTTATGAATTATGGAGAGACAGTCCCAGAAATCACGAGTCAGTAGGTCACCTGCTTCCTCGGTGCTGCTTCCTGAATCCTCTTCAACCCCGGGTTTTCAAGCCGAAGAGCCCATGCAACTAGGAAGCTAGAAGAGCCCATGCAACTTTCTACGGTTCCTTTCTTCTGGGGACAGGTGTCAGCAGTCAGCAGGCCTTTGCTTCTATTGTGGTCAGAATGGTCATCTACTTAAGGCCTGTCCTGTAAAGCCTCAGCGTCAGGGAAACACTCCCGCCTAGGTCCGAGTGGGGAGTCTCTCCTAGGCAGAATTGTTTCTCTCCCATACACTCTAGTTAACTTCCTTCACTGTGCTGCTATAACTACGGGTGGGGTGGTTACACTCTGAGGAGATTTCTTTTTTAATCATCGAATGTCCTGCTACCCCACTTATTCTCGGTCTCCCATGGCTTAGACAACACAATCCAACCATCAATTGGACCACAGGTGACCTCACTGCTTGGGGTACCTCCTGTCATTCTAAGTGTTTGCCTGCTCGGGTTATGCCACTTCATGTCTCTCAATTGCGCAAGTACCCCCTCCTTTGTCTAGATGCTATGCCGACTTCCATGATGTCTTCGAGAAGAAGAATGCTGAAACTCTCCCGCTGCATAGGCCTTATGATTGTCTCGTTGAACTGATCCCAGGCACTATGCCTCCGAGGGGTAGAACCTATCCACTATCAGTTCCTGAGACTCAAGCCATGAAAGAATACATCCAAGAAAATCTCTCCAGAGGCTTCATTAGGAAATCTAGTTCTCCTGCTGGTGCCAGGTTTTTTTTTGTCCAGAAGAAGGATGGGAGTCTCAGACCTTGTATTGACTACCGTGATCTTAATAAAATTACAGTCAAAACCGCTATCCTCTCCCCTTACTTCCAGAACTTTTTGACAGATTAAAAGAAGCTAACGATTTTTCCAAGCATGTCAGGAACTGCAGGGAATCGAACCCTGGACTTGGTGCTGGACTGCAAGTGCACTTGCTTAGCGAGCCACAGGAGGCTCCATGAGCTCCTTGGGATCAGTCGCCCTTATGTGCTTTATGCATTTCCACCAGTTTTGCTTATGTCGCAACATATATTGTTTATCACCCACCTATATAAACCCTCTTCGGGCAACACCCAGTTGCTCCATGATCGTTCCTGCTGAGCTTTGTCTTCTGATTCCTGTTCCTGCCTTTGCCCTGCCTGATCTCTGTTTGGTTCCCCGATTTGACCTCTGCCTGATTATTGGATTTGCTTGAACTCTGCCTGGACTGACCTCTGCCTGATTATTGGATTTGCTTGAACTCTGCCTGGACTGACCTCTGCCTGCTCACGGATTTGCCTATTGCCGGACTCTGTACCTTACCTTACCACAGGCTTGTACTTTACTTTTATTTTTGTTTTCATTAAACTACCTATTTTCATCTCACTTGGCTGTCTGGCCCTTTAAGGGAGTTCTGGGGGTTATCTATACAAAGGCTCCTACCTGCTGGTCTCTTGCCAGAGGCCAGCCCTGACAGTATGATCGAGCCATACAGCAAAGAGCCTGCTAGTAACCCCTCAGTATCACATGTTGAACTACAACTCTCTGCCCAGTGGCTCCCTTCTGTTAAGAAGTATGAAGGGGAAGAAGGAACTTTTTCAGATTTTCTGCTTACATGCAAAAAGTTCGCTACTGTTTCTTTTGTCCAGCAAGCCCCTAATTATATGAAAAGCCGTCTTATCATTTTGTTTCTTTTGGCGGGCAAAGCTCAAGAATGGGCAGAACATTGCATTGATGAAGAGGCTCACTTTTTAGAGGATCCCTGTACTTTTCTTTATATTTTGAAAGCAAACTTCACAGGGGATTTATGGCCAATCCCTCCAGACATTTTTTCCTCCTTTGCAGTTAAACCCGTTACTAACTTTCAATGTACCCCTCCAGTTATAAGGGATTCTCAATGTGTGGGGCCCCTAAGCACCTCCCAGCCTGCTGTTCCTTTGAGTACTCAGAGTAAGGAAGAGCAATTCTGTTGTGAAGATGAGACTGACTGTGTAGATATACTTGATGATGAGTGGGAAGAAATGGATTCGGAGGATGAAATACCCACAGCATATACTACAAAGGGCCGGTCAATTTTCCAGTTGCCAACTGTGCCTGCAGTTCAGTCACCTGATCCAGTTCCTGCTCATTTGCCTATTTTCCTGGTACCTGCTCTCAGGCGGCTTGGTCCTTTGCCAGCTTTCCCACGGATTGGGAAAGTCCTCCGGAAGTCCGCCTCTGTGCCAGTTCCCCAGCCATCGGTTCCTGCCTCTGTGCCAGTGCTTCAGTCACCTGCTTCAGCCTCTGTGCCAGTGCCTCAGTCACCTGCTTCAGCCTCTGTGCCAGCGCCTCAGTCACCTGCTTCAGCCTCTGTGCCAGCGCCTCAGTCACCTGTTCCAGCCTCTGTGCCAGCGCTTCAGTCACCTGTTCCAGCCTCTGTGCCAGCGCTTCAGTCACCTGTTCCAGCCTCTGTGCCAGCGCTTCAGTCACCTGTTCCAGCCTCTGTGCCAGCGCTTCAGTCACCTGCTCCGGCTCCTGTGCCAGTGCTTCAGTCACCTGCTCCAGCCTCTGTGCCAGTGCCCCAGCAACAGCGGCCTTGTCCAGTTCCAGCACCCAGACAGCCGCCTTGTCCTGCTTCAGCTTCTGTGCCTGAACTGCATCCCTCGGCTTCTGTGCCTGAACTGCAACCCTCGGCTTCTGTGCCTGAACTGCAACCCTCGGCTTCTGTGCCTGAACTGCAACCCTTGGCTTCTGTGCCTGAACTGCAACCCTCGGCTTCTGTGCCTGAACTGCAACCCTCGGCTTCTGTGCCTGAACTGCAACCCTCGGCTTCTGTGCCTGAACTGCAACCCCCGGCTTCTGTGCCTGAACTGCAACCCTCGGCTTCTGTGCCTGAACTGCAACCCTCGGCTTCTGTGCCTGAACTGCATCCCTCGGCTTCTGTGCCTGCTCCTGCCTCGGTGCCAGCTTCTGTGCCTGCTCCTGCCTCGGTGCCAGCGGTTGTGCCTGCTCCTGCCTCGGTGCCAATACTTTTTCCACCAACCTCTGAGGACAAAACTGCTTCCGGACCTGCCATCTCTGCTACTGGATCTGGTAGTTCTGGTGTCCCAGACTCTGCCAGTTCTGTTGCAGTGTTTGGTGGTCTTGATGCTTCCCTGGGCCTTTCTCTTCCACCTGTAGTGGGTGACTATAATGGTCCTCCACCTGTAATGGGTGTCTATGATGGTTCCCCACCTGTAATGGGTGTTTTGTGTGGTAATTCATCCGCTGTGGCTTGTGACCCTGGTTACTCCTTCGCTGTGGCTTGTGACCCTGGCTTCTCATCCGCTGTGGCTTCCGATTCTGGCAATTTCTCTTTTCTAAATCCTGACTCTGGCGGCACTCCTGGCCTGGCTTTGGCTCCCGACTCTGGCGGCACTCCTGGCCTGGCTTTGGCTCCTGACTCTGGCCTGGCTTTGGCTCCTGACTCTGGCGGCACTCCTGGCCTGGCTTTGGCTCCCGACTCTGGCGGCACTCCTGGCCTGGCTTTGGCTCCCGACTCTGGCGGCACTCCTGGCCTGGCTTTGGCTCCCGACTCTGGCGGCACTCCTGGCCTGGCTTTGGCTCCTGACTCTGGCCTGGCTTTGGCTCCTGACTCTGGCGGCACTCCTGGCCTGGCTTTGGCTCCTGAATCTGGCGGCACTCCTGTCCTGGCTTCGGCTCCTGACTCTGGCGGCACTCCTGTCCTGGCTTCAGCTCCTGACTCTGGCGACACCCCTGTTCCAGCTTCTGATCCTGACGTCCCTCTGGCTTTGGTTCCAGACCCTGGCGACTCACTCCCTGCTGATGGTCCGGTCTCTGATGGCTCACCCTCTGCTGAAGGTTTTGAGCCTTGCAGTATACTCACTTGCATATCCAGTCCTTGCAGCATCTTTTATGACTTGATTCTAATGCATAATTGTTATTTGTTCAAAATGTTGTTGTTTGACTGGGAGATCGCCCGGAGGGCAATCTTTAAAGGGGGGGTAATGTCAGGAACTGCAGGGAATCGAACCCTGGACTTGGTGCTGGACTGCAAGAGCACTTGCTTAGTGAGCCACAGGAGGCTCCATGAGCTCCTTGGGATCAGTCGCCCTTATGTGCCTTATGCATTTCCACCAGTTTTGCTTATGTCGCAACATATATTGTTTATCACATGTGTGGCTGCTTTTCTAATTACCCACCTATATAAACCCTCTTCGGGCAACACCCAGTTGCTCCATCATCGTTCCTGCTGAGCTTTGTCTTGCCACTTCTGATTCCTGTTCCTGCCTTTGCCCTGCCTGATCTCTGTTTGGTTCCCCGATTTGACCTCTGCCTGATTATTGGATTTGCTTGAACTCTGCCTGGACTGACCTCTGCCTGATTATTGGATTTGCTTGAACTCTGCCTGGACTGACCTCTGCCTGCTCACGGATTTGCCTATTGCCGGACTCTGTACCTTACCTTACCACAGGTTTGTACTTTACTTTTATTTTTGTTTTCATTAAACTACCTATTTTCATCTCACTTGGCTGTCTGGCCCTTTAAGGGAGTTCTGGGGGTTATCTATACAAAGGCTCCTACCTGCTGGTCTCTCGCCAGAGGCCAGCCCTGACAAAGCTTGATCTTTGTGGTGCTTACAACCTGATCCGCATCTGCCAGGGGGATGAGTCGAAGACTGCATTCAATACCCGTGATGGCCACTACGAGTATTTAGTCATGCCCTTTGGTTTGTGCAACGCTCCTGCTGTCTTCCAAGACTTCATCAACAACATCTTTCGTGATATGTTGCAATCATGTGTTGTGGTATACCTTGACGACATTCTAGTGTTCTCCTCTTCACTCTCTGAACATATTCTTCAAGTAAAGTTCGTGTTACAACGCCTCAGGGAGAATAATCTCTATGCTATGCTGGAAAAGTGTTCCATAAGTCTAAGTCTAAGATTTCCTTCCTTGGGTATATTGTCTCTTCCTCAGGCTCTGAGATGGATTCTGTTAAAGTCTCTGCAGTGTCTGAATGGCCTACTCCAGTAGGCCTTAGGGCCATACAACGTTTTCTTGGCTTTGCCAACATCTACAGAAGATTTATTAAAGGTTTTTCTCAGATTGTAGCTCCCATCACAGCTCTCACTCGTAATTTGCTCTGGTCTCCTGTGGCCCAACTGGCCTTCAAATCTCTGAAATCAGCCTTTGCCTCTGCTCCGGTCCTGATCCTTCCTGACACTTCTCGTCCATTTAACTTGGAGGTTGACGCCTCTGATACTGGGGTAGGAGCTATTTTATCCCAGCAAATAGATTTCCACGGTCCTCTTCACCCCTGTGCTTTTTTTTCACGAAAAATTATCGTCTGCCAAGAGAAACTATGATATTAGCAATCATGAGCTATTGGCCATTAAGTTGGCCATGGAGGAATGGCGTTATCTCCTAGAAGGTGCTTCTCAGCCTGTTACAATTCTTACTGACCATAAGAACCTAGAATATATTTCTTCTGCTAAAAGACTGAACCCACAAAAAGCTAGATGGGTATTATTCTTTTCAAAGTTCAACTTCATTATTTTGTATAGACCTGGGTCCAAGAACATCAAGGCCGATGCACTGTCCAGATCCCTGTCTTCAGAAGAAGTTCCTCCATTTCCTCCTTGTCCTATTATTCCTCCTGAATGTGTGGTGGCTCCTTTGTCCCTTGTCCTGCCGGCTTCTGAAAATATGACTAAGTGCCCGTCTGGTAAGACTTTCATCCCTCAGGCTAAGGTCTCTCAGATCCTCGGGTGGGGACATTCCACTAAGATTGCAGGCCATCCGGGGGTTAAGAAGACACTTGATCTAATTTCAAGATACTTCTGGTGGCCTTCTCTTGTCCAAGATGTTTCCCATTATGTTGCTGCATGTTCTGTTTGTGCACAGCAGAAGATTCCTCGGTATCTCCCCTGTGGTCTCCTCCATACGCTGCCTGTTCCAAGTTGACCCTGGGCGGATATTTCTATGGACTTTATTGTCGATTTGCCAAAGTCAGCAGAATTTACCACTATCCTGGTGGTCGTGGATCGTTTTTCCAAGATGGCCCACTTCGTTCCTCTTGGGAAGCTTCCGTCTGCAGCTCTTTATCTTCGTTAAAGAAATTTTCTATCTCCATGGTTTCCCGTCTTCCATTGTATCTGACTGAGGGGTCCAGTTTGTCTCCCATTTTGGCGTGGTTTTTGCAGATTATTGGGAATTGGTGATCGCACGTCATGTTTGCCGCCAAATTTGAATTTAAAAGGGCTTTCTGTTTTGTTTTGGATTGCCCAAGCTGGTTCTGTGTTTCCTGATCCTAGCTTAAGCCTTTTATTGTTTGCCTTGCTGGTTTTGATTTCTGCCTGTATTTTGACCCTTGAATCTCTGCTGCCTGCCACCGACTTTTGACTGACTTGGCTACGTCTTTGCCTGAACCCTTTTTGTACTGCGTTCACGGGAATACTTTGGCCGTGTGTTGGATGCCTGTCTGCTCGGCTGCAGAAAGCCCGGGGCCCCAAAAGGGCGTCGGTGAACACCGGAGTTGGTAGGGCTCTCCTGCTATACTTAAAAGGTATTCCTGGCAGTTTACGTGCTCCTCTACCCTACAGTCCGTAACAATTAGTTTTATAAAACCAAGCACATTGAGTTGTAAGACAGGAACCCTGCAACTTGCTGTTGAACAAGTATCATCTTTCCAAATGAATCAATATTTATCTCAGTACTTTAGTTCCTGCATTGTGGTTAAATACCTGGGTTTATTCTATGTTTTTCAAAAAGCAGCAACTTTACTTTCAAAGCTTAAAGCAGCATAAAATCAAACAGAATATAGTTGCAATCATATTTTAATTTGTGAACTCTATTGAGCAGGTCAATTATCAGTCGATTTCTGTATGTAATCTGTTTGTTCATTATATTATTATATAGCGCTGGAATTTGTTGACCCTTTATAAATATGGAATAATAATAAAATAATAATAATTTTCTGAATTGAAACAAGATTCAGGGTTCATTCCCTTAATTGTTTAAACCCATAAATCACTACTAAAGAAATGTGAAGAAAAATGTATCCCAGTATTTAGATTCCAACAGAGCCATGGTCAAAGAGGATATATACTCTATTTACAAAAATATACTTTGGTGCAGTGTAGGCAAGTAGGCGAGTGATTGTAATCACTTAACTGATACCCCAGAACAGTGCTCCTTTTAAACAGCACTGGCCCAGGGTTCCTACGAGTGAGAGATTTTCTTCCTCTGTCTGTCTTTGCACCGCTTGCACAAGTGCAATAGAGTGAAAAGCCCAACTTAATAAATAAAAGTTGGCTTTTTCAATCTTCTACGCATGCATTGGCCCCAGGATTCTGAAGAAAGAAGATGGGAGGAAGATGATCGCTCGCTCACAAGTACGCCGGGCCGGTGCAGTTTTCTTGCAACAGGAGCACTGCCAAGGTGAATGAGTACAATCACTGGAGGGTGCCTATTGCTTTATTTTATAACAGTAGTAATATAATATGCAGTGAAACTGCACTCTGGAAAATGTTTGTGGAAAAAATGATAAAACTGCCTCTGCTCTCTTTTAGATGCCAGGCAGAGCCTCGTCTCTATGTATGCTTAGGCAAAACAGGACGCATGGGAGGATTTCAAAAATTTGTGGGATATGGCCTGCTATCAGTGGCTTGCTTTTTGCACCCTGTTTTGGTTTGGCATGTTACTATTCCTGGTAAGTGTAATTCTTACACTAAGGGGCACATTTATCAAAGTACAATTGTTTCCAAATACAAAAAAATAATATGATTTCTAATTTATAGAACTGTGTGTATTTTCTGCGTTTTTTTCATTAATTTGCGCAACTTTTTCGTACTGTGCGACAAATTTTAATGCGACAAAATCATATTTGTCACAACGAGCAAAAAAGTTTCAGATTCATTAAAACTTCGTTATCATGACTTTCCTTTGGCCAGGTTGGAGCTGCAGAGCTCCAGAGTCCTATGGGAGACTTCCAAAAACATGCACAGAAGGATCAAAGTCAGAAAGGTTTTCCCGCCGTTTATGATCGTTTGGATACAAAAATTTTGTGACTTTCAGATCCCGAATATGATATTATCATGACTATTACGATTTTTTCGTGACATTTCCGATCATCAGAAATTATTGTATCTAACCTAAATTTTACCCATTTCGGGATTCGAACTCGTACTTTGATGAAGCTGCCCCTAAATTAGTTTTTGCCAAATCATCATAATTTCCAGTCTATTCCCATCTTACATCCTGTCCCCTCACTGCCACTTTTTACTAGGGGTGCACCGAATCCCGGATTTGGTTGGGGATTCAGCCGAATCCAGGCTTTTTTTGAAGGTTTCGGTTTTCGAACCCCAGCCGAACCGAATCTGAACCATAATTAGCATAAATTAGCGTATGCTAATTAGCATTCAGAAAGGGTTAAATGGTCAGGTGAAACGTGTTTTTGCGATTTTTAACCCCTTCTGATCCTAATTACCATATGTTAATTAGATTCAGAGTGGGTTCGGCCGAACCCAAAAAAGTGGGTTTGGTGCATCCCTACTTTTTACCACTGCTGTAGATGAGTAGATGGGGCACCAGACTTTTTATATGTAGCAGCAGCCCCTTTTAAATATTATGCATTTTCTTTCCTTTCTGTAGTTCTATTGAGGCTATTTCTTTTTATCCTTAAAAGTGGTGAAATACTGAAATTTGTTTGTCCACATTCATAACATATCCTCATTCTGTTTTGCAGTTACTTTAAGAATTTACAGATGTATTTAAGAAAATTTGCATGTGTTTCTACCAAACAGTTGTGCAGGTTCTTACACTTTCTGTTGTACACCCTCACAGGCACCATGCTTATTGTAACAGGTATGGCCTATCTCCTTCTAAGCAAAAGGAAGAAGTTT
Source organism: Xenopus tropicalis (assembly GCF_000004195.4). Classification (NCBI taxonomy): domain Eukaryota; kingdom Metazoa; phylum Chordata; class Amphibia; order Anura; family Pipidae; genus Xenopus; species Xenopus tropicalis. The sequence continues at coordinate 63,254,053 of NC_030683.2, forward strand.
GACAAGGAATTCATAACTCAGGCAGAATGTTATTCTGACCCATCCAGAACAGCCATTGAAATGACCAGAGCTGGGGATACAGAACAAACCTATACATTTAATAGCAACCTGAAAGCAAAAAAAGACTCTCTTCTTACACAAATGAGAAGTATACTGACAGTTAAACGGAACCATCAGTGTCCCCAAAAAGTAGACTCTGACAAAGGCCACTTACACAATCCTACTGATATCACTAAAAAGAAACAAGTGCATTTTGAAGAAAATGTGATCAATATTATCCCTGCTGAGAATGGGATGGTGGAGGATCAAGAAAGTGAGCAAGAGGAGACTGTATCAGACACAGCTCCTATTATACCAACAGAGCCTAAACAGCTTCTTAACAATTTGCCTGTAACTACAGGCCTCTTCTAATGGCATGATATGTGTTGATAATATATACAGTGGCTGCAATGCCAAACCGCAATATAAAATGAACAAATATTCAGCCCAGATATTCCCTGTATATTTTGAAGAACAGCATTTTGTGTTACATTCCAGTGTCTTTGTGAGATATTGTTTTTGTTATTTTCTTATATTGCAGGATACAATACTTATTCTTAATGTATGTCTATTTAATTATGTTTATCTCTTCGTGATCCAACAGTAACAGAATTTCTCAGAACCTTTAGCATAGCATTTTGATCACCACAGTCTTATCATGGAGAACCACTACAACCAAATTGCTCTTCTTTGCTAGCATCCACCTACTTTTTAGTTGAATGGAATATGCATTGTTAATGTTAAACTCTGGGGCTCATTTATAAACACTAGTCAAATTTGCACCTAGGCAATAACACATGGCAACAAATCAGATCTTTGCTTTCATTGTATAACATGAAGCTGACTAAAAAAAAAAATCACTGATTGGTTGCTATGGGTTACTGCCTGTGTGCAAATTTGCCGAGTGTTTAAAAATGAGCCCCATTACATCAACATTTTAAAGAAGGGGACAAGAGAAAATCTTACGTTGATTTTACTGCTGATTTCAGAACTGAATAAAATGCCTTATAACAAACACTGAATGATGCAAAGGTGTAATTAGATGGAAACAATTGAATACAAAATTTTGTGCTCCTATATTCTTTCTATTTTAGAAGAAAAAAATGCAAAATAAAAGATGAACATTTTTTTTCAATATAAGTTTGTTAATATATTTTTTCCCAGGAAAGACTGCATCATTAGAATATAAAGCAATGCCACAACCCAAATCCACTGATGGTAATTATTAACCATTAATACAAAGAGATTTAGTTACCACCCCAAATGCTCATATGCTTATGCCCTGCAATTCCCACTAATTTGTATCGATTTTGACATTTTTACTAGCATAATCATAATATTGCTGGACATAAGACTAAACTGGTTACTGAGCAACTGGTTCTGAATATCAAACACTTTAAACAGTCTGATGTTGGTTTGCCTAAAGCGAAATGTCACAAATGTAATTATATTGTCAAAAGTTAAAATGATACTGTGTCATAAACTGAACACAAAAAATTAAGGGACAAGCCCAAAATGTTTTGAGAGGAACTACACATAACACAATAATCAGCATATTGTTTAGTAATATTTGATTAGTAGTTATTGCTTACTAGTTATTCTTTTTTATATCATTCTAACACTGACTTTAATTATAACAATTTATAAGTAAATTAGGAAAGGGAAATAAAAAGCATAGGTTGAGTGATTGTGTAAGCAATGACTTGAGATAAAGCATAAAGGATCTGTAGAGGGTCTCTTTAGTTTACATAGTAGCACTAAAAGAAGGTAATTGATGATGTGAAAGGCCTTGGAGAAAATGATGGATCAATATGGGGCAAAGGGTTATCTATAGAATAGTTTGAACACTCTAGGGACAAGGGCTGCAGACGAGACAGAAGCTCCTGTGTGACTTCTAGGTGGCAGGTTTTCAAAACAATAAGATTAATTAAAGATGTTTTCAAAAGATGAATACAATTTTGGCATTAACCAGTTTCATGTTAAAGGACATGTAAAGCCTACATTTGCCTACAATGTATTTCAGTTGGGCATGTCTCCCCCACCCAAATGGCATAATTTGTACTGCATATATCCCCTCCGCTTGCCAGCACCATCACATTTTCATAAAACAAATAGCAGCTTTCACCCGGTGGCCATTTTTCCTCTGATAATTGGATACGTTTAAATCTACAAACAGCATACACACACAGACCCTTATTCAGCATACATTTAATCAAGAATACAGGCTCACACAGGCACAACTGTCTGATAAAAGTTCTGCTTTGTTGAGCTGAGCTCAGGAGAGTTGGTTGGGAGAAAAAAAATGAAGCAGACAACTAGAGCTGAATTTCTATGGGAACCAGCAATGCCTGGGGACTGGGGGCGTGTTTAGTAATCTGAGCTTAGAACAACTGAGCATGCCCACAAGCCAAACAGCCAAAGCAAATTCCTGAGGGCAGGGGCTAAGTGGGTTACAGGAGGAGAAGGAAATCTAAGTGATTAAGGGGATGTTGCAGCCTTACTACAGGTATAGGACCCGTTATCCAGAATGCTCGGGACCAAGGGTATTCCAGGTAAGGGGTCTTTCCGTAATTTGGATCTTCATACCTTAAGTCTACTAAAAAACCAATAAAACATTAATTATATCCAATAGGATTGTTTTGCATCCAATAAGGATTAATTATATCTTAGTTGGGATCAAATACAAGGTACTGTTTTATTATTACAGAGAAAAAGGAATTCAATTTTAAAAATCCTAATTATTTGATTATAATGGAGTCTATGGGAGACAGGCTTTCTGTAATTCGGAGCTTTCTGGATAATGGGTTTCCGGATAAGGGGTCCGATACCTGTATTAACCTCAGGACAACCAGTGTGGTAGGTATTGAAGGATTACAAAGAGGCTGTTCACTGATTACATTTTTGTGTGTGGGGTTTACATGTCCTTTAAGGAAAAAAAACAAAAAGCATGTCTTAAAGTGAAAAACACTTTTTTGTGGCTTATGTTTATGCAATTATATGTTATACTTCATAGTTCTTTCTACTTTCTCCCATGATGTTCCACTGAGAGGAAGGCTTTAAGAAAGGGAATTCTGGAGAATATATTTTTTTTCTGCACAGCACAGGTGTGATAAATGCTGATGCACTCCTACTATTAAGGATTTTATATCAATATACAAGAATAATACCTGACAATAATAATTATTATTAATGTAAAAATAGAATACCTGCCAATAAATGGACATAAAACAGCAACAATAAGTATGGGCCACATAATAGGACTGTATTCATAAACACATTAACTGAAATAAATGTCAACCTATAAATAAATACAATATTCAGAGGTGCTTTCTGTTTGCGCGGATGGATTTTTAACAAATTTATCAAAGGGTGAAAAGTTAGACTTTACCCTTTACAGGGGAAATTCTTATGACTATTTAATATTTTAAAACCGAAATTCATTCTTTATATTCATTTATATTAGACAACAGTTAAAGGTTAAAAATAAACTGTACCATGCTCAACAGTTTCTATGTACTGTATGTCTGCTGGGCTGGAGTTCTGTGCAGAGCGGCCAGAGGTCAGCACACTTTACTGTCTCCCTGCCCCACCCCCAGGATCGTGCGCAGGAGTATAAGTTGACTTAGACCTGGAACATTTAATTTTAATCTTAAAGTAAGCTAAGAACAACTGAAAGAAATTAGATTTATTGACATCCATCATTGTAAAAAGTTCCAGTAAGGAGAATTAGACACCTGTGCTTAACAAAGACCCAATAAATAGCTAGGGTTATAGTGTTTAAAAATGAATTGAAAAGAAGTTTTGTATTTGTTTTGTACTTAACAGTACAGAACAGTGAAATACATCACTTTTCACTTGATCATGTCTTTCTAGTTCTTTAGGCTGTAAAAGGAATACCAGATAATAATTTGGATTCTGTATAATACTCTTTAACCTGTGCCACAAGCAGCAAATTGTAAGGAAAGTGACTCACTGTAGAGAATGGTTAAAGACATAAAGAACATTTATATTTGTTAAAGCAAAACACATAATAAAGTCCTATTGATTTAGCCTGTGTTAAGGATAAGAATAGTTCTTTGAAAGATAATATTTGCAAGAGTATAGCATTTTTTACGGGATAATTCCACAAAACAGCTTGGATTTTGTATATTGAAAGCACTTACATTTCAAGCATCAGAGGGGTTCCAGGAGGGCCACATTGCTAACTGCACTCTCTGCACTAGAAGAGCAAATAAACAGTTTCAGCTCCTAATTCAAAACAGGTTGTGGCCATGAAAATATGTGTTGCTCAGTTTGCCTTCTTGGTAACATATGTGAATCTTTGCTATAAAGTCCCAATTGTGAAAAAAAGTCTGTTATATATGTAGTAAAACAGGATTTAATTTAGTATTTAGACTTTTTGTTGGGTTTTTTAATGAAACTAAAATTGCCTGGACATCAAGTACATACAATTTTGGAAAAACAATGAAATATAAAATATAGATACATTTTGTTTGCTTTCTGTATACTGTATGTAAAGTTTCTTCATTGTTGAGTTCCATTCCACTTTTTATATTGGCTTCATAAGGCAAAACATTGACTTTAAACAAAAGTTTTAAAGTCTAAACAAAAAATACAAATTACTTAATTTCAGAAGGAAAAAAACACACTTCCTCTAGGTTTGGTGAACATCAAAGCCCCAGTAGTGAATGATATCAAAAGGTTTATTAAAATATATACATATTTGGACAGTTTATCTATTCACCTTTAAGAAAAACTATACCCCCAAACAAAGTAGGCCTATATAAAAATATATTGTATAAAAGAGCCTATATGTAAACCCCACTTCATTCAAATAAACCATTTTTGAATCAAAAGTCATTTTTTAATCAGCTAAGTCACTTGGGGGTGCCAAAATGTTAGGTACCCCCAAGTGACTTAGATCGCTTACCTATTACCCCGGGCTGGTGCCCCTGTACGAAGAGAACAGCACCAGCCCCGGGTAGCAGCGAGCGCTTCCTACTTCCTATTCGCTTGCGAGTGCATGCGCAGTAGAGTGAAAAGCCAAACTTAAACAAGAAAGTCCGCTTTTCACTCTACTGCTCATACGCCGGCCCACGGATTTCGCCGGCAGAAGAATAAGGAAGAAGGAAGCGCTCACTACAAGTACCCTGGGCTGGTGCTTTTTTCTCCTAACAGGGGCACCAGCCCAAGGTAAGCGATCTCTGATTAGTCACTTGGGGGGCCTAACAGACCATAACAAAATGGTGGCTCAAGGTAAAAGATGTAAAAGGGCAATATTTACTGATATATATATATATATATATATATTCCATTTTGTTGAGATTGTTTAATATGTACCTTGATTTACCATGAAGATATAGTTTCCCTTAAAGGAAGGTGGATGGAGAAGATGGACAACAGCGTCAATTTTAAGAGCAAGCCCTGGAGAGTACAAAAACTTTATTCATTGTCTTGAAGTATTTTCTGATTTTACTAGTATGAAAAGAAGGCAATGGCCACCATCCTTTGGAGCAAGATTTGAATCCATGTATCCTATGTGTGCTGAAATGTCACCTGTTTATTTATTATGATACTGATCAATTTTTCATTAACCAGTATCTAGTTAAGTTAATAACTAAGAATGCAAGTAGTATAAATATAAATCTAGAATTTCTGTCCAACAACAAAGTTGTCTTGCTAAGTCATGTGGTTTGTACTTCTTGGTAATTAACTGTTTTTCTAAGAAATGTTCCTCTGAAATGGTAACAAAATACCAGGTCCTCTATTCTGACATACACCAGAGCAGAACAAAAAGTAATTAATCAGTATTAGCAAGAAAATAATCACATGAGTTAATCAATCAGAGTTTAAAACAAAGAGTCCACTATAATGGTTGACTCATGGAACTCGTGCATGGAACTTGGTGCAGACAGAAAAAGCTACTATATGGGCTTCACTCTTCAGATTAATGATTTTAATCTTCAGATGAATTATCCATCAGTCACAGCATCACTGTTGCCAGTGATAATGCAGGACATTCCTACATAAAGCAATCTAAATGTAGCCTAAAAGGTCAGTTAAAGCAATTAATGAAAATACCTTATATACATAAATTGTTGTGCATCATCTATTGCCCCTCCTCTATTTCCACTTGCTTACTAAACTTACTGTGCACCTTTTTTTGTAAATGTTTATGGCTGATAAAGCTTACTTAGTTAATACCTTTTCTTCTTCTTTAAAATAAGACAATAATATTCATGCAAGCAATTTCCCAACATCTCTTTTTATAGTTACATAGTTAAGTTGAGTTGAAAAATGTCAATCAAGTTCAACCCCTCATAATGAAGCCCAGTGAACATATACTCACATAGTCATATATTTATGATCTATCTATATACTCACATTTAAAAATTATATATACCAAACCTATACTACCTGTAGATCTAAAGATCACAAAAGCCTTGGCTAATATGCTTGTTCAAGCTACTCTTAAAGGAGTGACTTTTAAAGAGTTATCACTTCCCCTCACAAGCACTTTTTCTCCAGAGAAAACCTTAACCTTAGCAGTCTAACCTCATAGTGTAAATCCTTCATCCCTAACAGGTCTTTGCACTCCAGCTCAATAGTATCCTTCTTAAGAAATGGAGCCTGAAACTGCACTGCATACATAAGGTGCTTTACCAACAACCTATAAAAAAGCAAAATTATGTTTTCATCCCATCTAGTTAATGCCCTTTTTTATGCAAAGGGCCAAGGACAGACCCCTTCTAATTAGAAAATGTTCCAGGCCAATATTCCTTAATTTAACCAATATCCTTCTGTGTGGTACTGTAACAAAAGCTTTTAGGGGGCTCATGTAATTAAAGGCACTACGTTTGATCAAGAGCAATAACCCATAGCAACCAATCATCAGAAAGCATTTATTGGTCACCTATTTAAAAGCAATCATCTAATTGATTGCTATGGGTTACTGCTCCTTGGCAAACTTAGTGCCTTTTATTACATATTGCGGTTAAAGTCTAAGTAGATCACATCCACTGTTATCCCAGAGTTTAGGTTCCTGCTCACCTCCTCATAGAAGGCAATTAAATTACTCTGGCAAGAACTATTACTAATAAAACCATGCTGGCACAAACTGATGTACAAGTAATGTGAATGTCAATGTTTTCAAAGTATCCATTATTATCCTTTTCTAAAAGCTTTCCTACTGCTGATGTCAGACTAACAGGCCTATAGTTTTTCAGGCTGAGAATAGAATTTTTAAGAGAATTACTCTTTAAATAGTGGCACTACATTAGCAATTCAACAATGCAAGGGATCATGAAAAAATTAAGTGAATAGGTTTGGCAGAGCTAAACTTGTTTGGTACACTGGGATGAATACCATCCTGTCCTTGTCCTTTGTAAACCTTTACATATTCTAGTCTCATTTAAATTTCCTCTTGAATCATCCATATATATATATATAGTTACAGTACATTAACAGATTAGGGTCTGTTAAAAAGTACAGTTTGAATAGCTTGTGCTTCAGTTGTGTAGACAGACAAAAAATAACAGTTCAATATATCTGCTTTTCCCTGCTTTTACCTACCAACTTACCATATATACTCGAGTATAAGCCGAGTTTTTCAGCACCAATAATGTGCTTAAAAAGGCACCCTCGGCGTATACTCGAGTATATACGGTAATGCGGCCTGCGCTCACCCCGTTGACGTGCATTCAGCGCTCAGGCATTCAGGAGTACGCGCGCAACCACCACTCACCCCCTGCGCCGCTGCGCCAGCACGCACACATGCCGTGCCTTTCGTGTGTGTGCCAACTTTAAGGCTGGACCAGTGCACCAAGGGGGAATGTCCGCGGCCAGCTCGCACACACGCAGTGCCTTTTCGGTGCGTGTCAGGTTTTGAGGCTGGAGCAGTGCATCGAGGAGGAATGTCTTTGGCCAGCTCGCACACACGCCGTGCCTTTCCCGTGCATGTCAGGTTTGAGGCTGGAGTAGTGCAACGAGGGGGAATGTCCGCGGGTGGCGGCTATAGGAGAGCACCGTGGGAAAATAATCAGGTTTTTAAATGTTATTCTAGTCTGGAATATGGATCAATAAAGGCATCTCATCAAATTATAACTGATGGATCGGTGCCCTTAGCTATAAGACTTGGCTGCCTGATCTGTTTTGTAATAACTACTACAGTATATATTGCAGGTGATTCAGACTCTCAGCGCTCCAGTGTCATAAATGCAATATTTGGTTATTTACAGGGATGCACCATTCTCTATGGGGAATGGCCTTTCCGTAATTTGGAGCTAATAATGGTTTTTTCAGATAATGGATTCCATACCTGTATGTCAACTTGGAACAATAACTAAAATAGCTTGGTGATGCAGTAACTAAAGCAGCCTTGTGGTTCTTTATCTAAAGCAACTTGGTGGGCAAATGCCTAAAGTAGCTTGGCCATGCAGTATCTCTTTATGATCCAAATCATAATCAGTTTGTTCTGTGCAGAGGAGAATAATTAATAGCAAATTGTTCTAGAATTAAACTTGTCTGAAATATCTCAATAATAGTAGTATGTTTACTAGATCATGTTGTGAGTGAACATTGTACTGTAGTTGCTCAAAGATTCTCTCAATTTACTGCAGACAGCTTGGTTAGAAAACAACCATTTTTACAATTTAGCAATGTAATCGCTTTAAGCCATCAGCAATGTCACCTTACAGTGCCTACATGAAAGTGCCTGGTGCTGAAGAGAGCATGCTATGGGAATATCTGGGCAGACCACATAGATACTGCGCTCAGGTGTGTTAAAAGAAATGGATGCCTAGGCTTATACTTAAGTCAATAAGTTTTTCCAGTTTTCTTAGGTAAAATTAGGTACCTCGGCTTATATTCGGATCGGCTTATACTCGAGTATATACGGTACCTCCCTCTCACCTCTTCCTGCTTTATATTTTACTATATATACATATTAAAAACATAATTTTGAATTTATTTTACTACTCGCTGCAATACATTTCGCTGTCTCTGTTTTAGCTTGTCTAGTAGTTATTTGCATACATTATTGGCCTACTTGTTTCTATTTAAAGTTTCAGTTGGTGCCATAAAATCAATTTTTTTTCTTACCAGTCTCAATACTAATACTTCTATTAAACCATAAAAGATTTTGTTTTGCAATGACATTCCTTGCTTACAAGGGGAATATACTGACATATTTATTAAGCAGCATTTTAGGGTTATGGCACACAAGAAGATTAGTCGCCTGTAATAAATCTACCGTGGGAAAATAATCTCCCAAAAATGCTTTCCACCAGCAATAATGTTCACTTAGTTTTTACTAAGTTGCGCCACAAGGAAACTTCAGGTGATGAAGATATGTGTATGATTTCCCCAATGATTTATTCATTGCTGGTGGGAGAATATGTTTGGGATATTTGTTGCCCGAGGTAGCGCAGATTTATGCACTACATACATAAGCCCAACTGAATAAGCTCAAGTAACAATGGAGGGTATGTTTTTTAGTAAAATAAATTTTAGAACTCACAAAGGAGCTTTGTGACCATCTAAAAGCACAAGGCCAGAGGCTGAGTGCTTTAATACAGTTTTACACATATATACAACAGTGTATCAAATCAAATCCAGAAAGCTTTCTTATATAGCAATTATTTTAGTCTATTCCCTCTTCTCCGTTTCAACTCGGCTAACTCTATAATTTGAAACTTTAGTTAATTCACTCTATGTCCACACTCAATAAAATGGCCCGCTATGGCCTGACTTTTTACCCGTATTTATAGTTAATTTGTGTTCTCTTATCCGTTCACGAACCATTCTTATTGTCTGCCCAACGTATGCCAGCCCACATGGGCATTTGATGACATACACTGCAAACGTTGTACAGCATGAGAACGAATCTTCCGCTAATCTTAATGGCATTACCTTTTCTGGGGTTATAAAGAACCTCCCTTAGTTGCACATTGGAGAAACAGTTACAGCTGTAGCATGGAAAAGTTCCATTTTTACCTTTCTTTGCATTATCTCTTAACACATTATTCGTTCCCATGTCAGATTTTATCAAATAACCGCCACACTTTTTCCTTTCTTATAAGCAATTGCTTGATATTCATTCTTAGTTAAATTATTTGGCAACAGATAGTAACATAGTAAGTTAGGTTGAAAAAAGACGTATGTCCATCACGTTCAACCATAATGCCTGTATATAACCTGCCTAACTGCTAGTTGGTCCAGAGGAAAAAAAAAATCCTCTTCGAATATTTAAACGGAACCGCCCTTCTTCTAAATGGAGTGGGTGCCCTCATGTCCGTTGGAAGGACCTACTGGTAAATAAAACATTAGAGAGGTTATTATTAGGGATGCACCGAATCCCGGATTCGGTTCCAATACAGCCTTTTTTTGATGGATTCAGTTTCGGCCAAATCCATGGTCCCGGTCAAACCGAATCTGAATCCTAGCATAAATCAGCATATGCTAATTAGCATTCGGAAAGAGTTACATTTTAGGGGGGAGGATTTTTTCAACCCTTCCCAATCCTATTAGGCATATGCTAATTAGGATTTGGATTTGGTTCTGGATTCGGCAGAATCCGTTAGGGTGGGTTCGGGGGTTCAGCCGAACCCAAAAAAGTGAGTTTGGTGCATCCCCAGTTATTATATGATCCCCTTATATATTTATACATAGTTATCATGTCACCTCTTAAGTGCCTCTTCTCCAGTGTAAACAGACCCAACTTGGCCAGTCTTTCTTCATAACTGAGACTTTCCATACCCTTTATCAGCTTAGTTGCCCTTCTCTAATTCAATAATGTCCCGTTCAATAATGTCCCGTGAGCACTGGAGACCAAAATTGAACTGCATATTCTAGATGGGGCCTTACCAGCGCTCTGTAAAGGGGAAGAATAACACCCTCCTCCTGTGAATCTATGCCCCTTTTAATACAGCTAAAAACCTTGTTTGCCCTTGCAGTTTTTTTGGTTTTCTTCCCTCCACCTAAAAGATTTCAGTTTGTTTTTCAATTGAGTGGTACAGTTTATAGGTCAGTTTAAAGGTGGAAAAAGTTCTGAAATTATTTATCTTTATCTAATTTTTGTACAGCACAGGAACCTGACATTTTACCAGGGGTGTGTAGACTTTTTATAGCCACTGTACTTCTCCTCCAAAGCTTGACCTCTCTGTCTACATGTTCACAAAAGCTTCAACAAACACATGATCACATATTGGCATAAAATCACTCACAGGTTTCAGCCCTAATGTATCTCTACAAAATGTATTTATAATATACTTAGGAACATTACCAGTCAAATTAGCAAACTGTACATTTAATCTCAAAGTCCTAAACAGTTCCAAATCCAACTGAAAAAAAATCTGGTTTATACACCAAGCTTTAAGATAAGCCTTTTTGCAATACCTGTATTTCTGCATCTGTTAGTTTAAACTGGAAATATTCACTACCGTACCCAATGTCACTTCACTTGCTTTTTCCCTTTGTTTCTTATGATGTTTGCTCCCCCCTCACTTCGTTCTTCTGAATCCAGGGCCTGTGTGTCCTGCGGTCCCAATTAAAAAAGAAAGCAAAGAGTCCTGGAAATCCAAAGCTTCAGATGACAAATGCCCCTTATGCGCACCTGGTGATCAACATGTCAGACCTCTCCTACACTTTATCCCTCTCTGGTCGCTCTGTTCCACTGCCCATGTGTATACCGCACCAGTGGAGTAGTCAGTTGCATCACGTTGGAACTTTTACCTTTCGTGATTTGAGTTCTGCGCGGTAACTCTGTGTAGTCCACCATTTTTTTACCTCCCTCCGCAAACCCCACTGGGGTAAAACATGGTTTCTGCCATTTCATTGAGTGTGGACATAGAGTGAATCAACTAAAGTTTCAAATTATGGAGTCAGTTTAGTTGCAACTGAGAGGAGGGAATTAAAAGACTAAAAGAATTGCTATATAGGGAAGCTTTCTGGTAGGGATGCACCGAATCCAGTTTTTCGGGTTCACCCGAACCCCCAAATCCACTGTATGGGATTCGGCTGAATACCAAATCCGAATCCAAATTAGCATGTGCTAGTTAGGATTTCGAAAGGGTTAAATGTCCACTAAAATTTTTCCACTTCCGTATTAACATGACAAAAAGTCATGCGATTTTTAGGATTCTGATTCAGTTCGGCCAAGACCGTGGAATTAGACCCTTCCCATTATTCCGTTCCTCTCCCCAGAAAGGTTTTGCCCTTGCCTACATTTTGTTTTTCTCCCAGTGGATAATCACCCTCCTCTTACCTTGTTTCTTTTTCCTATGTACGCACCACCACATTTCTTCTCAAGTGTCTCTTCCCCCATTCTCCACTGTCTATCTCCTTTTTTCTGTTCCTCTCCTGTGTCCCTTTGCGTACTTGTGTTTCTTTTAGCACAGCCGGTCTTCTGTTAAATGGGTAGTTTACCTTTAAGTTAACTGTTAGTATGCTTTAGAATGGTTAATAGCTGCTGATATTTCTGGAGAGCTGCTGCATAAAATACTAAATAATTCAAAAGCCAAAAATAATAAAAAATGAAGACCAAATGACCAAATTGTCTCAGAATACCACTGCCTACATCATGCTAAAAGTTAATTTAAAGATAAACTCCAACTTTAGGTTGCAGATGGCGAGTGGGTGACTGGGAGGATGGGGGTGTGACTTTTCAGTGTAGCAAGTAAGGCAGTAGTTCAGTGATCCCCTACCAGTGGTTTGTGAGCCAATGTTGTTGTTCTCAGTGCCCCCAAACCAGGTAGTTATTTTTTAATTCCTGACTTGATGGAAAGTTTTGGTTGAAAATTTACTACCAAATAAAGCCTCCTGTAAGTTGATAGTGTGCATAGAGGCTACCTAACAGACAATCTTAGCCCTTGTTTGGTGAGGGTTTGATTGTTGGCAAATGCTTACCCCTTTAAGTTAAATGCCATGATCACCAGCAAAAGCCATTTATAAGAATATAATACACAAGAGCCACAAATATCCTGTAAATTATGTTGTCAGTGTAGGGGATCAGAGAACCCTGCCCCCTGTTTCTCAGTCTGTGATCTCATCCAGCCTAGCTACAGCCTGGGGAGGGATCCGGTTGGCTGGCTGCCCCAGTGCACATCTGGGAGAGGTGTGCCTAAGTTTTGGAGCCAAAAATCTAGGGGCGGGCCAGTAGGAGACTGTCTGATTTGCCAGCTGAACAGAATCAAGTAAAGCAAAGTCCATCCAGTGAGAGCGTGGTCTCCAAGGGGAGTCGGCCTAGCTCGGGAGGCCAGCTGGATACCCCTGAGATTGTGAGTGCGCTGGGACTACTGACTGACCAACTGACTCAGCTGGCTTGGAATGGTAATTTTAAAAGACTTAAAGTGTTTTCAGGTGCAGATCCGGTACCCTCGGGTGAGGAGTCCTTTGAGAGTTGGAGAGACTCCACTGTGGTGTCCGTGAGAGATTGGGCCGGCCCTGAGGCAACCATAAGGAGGAAGATCCTTGAGAGCCTTCGCTGCCCTGCTGTGGATGTGGTAAAATCCTACCTAGTTAGTCATCCTGATGCTACTTCAGGCGACCTGATAGAAGTCCTAGAGGTGACGTTTGGCCCTGTAGCAAGTACTACAGAGATGCTCCACAACTTCCACTCTACCTTCCAGAAAGAGAAGGAAGCCCTGTCTGCCTATCTGGTGCGGGTGGAGCAAGGCCTGAGACTGGTGGTGAGTTGTGGGGTAATCCAAAGCTCTGAAATGGATTCCCTGAGGATTCGCCAAATGAGGAGAGGGATTTTAAATAGTGACCCTGTTGCCAATTTGAGCTTACTACCAGGATACACTAACTCCTGGCTATGTTCTGATGGAGAGAGTTCTGCGGGAGGAGGCTGATGCCTATGTGAGGGTGAAGAGGAGTTCCACCCAAGGGCATGCAGAGAAGTCCCCTGCTTATGCAAAGCTGCTGGAGGAAAAATAAGAGACTTCGCAAAGAGTTGGAAGAGTTTAAAGCTCAACTGTCTGAGAGAGCCAAAACCCCAACTGAGACGAGGAAACCTCCAAAGTGCTACCAGTGTGGCAGGATAGGCCATATACAGCCAAACTGCCCTGTTCCTGATGAGGGTGAGGTCCAGTCTGCACCGTGTAAAGTACGCCGGCGGTGTAAGAGATTTCCAGGGAAATGTTACAAGTGCCATGTGATGGGTCATCAGGCCCGGAACTGTAAGACTTACAAAGGCCCAACAGTACAGAAGTCCTACTATGAGCCTTCCATATCTGAAAGTGACTCCCCTGAAGGAAACGAGGGGTTGAGTCAAAGGGAGACCACTGTGAAGCGTTGAGTGTTGTACTGTTTCTGAGTGTAAGGAGGTACGGCAAGCGAGGCCGTTGCCGGTTTGTCCAAGGGGAGAATGTAGGGGATCAGAGAACCCTGTCCCCTGTTTCTCAGTCTGTGATCTCATCCAGCCTAGCTACAGCCTGGGGAGGGATCCGGTTGGCTGGCTGCCCCAGTGCACATCTGGGAGAGGTGTGCCTAAGTTTTGGAGCCAAAAATCTAGGGGCGGGCCCAGCACTTTATAAAGGGAGCCCCTGCTGTTGTTTGCCAGTGCAGAGGAAGAGTCCCAGACTGAGCAGCCAGCATAAACTGTGTGAGTTCAAACTAAAAGGAATCAAAGTCTGCTGGGCTGCCAAGGTGTAATAAATCCTCTGTGGAACTCTGTGTGTGTGTCCCCTGGAGGAACAGGTATTGCATTTGCCTGCTACGTGGGAGCAGCCACCCCTTTCAACAGGGAAGGTACTCTGGGGCAGGTAGCGCTACCTGGGGGGACTAAAGAGCTCTTGGGGAAGGGGCTGAACTGATTTAAGGGTTGGGGGTCTATCCGAAACCAAAGTGGGCTGGGCAAGTACAGAAACTGTGCCAGTGTGAATAGCCCTCCCAAGTTTCCTCAGGAAAGGATTATCAGTCACCCCAAAGCTGTTCTACTGTTTATGTCCAAAAGTTATATAAAGTTTATCTTTGCTACAAACCGTGTGTTATTATTTCCTAGTGGAAATCCCCTAGAGGTGTGTTCCTCAGTGTCCACTAGGTGGAGGCACTGCGCTGTTCCCAGTTCCCAGTATCAATATCACTTTGAGAACACATATCTCCTGCCATACAGTGCAATATTAAGTGAATGTGTCAAGAAAGGGTTACATCAGTATAATCGGTGCTTCAGTGTGTCACATCACTCACTGAAACGTGTGTATTAAAATAAATAATGCACCCCCTGTTTAAAAAATGAGGATATTTGACGTCAGTTAGGCTTCATGCTTTTATATGGACATGTAACTCCTCAGTAATATTTAATATCCTTTTTTCTTACAATAAGGGGTCAATTATTCCCTATGGTTGTGCCCTATGCAGATACCTCTGTTGCTAATGCCTAGTTCAGACCCTGAGAAGAACTGGCAGACAGGTTCAACAGAGCATTAGAAGAAAACCTGGTAGCTTTAGTCCTGTTGTGACTCACTGCCCGGCAATATAGTGCAGTGCTGTCCAACTGGCGGCCCGCGAACCCCCTCTGTGTGGCCCCCCACCGTTCTAGCTGCTTGGATGATTTACCTTTATGTAAGCTTTAAATGGTATCAGTACTGAGATTAACTGGCCCCCTGCATGGTTCTCACCTCAGATTCAGGCTGTAATCCCCCTGTATTGTTTTTTAAAAATGTAATTCCCTGCATTGTTCACACTTGTTAAAGCTGCACACCTGTCGCTGCTATACCGTTACAGAAACAGTCAGGCTGTAATCACCCCACATTGTTTACCTGTTCACACCTCAGACATTGTATGTACTGCCTGACCTATGCTGCCTGTGTGTATGGCACAAAGAGGCAGCATAAGGTAGGCAGAGTATGGCACATAGGCAGCATAGGGCAGGGAGGGTATGGCACACACACAGGCAGGGTAGGGCAGGCAGAGCATGGCACATACAGGCAGATAAGTGCAGGTAGAGTATGGCATACACAGGCAGCATAGGTTAGGCAGAGTGCTGCCTATGTGTGCTATACTCTGCCTGACCTATGCTGCCTGTCGGAGGTGAACCTGGCAGGGGTTTGTTCTGGGAGTTTGTTAGCAGTTGGAAATAGCCATTAAATGGTCCCTAAGATGTGTTATTATGTGCTGGGGGTTGCTGTGCTATCCACAGGGGAGGTGGAGGAGGCATATGGATTTACAGTAAGGCATATGTCTTAATATGACATAATATAATTCTTTCACATATCAATGATGGTTGATATCCCTGCATTGAGGACCAAGCATTTGGGTTTCTGCTGCACTACCACCATTGTGATAAAATTGGTGTGGTTAAAAAGGGGAGTGGTCAAAACTGGCTTCCATTAGCGGCCCTCCACCATGTATGCTAGAGAATTTCCAGCCCTCGGCACAGCAGAAGTTGGACAGAACTATATTATAGTGTATTGAGACAGGGCATGCAGTGGAGATGGATGGCTTTGGATGGTAATCAGCAGCAGGGAAAAGAGAAGTACAGGAGGGTGGTGGTAGGTTGACAACGGGTGATGAGCCATTGACTTGGAGCTTCCGTTGGACCATAGTACGCAAGTCTGACACTGCTGAGAATCACTCAGGCCCACTAGGTTTGGAGAAAAGAAAAAATACTAATTCTAAAGTTAGGGGAGTTAGGGAATACGATAAGCACCCATATGTAATGAAATGCCAAAGTCTGCCTAGCGTAGTAACTCATAGCAATAAATGAGAGGTCAGGGGATCAAAAAATTCTACATGCTATACATAATTAAGAGCTGTAGCTAACTTTGCACCTTTTATTACATAACCCTATACGTTTTGCAAATAAAACAAAACACTTCTAAAATTCATACATACAAATATATAAAATTCAAAAAATTACATAACTCCGCAGAAGCTTGTGTCAAGAAAATTAGAACAAGTAATGACTGAATTGGAGCAACCCAGCTGATACAGAGGATTGTGTTTTAATTACAGGGGACCTAAATTAATTTACAACAGGTTCAATAGTGTCTACAGGCCTCATGTCGTCTCCAAGGAAACCAGAAAGAATGGAGGATGCCTCTCCAGGCTTTGGGATACTGAGGACACTCCCACTCTTAGCTACTCCTCCAAACTGCTTTTGATCACGGAGAAGCAGGAAGAAGGGGGTGAAGCAGGAGAAAGAAAGCCTATAACAGGATTTACAGAGCGATCAAGTGACAGCTTGTACAGGCAGCAGAAGCAGGTATTCTTTTACTTACAGGCAACATTCGGCCAGTTGTGTAATGTGACAGTATGTTCTCTTAACACATTCGCCAGGCACCAAGTTCGTTACTGCAATCTCCCCCATCAGTATAAATGATATAAATGATATATTTTTTCTCCTTTAACTCTTTTCATGCCCTTTGTGTTGCATTGTCTTGCTTTCCCTTAGTATTTTAGCAAAATAAGAAAATTTTGATTCTTCTGTTGTTGGATTTCAAAATCCAGCAAGCACAATATTCTATATGTGGAGCACAATAGCTGAGAGTGGAAACCGAGCAGGGGAGAGGGTTTAGGCAGGACTAAAGGGCAGACTGAATGCATAAATTATAGAGAATGGTGGGGGAGGCAGGAGCAAGGCAAATGTGTATTGCAGAATCTCACATCTCCCTTTTGTTTCTTATATATAACACTCTTTTTGTGCATGCCTGTGCCCAGGTCAGCCTGTCTGAACAGTAATCAACCTATTAACATAGAAAATAGGGAAAAGGGAGAATTAGTAAATGAACTGGGAATAGAGAGAGTGATATCATGGGAAATAAAGGAAAAAGTAAGGATGTTGCTGCTACAAGTTAGGGAAAGGTTATGTATGAACTGGGTGACATAGAGTTAGCATATGAATTGATGGAGATAAAATATCTGGGACCATATTTCTATTTTAAGCAAATTATTTAAATTTTTGAAAATGATTTCCTTTTTTCCTGTAATAATATAAGTCCTACCTAAGCTGTATAAATCTATATTAGTAGTAAAACAATCCTGTTGAGTTTAAATGTCCATTTAATTGAGTGATGGTGCTCCAAATTAAAGAAAGATCCTGTATCCAGAAAACACAGGTCCCAAGTATTTTACAGAACAGATTCTATACCTGTAACTAAGAAAGAGATGGTGTGTTAATTGAGAAAGAGGAGATGTATTAATTGGTTGAGGCATTATACATAAATTTAGAAAGATAATTTTTATATATAGGGAATCCAGACAGTGATGCAAATCAAGGTAATTCCCAGGTAGTAATGCAGTCTTAATTAAACCATGCTCAACCATAACATAATTGTATGGAGCTAGTTTGACTTTCACACCTTGATATGGTCCCCATTGCCTCCATCGAATCAGGCCAATTTGGTCTAGAACACAGACATTTGTTTGGTATCCTTGCTCCATTGGGGGGAGGGGGGGGGGGATTTTGAAGCAGTAGTTGGCCTTTAAACAAGGAATTCCATCCAACAATGTTTTCACCCCCAGAGATGTGAGCAAACACTTGCTAGGGGCATTTTCTTCAAAAAAAAACAGTATTGTTTCCCCCATCTGGAGTGTGGGATCTGTCAACCTGCACCACTCGTGGGGGTAAAAAGTTTTGACAAGTACCCTTTACTCTCTAAGGGGACTGTGTTTGTAAGAATTTGCAATCTCTAAATGGTAGTTCATCTTCATAACAACATTCTTATAAGGCTTTATGAGTTAAAAGATACATTTTTGCAATATTGAAAATAAAGTGTTTAGGAGATATTTACCTCACTAAGCATATCAGATTCCTGATATTGTTTATCATTCCTCCTAAGTGTGCCAGTGTCACCTGCAGGTTGGGCACAGCCAGCTTCAAGCACTGATGCACAAGTCCCTGCTCCTCTTCAATCATTGGACCGCATCAGTGCTTGAACTTGGCTGTGACCAACCTGCAAGTGATATTAGCCACATTGAGAAGGAATGAGAAATGGTGTCGGCTGTCCCCTGCTTTGCAGCAGGCTTCAGAAATGCTTATTGAGGTTAACTGTAAATTAGCAAGGTGAATATCTATTAAACCCTTTATTTTCATTAATGCATATATATTGCAAAAATGTTTCTTTTAGCACATAAAAGTGATAAATGAATTTTATTATGAAGGTTACCTCTTTAACTGAGAAATCATTATAAAAAAAAAATTCCTAGCTAAAGAGTTTTTGTTATGGATATATTTCCATTTGTACGTAGTTTGAAATTACTTTATTTATGTTCATACAAACACATTTTTATTGCTCAGCTAGTGCACAACTACGTTGCTCTTAATAATACTGTT
Source organism: Xenopus tropicalis (assembly GCF_000004195.4). Taxonomy (NCBI): domain Eukaryota; kingdom Metazoa; phylum Chordata; class Amphibia; order Anura; family Pipidae; genus Xenopus; species Xenopus tropicalis. The sequence goes on from NC_030683.2 coordinate 63,273,365, forward strand.
ACAATGACCACAGTTAGTTTTATGGATATGTTCTAGACGTAGTATTGGTTAATTTTAGAGATGCGCCAAATTGGTATTTTTTTTTGGCTTAATACCAAATTTTCTGCAACAGATTTGGCTAAATAACAAACTGAATCAGAATCCTAATTTCATATGCAAAATAGCTAAATACCTAGGAGGGAAATATGCACAGAAAAAAATAGCACTTTCCACTGTCAAGTGGTTTAAAGTCGGTTTGACCAGTTACTTGGATTTGGCTAAATTTAAATCTTGCAGAAAAAAGGCTTAGCTTTAGCCTAATCCTACACCAAATCCAGGATTTAGTGCATCCACAGTTAATTGCGCTAATGCTGGTTGGTGGTAAAGTGAAAAGCTTGCCAAGCATACAGTATATAACAAAGGTGCATAAACACTCTCATTTCTAGAACTAAATATAACTTGGCAAGCATGACAGTCTATCTGTGACTCGTAAGAACCATTTGGCAGCGCCCTTAGGCTCACAAATAGGGTTGTCCTGTCCAGGCCAGCCCAGAACCAGCAGACAGAACACCAGGTCAAGTTTATATTAGTAGGTATCAGTATTATCTTTTGATTTTCAGTAAAATGAATCATGATTTAATTCTAGCATTGCAACAAAATTTCATGAAATTATTCACCTTGACATGTGTTCATTCAGTTGGGCTCAAGTAAACTTGCATAAACGGCATGTGAAGTTCCAAATATAAATACACTTTTATTTTTTACACAGAGATACCTGATTCCATGTATTGCAAGGAAACCATGAGAATCTATTCCTGACTCATACAAATCATTTCCTCACCCCCTCAGTGTCAGGTAAGCCCTTCTACACTTTCTATTGTAAAGTGACGGATCCTGGGATTTGAAGTCCCTCTGTTTTCCAGAGAATTTGTGCACAACCCTTCAAGGATTTAATTCTCAGAATTCATCACTCGGACATGGGAGGGGTTGGATACGTGAGCCTAAGAGCATCCGTTGGCCCAGGAGATTTCTACCACAAATAATATATGGTGATTTTGAGCATTTTAAGTAATCACCCACTGAGAGATTAGTTGCCTTCGATAAATCTCTTCTCCCACAGGCGACATGTCTCTCTGAAATGCCTTTCCACTGGCAACAAAGGGAAGCGCTGGTGAAAAGGTCTGCGCATTGCTTCAGTTTTCTGAAGCCGCACAATGTTGCCTGCAGGAGGAAAAACCAGGCTTTGGAAAACCAACACAATACGTAGGCCTTTCCACTGGTGATTCTGTTTGTTGCCGGTGTCATCTGTCCACTGAGCTGAAAATTTCAATGGTCGCAAAACAAAACCAGAAAGGGAAGTTTGAGAGCAAACTTCATGTTGGATTGAAAAAACGTGAAGTCACTAAATAAAATCTGATCTGTTGTTGGCCCCGCCCACTTTTTCTAACCTTGGACCACATTATATAATAAAAACTACTGTGCAAATTTTGGGGACCCTGGTTTTAATACTGTCTGAATGGCAGCAATTTAAATTTCCCCACTCAAAGTCAACAAGTGACATCTGATTGGCGGTTGGTGGCTCCACTTTTTCTAACCTGGAACTGCAGTTTACCCAGTGACTAACTCTGCAAAGTTTAGGATCTTTAATAGTTAAAGAACGGCAGCAGTTTAAATTTAAACCAATAAAAGTAAATAGGTAAATTGTGCCCACTTTTTCTAACCTCGAGTTGAAGTCACCCAGTGCCAAACAGTGGGCACCCTGGCATAAATATTGTTATAATGGCAGCATTTTAAATTTAAACCAATAAAATTCAATGAATGAAATCTGATTGGCTGTTAGTGGCCCAACCCTCTGTTCCTAATTTTGAACTGCAGTCCCCCAGTGATCAACTTTGCAAAGTTTCACATAAAAATTGTGAGACTGACAGCATTTTCACTTCTACACTTTAAATGTGATTGGCTGTTGGTGGCTCCACCCACCTATTTCTAACTTTGAACGGCAAATACCCAGTGACTAACTTTGGAAAGTTTAACAACCTTGGAGTTAATACTTAAATAATGGCATTAGTTTAAATTTAAACCAATGAAAATTAATGGGTGAAAATGGATTGGCTGTTGATGGCTCCACCCACTTGTTCTAACCCTGAATACGTAGTCAGCCAGTGACTGACTGTGCAAAGTTTGGGAACCCTGACATAAATAGTGTGAGAAAGGCAGCATTTTAAATTTAAACCAAAAAAATTCTGAAGTCTGATTGACTGTTGTGGCCCCACCCACTTTTTAAAACCTAAAAATGCAGTCCCCTAATGACCCTTGTGTTAATACTGTGAAAATGGCAGCAGGTTGAATTTCCCCATTGAAAATCAATAGTTAAAATATGATTGGCTGTCGGTGGCTCCACCCACTTTTTCTAACTCTGAACCGCAGTTATCGCATCAAACCGATAAAATTTAATAGGTGAAATCTGATGTTGTTGGTGGCTCCACCCACTTTTCAAATTTAAAACTGCAGTCCCTTAGTGACCAACTGTGAAAAGTTTGCGGACCCTGGGAGAATGGCAGCAGGTTGAATTTCCCCATTGAAAGTCAATAGGTAAAATCTGATTGGCTGTTGGTGACTCCGCCCACTTTTTCTACCGGGGGAGTGGGATCGCTTAGAAAATCACAAGCAACCTGCTCCACAATTGGGCGAAGAAGTGTGGAGAGTTTGGGTGTTGTACCCCTAAAACCATAGGAGGAGTATTGTTTAGAAGTGGGGGGTGCTAGGAAGAAAAAAAAAGGAAGAATAAGATGAAGTTTCAACCCAACATAATGAATCAACCCTTATGCTATAGCATTTAAGGCTATGAAACAATGTGCTACATGTAGCTAGCTACTTTTTGTGGCTCTAAAACACCAGAAAATACCCTGCCATACACAATACAGAGAATTGTCTCTAATAAAACACATGAAGAGACAATTATCAGTATTGTCTATTTTGTAGTACAAGTAGCTGGCTACAAGTAACTTTGTGTGTCATTGCCCTAGAACAGTGCTGTCCAACTGGCAGCCCGCGGGCCGCCAGTTGTGTGGCCCCCCACCTGTCTGGCTGCTTTGATGGCTTACCTTTGTGTATTAGTACTGCCCCCCCTGCATGGTTAACACTTCAGATTCAGGCTGTAAACCCCCTGTATAGATTAAAAATGTAATCCACTGTGTTGTTCACACCTTTTAATCCCTGCATTATTCACCCCCTGCAGTGTTCACACCTCAGGTTCAGTCTGTAATCACCCACATTGTTCCCCTGTTCACACCTCAGACTGTAGGAGCAGTAGAAACCCACAAATAAACCCTGCACACTATAAAAAGAACATATACTGTGGTGGTACTGCAATTAAAAAGTTTTTTTAATATATAGTTATTGTGCAGAGTGTAGCAGCAGTGCCAGCATTGCGTCACTGTAGACTGCCTGTGTGTGCCATACTCTGCTTGCCCTATCCTGACTGTATGTGCCATACACACAGGCAGCATAGGACAGGCAGAGTATGGCACACACAGGCAGGGTAGGGTAGGCAGAGTATGGCAGGTTTTTGCTGTACTACCACCATTAATATTCTATGGTCATGCAATAACATGGGTGTGGTTTCAAGTGGGTGTGGTTTTAAAAAGGGGAGTGGTCAAAACTAGCTTCCATTATCGGCCCTCCACCATGGAGGCCGTAATAATTCCGGCCCTCGGTACCACAGAAGTTGGACAGCACTGCCCTAGAAGGTTCTTTCCAAGTTAAGTATAACTGCAACTGAAGAGGAAGTATAAAATATAAAGATAATGTCAAGGTTTATAATAGCTATTGTAAACATCATATTTCTATACAGTAACAAGGTTTTCACATTGTGAGAAACACATCTGCTATCCTCATACAGCTTATGTCAATAAAGATTAGATTCCCTTATTGGAGGGAAAATATTCCTATTGCATGTATATATGTAAATCTTTATTTATAAAGTGCTACTTATGTATGCAGCGCTGTAAAGTAGAATACATTAATACAAACCGGGGGTTATTAAGATAATAATAGATAAATACAAAGTATAACAATAAATACAAATAAATACAAGATACAGTTGCAATAAGTTAAAGGAGAAGGAAAGGTAAAAACTAAGTAAGCTTTATCAGAAAGGTCTATGTAAATACAGCCATAAGCACTCACAGAAACACTGCACTGAGTTCCCTGTCAAAAGATTAGTTGTGTCTGTTTTCCTCTGCCAGAGAAACGCTGCTCTTTGCTTTCTGCTCTTTCCTGCTCTTTCCTTTCAGCAGGAAACTAATTCATAGGGGCAGATTTATCAAAACACAAGTTTAAATCCCGAATGGGAAAAATTTGGCACAAAAATTTTTCGTACCGAACGATTGTAAACAGCGGCAAAACCGATCCGGTTTTTTCGAGCTAAAAATACAAATAAGTCGCGCAAACGTCGGAAAAGTCGTGCAAGCGTAGAAAAAGTCACAGAAAATACGATTGGACAGATCAAGCGAATGGTCAGATCGTTGGTGGATAAGTAAATGTGCCACATAGTCTAACTTAACTGAGCATGTTCACTTGGTCAGGGTGGCTGTGCAGGAGCGAGGCATGATGGGAACTTTCTTTACACAGCTCAGCATTTTTTCTTCCAGTTTGGCTTCTGATCATCTGAACGGGTGAAATATGGGGAGACTTAAGGGCACTATTGAGACAACTGAAGGTATGCCTGCAGCTTGAGATTAACTCTTTATTAGCCTTTCCTTCTCCTTTAAGAGTCAAAGACACAAGAGGATGGAGGTCCCTGCCCCGTAGAGCTTACAATCTATATGGGAGGGTAACTTACAGACACAAATAGGCAAATTTAAATGATATTTAGCTGACTTAAGTTATGGAGATCCAAATTATGGAAAGATCCCTTATCTGGAAAACCACAGGTCCAGAGCATTCTGGATAATAGGTCCCATACCTGTATGAAAAGGGGCATTGCATGGTAAATTAAAGCCCAGCTTCTCTGCCATCCACTAGTTGAATGTTTTGTCTGACACCTCAATGTGCTGCTCAGTAGTTCTATTATACTCTGTAATTTTGAAATCTAATTGGTCAAATGGGGAAGTCTGTTTTTGGAGTTACATAGTTTGTCCTTTTCCACAGTGCAATAGCACTTATTTGCACAAAAGTTTTTGTTAATTGTTATCTTTCCCCTTATATTTCTCCCACTGGAGAGGTGAGCTGATATAGCACACAGATAAATACTATCAACTAGCAATATGTCTATGAAGATTTTCATTCATCCAGGTCATGGTATATCTAGTATAAATAAATTTAAAGCAACTGGACTTGTTAAGTAATCATTGAAGACGTTTCACTACTCATCCGAGCAGCTTCTTCAGTTCAACTGACTGGTATGGGAAGTCCTCAGCATATATACTCTTCCACTAATCCAATCACAATGGCACTTTGTAACTCTTCAGAAAGGTGACATCTGAAACTCACAGAGGTGTGAATGCTGTGGATACCAAAGTATCATGCAACTCTTCAAAACAGGTGTTACTTGTTAGAGTTGCATGAATGGTGTGTGAAGAGTTCTGAAACTGCCGGGGTACAGATGTTAGAACAGCATTGTATGTAGCAGACAGATGGTATCAAAGTCCCCCGCCTCTGTTTAGGGATGGTTTCTCCACTTTGAAACACTCCTTTGAAAATAGCAACGTCCAAATTTTGGACAAAGAAGACCGCTGGTTTGAAAGAGGTGTAAAAGAGGCCATTCATGTCAAAGTGGAGAAACCATCCCTAAACAGAGGCGGGGGACTTCGTAGTTAAGCCTCCGGATTCTCAGTTGTTGGCAGGTCTTGCTGTTTGAGTACTAGGGATGCACTGAATCCAGGATTTGGTTTGGGATTCGGCCAAGATTTGGCTTTATTCGGCAGGATTCAGATTCGGCCAGAACCACACTCCTGGCTGAACCAAATCCGAATCCTTAAAATTACATAACACTTTGTAACATAAACACGAAAGTTAAAAATGTGTAGCCACGCGCTGCAAAAGTGGCATATGCAAATTAGGATTCAGATTCAGTTCACTATTTGTCCGAATCTTTTACAAAGGATTCGGGGTCCAGCCAAATCCAAAAAAAGTGGATTCTGCACTAGTACGAACAAGGGGAAAACTTTTCAGGCACTTAAAATCTCAGGTCATTCAGCTCAATTAACTGGGCATGAATGAATTACCAGTGGCATGGTAAAAAAAACAGCTTACTGCTCCAAACATTGGGTCTCATATGCAAAGCCCAAGGGTGCTGTGGGATTTGTGCAGCCTGTCCTTCGCATAATGTGCAAAGTGTAGTACAGTCAGTGCAAGGCAGCCCTGTACTTAATGATTTTCGTAAGCAGGCTTTAATTACAGGATTGCAATGTGTTTTGTGGCCATTTGTACTTTCTGACTTGCACATCTGAATGTACCCCTGCCAGCTAGTCTCTTATAAATTCGGTGCTGCCAAACACCTGTGTGCCTCCCTCCTCCAGCCCCTCATGAATGCAACGGTGCAAACTCAGGCATTGTAGTATCAAAGAGAGCTGCGGCAATTTAACTAGAATCAAAGGCAATGTGGAATCTGCAAAAAAATTACCTTCCACGTCATAAATGACACCTCAATTTTTCACTGCACGCTTTACCTATTGGTAGAATACTAAACTTAAATTAAAACAAAAACAATGAAATGTTTGTGTTCCCTTTTGGAGCATTTTATTACTTGTTTTTAGTTCTGTGCATGCACAGTACAGCGATTTGCTGTATATATAGTTTTCTGCTATATATTTGCATATATAGCAGAAAACTATATTGACTAGTATGTTAAATGAAGCTTTCTGTTTTGATTTAAGCCTGTCAAGTTGTATAATGCACATTGCACATTGTTTGAAGATGCCATGTGTAAGCTTTTGCTGCCATGTAAACAGCACATGCATCTTTTATAACTGCAGGAGTTCAAATTTGTTCTAGAATTTTCAGTAAACTAGAGGTTAATTTTATGACTGTTTTTTTAGCCTTATACTTCCTTCTTCTCAGAACTGTGATCTAGCAGAGTCTGCAGATGAATACAAAAAGAAGAGAATTTTACAGTACTTAACTTTACTGGATCACCAGGATAGAATACCAGCAGATAACTGGTGAGTGTATTTTACTTTATATATACTTTATTTAGTATTTGTACCAGGACAGGTAACTGTGCCCAAAATGGCTGTTCCGGGACCCCCACAACCCTAGACTTTACATATTTAGATTTTTATACATATTAACATTTATGTTTTAAAGAAAAAAAGAATTATGGCCGTGGCCACTGAGCAGGTGACCTGAGATTTAATGAAATATAAAGGTAGGATCTCAGTGAAACTCCATTCTGCTTATCACTAAGACTCTGGGGACTTGGGTGAAGTACTCACCTGGAAAGAAGTGGTTTCCCTCCAGCCCTTATTTCTTTTTTCTATTTATCTGCTATCATTTGGATCCATCACCAATTTGATATGGTACCCATGCTCTCACTTACTTACATGCAGTGATCCGGCTTAAAGGAGAACTAAAGCTTAACTAAAGAAATAGTCTAGAAATGTTGTACATTATGTTTTGGACTTCTGTACCAGCCCATGGCAACAACAACCCTTTAACAGGGATGATCTGTGCCTTCAAAGATGCCCCCAGTTGCCCCCATCTTCTTTTCTGCTGATTCCCTGCACCTGCTCTGTGCTATTATCAGTTACTGAGCTTAGGGACCAAAGCACAGTATACTGTATATATAGAATATAAATGTCACAATATAATGTTGATTAGTAATTTATTCAGATTCACATAACATGGCAGTTTAGATACCAATGCAGTTAGCATCCAAACCGACAACCATCATTTTCTGCTTAATAATTTGCAAGGACCCCTAAGCTTAGCTTCTCAGCAGCTGCTTAGAGCCCACTAAACATCTGCACTGTCCCGGACAGTTCTAACAGAATCCAAGATCAAGAGCTCATGTGACAACTGTAAAGACCTATATCATTGCATAGAGATGCTGGAACTTAGGGCTAGTGCAGTCAGTTTAGTATATAAAATATGGCATTTCTAGCCATATTCATTTTTAGGGTTTAGTAGTCCTTTAATGCTGGAAAATGCTTTAAGTAAAGCTAAGATAGTTTGCTTCTGATTCACAGGAAACACTTCTTCGCTACTTGGGGGCAACGAATCTCCTTGTCTGTCAGAGCCCTTAATAGTATGCTTATTTGAATGGTGAGTTGGATTTACCTAGTCAATAATTTTTCACAGACAGACAGACTATCTTTGTTTAAAAAAAAAAAATCATTCTGTTGACTTTAAAATGCTAACTGAGAAGTGTAATTCCTTTGAGAAGCAGAAGTAGTTAAAAAGATCTAATGGGAGCAGATGTTTATGCTGGCTTCACTTCTCTGAGTTGCTTTGCATTTCTCTATTCACAGCTTGAGAAGTGAATACAATGCCTCTTCCATAACAATGGGCTGCAGCTGTGGGACTGGTATTTTTTTAACTAAAAGGGTCAGTTCCCTCTTCTGTCCCATGATGGCCTTATCTATTACTGAATTTCCTAAAGGACACTGAGCTCTTGTTTGTGTATCTGTGCATTATGTATTATGTTTTTTGTCAGCTCTCATATATCTTTATCAGTTGTAATGTTATAATGCTTGTATTTCCAAGCACTGAGCTAATCAGCTTTAAGCTCCACCTGTCATTTAAACGCCTCCCAAAAAATATATTTACAGATGTTATTATGATTATTAAAGATTTTTTTTGCCCCAGTAGAACAAAATATCCCAGGTTCATTCATTTAGGCAGATTTGTTTAGATTACACTTATACATCTCAATTTTTTAATAAGCAGTATCACAGATTCTCAGTTGCTGTGAGGTCATGGTAGTGACTGAACTACTATAGGACATTTACGTTTTTGTTCTTGAGCTCTTCCAGTACTACTTTGCCTTCTGCTTGGGGTCACTTGTCCTGCTTAAATATAAAGATTTGTCCAAACTTCATTTTTAGCAGACTGAAACAAGTTATGTCCCTGTGTTTTACATTATCCATACTTTTTTCTATTTTTAACAAAATGCCCAGTCTTTGCTGATGAAAATCACCCCACCACTTGATGCTATATCACCATACTTCACTGTAATAAATGGAAATTGTTAGATTTGTGCCAAACAAACTTCTATCCTGATCCTATCTGACTACAATACCTTTACCTACATGAGAGCTGTGTAATTCCAGATCTGCTTTCACATATTAACGGCTCCATACAAGTTAGTGTTATGCTGAGTTCTTGTTATTATTGAACAATACTGAAAGTTTAATGTACTTTGCAAAATACAGATTTTTTACTGTGGTCTCTTTTTGGTCAAATAGAGCACTAACAGGATGTTAAGTAGTTTTGCAATGCACTGTATATCTGGGAAAGCATTATTATATGTTTTTGAAGATGTGTGATTTTAAGTGCATATTCTATGTCCTTGTGTACATGAATGCTTATTTGTGCATACCTGCATGTCTGAGCCCCGGGTATGAATAAGAAAAACTCAGAGGGTCGTGTGCACTATTGTGCACCTCTTGTGAAAATGCGCCCTTGCCCTCTCCACAGAGGGACCTATGCATGGCGGTGGGGGTTTCCGTGTCCTGGAAGTTTTCAAATAGCTTTAAATTTAAATGACAAGGAAAGGTAAATTCAATGGGGGGTGCCAATGTGTTAGACCCCCCGTGCACATTTCTAACCTTACACCACATGCCGGTGCTTCTGTGTGCTGAAAAGCACACCAACTCGGGGTACCTGTCCAGTTTTTACACTACTATGCATATGCGGTGTCATTGAATTTACTTGTTTTTTAAGTAAAAATCTTCTGACAATTTTGACTTCACTGCTGTTGTGCTGTTGTTATAAGATCTCCTCTACTTTTACTGGTTGCCTGGAGACCCTGAATTACACCATGAGTTTGTTTAATCCGCAGGGCAGGACAGTGGCTTAGGTAAGTAATTCTGCCTTGCAGTGCCTGGGTTCTGACTTTGATATCAACCTGAGCATTATCTGCATGGTGTGTCTATGTTCTCACCGAGAACAAAAAGCATAACGTTTATGTCAATAGAGATCTTATATTGCAAGCTCCACTGGGGCAAGGACTGATAACTATTATTATGCCAAACTTGTTTGGAGTTCCATTTGTTAAGGCAGAAGTAGAAGAGTTGTTGTTGATTGCATGCAGGGTGGTGCTTGGCCCATAATGGAGCTTAGTATATGAGAGGGTTGAAGATATTCTATGAACAGAGGATGTGTAATGAAAAATAACCCAAGGAATTTTAGAAGGAGGAAACACAGAGCTAGAGACTTGTCTTACGCTCTGTTTTTTGATGAGGAAGGAAAAGCACACTTCCTCATTCTCACTTTTTTTCTGCTATAATTAGAGAGTGCACAGATAACTGACGTATGGAGCATCTATTCAGTACTTAACTGTTTATGGTTGAGAAAGTTGTGTAGTATTTTAATTTTTCTAATTAAAAAAAAGATGTTAACCCAAAAATAAAAGTTTGCCCTGAAAATGTAATTCGAAGCAAACTTCACAATATTAATTCAATAAATCTTTTCAATGGTTTTTAAGTTATTTATAAATGTGATTGCAATTGGAACCAATATTTCTAAGTCCCTTGCTGGCCTGTCTCTTTAAACCAGGGATCCACAACCTTTTCTCTTGTGAGCCACACTCAAATGTAAAAAGTGTTGCATGAGGATGCAAAATTTGGTAGCCCCACGTGAACTACAGGGCTACAGGAGGCTTTGCTTAGGATAAATCTATGCTTCTAAAACTTCTCCTAGCTAGAAATTTAATAATGGCCACTGGTTGGAGATCACTGTTTTAGACAGTGTAGCAGACATCAAGTTTGCATGCTGCTCTATAGGTCTGTTAATAAGCTGGCTTCTGTTACATTGCATCAAAATTCAAAACAATCACTGAAGAAAATAGAAAGGGGCAGACAGATACTGGTGTCAATAGCACTTAAATTCTTGGTTTTCATTGTTTCACATTTTTATTTTTATTTACTTTTATTTTTGTTTAAATTATACTCAGGGATGCCATCGGGGGGGACTGGTGGGACAGTTGTCCCCTAGAAAGGGAAACAGCTTGACAGGGGCAAGCAGTTGTATAGGGTTAGAACTTAAGCGAACTCCAGTGACCCCCAGTGAACTGACTTATTTGCACAATAAGTATATGAACTACTTAATATATAGTAATGCCAGCTGTTTATATTGGGATCTATTTACTTAATTTTATGAGCTATCGTATCCATCTCACTCTCTACATGAACATTCCCTCAGCAGAATGACTACTTGTTTGGCCCCACAGCAATATTATGGCGAACAAGACATTTTCCATAAACATACATTGCAGCTGCTTATGAGGGGCGTGGCCAAAAATTTGCAACTACGCTATTGTGTTAATGAGAAGGCCCAAGACAAATAACTTGTACAGGGCCCCAAGATTTCTGATGACAGCCTTGATTGTACATGAAAATAATTTCCTCATTGAAATAATAAAAACAACAACTTAAAAAGGAAAAATAATTTTTTTTCTATTTAAAAGAATAACGACATAACATGTTGTTAGCATAAAAAGTTTCTTTTCTGTATATCTGTAACCTAAACATGCAGACAAATGCTGTACTGATCAGTTGAGGCATTTACCATATTCTTAGTTTATATAGCATCATGTAATGTTCTTACTGCTGCTCTTGCAGGATCTGCCAAGAGGAACTACCTTGCTTTCCTATTGCATTCAGCAACCCAAACAAACATAAAAGAAAAAAGAAAAAGGAACAAAAAGCGTTTTTGTACAAATTGACGCGTCATACCATTTGCTTTACAAGTGTAAATATTTTTTCATTATAAATCATCTTACAAAGTTAGGACTTGGCACGAAGGCCTGTAACAGAGCTAGACAGTGTATCAAAAGTGACAAATCTCTGAATTCTCCCCTTATCAGTATTATACTCATCATCCCTTAAGGATACTATAAAAATATTCATCCCTCCCAGAAGTAGTTTTCAGCTATAATTATATTAAAGCTGAGAATACCTTTTAAAAAATATACATTTTTAGTTGTACCTTTTGCTTTGGTACACATGGTGGCGCTGTAACACCAAGACCAGCATAGTTACAGCACACTCCAGTCTTTCACACAGCCTTTCAGAAACATGTAAAATGACATTTTTAAAAATGAAATAAGTACAGTACATTCAATCAAAACAGAAATGCCAAAACCATGAAAAGGTATCTGTAACATTTGAAGTGAGCCCTAAAACACCAAAATAGTATTTTCTTTCTTTCTGTTATGCGAAATAGACATTGATGTAAGAAACGTGCAGAGGCCCTCATAGAGATACATTTGAAAACAAGTGATTGTGCTTTATATGTAATATTTTAGGTAGTCTCTTTGGTTTCATTAGTTTTTAATGGGAGTGACAGCCAGTCAAGTGGATCCACCAGAATCTGTTTTGGGTTTTCTTTGGCCTTTTGAATTCTTCCGTTTAAAAACATTTTTCCTACACTTATCAATGCTTGAATGCCTAGAAGAGACACACACTGTTATTTAAATACATAGTAACATAGTAAGTTGGGTTGAAAAAGACATACGTCCATCACGTTCAACCATAATGCCTACATATAACCTGCCTAACAACTAGTTGATCCAGAGGAAGGCAAAAAACCCCATCTGAAGCCTCTCTAATTTGCCGCAGAGGGGAAAAAATTCCTTCCTGACTCCAAGATGGCAATCGGACCAGTCCCTGGATCAACTTGTACTAAGAGCTATCTCCCATAACCCTGTATTCCCTCACTTGCTAAGAATCCATCCAGCCCCTTCTTAAAGTTATATAATGTATCAGCCAGTACAACTGATTCGGGGAGGGAATTCCACAACTTCACAGCTCTCACAGTAAAAAATTCTTTCCGAATATTTAAACGGAACCTCCCTTCTTCTAAACGAAGTGGGTGCCCTCGTGTCCGTTGAAAGGACCTACTGGTAAATAAAGCATTAGAAAGGTTATTATATGATCCCCTTATATATTTATACATAGTTATCATGTCACCTCTTAAGCGCCTCTTCTCCAGTGTAAACAGACCCAACTTGGCCAGTCTTTCTTCATAACTGAGACTTTCCATACCCTTTACCAACTTAGTTGCCCTTCTCTGGACCCTCTCTAACTCAATCATGTCGCGTTTGAGCACTGGAGACAAGAAGTGGACAGCATATTCTAGATGGGGCCTTACCAGCGCTCTGTAAAGGGGAAGAATAACCCCCTCCTCCCGTGAATCTATGCCCCTTTTAATACAGCTCAATACCCTGTTTGCCCTTGCAGCTGCTTCCTGGCATTGCTTGCTAGAGCCAAGTTTATTATCTACAAGGACTCCAAGGTCCTTCTCCATTATGGATTTGCCTAGTGCAGTCCCATTAAGGGTATAAGTGGCTTGCATATTTTTACATCCCAGGTGCATGACCTTACATTTATCCACATTAAATCTCATCTGCCACTTAGCCGCCCAGATTGCCAATTGGTCAAGATCCTGCTGCAAGGATGCCACATCCTGGATAGAATTGACTGGTCTGCAGAGTTTTGTGTCATCTGCAAACACATGCCTTACTTATAATACCCTCCCCCAAGTCATTTATGAACAAATTAAAGAAAAGTGGACCCAGTACAGAACCCTGAGGGACCCCACTGAGAACCTTATTCCAAGTAGAGAATGTACCATTAACAACCACCCTCTGTACCCGATCCTGTAGCCAGTTTTCTATCCATGTGCAAATGACTTCACTAAGACCAATAGAAAGCAGTCGTTTGTGGGGAACGGTATCAAATGCTTTGGCAAAATCCAAATAGATTATATCTACTGCATCCCTACTGTCTAGCTTCTTACTCACCTCATCATAAAAAGCAATTAAATTGGTCTGACCTGTCCTTCATAAAGCCATGCTGATTACTGCTCATAATGGCATTCTCCAGTACATAATTTTGTATGTGATCCCTTAACAAGCTTTCAAATAACTTGCCCACCACGGATGTCAAACTTACAGGCCTATAATTGCCAGGCTGAGATCTTACTCCCTTTTTAAATATAGGAATGACATTCGCCTTCTTCCAATCCCTAGGTACCATACCTGATGAAAGTGAGTCTGAGAATATCAGAAACAAGGGCCACTGTAATTCTGACCCTAGCTCTCTCAGTACCCGAGGGTGTATCCCATCTGGCCCTGGTGCCTTGTTTACATTTATCTTGTGTAACCCTTTAAGCACCATATGCTGTGTCAACCACTGTGTAGTTGGAGCTGAGGCAAAAGTGCAGCTATTGGGAGGGACTTGGCACTCTGGCTCCTCTACTGTATACACAGAAGAAAAGAACTGGTTAAGCACATCTGCCTTTTCTGTATCCGCTGTAACCATATTGTTACTATAACTCAATGGGGCCACACCCTCAACCTGCATCTTTTTACTATTAATATACTTAAAAAACTTTTTGGGGTTAGTTTTGGCTTCTGCCGCAATGCACTCCTCTTTTTTTATCTTTGCCTTCCGGATTGCTGTTTTACAACACTTGTTATAGTGTGTATATTCATTAAACGCAGCTACTGTCCCCTCTGACTTATATTTCTAAAAAGCTTTCCTTTTTATCCCTTATCTCAAACTAAATCTGGGATTTGAAAAATCCCACCCAAATCTTTCCAGTTTGATGAAATAGACAAAAATAAAGTACAAAATAAAACAATGTGCATTATTTATTTTGGACACACATCACACAAAAAATGAAAGTAAGCATAATTCCTTGCACTTGTTTTAAGTTTGGATATTTTCAAACATATCATTACAATATTAGTCATCCTTTTAAACCTAACTGTTAGAAAGGTTTTATCAGGACTCTGAGTGAAAACATAAGTCTTAGCCTCTCATTGTAGATTTCCTTGTACAGACCTCAGAGTGGAAGCTGAATAGGAGCGGGATCTACATGCTGGAGCTTCTGAAGAATGCTAGAGATAATTTAAAAGCTGTCTGCAAGTATTTTCTTCAGTATTCTAACTTCTGTGGTGTGTTAACTACTATAACTTAATGGGGCCACACCCTCAACCTGCATCTTTTTACTATTAATATACTTAAAAAACTTTTGGGGGTTAGTCTTGGCCTCTGCCGCGATGCGCTCCTCATTTTCTATCTTTGCCTTTCGGATTGCTGTTTTACAACACTTGTTATAGTGTTTATATTCATTAAACGCAGCTACTGTCCCCTCTGACTTATGTTTCTTAAAAGCTTTCCTTTTTTTCCCTATTAACTTCTTTACCTCAGTGTTAAGCCACATAGGGTGATTCTTAACACTTCTACTTTTTCTTATTAATGGAATAAATTTAGAACAGTAATGATTTAATATCATTTTAAATGACAACCATTTCTGCTCTGTGTTTTTATCAGAAAACATAATGCCCCAATCAATGCCCTGAAGCGCTGCCCTTAAGGAGCTAAAATTTGCCTTCCTAAAATTCATTGTCTTTGTTGCCCCCGTGTAAATTGGTTTCCTGCACCAAACATCAAATGAAATAACATTATGACCACTATTTCCCAGGGGTTCAACCACTTGCACATTTGCTATACGTTCTGGGTCATTAGAGATCACTAGATCCAGTATAGCATGGTTCCTGGTTGGCTCCTCAACAACCTGTGACATAAAGTTGTCATGCAGCAAGTTAAACTTGTTCCCATTTACTGTCCTGGCAGTACTATGGCTCCAGTCAATATCAGGATAATTAAAATCCCCCATTATTATTACTTGCCCCAGACTAGCAGCCTTTTCTATTTGCAACAGGAGCCTCCTCACTTACATTTGGGGGTCTATAGCATACACCTACAATTAGTTTGGTAGATTCTTTACTATCTGTGAGAAGCTCAACCCATAAGGATTCAGCTCCCTCTGTTACCCCCATCTCTTCCTCTTTAATATTTGCTTTTAATTCTTGCTTAACGAACAGACACACCCCTCCTCCTTTTCTATTGCCCCTGTCCCTCCGAAAAAATGTTACAAAACACCGGCTTTATCAAAATATCAGTGTTGCTGTTTTAATTGTAATCATTTCACTACCCTATTCATTCTCCAGGTTACTCTGTTGTATTTCTACCCATGATTGGATATTTGTTATATGAACATGGTGCAGAACAACACCTTGCAGTGAAAGTAATGAGGTCCTCTCTATAATATCATTTGACTCACAGAGCTTGGCTTGGAACCTAGAAGTAAACTAATTTGATGAGTGTCAATCTTATTGCATAAAACCTTTTAATTGATTAAACTAAGTATGAAATTGTGTAAAGTTTTGTTGTGAGTGCCAGAATCATAACAGTGCCACTGAGATGTTTCTATATTCTTTAAATTTGCCACTGCTCCTTGGGTTGTCAACTGTCTGGTTTTCATGTAGGCTGTTCAGTTCAGAGTTCTTAAACCCAGAGAAAACTCTGCTGCTGAGGCTTTCAAAATACACAAATAACTTCCCACAATGTATTTGTCCTTTCCCTTGATGTCATCATCCTACCCCTATGTCGTTTCCCTGCTCCCTGATGTTTACCTCTACATATGATGATAAAAAAGTACAGGTATTTGTAACTGCATTACTAAAAATTGCCAATTTTGTACAGCTGAACTCACTACTCATCTCCCCTGTTGCAACATGCAACACTCTCTCTAATGTCTTTTTGACTAAGTGCTCAAAAATAATCTTTTTATGGTTGCTAAGGTAATTTGCACCCTAACAACCAGATAGTTGCTAAAATTCCAAACTGAAGAGTTGCTAAACAAAACGTAAAATAATTGAAAAAACTACAAATAATAAAAACTGAAGACCAATTGCAAATTGTCTCAGACTAATAACCTCTACATGATACTAAAAGTTAATTCCAAGGTGAACAACCCTTTTAAAAGTTCATTTAATGCTTATTAGGTAAAACATACCTTTTCCAGCAACGAATCAGGTTTCTTCCCATCTTTGCCTGTCTATTCAAGCATACATCTCTGGAATCTTTCAAGGTTAATCTGAAAAGAAACAGACAGCTAAATAATCAGATTAAAAAACTAGTGGCAATAAAGACAAACAGTTTGGAAACTATACAAAATTTGATACTAGAGCATCACAGGGTTTGCCCCTCTTGAAAAAGAAATTCATTCAGACAGATTTTCTCAGGTATTTTAATGTTGTACCTATCACCCCTATATTGTTTCCCCCATCAGAGACGTGGGCTAATAGAGGCCGTACTCCAGATGGGGGAAACAATCTTTTTTTTTTTTTTTTTTTTTTTTTAACTGCTCCTGCCAGTGCTTGGCTACCCACATTATTGAGGGCAGCCATGTTGTTGCATACGCATGCACATAATATGCGAGTGCCGCAACTCAATGGTGGGAATTCACAAAAGTTAAGATAGCCCTTTTTTGGAGTAAAAGTGGTGGAAAAACTGGTGGAAAACACTTTCTCCAGATTCACAAACAGAAATCCGCCTAAATTCTGACTCAATCGCCACTTTTCCGTTTTTGGTGAAAGAAAGACAGTTTACAGACACTTTTGTGAATTTGTTGTTTAAACGACATTAATACGACGTTTTAACGACATTTTTTCCCAACATTTTTCCCTGACATTTTCAAAATGGAGCAAAGCTCAGTGTAACTCTGTCAGATCAATTCTAAACTCTTTTGTTTTGTTTCCCCCAGTCTCCATTTCACACCTAATGTAGGGGCCCCATTGGGGGATCGTTAACATATTAATGGAGATTAGCAGACTCATTGTTAGGGGACAAGTCTCTGTCTAACCCTAGAACAATAGGGGCAAAAAGCCTCATTAACATTTTATAAACAAGTAAAACGCTGATGAAAAAAAAGTTTAATTTATATCTTATATATAAAAAGTTTTTACATCACATTTGCATTGTTATGCTAGTTTTAGCTTAATCAATGAGGCAATAATAACATTTTGAGTGAATATATTGTAAACATTTTTATTAAAAGGAAAAATAAAGCCTCCCAGGCAAATTTTTAGTTTTAGCATCAGTGCCTCCTCATTGATCACTTCACTGACATTTGCCCCATCTGTGCCCCCATAGCATGTCCAGAACTTCACAGCTTCTTAACAGCATTGCCCCCCCCACCTTTAGCTGTGCCCCCTCTTTTCCCAGCAGCCATCTTGGGGATCAGCAAACAGCACATACACACTGGCACCCAAACTGTGTTGGACTGGCCCAACAAGGCACTGGATAAAAACCCAGTGGGCTCTATTCACTGGGCTTGTTGGTGTGTGGGCCGGATTGCTGCTGACCAGTAATGAATAGGGACTAGAGAATAAGGTATTTAGACCCTTAAATCTTGTTACAGGAGTTGAATTACACAGAAATATAGAAAGCATTTGAAAGCCCAGATTGTCCTGAAAAAATGATATATATAGTTTCCCTGGGCAAACTAAAATTACCCCTCAGGAAATGCCCCCAAAAGACAAATGGCAAATGAAATGCAAAATCCTGCTGGTAAAATCCTTATCCCAAGGCTCATGTAGCTGTGGGACTGGGTTTGATGGCACCGACAGATTTACTAAGAGCTAAAGGAAAATTCATAAAAAAAAGTCAGAAAAATTACAAAATCTGAAAACTGTCTGTTAAAAAGACAAATTCACAAAAGTGAACTTTTATTTTGTCTCAATATCACCACTTTTGTGAATTCCCCCCAATGTGTGTGATGTTGTAGGGTGATTTACATTCACCGATCCTACGTCAGGTGCTTGCGCATAATAAGTGAGCAGGTGCTCCGCTTATTATGCCCATTTCCGCCCACACCGGGAGCTCCTTATTGGTGCTGGTAGTTTAGTGCTGGCGGAGGGAGTTTTTCTTTTTAAAAAAACTACTGTTTCCCCCAACTGGAGTGGGCTCTATTTGGCCGCTCCACTGTTGGAGGAATCAATATAGGAGTGATAGGTGCTATATAAAAAAAGTGCCCTGCCTCTTATGGCTGCAGTTACAAGTGAGATTTTCACACACTGAGGAATGCATACAGAGGGTGACTGAGCTGATCCATAAAGCTCCATTACTGGCCAAAACACTGATACAGTCTATCACAGTCTAGAAAGGACATCAGCTGATGTCAGTGCACCTTCTTCCTGTCCCATACTTCAGACGCAGTGTTTCCCCTCTGCAATCAGCCTTCTCAGCAATACTGATAGACTTTGTCCCTAGCCTAAAGATAAGGATGACGCAAGTGATAAATATTTCACAGGAAAACGACTATTACACTATACTTCACACAATATTAAATGATAACCGTATGATGGGAAATTCTTTAGAATATATTTTATAAATGGCAGGTGGCACCTGCAATAAAACTAAAGCCATAAAAAAGTGAAACAATAAATTCTCATTTAGCTGTTACAATATGACATAAAAAATCTGTATCTGAAACACAGTTCTACAAAAAAAAAGTTCAAAGGTAGACAACCTTTCTACCCAATTCACAAAGTTTTACAGCAATCCCAGGATTTTTGTGAAAAGCACGAAAATATGTTAATCTACACCACAATTGGGGCTGCAAAGGTAAAGAAGATTATAGCAATGCATTTAACTCCAGACACACTCCAAGGAATATCCATGATCTGAATAAACACGCACTTAATCCATACATCAGTTAAGACAATTACACCAATGTTTCCAAATTTCAGTGAGAGACCAGAGCAATTCAATATTGCTTAAATACTATAATCAGGGACAATTACTTCCCAACCCATCAAATCAAATTTGCGTGAGTCTTCACAATATGGATATTAAGTCGGTTGGAAAAAATACATCAACGCCTTGATACTTTATACAGCAACACATTGTTAAAGGAACAGTAACACCACCAACACCACTAAAAAAAACACCATCAAAGTGTTTTAAAGTAATTAAATTATAATGCACTGTTGTCCTGCACTGGCAAAAATGGTGTGTTTGTTTCAGGAACACTACAATAATTTATATGAATAAGCTGCTGTGTAGCCATGGGGGTAGCCATTCAAGCGTGAAAAAAGGAGAAAAGGCACAAGTTACATAGCAGATAACGGATAAAGCACCATTGTATTCTACAGAGTTTACCTGTTATCTGTCATGTTGCCTGTGCCTTTTCTCTTTTTGAATGGCTGTCCCATGGCTACACAGCAGGGTATTTATAAAAACTATAGTAGTCTTTCTGACACAACCTTTACCAGTGCAGGGCGGTAGTACAATATAGTTTAATTACTTTGATACATTTTAATTTTTTGGTGTTACTGTTCCTTTTATGTAACATATAAGAAGATTATTTTTAGTACACTGTATAGCTTCACAATCATACAGACCAGAACAGAAATCATGCTGGTTAAACTTTAAGATTTTAACTATTTTAGTGCAGACAGAGGGTGTTATCACTACAGCCATAAAACAAAATTTCCTGTTGTGGCATCTGTGATGTTATTGCTTAAATTATTTTAGTAAATATTGAAACAAATGTATAAAGATGTACTGGACTCCCCTGCTGTTGCTTCAAACCACTACAATATAATGCCTTTCACTATAACTGCTATTCAGATCACTATAATGCTGTCAGCCCAGGCAGGGAGATAATTCAACAAATTATCAGTTCTAACTGGCCCTTCCTGCTTCTTTTACTTATCCACAAGGTCTTAGGCTGATGCCACATACGGCGTAGGGCTGATTTTTTCGGCAAGCGGAAAAACGCTTGCCGAAAATTCAGCCCTACGCCTGCTACTTGTGCCTGCACCCGAATGCAAAGTCTCGCGTTTTTGTGCGTATATCGGCTACATGTGCCTGCACCCGAGCGTATCTCATTCATTCGGGTGCAGGCACAAGTAGCAGGCGTAGGGCTGAATTTTCAGCCCTACGCCGCATGTGGCATCAGCCTTATATTTCCACCAATGATATGCCTTATTTGGTCTCATTATGAGTATAAGTAAACTCCAAATTTGTAAATGTCAAGTGTATTTACTTATATTTATCAGTATTGAATCTTATCTGCCACTTAAACACCCATATTGCCAGTTTATCAAGATTCCCCAGCAAGCATAACACATGCTAGATAGATTTAATTGTCCTTCTTCCAAGTCATTAATGGTATGATTTAAAAGAAACTGGTATGGTTCATCTCATAACTTTCATGTCAGAGGCACACTAAAATATACTGTTGCTTTTTAACTTACATGATTTCTGTAAATTTGCAGTATTCATATGGTATGTTAATTTTAAAAGACTTAATGTGTTTCTGGTGAATTTCGTTGATGGTTTGATGGCACTGGCACCTGGGGACTGCAAAGTACAGTTCTGTATCTGGAAAAAAAAAATAAAAGTGCAGAGAAATAGATCTATATTATAAGTAGCTTTAATGAACTGTTATTGTATAGAATAGCTCTTAGTATAAGTTGATCCAGGGACTGGTCCGATTGCCATCTTGGAGTCAGGAAGGAATTTTTTCCCCTCTGCGGCAAATTAGAGAGGCTTCAGATGGGGTTTTTTGCCTTCCTCTGGATCAACTAGTAGTTAGGCAGGTTATATACAGGCATTATGGTTGAACGTGATGGACGTATGTCTTTTTTCAACCCAACTTACTATGTTACTATGTATGTAGAAATCGCACCATTTCATATTTGCATTAAGATATGGGTGACTGACATATTGCTTTCTTTAGCATAAACATTTATCCACCAACTCATTTTCATAATGGAATAGTTTGCTTCTATTAGGAGAAAATGCTTTTGTATGAACTTTTGGTGGCTATTATCACTGCATTTTCAGTCGCAAAAAGTTCATACAGTTCTAGTTCTTTTGTTTTTTTGTGAAATCAGTGGATGGTGGTCATGGGAGAAATACATGCTTTTGTTCTTTTTGATTGGCAGACCTACCCAATGTGTCACTCAGCCCTATTTCAAAGTAACAGAATTTCCACTTTAGCAGCTAAACCTGTTTATTTTTTATATATAACCCTAATCATGTTAGGATATTGCTTAATAAACCACACCTGTGTGGCAGTATCTGTGTTCCGTAAACATGTAAAACTTAATCAAACAGTTTTTCTTGGCAGTCACTTCTGCTAGCGTGCCTTAAAAGTCAGAACACAGGTTTACACAGCTAAATCATAAAAACAATTTTGACATTTTCGGGATTAAATTATATTTATCAGTGCTTCAGTATCAATAATGCATTTGCTGAAAAACTTTTTAATGATGATGCCTTTTTCCTATAGCGCAGTTAGTAAGAGATGATTTTATCAGAGAGGCAGTAGAGTTTAGAGACTAGCATTCATTGTGTAGCTTACCTGCTTGTTGAAGAACAGAGATTACACACAGGAGGGAGGAAAGCACTAGACAAGCGGAAAGTTTCATACTGAATTTTCAATGTGCTCTGCAGAAATGTAAAGTGTACTAACATGCTTGTTTTTATTGTGAAATTACTTCCTGCCCTCCTACAAGAAGGTGGGGCAGAACAAGTCATTACAGGCAGCAAATAAATTCCTGGATTTGTATATGGGTAGGTGTATTTTAGCACTGCCTCTATGCTAGTTTTTGTAAAACAATTGTAATACATTGAATAATATAAAAATTTAAATCATGAAAGATAAAACGTAAGTGATCTCATATTTTTATAGAATATATAAGCATTGCATTTAAAAGAAAGAGTAACACCTTTTTGGCTGTAAAACAAAGACCAGCTAGATAGGCTTTAGAGTATAGCGTACACTGCAATCCAACAAGTAGGATGGGCCTTGGCTAAGCAAAATGATCAAGGAGGAGGGAGTGCAACTACAACTTACTTATGCTGTGCAAAATAAAAGAAATAAAGGACGGCGGAAGGATCTTACAGCAAGCTCAAACAGAACTGTTTATTGTCCAAGACAAATGATCCACAGGGTTATGCAGTAATACTCACAATTCAGACGTAGAGAAATAGATTGGCAGGTTAAATGCAGAGATGCACCACTGTGTAGAGTAGTTGGTAAGCAGTTTTTTATCCTTAGGGTTTCCATCTTAATGGGCCTGATCCCAGGCAGCAGACTTGGATCACAGAGAAGACTATGCTTGATACCATTGTCTCTACTGCGGTCCCCACAATAATGCAGCAGAGCCAGAAAGTGCTATAAAAAAAGATATCTTGCACTTACTAATTCTCATTCACGGGGTCCCTGCTCCCCGACTTCTCCAAAGGTAATAGTCCCTTTGGGGCAAGATGCTTAACTGGGGCCTTGTTAATCCCAGGCTTAGTGGTACATCCACCTGGTTTAACAGATGCAGGCCAAAGCAAGTGGTCGTAAGACTTATGGCCAATAATGAAGAATATGTAAATAGGAAAAATAGATACATGAGCATTGGAAATAAGGAAGTGTATGGATTTAAAGCTTTAGGATTGTTAACCCTATAGCTCCCTATAAAAGTAAACCTTTTATAAAAGAGCATGTCATCAATAACACAGTGGTTTTGTAAAATGTTATTCTAAAAATACATGAAATAAACATTTTCTGTGGTTTTGAATGTATTTGTAAATGTAAATGCAATTGCTATAGAAAGCAGTATTTGTTACCACTTTCTCTTCTTTAGTTATGTTTGATATAGCAGAAATCAGTTCTCCTCCATGTGCAGATAATATAAACTACCAGACAATCTATTCCTATAGCAATTACATATACAAATAATTAATAACCACCAATCTTAATGTATATTGAAAAGTTACTTAGAATTCAAGGTTCTTCCATTGTGCAAAAAAAACTGTTTTTGTGTGGACATTCTTATATATATTACCGTATATACTCTAGTATAAGCCGAGATTTTTAGCACCAAAAATGTGTTGGAAAATTAACCCTGGGCTTATACTCGAGTAGGAAGAAATGCACGCTGTTTTTTTTTTTTTTTTAAAAGCCTGACCTGTACTAGCCCCTTCCAGCCCCATTCCTGCTCGCACCAGCTTCACCAGCATTAACTTCACTAGCTTTATTGTGCTGCAAAGCCTGTCTGGGTATAGGAAAGTGTATCTTCCATCATGCCTGAAAACATCCGTGCTGCTGCTTTCCTCTGTTAATTTTAAGTCCCGGTATAACTGAAGTCCGATTGGCTGGAGAGTAAACTTTGACCCTCCCTCCAGCCAATCTAACTTCGGGGGCTGAACCAGCAGCGTGGAAAATTAATGTTAGAGAGTTCTGGAGTATTGAATGTTATTTCTGTAAGTTTAATAGACAGACTGCTGCTGCTGCTCACCCAAGGGGTAATACCCCCAACCCCAAAACTCTACCTACTCATTACTTTTATCTAGATTCATCTACAGCTCTTGTTTAGTGGCTTTGCAGTTTCACAGTAATAGCATTATTAACCCTTCTCTTGCCCCAAACTGTTATGTTATATATTTAAGTAACCAAATATGAAATCCATACCCCCTGATGGTAACCACTGGTGTTTTAACTCCCCAGGGGTTCTGCCCCCCCTAAAGTTACACCACTGCATTACAAACTGAAAAACAAGATAGCTGAAAAAGGGGCAAAGCAGAGCAAAGGGTACAGGAAAAATAGGTCATTCTGATATATGCTGTAAAGGTCTTTTACTTGGAATTGGCGCTGCAATTACCCCATCTTTCCAGGAGTTATTATACATGAAATAAGCAATTAATTTACCCTGATATTTGTTCCCACTGCATCTCATTGTATCCTTTGAATTAACTGGCAGTCAAACAAGTTTAATTTAGTTAAAAGTTTGACCTTGAGGGATGCATCTTTTTTTCAACCTGAATTGCTATGTTGCTGTGCCACTGCATATTATGTGATTGGGGTGTAAGCACGAAAATGATTTATCAGTGAGTTTTTGTGTGTGTGACAGTTAGACAGATGAATTATTATTACTAGATAGGCTTAAAGTTACTGAGCCTCAATTCATGTCATTTTATTAGTATTTATTAGTATATATTTATTAGATATATTTATTGGTATTTACTTTGATTATTGAAACTTAGCGGTAGCAGCTGCATTTCCCACCCTAGGCTTATACTCGATTTAATAAGTTTTTCCATTTTTATTAGGTAAAATTAGGTACCTTAGCCATACCTCCCAACATTTGAAAAACAAAAAGAGGGACAAAAAGACTTGGCAATTTTTTGACCACGCCCCAATTAACACACCCCATTTTTTTCTAAAAATACTCCTTTTATATAGTTGAAATGGTGGGATCAGATGCAAATGTGCTATACCCTCATACTGTACTACCTAAGGAAAACAAAATAGCAACTCCTACATATAAAATACAAATATAGAGAGAAGGCAGTCAGTTATGTATGTATGTATGTATAACTTTATTTATAAAGCGCCACAAGGGTACGCAGCGCTGTAGAATCTTACAATATACAGAATTACACACAGGGAGGACAAATGTTATAATAAATATAAGTGAGTTATAACTATCTACCAGTTTTGCCCCCCCACATAGGGGAGACAGTACCCCCCATAGACAGTACCCCCCATACACAGTGCCCCCATACACAGAGCCCCCCAAACACAGTTCCCCCCAAACACAGTTCCCCCCAAACACAGTGCCCCTCAAACACAGAGCCCCCCCATACACAGAGCCCCCCATACACAGTGCCCCCATACACAGTGCCCCCCATACACAGTGCCCCCCATACACAGTGCACCCCAAACACAGAGCCCCCAATACACAGAGCCCCCCATACACAGAGCCCCCCATACACAGTGCCCCCAATACACAGAGCCCCCATACACAGTGCCCCCCATACACAGAGCCCCCCAAACACAGTGCCCCCCATACACAGTGCCCCCCATACACAGAGCCCCCCATACGCGCTCTGACTCCTTGTGCTGCTTCTCTCCTTATGTGGCTCCTTCTCCGGCGGTCCCAGGCCCTTTTATAAGGTTGCGCCCCGTGTGTATGTGTGACGTCATTACGCACGGGCGCAACCTTATAAAAGGGCCAGGGACCGCCGGAGAAGGAGCCACAGGAGAGTAGCAGCGCAAGGAGTCGGAGCGCTTATCTTAAACCTTCTCATCCCGCTGTCGGGGATCCTTCTATGAATGTCCCACATTTCCGTAATCTATTACGAAAATGCGGGACATTCAGGGAACTATCTGGGACAGCGGGATGCGCTATAGAAAGCGGGACTGTCCCGCTTAAAGCGGGACAGTTGGGGGGTATGCCTTGGCTTATATTCGGATCAGCTTATACTTGAGTATATACGGTATTATTGAGGTTTTACAAAAGAAACCTTACAGAAGGGGTCCATAGAGTTTTCAGAGTTTGCCAATTTCTGACCAGTCGCGCATGCAGCGTATTTTATGCATGCATAATTTTATGCATGGGCATCTGTACTGGACATATTTAATGATGCACATGTACAATTCACCACTGAAGGGGCTCATGGAGGCTGTGCCATTCAGTGACTTGCAGATGCAATTCATAATCTGGATGTGGTGGGAGAAGGAAGGTGTGGCTGTGTTAAAGACACACATCACAACGTTATTAATTGCATTAAAGGACCTACCGTGTATGTAAGTTAGGAACATCTCCCCCACTCAAACCACACCATTTGTATTGCTTGTAACCGTTCACACTATCACATTTTCATAAAACAAATAGCAGCTTTCACCCACTGGCCATTTTCTTTAGTGACATTTACATCTGCAAATAGTACTTGTGTGATGCAATGAAGAATGCAGGCTTACACAGGCAGAACTTATTTGAATAAAATGTCCTGCTTAGAATGAGCACTGTAACAGATTAGCAAAGCTCAGAAGAGGGGGTTAGGAGAAAAACCATGTTTGTCCATCAGAGTGCACAGCTAGAACAGAGCTTCTATGGAAACCAGCAGTGCCATCTCTATTGGCTGCTAAACTGGAGGGCATGTTTCGTAACCTGACCTGAGAAGAACTGAACATGCTCAGTTAACCAGGAGCCAAAGTCAATTACTTAGGGAGGGGGCCAAGTGGGTGAGAGAAGAAGAAGGAATCCTAAGTGATTAAGGAGCCTTACTAATAACCTTTAAAGGAGCAGTAACACCAAAAAATGAAAATGTATCAAAGTATCTAAAATATAATGTACTGTTGCCCTGCACTGGTAACACTGGTGTGTTTGCCTTAGAAAGACTACTATAGTTAATACAAATATCCGGGGGCAGCCATTCAAGCTGGGAAATAAGGAGAAAAGGCATAGGTTATATAGCAGGTCACAGATAAGCTTTGTAGAGTATGTCATTTTATCTGTCTACATAACTTGTGGCATGCCTGTGGTTATTGTTATACTCTAAATCCATTTCTTTAGTGAGATGTTACTGACATGGCTGGCTTATGCGGTTCTTATTATAACTAAAAGGTGTGTCAAAAGTTGGTGTTATAAATAGGGCATGACTGATTCTTGGCTTTTGGGTGGTTTTGGGGTGCTTTTGTTACTTACAAAACAAGACAAGGCAAGTCTTGGCAGATGGTGTGGATTATTATATACGCATCTGAAAGGGGTTATTATGGACATGTAGACATAAAACATTTAACTAACATTTAATTATAGGTACAATAGTGCAAGGCTTGATAGCTATGGAGAGGCTAGGATTTTCATTTGTCCCTCATGAATGTGAATGTTTGCACTTTACTCAGCTTTCTCAGATATTAGGGCTCTGATTCACTAGCTCTTTTGGTTCCCATTTTTGAAGACAGATTGGCCACTCATTTCCAGAACAGGTAGGCAATCACGGGGCATCATGAAGCCAACTGGAGAAACTTTATAGTTAGGAGAAGTACCTATCTATTGAATGTCATAAGTACATAGAATAAGTTCCACTTTTTTTTTGCCTTATTGTCAAAACCTTTTTAAAACTAAAAAAAATTCCTACTGTCATGGATGCGCATAGAGTATCTACATATTAAAGGAAAAATAAACCCCCCCACAGACAAAAGCCCCTATCCAATGCCTTGCATTGGCCCCCCTTCCTGTCTATTACATGAAAAAGCATTTCTGTATGTAAACCTGACAGTTATCATAGAGAGAAGAGTTCATAGGCCCCTACATTTTTTGATCCTCTTCTTTCACTTTGCTGAAGGACGGATTTGTTGGCACATGCACAGTTGATCCTGGAATAGCTTCAGGTAAGTAATTACTTTTACTGGGGGTAGCCTAACATTTGGCAACCCCCCATCCCTCCGGTGATTAAGCTTTTCCTTCTCCTTTAAATATTTTAAGGTTAAGAATGGAGAATTCTATGGGGCCGATTCACTAAAGGTTGTTAACGCATAACGCATAGTGTGCGTTATTACTCATGTCAACCTTTAGGTCGAGTCAGCAGCATATCTGCCTGTGTTGGGGCCCACCCGAGAGGTTTTAAAATCCTGTTGGACAAAGAGAGCATCTGCACATTGTTAAGCAGCATGGCAAATTTCCAACCCAGATACACTACATACACTAATCCTGGCTCCAAATTACATATTTTCCTTATACAGGTATGGGATCCATTTTCCAGAAACCCATTATCCAGAAAGATACGAATTACGGAAAGCCTGTCTCCCATACACTCCATTTTAATCAAATAATTCTGATTTTTAAAATGGATTTCCTTTTTCTCTGTATAAATAAAACAGAACATTGTATTTGATCCTAACTTATTGTATTCAAAATAATCCTATTGGGTTTAATTAATGTTTTATTGATTTTTTAGTAGACTTAAGATACAGAGATCTAAATTACGGAAAGACCACTTATCCGGAATACCCTTGGTCCTGAGCATTCTATACCTGTATAAAGGTGTCTTGGGAAATTCTTTGCTTCATTGAAAAGCTATTTACCGTTTCTTTGATCTGTAATATTTTTTATTGTTAATCTTAGATCTGTGTATTTATTTAGGGTGGTGTTGGTTATCACAGGGGTGGGATATGACATTTTGATTGTAGTCAAAACCATAGAGAGTTCAGGACTAAGAACATCAAACAAAGCATATGCTAACATAATACACATTAAGGGGGAAGTTCACCTTTACATTAACTTTTACTATAGTGTAGAGAACCATATTTAAATATAAATAGAGTTGAAGAGCAACAAAAGCATAAAAAAAATTCTTGGGTGGCCCAAATATAGGCTGTGGTAGGCTAATTGGTAGCCATTATGTGGACTGGTAACCAACAGGAGATTCTGTTTTTATGCAACCAAAACTTGCCTTTAAGTGCACAGGACGTAGAATCTACGTTATGTGTACAAAACTACCTAAGTGCCACAGGACGTAGATTCTACGTCCTGCTGCCCTTCCGGGTTTGGGAGCAGAGGAGCAGCTTTTCAAGCCACTCCTTCGCTCCCCACTCATTCCCCAGCCCCTAGGCAGCAAGCACATGTGGGGAACGAGTGGCCCCTGGGGTGCGATTGCCCAGGGGCCCCATAGCAAAAGCCAGGCATGTCCATTCTACGTGCCTGGCTTTTTCTGCTCTCTTCGTCCCTTCCTCCGCTCCCCCTCTGCTCCCCTTCCTTGCATTTTCAGTTATGCATAGTTGTTGTCCGCTTGACTTTGTCTGTAAAAGTTATTTGCCCAAGCCAAAATACTCAAACTGTTATTCTGACTGCACATATTACTAGGCAAAAAAAAACATTGATTTTAGCAATTTTTTTTTTTATTTTATTGCATTTCACATTGTTCTTTGTTCATTTCACACTTGTCTTTGCACATGGACATTTTGTCTGCTGTATTTCAATTTGGCTTCCTCTGTACCCCACATAGTTTGGTAAATCTATGCATATTGGGCATCAAACTGTTCAGTAGACCCCTGGCATTCATATTTAGAGTGTTTTATGTTGATACGTTACTAAATGTGGTGTACATAATGGGGCAACATGCAAGCTTTGTGACCATTTTCAGAAATGTCACAAAAACCGTTCTGTTTAGCATAGCTTTGTAGTTTGATAGTTTGCAGTAGAAAGATGTATTTAATCATTTTTGTTTTTTCAGAATGTGTACTTTTGGAAAATGTATAGTTTTCTAGGGTCTCCATACTGTTAGGGGGTCTTATGGCACATAATGCACATGCCGGTAGCTTATATTGCAGTGTATACACTTTGTATGCACTAACTTCCTTTTGGGGTCTCTTAATGCCAGATACATCACTGATCCATGCACAATGGACATCAAACTATTCAGTGGACCCTTGGCTTTCATATTTAGGATGTGTTTTCTTGGTACCTAATGTTATGTGGGAGATAAGGTTCTTGAAAGTGGAAGGTTTGATGCGATTTTCAGGTATTTCATTAAAACCGGCAATTTTGGGAAAGCATTGTAGTTTGGAGTAGAAAGAAATGGGTGCCCATTTTTAATTCACCTGAATGTGTACTTTCCGAAAATATATGGTTTTGGGGGGGTCAATGTATTTTTTTGTGTTTTTACCCCACAAAAATGCAGTTAATTTGTTGAATTTTTAGTAGCTAAAGAGACCTCTGGGGCAATTTGTATGTACTAACTTCCTTTTAAGGTCTCTAAATGCCAGATACTTTAGTAATCCTATGCACAATGGACATCAAACTGTTCAGTGGACCCTTGACTTTCCTATTTAGGATGTGTTTTCTTGGTACCTAATGTTATGTGGGAGATAAGGTGCTTGAAAGTGGAAGGTTTGATGCGATTTTCAAAACCGGCAATTTTGGGAAAGCATTGCGACTCTGTAGTTTGGAGTAGAAAGACATGGGTGTCCATTTTGAATTCACCTGAATGTGTCCTTTCGAAAATATATGGTTTTGGGGGGGGGGGTAATGTATTTTTTGTGTTTTTACCCCAGAAAAATGCAGTTAATTTGTTGAATTTCCTATTTAGGATGTGTTTTCTTGGTACCTAATGTTGTGTGGGGATAAGGTGCATGAAAGTGGAAGAATTGATGTGATATACACAAAAATACACAAAAACCCAGGCAGATTTGGAAAGCTCAGGTTCTCCTGAAAAAAACAATGCCCCTTAAATGAGAGAGCACAAAATGTTAAAAAAACGTCTGGCACTGAGGGGAACCAAAATGTGAAATTCTGCTGGCACTTAAGGGGTTAAGCAATGAGTTACTGCTTTGAGGCCAATGGGAGCAACATCCAAGGGGTTGGGGAGCAACATGTTGCTCATGAGCCACTGGTTGAAGATCGCTGGTGTAGAGGGTTATATTCTAAGACAATTTGCAGTTGGTCTGTTGGTCAGTAACCCCCATTTGCAGATACAAACATGCACATATAAACTTGCTTATCAAAAACGTTTCAAAAGCAATGATGTTTTGTTATACATGCTTATCAATTCAAACATATGGGTTGATTAACCAAGGTGTGTTAAAACGAGCGCTATTTATAGCATGCGTTAAAAATTTTGAGTCCTATGGGGGCTTAGAATAGTAGAGGAATTTTGAGTCCTATGGGGGCTTAGAATAGTAGAGGAATAGAATAGTCAGTGACAGCCTGCCCTTGACATATTTTCAAGGAGAAGTTAATCCCTTATTGTTTCTGTTTCACCCAATGTCAAGGAAAATGTTATCTCCTTATAGTTTTCTATTTCACACATTTTCAAGAGGAAGTTAATCTCCTTATTGTTTTCTATATCGCACATTTTCAAGAAGAAGTGAATCCCCTCATTGTTTTCTATTTCACACATTTTCAAGGTTAATCCTCTCATTGTGTTCTGTTTCACCCAGTTTCAAGGGGAAGTTAACCCCCTCATTGTTTTCTGTTTCACACATCATTGTTTTATATTTTACCCAGTTTCAAGTAAACGCATTTTTGTTTTCCAAGAATGAGTGCCAGTGCTCCTAAAATGGCTGTTTTGGAAAAATAAAGAAGCTTCATGGAAACGAACATCCATTTAAACTCAAATTTTATGAGTTGAAACTATGCTTTCAGCTTGAAAAATGTGGGATTTTCGAATGTAAATAGGATATTTTTGCATAAATGATTCAAGCATTATCGTGACATTTTATAAATTTTATACAACAATGATCAAGTTTAATTAAAATTTATACCGTGTCGAGTTTATATGACTTTCAAGGCCATAAAAAACTTTAGTAAATCAAAAAAACTTTACTAAATAAAAATTTTGTAAATCAGCCCCTTAGTGTTGAGAAATGTTAGGTTATGTACCTGGGATATGAAAAATATGCAAGCAAAAGGAGAAAAGGCACAGGTTATATACAGTGGCTATAAAAAGTCTACACACCCCTGATAAAATGTCAGGTTCCTGTGCTGTACAAAAATGAGACAAAGATAAATCATTTCAGAACTTTTTCCACCTTTAATGGGACCTATAAACTGTACCACTCAATTGAAAAACAAACTGAAATCTTTTAGGTGAAGGGAAGAAAACCAAAAAAACTAAAATAATGTGGTGTGCACACCCTTAAACTAAAGGGCACATTTACTAATCCACGAACGTTCGAAAAGCATCTGAATGCGTTTTTTTCGTAATGATCGGTATTTTGCGACTTTTTCGTAGCGTTACGACTTGCGCGAATTGTCGCGACTTTTTCGTAGCCATCGCGCCGAGTACGAAAGTTTCGGATTCATTCAAGCTTTGCTATCGTGACTTTCCTTGGGCCAGGTTGGAGCTGCAGAGTGCCATTGAGTCCTATGGGAGACTTCCAAAATCATGCAAAGTCTGAAAGTTTTGCCCGCCGTTTACAAGCGCTCAATACGAAAAAGTCGCAACAATATATGAGCAAATCGTAACGGCAATGAAAAAGTCGCGACTTTTCGCGCAAGTCGTAACGGCTACGAAAAAGTCGCGACAATTTACGAAGAAGCCTGAAGGTTTTGTGACAATATTGACTGGTATTTGGAACTGCTCATAATACCCTCTATCTTAACTAAGGCCCCAGTTCCAGCTGAAGAAAAACAGCCCCAAAGCATGATGCTGCCACCACCATGCTTCACTGTGGGTATGGTGTTCTTTTGGTGATGTGCAGTATTGTTTTTGCGCCAAACATATTTTTTGGAATTATGGCCAAAAAGTTCAACCTTGGTTTCATCAGACCGTAACACCTTTTCCCACATGCTTTTGGGAGACTTCAAATGTGTTTTTGCAAAATGTAGCCTGGCTTGGATGTTTTTCTTCGTACGAAAAGGCTTTCGTCTTGCCACTCTACCCCCATAGCCCAGACATATGAAGAATACTGGAGATTGTTGTCACATGTACCACACAGCCAGTACTTGCTAGATATTTCTGCAGCTCCTTTAATGTTGCTGTAGGCCTCTTGGTAGAAGTCAAAAAACAAAAAAGAAAAAAAGTACGTGCTCAATATATACACTATTTTATAGATATGTGACATACACAAGGGGGCACATTTACTTACCCACGAACGTTCCGACGGCGTCCAAATGCGTTTTTTTCATAATGATCGGTATTTTGCGATTTTTCGGAAAATTGACGCGACTTTTTCGTAGCCATTACGAATGTTTCACAAAATGTTGCGACTTTTTCGTAGCCGTTACGAATTGCGCGAAAAGTCGCAACTTTTTCGCAGCTTTCGCGCCGAGTACGAAAGATTCGGATTCATTCAAGCTTCAGTATGGTCACTTTTCTTGGGCCAGGTTGGAGCTGCAGGGTGCCATTGAGTCCTATGGGAGGCTTCCAAAATCATGCTAAGTCTGAAAGTTTCACCCGCCGCTTACGAGCGCGACAAGATACGAGCGAATCGTAATGGCTACGAAAAATTCGCGACTTTTCGCGCAAGTCGTATTGGTTACGAAAAAGTTGCAACAATTTCCGATAAGTCGTAAAGGCAACGAAAAAATCACAAAAAATACGAAAAAGTCGCAAAATGTTCGTTTTCCAATCAGGATTTTTCCAATTCGGATTCGAATTCGTGTCTTAGTAAATCAGCCCCAAGGTGTTTTCCACCAAAATATACTAAATCTCCAAAAAGGTATTCTGTGTTTGCGCCATAAAATATAACTTTTAATAAATACTACCGTATATACTCGAGTATAAGCCGACCCGAATATAAGCCGAGGTACCTAATTTTACCTAAGAAAACTGGAAAAGCCTATTGACTCGAGTATAAGCCTAGGTTTATTCAATCACTAAATCAATTTCAGAGCATGATTATTGAGACTGACGCGTGGGAGCCAATTTGATATATTTACACTCATATATATATATATACACAATCAGGGGAATCTTAAATAGTCACATTCAGTATGTATACACTTATGGGGAAGGGACACTGGTGCTAGATACAGGGGATGGTCGTTATAATTAATACTATTGTAGGGTTAATTTTTCAGCAGCAGCCTATGAGCTGCAATAGTGCCTGATCAGAAAGGTCTGGATAACTGCCCTCTCAGAACAATGGCATGGCACCCACCCAATGAGCAGCAAATCTTGATGGTGGTAATTGCTCAGTATAGCATTGTCTTTTAGGGCTCTGGCACATGGGAATATTAGTGGCTGTACTAGTAGGATGAGGGAAAAGCAAGGGGTGCAGAGCTGGTGTGCCCCACACTAATCCCCGCATGCCCAAGCACTGACCTGATTAAGGGTTGGCAAGAGGCTCAGGCTCATGGTCCCCCCACTTCCAGCCTCCTCTTCATCATCATCCGGATCCAGCAGAAGCTCCCCACCAGGGCCGCGGCTTAGCCCACATCCGAGCGCCAGGTTAAACATCTCTATTCCAGTGTCGGCCAAAGGCAGAGAGGCACAAGACACGGCCGCAGGCAGGGTAGAGCCCCGATCCTCCAGCACTAGGACCCACACTATCATCTCCGCTCGGGGGTAGCGATCCAATCGCACGGCCGGCTCCAGGCTTTCCTGTAGCTGCAGCCCGGCCTGGCGGGGAGAGGGCCCGGCGGGGCAAGAGCCAGACCAGGGTCCGCGGCGGGAGAAAGGAGCCCAGCGCAGGTCACAGAGCAGGTGGCCCCGGGTCTCTGCTCCCCTCCCGCGGTGATCCTCCAGCACTAGGACTCACACTATCACCTCCTCTTTATTTTTCCTCTTTATAGGTCTCTGGTAAGGCCTCACCTTAATTATGCAGTGCAGGTTTGGGCTCCAGTCCTTAAGAAGGATATTTATGAGCTGGAGAGTGTGCAGAGATGTGCATGTAAACTGGTAAAGGGGATGAAAGATTTAAACTATGAGGTTAGACTGTCAAGGTTGGGGTTGTTTTCTCTGGAAAAGAGGCGATTGCGAGGGAACATGATTACTCTGTACAAGTACATTAGAGGGGATTATAGGCAGTTGGGGGATGTTCTTCTTTCCCATAGAAACGATCAGCGCATCAGAGGCCATCCCTTTAGATTAGAGGAACAGAGCTTCCATTTGAAGCACCGTAGGTGGTTTTTCATGGTGAGGGCAGTGAGGTTGTGGAGTGCCCTTCCTAGTGATGCTGTAATGGCAGATTCTGTTAATGCCTTTAAGAGGGGCCTGGATAAGTTCTTGAACAAGCATAGTATCCAAGGCTATTGTGATGCTAAAATCTACAATTAGTATTGATGTTGGTATATATTTATGTTTGTGATTGTATAGATAGGTCAGTATAGGTTTGTGTGTGCTGGGTTTACTTGGAAGGGTTGAACTTGATGGATTTGATGGTCTTTTTTCAACCCTATGTAACTACCAGTAAGGTTTCATTTAAACAAAAAAGCTGAACACAATGAGTATGCATCTTTAAATTACTATGTTACTATGTATCAGTCGAAAATACTAC
This sequence comes from Xenopus tropicalis, assembly GCF_000004195.4. Classification (NCBI taxonomy): domain Eukaryota; kingdom Metazoa; phylum Chordata; class Amphibia; order Anura; family Pipidae; genus Xenopus; species Xenopus tropicalis. The sequence goes on from NC_030683.2 coordinate 63,309,092, forward strand.
AATATATATATATTTTTTTTTTTTTTTTTTTTATTGCGCTTCCAAAATGGCAATAGTACACACTAAGGGGCAGATTCAAAAGTTCGAATCCCAAAATGGGTAAAATTTGGATTAGATACGATAATTTTTGATGATTGGAAATCTCTCGAAAATGCTTACAAAAAAATCATAATAGTCATGATAATATCATATTCGAAAGTCACAAAATTTTCGTATCCGAATGATTGTAAACGGCGGGAAAACCTTTCTGACTTTGATCCTTCTCTGCATGTTTTTGGAAGCCTCCCATAGGACTCAATGGCACTCTGCAGCTCCAACCTGGCCAAAGGAAAGTCACGATAACAAAGCTTTAATGAATCTGAAACTTTCGTACTCATTGCGACAAATATGACTTTGTCGCGAAGTGCGAAAAAGTTGCGCAAATTAACGAAAAAAACACAGAAAATACGCACAGTAGGAAAACTTAGAAAAAAATACAATTGTTTTTGTATTCGGAAAACAATCGTACTTTGATAAATGTGCCCCTATGTTTACAGGCAAAATCTAACAGGTAATCAATAAAACTGATCATGAAAACATGTATAGTAGATTTTTCAAACTCTATAGCAAATGAAAGGTCTGATGGTGAACCCTGGGCAAATGCAAAAAAAAAAAAAAAGATGTCACCACCATCAGGACAATGACAGAATAAACTATTTGAAGTAATGAATTTTTACTGTTAGGTACCTCCTGTATGTTCAAAAAAAATACAGTCATGGACAATGAATGTAGTAGTTTGGTTTAAAAAAAAAACATGGTGGTAGATACTATGTACTAAACAATGAATGTTGTTCATTGTGATCAGTGATTGTACTATTCAAGTACAATTTCAAGTACTCAGCTTTAACTGCATTAAAATGTTGGGTACATTGACTTTGTTTTAATATCTCTCACCAGGCCAAGTAGAAACTGACAATGGAGCACTGTGCAAAAAATCCATATGTGAGGACCAGCAGCAACAAGTGCATACTGAGGTACAGACAATTTACAAATTAAATCATTTTGCTTACTTAGAAAACGTTCATTCTGAGATTTAACGATGTGTCTTTTCATATGCTCTAGAATTATTTTAATAATGGCAGAAAAGCTGCCCTTCATAAAAAAAAAAGCACGCTGAACATAGCACTATATTGATGGGGCAGTCGCTGTGAGTGCAGATACTTGTGGCAATTCAAAGGCAGTGGTAGGCAGAGTGCAAAGTGCAAACAAATGGTGCAGTGTCAATGTATTACCTCAATAAGCTACAGTAACTTGCTATTATTACTGAACACTGGTTTTTGATCCTGTGCCTGTATTTGACCTTACTTTCCTGCCACCTGCCCTGATCTGAAGTACAGGTCTATATGACCCATTCCTGTAGCAAACCACACCGCAACAGAAAGTTTTGGGGCCAAAAAGGTTGTTGGTGAAAATTTTAAGAAATTTCTCAATAAGATGCAGATGTTCCAATTATACAGATCTTGCAGACCATCTCATTCATAATTCTGCAGCCTTCCTCTCAACCTAGCTCCACCTCTCCAACAAAACATTTTTGATGCTCCAGGAGGTCAGATCAAGGCTTCTACCAAGGATCTTTCCTTTCCTGGCAGCTTTTTGTTAAGGCCCGAATGACGAGTTCGGACCCCGAGACTTATTCTCTCAGCATGCAGTATTGGTGTCTCTGGTGATCTGAATAAATGAGAGACAATTTAAACCTTGTGTCTAAATAACTGTTCCAGTCTTTATGCCAGCTTCTGAATCTGTCCCCATTATGTCTACTCAAGAAGATTCCATGAAGCTCATTCCTGCTATTCTGTCATTTTCTTCCAAGTAAACAACAATTCAAGTGAGAAAAAATCCCAAAACTCAAAATATCAAAAATATAAAAAATCCCAACAGTAGCAAATTAAAAATTAACTTTTATTAGGACATATATACTTTGCTGCTGTTGCAATTTTTGACCTTTATATTTTGATTTTTGGGATTTTTTTCTCCCTTGAATTGTTGTTTACATGGCTTCACCTGTGATCTGGACTGAGGTTTGTAATGTGAGAAAGTCTCCTTCCCCCCCACCCAGCCCCCACCCTTTGGCGGACTAGCCTGGGGCTTTGGGAAACCACTGATTTAAGGATGCATGCAGACTAAAGGAGAATTCTTTTAGATATAAAGGGCAATGCAAACTCCTATAAAACTTGGGTCATTTAACCTTCAATATCAAATATAGGTTTCATTACTCAGGGCATCCATAACTTCAGACCAAAACCAACTATGTTGGTAGCCAATGTAGTGGCACAATAAGGGACTTCTATGAATATGCATAATTCATATTTGTGTACCAAAATGATGGATAGCCCCAAACTGCTCATGTAGAATGGGACAGGGAATACTGGTGAAGATGAGTTTATGGTTCATCTAATTAAATGCTATCAAGAAGACTGATTAAACAGACTGTAAATTTGTGTAATTATTTTTGTCTGCAGGTCAGAGCTGTTGTCACTTTTAAGAACTTACAACTGTTTTCATGAAGGAAAGAGCTTCCAGCTATGGCATCATGAGGTAAGTATGAGAAATGCAAGACACTAGTTACGAATGCCTGTAATGTTCATGTTTTATTGTACAGGTATGGGACCTGTTATCCAGAATGCTCGGGACCTGGGGTTTTCCGGATAAGGGATCTTTCCGTAATTTGGATCTCCATAACCTAAATCATTAAATCTCCATAGCTAAAAATCATTTAAATATTAATTAAACCCAATGGGATTGTTTTGCCTTCAATAAGGATTAATTATATCTTAGTTGGGATCAAGTACAAGGTACTGTTTTATAATTACAGAAGAAAAGGAAATCATTTCATAAATTATTTGCTTATAATGGAGTCTATGGAAGATGGCCATTCCATAATTCAAACTTTCTGGATAACGGGTTTCTGGATAAGGGATCCCATACAAAGTGATCTTTGTTCTTTGAGTATCAGCTAAAAGGTCCCTAGCACCAGTAATTCTTTTCTAGACATTTAAAATAATGAATAGGAAATTATATAGTTCATATAGTATTGCTATAGAACTGCAATACCAGAATAACCCCCACTGTTATAAACACATTTTGTGAATTAATTAATGCAAGCACGAACAAAAACACACATCCCTCATATAATCTATGCAAGCCCATGTGAGTAGCTTACTAATAATTGGTGGCCTCTGGAGGGGAGGGGCCCTGTTAACGTTGTCCTGGGCAGTACTGTAACTTTTCTTAAAATTCACTTTTGTTAAAGGGGACCTATCAACAAAACATAAAAAGCTGTATGGTTCAAATTAAACATAAAATTCAAATTCCTTTTTTTATTAATAGTCGCCCACAGTAGCAGAGTTTTAAGCGCTGGTGAGTGGGATTTGTGTTTACCAGCTATTGATGTTGTTATTTATTGCTGGGGGAATATTTCTTTAGGACTGTTTTAGGAATAATGTAGGAATTTTCCAGCTCTTTGCAATATTAATTCTACAGGCAAAAATTAATGCATTATTGCTTTTCACAGTTGCGGATTACGTTCTGCGATGATAACTAAAGCAGATAAATAATCGCACAAATACAGTTATCTACAGGCTACTATCAAGGTCCTACTTTGTATTTTAAGGGCTCTGGCACACGGGGAGATTAGTCGCCCGCGACAAAACTCCCTGTTCGCGGGCGACTAATCTCCCCGAGTTGCCATCACCTGCCATCCCACCGGCAAAAATGTAAGTCGCCGGTGGGATGGCACACGCGGCGGCTCGATTTAGGCAAATCGCCGAAGTTGCCTTGCGAGGCTTTTTCGGCGATTTCCCGTGGGCGACTAATCTCCCCGTGTGCCAGAGCCCTAACCCATCTGCTGATGCACCATATATGCGGGTACATGATGCATCAAGAGCTGAAAACAATTAAGGGAACCTCTGTCAGCCTGAATTAATGGAACAATATAATTTACTATTCCTACGTACAGTATCTCTCACATCAGCTTGAAAACGAATCAGTTGATAACTTGGATGGTCATCTTTTGTACGGTTAACTTGAGCTAGTCATGCCTATGTAGTGTGAACCTGTTTTGTCAAATGTATCTTTTAAAAAACTGTAATTAAACAGGGGCAGTATGGTAGCTTATTATAAATATTATGGAATTGCTAAATAATTGGTCCAACACAACAAAACGATCAATGAACCCAAATATATAGGGAATAATGCACCCCATGTTCTAAAATATAAGGATATTATAAGTCACCAAAGGAGTTTCATGAACATATAAAAGCACATAGCTATAGTTATATAGTAGATTATGTACCCCCTACTGTAATTTATAAAGATATTAGAAGTCACCAAGTCGTTACGTGACCATACAAAAGCATGAGGCCACAGGCCAAGGGGACCTCCAATATCTTTATAAATTTTAGTAGGGGGTAAATTATCTACCATTATCCAAGTGTATAGGAAGTGATTATCTAAGTATATACATATACTGTTTAGCGATGGGGGCAGCCATTCAAACTTCAAAAAAGAATAAAATACACAGATTACATATCAGATAACAGATAAGCTCTGTAGAATACAATGGTGTCATTCAGGCCCATTTGAACAGCTACCCACATGGCTACACAGCAGTTTCGTTTGTAATAAAAATATTTTAATGACTTTTAATTAATACATTTTTTGGTGTTACTATTCCTTTGAAGCACCTTTTCTAAAGTGTAAATAGTCCCAGCTTTTTTAAATATCTTAGATCCTTATTATATGTTATATAAAAATATATAGTGCTGACCAAGGGCATATTTATAATAAGGCACCTGAGGGCCTGCCTAAGGCGGCAGGTTTTGGGGGGCAGCCTTTGGGTGTTTGTATTTATATGCCCCCGGCTTGGGGGGGGGGGTTGAGGGGATAGGGGGGTTGTGGTGTTCTATGGAAGTGACGTCACCTCCGAATCGTTGGTGCATGTGACGTGAAGCGTACTCTCCGTGTGACGTCACCAGTGCCTAGGATGGCAACGGACCTAAATACACCCCTGGTGTTGACACATTTATTTTACAGGGAATACATATCAGTACAAACTCCTTGCAGATTGTGCTCAAGCTGGAAATTAATTCAGGAACCCTGTCCTGCAAAGCAAAAGTTATACCCACTAGGGCAATTTGCTCCCCAGATCTTCCATATCCTTTATCAGTTTACTTCTGGATTCCATTTTTTAGTCCCTTGAGACCAATGGTTAATTGTCTGGATGCAAGAGCAGAAAGTGGCATGAAACTGTAACTTGGGGTGCCTATGACAAATTAAAAATCCAGTGCAAGGGATAGAGCACCTATACTTAATGACTGCCATAGACAAACAGTACATACAAGGCTTATTTGTGCCTTGAATAATACTGTTTTTTATTAAATTATTCCCTTTTAACTGCACTGATATTTGCTGCTTTGATTTTAAGTAAGCCGCATTAATCCATGCTGGTGGCAAAACAATCCCACTGGGTTTATGTAATGTTTAAATGTTTTTTAGTCACTTTCCTTTATGGTGATCCAAACCCAAGGTAACAAGCAAGGGTTTTGCAATTAATGAATGCAATTATGACTGACTAAAACAGCATCACGCTAAGTAATTGTAGAATAATGTTTTGCACTGTAATTTTTAATAATAAAATCTGAATTGAACTAAGCCTACCAAGGAAAGAAAAATCAAGTAAACGGCACTGTTAATTAAACAATTATTAATTTATTAATTATGTATTATGTTAATAAAGTCTGAAAAATGCAGACACGCCATTCTCTAATATAGAGAAAAACATAAAATAATGACAGATGTCAAAGTACTTTCATCTGGAATTAAAACTCATAAATAATTGGTAGCTGAGGTTGCTGAAGTATGTTTAACGCCCCTCGGCAAGTGTAGCTGGTAGAACAACATTTCTTTTGGAATCTTTGAGGCCTGCTTTTTCTTCTTTGCTGAGTTTGTTTTTCACTGCGCTGATATTTACTGCTGTTGTGTCGCCAAAGGTTACATGTTGTAAAGATTTGCAAAGGATTAGACTGTAAATTTTGTTGCAGGGTAAGACCAGGTGAAGAACGTGCCTCTTGACTGTCTTGGTTTTCCTTCCCACGTGCTCTGTATAGCCAAGCCAATGGATCAGCAATAGATTGAGCAGCATTAAGGATTGAAGGAGAGGTCACGTTATCTTGTGTTGGATGCAGAACTCTCCCCTCACAGCCTGTTAATAATGATCTGGTTTTGTGCCAGTCCTTATTCTGGCTTCTGTTTTCTCTCGGCTTCATCAGGTCTGCTGTCGGCAAGCTTGGCTGAGAAAGAGTTTGAATTGATTTGACATATTCCTCAAGTCCATTAAACATGTGAACATCAGTGCAAGGTCCTTCCTCATTTATGGTTGGTAAATGGTCGACAGAAGTTAAAAGTCTTGATCTCATGCTAGGGAGAGAAACAGAGATTCATTAGGATTTTTATTAGGAAACAAAGTTAATTTTCTAATTATAAACAATAAAAGCTCTTATCAATGAATAAGTATATGCTTAATAAGTTATCCAAATTCACTTTATGTTGCTTTAAATAAGCTGTATCAGTTATTCTGTGTAATGTTATTTTTACACTGTTAAAAAAAATGTATTCCTTATTATGAGCTAGAAGAGCCCTACAGTGGAGGATATTTGAATATTCCATTATATGGGGATGTTGCTTATTAAAAGCTGCGATCTCTAATGAATATATTATAAACAAAAGCCTTGGACTGAGCTAGGGCACCCTACCTCTTTGTCCTTAAACATACACACAGCACCTACAGGCAAGACATTGTTTGTTTATTCTTATTTCCAGAAAATGTACACACAAGATTAAATATGTTTCTTTAACTTTAAACCTTTATAACAGTTTGCTTTCCACCCCTAAAATAGAAGAGCATGGTGGTTTGTGATCTGAAAATTAATACAGGTATGGGACCTGTTATGCAGAATGCTTGGGACCTGTTATGCAGAATGCTTGGGACCTGGGATTTTCAAGAAAAGGGGTCTTTCCATTATTTGAATCACCCTGTCTTAAGTATTCTAAGTCTTTTTAATTTAAACATTAAATAAACCCAGTAGGATTGTTTTGCTACTGATATGGATTCATCCAACTTAGTTAGGATCAAGTACTGTTTTATTATTTAATTTTTTTTTTAATTATTATTTAATAAAACAAAATCGATATTGCCTTCATGTAATGCAGAGATTTCTGGATAACAGGTTTCCAGATAACGGCTCCCATATCTGTACTAAAGATAATATAAGTAAAATAATTATTATAAAATAAAAGGACTAAAATATGACTAATTTGGCAAATATTTTGTGGCAGACAGTCCTAATATAGTCAAACCATCTCTGATATTAGCATTACAAATATATATAAATTAAGAATGGTGAAGGTAGTAATGGCATACATTTGTTTTCAGAGACTGCTGCTGTGGCCCACCAATGGGATCTTTGCTCAGTCGTGCAAATGCCAATTACACTTTGCACAACTGGTCCTTTTACCAGATAGCATGAATGCTATATTAACTTCAACCTATAAAATATGACCAATTCATGCACTTGGCTATAAGACAAGTAGTCTTACCTTCTGAAGCCTGTTTGTTTCCCAGTTGCTGTATATAGGTCTCTGCCTTGCTGTATATAGGTCTCTGCCTTGCTTTATATAGGTCTCTGCCTTCTTTGTTAGCCTCTGTCAAGCTGTTTCTGTTTAGCCACTGCTCGCTGCATGCCTTTTTATAGCAGCTATCAGGCACACTTAAGTGAGTTTCCTAATATAGCAGCAGCTGTAAACGTGAGTAAGGATGTGAGAGGAAGGTGATGTACCCAGCGGAATAAAGGGAGGAGGGGGGGGGGGATTTCAGCATCCTACTGCCCTGCCAGCATATTTGCTTTTAATTTCTCCTCCCAGCTCCGACCATCTGTATAGGGAACACTGAACTGCATGTGTGGAATGACACGTTTTCTCACAAAGCCTCAGGACAGAGTCTTACAGTTAAGGTTATATATATATATATATATATATATATATACGCACATCCTCTGTCACGCTGCATGTGTGGCTGCACAGCTCTGAAATATCACGATATAATCATTGGCAAGGCTCGCAATTAACTGTTGCCTTTTATATTTTTAGAGCTATGTCATTTGGAAATAGGGCTGAAACACAAATAAAAAGATGTTTGAATGCACCTATAAATAGATACCCAAATGGTCTTATAAATAGATACCTAAATGTCATGAATCATTATGGTAACACTATGAAGACAGAATTAACCATTTCCCTGCTCTGCACTATGAAATGTGTCTGCCTTTTGACTGAAAATGTAAAAGTTTGAGTTTCTGTAGTTCTTTAAGAAGAAAGATTATATGCACTTCTACTGACAGTTCCAATGTTGCTCACTGAACCTGGATTACCAGCCCCCTGAAAATGTCAGTGTGATTGTTTTCTTTTTGTATTATTCAAAAGCTTTAATTAGATGGTTTGGATAAGTTGTATCTGTTGCTGTGTTTAAAATATGTGATATGATATGTAAAAAAGCTGTTTGAATCTTCACTGCTGTCCTGGTGTGCATGTCTAATTGTCCTTTGCACCAGAATATTTCAAGCTAGTATCCAATCACTAGGGCCATGGCACACAGGGGCTCGTATACAGAGTGCAAGGCAGTGTGCAAGTGCTAAACATGGACACAAACTGCTATGTGTTTTGCACTCTTTTACACTGCCCTATACTTTGCTTCTGGCAAATAACCAGAACTTCCCCCGTGAATACAGCAGGTAGCCATAATAGAGCCAGGCAGTCACTGCAAATGCCATTAGAGTTCACTAATATTGTACCTACTGTCATCAAGAGCATCAGTTACCCCCATTTGAACTTTAATTATGTTGGGTTGAAAAACCCAAGATACTGTTGTTCCACTTATTCTTCCGCTTTTTTTACTTCTTCTTCTTAGCGCCCCCCGTTTTCTAAACGCTACCCCTCCTACAGTTTTAGGGTTACAACACCCAAACTCTCCACTCTTCTTCGCCCTATGTGCTTTTCTAAGCGATCCCGCCCCCTGTCTTTTTGTGGTGCCTGAACACCCCACATTTCCCATTGACTTTGACAGGGAAGATTTTCACCCCCCAATCTTGAATAACATAATCATGGGGTCACCTGAATGAAACAGTGACATTTGTTACCCAAAGTGGGAGGGGCCAACAACAGCCAATCAAATGTCACCTATTGACTTTAATGGGAAAATTGAAACTGCTGCCAATCTTACAGCTTTGAGGCTACACTCCCCAAACCTGAATCACATGGGGTCATGGGGTCTGCCTGAATGAAAATATAATGATTGTTGGATGCCCAAAAGTGGGCGGAGCTGTAAACAGCCAATCAGATTTTACTTATTGACTTGGCAGGGTGCACAATGTGTAGTTAATTGTAGTTTATTCTCACAGTAATAACAGCAGGGTCCCTAAACTTTTTACAGTTGTTCACTAGGGGACTGCAGATTTAGTTGTGAGAAAGTGGGTGGAGCCACCCACAGCCAATCAGATTTCACCTATTGAATTTTATTGGTTTGATGCCAGGGTTCCCAAACTTTGCACAGTCAGTCACTGGGTGACTACTTACGCAAGGTTAGAAAAAGTGGGTGGGGCCAACAACAGCCAATCACATTTCCCCTATAGACTTCATACATTTAAACTGCTGCCATTCTTTAAATATTAATACTAAGGTCCCCAAACTTTGCAGAGCTATTCACCAGGTAACTGTGGTTCAACCTGCTACCATTCTCACAGTATTAACACCAGGGTCACTAGGGGACTGCATTTTTAGGTTTTAAAAAGTGTGCAGAGCCACCAACAGCCAATCAGACTTCACCTATTGAATTTTTTTTATTTAAATTTAAAATGCTGCCTTTGTCACACTATTTATGTCAGGGTTCCCAAACTTTGCACAGTCAGTCACTGGCTGACTATGTATTCAGGGTTAGAAAAAGTGGGTGGAGCCACCAACAGCCAATCCATTTCCACCCATTAAATTTTATTGGTTTATATTTAAACCAAGCATGTGCCCCCACTGCAGAGAGCTTCTATCCATGACAGCCCCCCTGGGCAATGTGCCAGGGGGGCTGTCATGAGGGTCCTGCGAGACGATCGCTTGCAGGACCCTCCAGGAAGCAGCAGACGCGATCGCATCGCGTCTGCTGCTTCCTGCTTCCTACTTCCCCCAGGAGCGCCGGCCCACTGAGGAGGAGGCGATCGGGTCTTCAGGACAGGTAAGGATTTATTTTTTATTTTTGCATTTACACACTTACACACACACTTACATACATTTATACACACTTACATACATTTACACACACTTACAGCACACATTTTAGCAGTTTTTTATTTTTTTATTTTTCACACTTTTAGACACTTATTTACACTCATATACACACTTACACACTATCACACAACTTTTACACATGTACACACATGTATACACAAACACTTTGGGGTTTTTTTTGTTTGTTTTGGTTTTTTTTTTTCATTTTACCACTTTGTTTTTAGTTTCTTTTACCTAAAAACTGTTTATTTTGACAGCGTGACTATTGGATCAGATATTCTGACCACTAATTACACTGTCATGTGACTTATTTTGTTGTTTCACTGATTTGCACAATTTTTGTCATTTTATTGCATTTTATCCCTGTATAAGTGTTCCTAATCTGTTTTTAGCGTAGCTTTGCCAGGTGTAACTTTGGTGTACAAAAATAACTTTGCCTATTTTGAATTCATCAGAATGTGTACTTTCCACAAATATATGGTTTTCTGGGGGTCTGTGTATAGTTAGGGGGGGTTACTGCACATAATACGCTGTCAGGGGGCTCTGTGTGCAAAAGCTGAGTTGGCAGGCGAGAAATCCATATGCGCTATTTTCATTTTGGGGTCAGTACATATAGCAGACTTTGGTATATCTATGCATATTGGGCATCAAACTGTTCAGTAGACCTTAGGTGTTCCTATTTGGGGTGACTTGCCTTTGTATGCAAGAAATTGTGTGAGATAAATGCGGCAAATTGCAACATTTTTAGGCAATTTTCTGAAATGTCATAAAAACCAATAACTTTAGGAAAGCTTTGCAGATTGGTACTTTGGTGTAGAAAGGACTCTTTACCCTTGTTGGATTTGTCAGAATGTGTACTTTCCAAAAATATATGGTTTTGTGGGGGTCTCTGTATTGTTAGGGGAAGTTTCGGCACATAATACACTGACAGGGGGCTCTGTGTGCAAAAGCTGAGTTGGCAGACGAGAAATCCATATGCACTATTTTCATTTTGGGGTCAGTATATACTGCAGACTTTGGTATATCTATGCATATTGGGCATCAAACTGTTCAGTAGACCTTAGGTGTTCCTATTTGGGGTGACTTGCCTTTGTACGCAAGAAATTGTGTGAGATAAATGCGGCAAATTGCAACATTTTTAGGCGATTTTCTGAAATGTCATAAAAACCAATAACTTTAGGAAAGCTTTGCAGATTGGTACTTTGGTGTAGAAAGGACTGTTTACCCTTGTTGGATTTGTCAGAATGTGTACTTTCCAAAAATATATGGTTTTGTGGGGGTCTCTGTATAGTTAGGGGAAATTTCGGCACATAATACACTGACAGGGGGCTCTGTTTGCAAAAGCTGAGCTGGCAGGCGAGAAATCCATATGCGCTATTTTCATTTTGGGGTCAGTACATACCGCAGACTTGGGTATATCTATGCATATTGGGCATCAAACTGTTCAGTAGACCTTAGGTGTTCCTATTTGGGGTGATTTGCCTTTATCTGATCTTTATCAAGAAATTGTGAGAGATAAATGCGGCAAATTGCAACATTTTTATGCGATTTTCTAAATGTCATATAAATCTGCAAACTTAGGAAAGCTTTACAGCTTGGTACTTTGGAGCAAAAAGAAATGTTTACCCATTATAGATTCAGGGGGATGTGTACTTTCCAAAAATATATGGCTTTCTGGGGTGAGTGTACTTTTTTTGTAGCATTATCCCACATAAAGGATGTAAATGTGTTGATTTTGATACATCATATGGGGGTATGTTCCCATTGGGGCCCCTACATGCCACATACTTAGGTAAACCTATACATATGGGCATCAAACTGTTCAGTGGACCCCTGGCGTTCAAATTTAGGGTGTTTTATCTTGGTACCTAACACTATGTAGGAGATAAGATGCTGCGAAGTGGAAGCTTTGAGGGGATTTTTGGAAATGTCATCAAAATTGCTAACTTTAGAAAAGCTGTGTGGCTTGGTACTTTGGAGTAGAAAGACATGGGTACCCATTTTAGATTTGGGGGAATGTGTACTTTACAAAAATATATGACTTTCTGGGGTGAGCGTACTTTTTACTAGCTTTATCCCACATAAATTATGTAAATGTGTTGATTTTGCTGGAGCTGAAATAACAGAAATGATTGATCATATGGGGGTATGTTCACATTGGGGCCCCTACATGCCACATACTTAGGTAAACCTATACATATTGGCCATCAAACTGTTCAGTGGACCCCTGGCGTTCAAATTCGGGGTGTTTTATCTTGGTACCTAATGCTATGTGGGAGATAAGATGCTGCAAACTGGAAGCTTTGAGGGTATTTTTGGAAATGTCATTAAAATTGCTAACTTTAGAAAAGCTGTGCGGCTTGGTACTTTGGAGTAGAAAGACATGGGTACCCATTTTAGATTCGGGGGAATGTGTACTTTCCAAAAATATATGACTTTCTGGGGTGAGCGTACTTTTTACTAGCTTTATCCCACATATAATGATGTAAATGTTTTGCAGGAGCTGAAATGACAGAAATGATAGATCATATGGGGGTATGTTCCCATATGAGCCCCTACATGCCACATACTTAGGTAAACCTATACATATTGGGCATCAAACTGTTCAATGGACCCCTGGCGTTCATATTTAGGGTGTTTTATTTGGTTACTTTATGACCTGTAGGAGATAAGATACTATAGACTGGAAGCTTTGAAGCAATTTTTTAAAAAAATCACAAATTTTGATAAAAACCAATAATTTTAGGAAAGCATTGCGACTTGATAGTTTGGAGTAGACAGACAGTTGTGCCTATTCTGTATTCCCCAGAATCTGTTCTTTCCAAAAATGTACAATTTTCTGGGATAATCCTTCTGTTAGTGGAATTTTTGGCCTTGAAATCTAAAGTATGCCACTTTCTGGAGCAGTGCTTTGGAAATTTGGTAGTGTACTTCTGGGAGTTTTTGACCTATACAAGTGACAAATCTCCATAAAACTATATATATTTGGTATTGGCACATTCAGGAGACATGGGACTTTCCAAATCAGTTGTATATTCGTGCATAAAATAATTTTTGTTTCTAGTATGTGTGTTTATATTATGGAAAATTTGATTTTTTTTTTTTGCATTTTTAGACATTTAGAAGCCTATATCTTGTTACAGAATTAGAATTACACAAAAATTCGACCATATTTTGAAAGCTTAGGTTGTTCTGAAAAAAACGATATATTGTTTTCCCGGGTAAACTAAAAGTCCCCCCCGGGGAAAGGCTCCTAAAGTGAAACAGTGCAAAATGTTCAAAAACTGTCTGGCAATACAAGTTCCGCTTTGACCAAAACAGCTGGCAGTAAAAGGGTTAATAACAGCTTACAGGCAGCCTGAGCACAGAACAAATAAATAACTACAGGACATTCCACACAAAAGGAATAAGTATTGTGAGAGCAGAATGGTTTCCAGTCTAGTCACTGGAAATTTCCTCTGTCCTGTTCATTTACATTAGTTCCCCACTGGGGTGTGATTTTCTTAAGAATTCTGGAAGAATGTGATTGTGCAAGTGAGCAAAAATCTCTGTGACCTCAGAATGACACTTCAGACTATAAAATCGGAAGCAAGGTCCTCAATGCAATTGTTCCGGATGAGAACTCAGCTTAGTCATTACACAACATAATGTGCAACCTAACACGTAGTGCAAGGGCTTTCTGCAAGGGTCTTAAACTCCTGGTGAGGACAATGCATAGAGCTGCAATACGAGTTTTCAAGCCTCTAGTTCTACCCTTACCCCACAGCTCACACAATAAATTTCACATAAGTAGCCTAGGGAGGGAATTTACCCCTGGCCCAGTTCCCTTTGTGCAGTCTTACATGCACTCTAACCCCTCCCTAATTGAAGTGGCAGCAGTCGCTATAATATATATATACACAAAAAAAAGACCAGCAACGCCGAGTTATATTCCAAAAAGATCAATCATGTATTAAAAATGAATGAACAGCCAACGTTACGTTTCGGACCCCATCAGGACTTTGCTCAAGGCTGTATATATATATATATATATATATATATATACATATACAGTTCCAGTATGGGTAGCACACCACAAAAAAATGGGTTGAAACCTGGGTGCTGGCAGCAGAAAAATACAAATGTACATGCAGAGAGAGCCAGCACTCACAGGACTTTTCCACATATAATCAACAAAAAAAAGAAAGAAATGGTTGACAAGGAGTATCCTTACATGGTGATTTAGTGGTGAATTGCCACTTTAGAGGCTCGCGTTAGAGCACTAGAGGAACACGTTGCAACACTGCGTTCAATCAACAATCTTGAAAGGAGTCTCTTGCTAACTGAACAAGAACTAGCGGGGTCAGATAGTATGGGGGGAGGGGAGCAGCAAAAGGATGATAGGGCAGTAAGCTGGGTGACAGTTAGAAAATCTAGTGTGGGGAAAAGGAAAAGGGAGGCTGCTCCAGGGTTTGCACATCCCAACAGATTTGCCAGATTGTGTGAAGAAGATGGGAGTGTGAACTCTGGACTGGCGGTTCTAGATGAGGCTGATCTCTCTAACAGCCGGGAGACCAGTTTCTCTAGTAGTGGTGGGGAGGAGAGCAGAGCTAGGCCTAAACAGATGGTGGTTATAGGGGATTTGATCATTAGGAAAGTGGACAGGGTAATCTGTCAAGCGGATCGCTTCAACCGGACAGTTTGCTGTCTTCCTGGTGCCAGGGTTCGGCATGTGGTTGATCGGGTTGACACATTATTGGGAGGGGCTGGGCATGACCCGGCTGTCTTGGTACATATCGGTACTAACGACAAAATGAACGGTAGGTGGGGGACCTTAAAGAGTGAGTTCAGGGATCTAGGCTCTAAGATTAGGCAAAGGTCCTCCAATGTCATTTTTTTGGAAATTTTGCCGGTGCCACGTGCAAGTTTAGGGAGACAGCGGGAGCTTAGGGAGCTAAATGCGTGGCTAAAGTCTTGGTGTAGGAAGGAAGGGTTTGGGTTCCTAGAGCACTGGGCTGACTTTTCCTTGGGGTACAAGCTATACAGCCGTGACGGATTGCACCTCAATGGAAGGGGGTCTGCTGTGCTAGGGGAGAGAATGGTTAAGAGGTTGGAGGAGTGTTTAAACTAGACAAGGGGGGGGTGGGTGAGCTAGAGCTCTATGGGAAAATTAGTGTAGACGGGGCAGGGGGACTAGCAGAGGGTTGTGGGGGAGGAGTGAGGGGGGCATATAGTTTATCAGATAAGGAGCTTCCGTTACAAGGAAAACAGTCTCATATCTGCCTTAACTCTAACTCTCCGTTAGCTAATGTAAACATCAGAGGGAGAAGTAGTAATCTCCGCTGCATGCTGGCTAATGCGCGTAGCTTGTCGGGTAAATTAGGGGAGCTGCAAGCTATTGCATGTATTGAAAATTATGATTTAATAGGTATCACTGAGACCTGGTGGGATGATAAATGCGACTGGGCTGTGAATTTAAATGGTTATACACTTTTTAGGAGGGACAGAGAGATTAAAAAGGGTGGAGGGGTTTGTCTTTACGTAAAGTCAGATTTAAAGCCATGTAATAAAGACATTACCAATGAAAACGTCGAATCTCTTTGGGTAGAAATTTCAGTAGGGCTGAAGGTCACAAAGAAAATGGTCAGTGGTGTATGCTATAAACCACCCCGTATAGATGAGGGGGATGAGGCCCAGCTATTGTTGCAAATGGAGGAGGCTTCAAAACTGGGTCAAGTTGTTATTATGGGTGACTTTAATTATCCGGACATTGACTGGAGTAATTGGGTGGCTAAGTCAGAAAAAGCTAGTAGGTTTGTAAATATGCTAAATGACAACTTTTTATTTCAGGCGGTTCAAAAACCTACTAGGAATGACTCTATTTTGGACCTGGTGATTTCTAATAATAATGAACTCATCTCTAACATTTGTGTGGGTGAGCATTTGGGGAACAGTGATCACAACATGGTCTCCTTTGAGATAATGCTGCAGAGACAGCTCTATAAGGGAGTAACTAAAACGCTCAATTTTAGACGTGCAGACTTTGCCAGTATAAGGGCATCTCTGCAATGTGTCAACTGGGAAAGGCTTTTCATGGGGTTAGACACAGAAGGAAAATGGAACATCTTTAAAACATTGCTTTGCAGGTATACACAACAGCATATTCCCCTTGTAAGCAAGGAGAGGCATCGCAAAGCAAAACCTTTATGGCTGAATAAAGGTGTTAGTGTCGAGGTTGGTAAGAAAAGACGTGCTTTTAGGGCATTCAAGTTAGCTGGGACAGCAGAAACTTTCATCAGGTACAAGGAAGCAAATAAAGCATGCAAAAAAGCTATCAAGCAAGCTAAAATAGAAATGGAAAGGGATATTGCAGCTAGGTGTAAAAAGAATCCAAAATTATTTTTTAATTATGTGAATAGTAAAAAAATGAAGCAAGAAGGGGTGGGAACCTTGTTATCACGGGGGGTAAGTTGGTTGATGAGAACGGGGAAAAAGCTGAAATTTCGAACTCTTATTTTTCATCTGTCTATACATCTGAGGAGCCAGATAATGAAGGCTTCCCTTTTAATATGCCCAGTTCTAGTAATTTAACTACTGACGCATGGGTCACTAGGGAGGAAATTCAAAGGAGACTTGAACATGTAAAGGTAAACAAAGGTCCAGGGCCGGATGGGTTTCATCCCAGGGTATTAAATGAGCTGAGCGCTGTGATTGCCAAACCTCTTCACTTAATTTTTCAGGATTCATTGAGGTCTGGCATGGTGCCGAGAGACTGGCGGATTGCTAATGTGGTGCCGTTATTTAAAAAGGGATCCCGTTCTCGGCCTGAAAACTATAGGCATGTTAGTCTGACATCAGTAGTAGGAAAACTTTTGGAAGGGGTAATAAGGGATAGGGTACTTGAATACATTGCAGTTCACAATACTATTAGTTTGTGCCAGCATGGTTTTATGCGTAACAGATCTTGCCAGACTAATTTAGTCGCCTTTTATGAGGAGGTGAGTAGGAACCTCGATGCTGGAATGGCAGTTGATGTCATCTACTTGGACTTTGCTAAAGCGTTTGATACAGTACCTCACAGAAGGTTAATGATCAAATTAATGAGTATTGGCCTAGAACATAATATTTGTAATTGGATAGAGAACTGGCTGAAGGATAGATTACAAAGAGTGGTGGTTAATGGAACATTTTCTAATTGGACCAGTGTGGTTAGTGGAGTACCGCAGGGGTCAGTCCTTGGTCCTTTGCTTTTTAACTTGTTTATTAATGACCTGGAGGAGGGCATAGACAGTACTGTTTCTATTTTTGCTGATGACACTAAATTGTGCAAAACTATAAGTTCCATGCAGGATGCTGCCGCTTTGCAGAGCGATTTGACAAAATTAGATAACTGGGCAGCAAACTGGAAAATGAGGTTCAATGTTGATAAGTGCAAAGTTATGCACTTTGGTAGAAATAATATAAACGCGAACTATCTCCTGAATGGTAGTGTGTTGGGGGTTTCCTTAATGGAGAAGGATCTAGGGGTTTTTGTTGATAACAAGTTGTCTAATTCCAGGCAGTGTCATTCTGTGGCTACTAAAGCAAATAAAGTGTTGTCTTGTATAAAAAAGGGCATTGTATAATTTTGCCCCTTTATAGGTCCCTGGTAAGGCCTCACCTTGAGTATGCAGTGCAGTTTTGGGCTCCAGTCCTTAAGAGGGATATTAATGAGCTGGAGAGAGTGCAGAGACGTGCAACTAAACTGGTTAAGGGGATGGAAGATTTAAACTATGAGGTGAGACTGTTGAGGTTGAGGTTGTTTTCTCTGGAAAAGAGGCGCTTGCGAGGGGACATGATTACTCTGTACAAGTACATTAGAGGGGATTATAGGCAGATGGGGGATGTTCTTTTTTCCCATAAAAAAAATCAACGCACCAGAGGTCACCCCTTTAGATTAGAGGAACGGAGCTTCCATTTGAAGCAGTGTAGGTGGTTTTTCACGGTGAGGGCAGTGAGGTTGTGGAATGCCCTTCCTAGTGATGTGGTAATGGCAGATTCTGTTAATGCCTTTAACAGGGGCCTAGATGAGTTCTTGAGCAATCAGAATATCCAAGGCTATTGTGATACTTATATCTACAGTTAGTACTAGTGGTTGTGTTTATAGTTTGTGTATGTGGGTGTATAGGTTGGTGGGTGTGGGTTAGGTGTGCTGGGTTTACTTGGATGGGTTGAACTTGATGGACACTGGTCTTTTTTCAACCCTATGTAACTATGTAACTATGTAATAATCCAATGTTTCAGTTCCTCACAGGAACTTTCGTCGGGGAGATAGGCACAGTATGTGTACAAACACTTTTAAAGGTACAGAGTGGCGCCAAAAAGCAGCCTGACTGTGTAACATGCCGATGCCTTCTGTCTGGTCCAGATTTTCCTCATCCCCATATGGGCAAAAGAATCAAGATCAAGCATCGCTTAACCTGCACTTCCAATTATGTGGTGTATATAATCACGTGCCCATGTGGACTGTACTACGTGGGCAACACGGTGAATATGTTAAAGGAAAGGGTTGGTAACTATCGCTCAGCAATTAGCAAAGCCTTTAAACATTCATTCATTCAACCCGTTTCTGGGCAAAATGACATCCACTTCCCACTTTCAAATGTATGGCAATCGACCAGCAACCACCCTTAATGAGGGGGTGCAATAGAGACTTAGCCCTACTGCGCAGAGAATCCAGATGGATTCACACATTGGACTGTGTGGCCCCTCGGGGCCTGAATGAAATGCTACCATTGGGCTGTTTCACGTAACTCAATCTGTCTCTGTAAATTTTCTTCCAGCAACCAGTGAAAAACTTTCTGTTACTGGTTATGAACTGCAACACTTGTGTGTCCTTATCACTTTATTTTTTATAATTTTGTTATATTTCTGTGCAATTATCTCTTTACTTTTGTATACTTTTTGCTATGTCCCTGCCAGCTACTCGTAGCTATGTGTGCACAAACACTGCCCCACCACTGGGGTCACTGTACTGAGTATCCCAAATATCAGTCCCATGTCCAGCCTTAGGTGCTATATACTGAGTGGGGTGATAATAGGGTAGCAGGCGTACCCTGAGCATCTGTTTGTTTTATGGCAGCTGTTACTCCTCTATATGCCCAGCGCAAGGTACCATCAGCCCCGAGTGGGGTGGTCCCCAAGTATGTGCCTTATACCAAAACCCAAGGAACGGTCTGTCCCTCCGCTGGCACGGTTTTAATACTACCCGAAGCTGTAGTCAGGGGAACTGTGGACTAATTTTGAGTTGGCCCATGGCATCCCCCATGTTATATGGACCTGGCAATGCCTCTCTACATTTCCTAAATATAGCACCCGAACTACTGCGGGTGCGTCCTTGGTTGCTATGGCAAGGGGCGTTCTCATTATCCGCTGGGACTGCGACCACGAAGGGGTATAGGTTTGGAACAGGGGAGTATGGGGTACCAGAGGAGGAGGTTTTCTGCCGCATTTCCTCCCCCACCCTTGGTGATCCACACAAGTGTGCATATATGCAGGTTGGGCACAATGGGGACTGCGGGCCTACTGAGTCTTTATAGTGTACCTCATGCAGTGGTCTGTGCTACTTTATTTTATGTTCTTATCTCGCTGTTCCTTATTTGTTTCTTCTTTGTCTTCTTTCTTTTTGTTCGCCAACTGATTTACTGTAGACTGTATGGGTGTGTGGTTGCCTAGCAATGCTTTTTGGCGCCACTCTGTACCTTTAAAAGTGTTTGTACACATACTGTGCCTATCTCCCTGACGAAAGTTCCTGTGAGGAACTGAAACGTTGGATTAATAAATCACCATGTAAGGATACTCCTTGTCAACCATTTCTTTCTTTTTTTTTCTTTTCTTTTTGATTATATGTGGAAAAGTCCTGTGAGTGCTGGCTCTCTCTGCATGTACATTTCTATATATATATCTTTTACAGTTTTTACACTTTGGGGGAATTCAAAAAAGTGGTGAAATTGAGACAAAATAAAAGTGGAGATAGATTTGTAGGATTTTCCACCTTATTCACAAACCTCTGTCTCCACTTTTGTGAATTTGTCTTTTAAATAGAAACTTTTTAGATTGTGGGGCCCATTCACTAAAGTCCGAAAAAAACGAGTGTTATTTTTAGCATGCGTTAAAAATATTCTCCCTTCTTATATTCGGAGAATTAATGATCACAAAAAAGACACTTGTCTGAATTAAGAAGAGATTTTATTGTTGTTATTTATGTTGCGATTACATTTTTTTTTTTTTATTAAATCTCTTTATTTATCAATTTTATTTTTACACGTTGATTAGTAACAGTATCGGTGACATGGGTTACAATGCATCTTGGTAAGAGAAGCTGAGTTGTGTCAATGGCAGTAGATAGTATTTAATGTCCTGAGAGAAAGTAGAGTTGTCTCGGAGAGGGTCATTTCTGTTGTTTTATCGGCTGATGTTGAAGTTCTTGAGTTTTGAAGGTCGTCCAGGGTTCCCAGATTTCTTGATGTTGATCCAGCGAGTCTGATAAGGGTAGCTGCAAGGTAATGCATAGTTTGTATATATTCCACGCGGGATTTTAGTTGGGAGATAGATAAGTGTGGGGCTAGCCAGTTCAGAGCGATAACCCAGCATGCTGCGGCTGTTGTAGGGTCAGTTTATTCTGGGGTTTTGTTAAGTTTTTGGTAGGTAATGAAAATAATGCTAGCTCTTGGTCCAAAGTGACTTCTGTTTGCAGTACCTGGGAAATGAGTTGAAATGTTCGGGACCAGAATCTTTCTACTGTTGGGGAAGACCACCAAGAGTGGAAGTAGTTTCCTTGCGTTTTACAACCCCTAAAGCATAATGGTGAAGAGGCGGAATTAAACTTATTTTTTAAAACTGGCGTAACATACCATCTGGAAAGAAGTTTGTATGTTGTTTCTTTGATACTTATATTTGGGGAAATCTTCTTTGCAGATTGCCATATTTGTACCCTTTTTTGGTAGGGAAGTGGGGAATGTACCTCTGTATCCCATTCTCTCATGTATTTGCATACGTTATCTGGGGGCTCTGCCCTTAAGTGACAATATATCTGGGTTGTTGACCCTGAGAGACGTGTGGGAGACTTGCACTGGAGTTCAAAACCAGACATCTCTGTTGTTGGGTGGTTTGGTTTTTGTGAGAGGTAAAAGTGGTGGATTTGTGTGTATCGATAGTGTTCTGAGAACGTTATTGTTTTCCCTGAGATATTCTAATGACTTCAGTCCTCTGGGAGTTATGAGGTCTGCCAGTTTATTAAAGTTATAGTTAAAGCAAAGTTTTTTGCTGTTAGTCCTGGTATGAAGTCTGGGTTCCCTACTAGGGGTTGTAGATTGCTGTTTGTTTAGTGTGTTAAAATTTTGGGTTTCAGTAGGGTCCAAATATTTAGGTGGTGTAAGATGATGGCATTTGATATATGATGTGATTATATGTTTTGTGTGCTTGTCAATAGTAAAGCTGATGTTTGTAAAGGGAAGATGAAAGCATTCTCAAAATCGCCCCAGGGAACTGTATTTGGTTGTGAATGCCATTGAGTGAGTTGGGTATGTCTGGCCGCTCTGTAGTATGTCCCCCTTGGGTGTCCCCCTTGTTTATCCGGTGTCTTTTGTTATTCCAAATGAAATTCATAGTGTCTCTTTGGAAAGAGTGAATTTCTTTAGCATAAATTGGGATAGGGAGGGCCCTAAATAGATATAGGAGTTCGGGTAAAACAACCATTCAGATTGTTGCTATTCTCCCAAACAGAGAGATCTGCAATTTAGTCCAGTCAGCAAGTCACCCACGTAGTTGTTTAAAAATGGGGGGGGGTAGTTTGCTGCGTATAACGACTCATATGTCTTAGTTATATTGACTCCATGATATGCTATTGATTTTTGTTTCCATTGGAAAGGAAAGTTAAGTTCCAATAGTTTCTTTTGTGAGGGGATGTTAATTGGTAGTGCTTCTGTTTTGGATATATTGACCTTCAATCTTGAAATGTGGTAAAATCGGTCTAGGATTTAAAACAGGTTAGCGAGGCCCGTCAGGGGATTAGATATCCTCATACATATATCATCTGCATATAGGCTAATTTTGTATTCTTTGGGGCCTTTAGTATATCCAGAGATATCTGCATTTGATCTTATCATTTTTGCTAAAGGCTCCATTGCTAGTGCAAAAAGTAATGGCGACAAAGGGCACCCCTGACGAGTTCCCCTTTTAATCTGTATAGGAAGGGATGGTTTATGGAACAGCCTTATATTTGCAGTTGGGTTGTTGTATAGTACTCTAAGTCTGTCTAGGAAGGCCCCAGATATATTGAAGCGGGGTAAAACGTAAATAGGTAGGGCCAGGTTACGGAGTCGAAAGCTTTGTACACATCTAACATGAGTATGGGAGACTTGGAGGCAAGTCATTATTATATATGTTATTATATTGAGCAGTCGTCTGATTGCATCTGTTGTTTGTCGTCCCAAAATGAAGCCTGACTGATCTGGGTGTATCAGTTTAGGCATTAGTTTGTTGAGTCTAGGGCCCAGTATTTTGGAAAAGAGTTTAATTTCCACATTTAGTACAGATATAGGGTGGTAATTTTGTAAGTTTGTTGTATCTTTATTTGGTTTCAGGAGGAGGGATAAGTTCGCTTGGAGCATATCGGCAGGGAGAGAGTGACCTTGCATCATATCATTGAAGAGGGTAGTCAGATGTGGAATTAAAAATTCTTTAAATTTTTTATAATAGCTTGCTGGGAGGCCATCTGGTCCAGGGCTGGAGTTAGATCTTAAGGTTTTAATAGCTAAGGTGACTTTGTAATCGGGTTATTAAGTAAAGTTCTTTAATTTTGGGTCAGTTTTGGGTGGGGTATAGCCTCCACGAAGGTATCTCTTTTGTTGCGGGTTGTTAGGGGTGGGGAGGAGTAAAGTGAGGAATTAAAATTGTGGAATTCTTGTATTATGTCCTCTGGGTTAACTAGTTTTGCTACTTTAGGGTTGTTTATGTAAGAAATTTGTTTAAAGCCCTGGGACAATAGTTGGTTGGGTTTATCTTTGAGGTGGAATAACTTATGTTTAGACCACCTTATTGATTTTTCTGCATTGTTGATCAGGAGTTTTTGCAATTCTGACCTTATTTCAGTCAGTTTCTGAGAAATATTGGGCTCAGTTGATGTTTTGTGTTTTGCCTCCAAGTCTCTCAATTCTCTTTCAAGTTTGACAATAGCTTCAATTCTTTTTTCCTTTTTGTGGGACGCCAACCTTATAAACCCCTTATGACCGCTTTATGTGCTGCCCAAATTGTTCCCATGCAGAGTTCTTCATCTAATTTTGTGAGCCAACATTCCTGTAAATCATCAGTAATGGATGTGGTTATGGTGGAATCTGATAGTAGAGATTCGTTTAGATGCCAAGAATGTATGGGTTGTGGTGCGTGAGTTAATTGTAGCTTTAAGGTGGTTGGTGCATGGTCGGACCAAGTTATGTTAAGAATAGAGGCATCATTATGGAGCATTAATTGTGGAAGTAAAATTTGATCTATTTTGAATAAGAATTATGTACTGGGGAGAAAAAGGTGTAGTCTGTATCGAAGGGGTGTAAGGCTCTTCAGGTATCTACTAAGGCTGTTTCTTGCATGAGTTGTTTTAAAAATTTCGGGAAGTTCAGTGTTGGGTTAGCTGTATGTTGTGAGCGGTCAAGTCGTGGGTCGAGTACCAGGTTGAAGTCCCCATGACAACAATAGTACCTTGAGAATGCAATGATAACAAATCAAATACTTTGGTAAAAAATTATTTGGCCCCTGTAGGCGGTGCATACAGGTTAAGAAACGTTACAGGGTTGCCCATTATTGTACCATTTATTAGTATATATCGGCTTTCAGTATCCAAGATGGAATGGGTATGTATAAATTGGACATGGGGGTGAAAAGCTATAGCTACCCCTCTAGCTTTAGTATGGTAAGTCGTGGCATATATTTTTTGGTAATATCTATGTATATAGGGGGGAGGCCCTTTGTCGGACCAGTATGTTTCTTGCAATGCCACTATGTCCGCCTATATTTTGTGAAAATATTGGCCTGCCATTCTTCGCTTTACAGGGGAATTTAGCCCCTTAACGTTATGGGATATAAACTTTAGTTCCATGGATTTGGCCTGATATTTGCTTCATGGAAGAGTGAACTGAACAATAACACCAGTCAGGTAATTGGGGGAGGTCACTTTGTGGCTCTTATAAAAAAATATTGCTTAAGGTAGCAAAATGATCGCTTGAGTGAGGTACAGAGCGGGAGCCCTGCGAACCTGCGACTTCACATGTGTGTGGTCAGCTCCACCCCCCCCCCCCCCGCGATGACATTTTTAAGAGATATTTTAAAGCATGCAATATGTTTATGCGTTTATGTAGCACACGCTATTACACACGTAACCACTACTTTCTGAAAGCTACCGCTATGAAAATTACCACTTCCCTGAAAACTGGAGGGTGCATCACTCTAGGGCGAACACATACTTGATTGTCTTTTTCAGATTTCAGAAAAAATCTGACTGCAAACTCCATCTTGTCACCACAGACAATCACCAGCTGCAGTGTTGTTTAGTAACGCCTACTCCTGGGAGGCGTTAAGTTTCACAGTAATTATCGCGACATTGTATGCTTTTAAAGCTTAAAATATGTCTGACAATTATGCATTAGTATTATTCCTATTAGATAATTACCACAATGCGATGGACAAAACGCTTTGCGATAATTGAGATTTTGCATTTGCGATATGAGTAGTAACGCATGCGAAATTACTTTGACGAATCAGTACTTAATTAACGAACAGTTTTTAAAGCTTTAACGACCTTTAGTAAATTGGCCCCTCTGTCTCTTAGATGCCATTTTACCAACATATTTTATGAATTTGTCTTTAGCTCCTATTAAATCTGTCAGTGTGCCATCAAACTAAGTTCCCATCTACATGAGCCTTGTAATAATGAATTTGCATTTCATTTGCAAGTAATTTCCTGAAGGGGAATTTTAGTTTACTTAGGAAGACTATACAGTTTTTTAGGACAAGCAGGTCTTTTTTTTTCTAAATATTGTTGTAATTCCACTTCAGTAACAAGATTTAAGGGTTAAAATACCAAAAAAATAAGAAATTGCTATTTTGCATAATATAGCAATATGTGGAAATACAACTTCTTTAGAAACCTGCATGTTTCATGCATGTGCCAATATCAAATATATAGTTTTATGGAGATTTCTGACACGTACATGTTAAAAACTAAAATTAAAATTTTCAACCACAACACACATTAGCATGCTTCTATAAATCTTCCAATAGAAGGTTCACCCCAGGAAACTATATATTTTTGGAAAGTAAGGTAAGGAGTCAAAAATTGATAAATTTGGTTTTCTATTCCAAGCTACCAAACCACAAAGTTTTCCTTCATTTGGGGTCTTGAAATGCCAGCATGGATTTTAACTAGGAACATGCACACAGTGTCAGACTGGTCTATTGGGGGGCTCATGGGAAGAAATGAATCAAGGGCCCACTACTCTGCCACCTTACTACTTCTCTACCCTAGTCTCCACTCATTACTAGTCAACAGTATTCCAGCTCACCCTCCAACATGCTAGGTGAAAAGGAGCCCAACAGGACTAGGGCCCACCAGATTTTTTTCCCATTGGCCTGTTGGCCAGTCCAACCAATAATTCCCAGTACCCCGATATCCCAGTTTGGGTGTCAGTGTGCATGTGCTGCTTGCTAATTACCAAGATGGCTGCTGAAAACAGAAGTTACAGACACAGATAAAGGTGGTGGTCAATGCTGTCAAGCAGCTCTGTAGTTCTGGGCATGTTATGAGGGCACAGATAAGTTGAGGCAAGTGTCATAGAAAATATTAAAGAGGGGGAACTGCTGCTAAAACTAAAAATTTGCCTGGGAGGCTTTACTTTCACTTTATATAAACACGTATACAATATATTCACACAGATGTTATTACTGCCAGTAAATGCTACCTGCTGATTATTTGCTGTTGGTTACTAGGCAAGTCATCCCTTAGTAGTAGTAGTATTATTTCTGTGTGAATAATTTCTTATTTTTTTTTTTCAAACTACAGCATTCAGCATCCCTGGTCAACAGTGCTGTATCTGAGCTGGTTCAGGAATAGAAAAAGTAGGATTGTGCATGAGTTGGGGTAAAGAGAGAGAGAGAGGAAGGGTGAGATCAGGATTTTAGCACATACCTTAAATTTGGATGAAACAACAGGAACTTACCTAAAGAATATGTTTACTCAATTATCACTTGTGATTTGTAACGTTGTCTTACATTCAATCCTATTTTACCATATAATAAATTCTTAAACTAGGAGGAAGGAGAACTTGTGGTAGAAGGCCTTCTAAATATTTCATGGGGTTTGCGACGGCCAATCAGACTACAGATGCATGACGATAATGAGCGGATATGTTTCAGCCCCTCAGAGCCCTGGAGGCAAGAATCTCTAAGTAAAATCAGGTGAGAGAATTTGGGATAGGTGCTAATAGCTAAAACATATGTCTGTATTAATGTATGGTAGATGAGATGCAACAGAAGTGGCTAAATGGAAACATTTAAAGGCTACTTTAAAATCTTATGGGACCAAACTGAGTGGGATTAACCATTCAGATTATATCATTTTATTTGCAAATGATAATATTTTATCCCCACATATCCCCCTTCCATATAATTTGCACACACAGAGGCAGTATACTATGTGGGTTCAAAATTTATATTTTTGCATGCAGAATGTATTTTTGTAACAAAATATACATAGGACAAACAGCACCCCCATACCTTTGTAGTTGCATGGGTCAGCAACACCTGGCACCCGGATGAAGATTCATACTAAAGTGATTTTTATTGAAACATTTTTGGAAAAAGAAGCGCCACGTATGCCTTCTCACTGGCAATTCACTTTATTGCCAATGGGAAAGCTTCCCATATGCCATTGTCCTTAACTAAGTGATGTAAACAGAGCTTTTTCTAGCCATCCTGTCAACAGAACACTGAAAACATAAGATTATTGTCATCACTAAGGGCAATGACACATAAGGAGATTTGTCGCCCCGCAATTCATCTCCTCTAGTGATGGTGACTACTCTCCTCTGAATGCTTTCCTAGCAGTTATAATGTAAACCAGCAGTAAGAAAATGTATGCATTGCTTCAGCTTTCTGAAGTCACCCCAAGTTAGTATGTGAGGCGACTTTGGAAAGCCAAAGCAACACATATGTTTTCCTAGCGACGATTTACATTATAGGCATTACAAAAGCATTCAGAGGAGATTAGTCACCACCACTAGAAGAGATTAATTGCGGGGTGACTAATAAGTTCAGGTGTCATTGCACCAAAGCTGGCCATAGACGTACAGATTACATCGTACAAAACCTAGTTTAGTGGCCCACCGGTAAAGGAGATTTATCACCGGTGACTCATCTCATTGTCTTTCATAGCCCTAACACCCTTCCAGAAGGAAGCAATGCTGAGCATGAACCGTGTTTGTGAATGATTGATCCTTTGCAGGTGTACCTTAAAACTTTAATAAATTGTTGTGTGTTCTAATTGCACTTGGAAGGGGTAAATTGTACAATTTTGTACGCTGGACACAAATTATTGCTACCTTCCCTCCACTATTATGCACATTACAAAAGTCAACCACTTTCGTTGTGGCATGCTTGCTAGGGAAGCCCAGTGGTGGGGAGGACTGTTCGGCAGGCAGATGGGCATACTGGTGATTAAACAAGAACTGTAACTGAGGGGGACAGAAGATACAGAGGAGAAGAAGAAGAAGTGGCAGATAGATGAATCTATAAATAGCTTGTGCTTGACTTAAAGACATCACTTGAATATGCAGTAGAGTCAGAGTCTGTGCTTCACAAATAGTTACATAGTTACATAGGGTTGAAAAAAGACCAGAGTCCATCAAGTTCAACCCTTCCAAGTAAACCCAGCACACACATCCTATACTTACCAATCTATACTATCACATACATAAACTATATATACAACCACTAATACTAACTGTAGATATTAGTATCACAATAGCCTTTGATACTATGCTTGTTCAAGAACTCATTCAGGCCCCTCTTAAAGGCATTAACAAAATCTGCCATCACAACATCCCTAGGAAGGGCATTCCACAACCTCACTGCCCTCACCATGAAAAATATTTTTCAGGGGACCAGCTGCCTTAAATCATGTGACTGATGCTGTAAAACTTTTTATGGCAGCACAGTATGATTGCATAATAAATGAACCAGGGTGATAATGAAAATATGTATAACTTAAGAATTAATTTGAAATATATTTTATTTGTTAAAAGTTGTTTGTAATATGTATGTTCTAACAAACATATGAATAAATCAAGACACATAATGACAGTTTCCCTTTAAGAAATGCATGCTACTGAATATCTCAGAAAGTTTGTGATATTCCTGTTGTAAATGCTGGTCAGTGCACAATCACAAATCTGAGGCACTGTATACATTTAGCAACTAAGAAAATGTCTCAAAAAGCCACTGAAAAGTTATTTTATTTCAATCCATTAAAAACATAAATAACCACCTACAGATATGGCCTAACGCGTTTTGTGCTTACCCAGCACTTAATCATAGGCTGGATGGGTAAGCATGAAACGTGTTAGGCCACATCTGTAGGGTGCTATGTGCTATATTTATTCTGCAGAAAGCATTATCATACCTGAGTAAAGAGCCCTAGAAGCTTTCTCTGTTTGTTTAAGATTGCAGCTGCCATTTTAGCTTGGTTTTCATAGCTTCCTGCTTGCAGTGGGGAGAGTGAGTTTTATGAATTCTTATGGGAGGGGGGAGCAGGAGAGGGGAGACAGGAGAGAGCTGCTACTCTGGCCCCCTGGAATGAAGAATTTTTCTGAAAGAGAAAGTCAGATACCCTAAGAACATGTTTACAAAAAATGAGACAAGAAATCCTGTGTTTCTTTTGATAGAGGACTCAGTGCAGCTTCCCTGTGAGTGCTTATGGCTGTATTTACATAGACTTTTCTGATAGAGCTTACTTAGTTTTTACCTTTCCTACTCCTGTAATAATGGCCAGGGTCACAATGTATAGGCTCACCCCTGCTGATAGAAAACTATTATTACTATTATTTATATAGCACCATTTTACACAGTGTTTTACTTAAGAGGATATAAACAGAAGACTTAATAATTTATACCTACATTGACATTTTACTGCAGAAGATACATATGGGGGAATGTAGTATAGGTCACTAATGGAAATGTGAATAACTATTCACATTGCAAACAATTTTGCCTCTGCACGAATGTAATAGATCTCATGCGGCAATAGGATAGAGATTGCAGATTTCTTAGCTTGCGCCAGTGCGCAGTATATGTAATAAAAATAAAATGTAATTTTTCACACAGTTATGCCATTTTCCAATAGTGTAGGGATTCATATTGTTAAGACACATAGGGAGAGGGCCCTGCTCCAAAGGTCTTATGGTCAAGGCCGCTTAAAAACGAGCTGATCTTTGGTAACCATGTGTTGGGCCAAATCAGGCTGATCCAGTCATTTGGCCCATGCTAATAAGGGATGCACTAGATCCACTATTTTGGGATAGCCGAATACCGAACTGTATCTGAATCCTAATTTGAATATGTAAAATACTACCCATGTTGCAAGTCAAGCATGAATGAGCACTTAGGGGCTTTTGCACCCTTTAGCGCTCCTGGACTTGCAGCACGGGCCCTAATTTCTTTTAAGTTTTGCTGTAAGAGGTGCTGATCTTTATTGAAATATGCATTATGTATAAAGTAAAAATGAGAGCACCCTTACATATGCTAAGGAAGTCTTGTAATTAACCTGAGCTTCATGCACTCTTTTGCACATCAGAAAATAACTGATAAGCCACTGACCGTATGAATTATGTAAAGAGAAATGTGCTAGTCACTTTCTGGCCATGTGGTCATTTTAGTTGGTAATTACTTCCTTCATACATGCCCAGGCTATTCTTTTGCCCCCCATCTCTTGTACAAGCAAAGTTGCAGTAAAACAAAAAAAGACTTCACTTAGACAAGAATACATTTCAAAACTTAATAAATACGGATTAATGGGTTCAAGTTATAACAAAATCTGGTTCCTGGTTTTATACTTCCACACAGAACATGTTACTTAATGTGATTCCCCAGCAACCGAATAAATCGCCTGGGTTGATTGTTATTTAAGCAAAAGAGCATCCTGGGTGTAGCCTCAACACCCACAAATAAAAGCATACAGATCATACTCCCTACTGAGGCACCTGAAATGTAGCATAAGCAGGGTATCATCCACACATTCTGACTTTCACATTCCACTGTCTCCCACTGGTTCCTGCCCATAATCGGTTTATATGAAAAAAACTGTATTCGTACCTCATTATGGAATAATGGGAGAGATTTTATAATCTTAAAACAAAATAACCCTGTGTAAGATTAAGAAACTTTCCCTGCTTGTGTTTGCAAGTATTGTCTGTTTATGTAATGAATTGCATTAATTTGTTGCATAGGCCAGAGATGTTGCCAGTGGAAAGTCCATACGACCCTGAAGAGTTGAATAACAATGCCAATAGCAGAAGTAAGTGAGAAGGCACAGTAGGTACAGTTAAATGTAATTTTTTTCCTATTTTTAAGCATGCAAACTCAGATGAAACTACATTCTGGAATTATCATTCACCAACTGTCCCAATTTTTGCAGGAAATTCCCACTTTTAACAGCTCAACCCGCAGTCCCAGATTTTTACTGAAAAGTCCCTCATTTCTCTTTGATCTCCTGCACTGAACACTAAGGCTGATGCCACACCAGGCGTAGGGCTGATTTTTTCGGCAAGCGGAAAAACGCTTGCCGAAAATTCAGCCCTACGCCTGCTACTTGTGCCTGCACCCGAATGAATGGGATACGCTCGGGTGCAGGCACATGTAGCCGATATACGCACGAAAACGCGAGAGAATGCAAAGTCTCGCGTTTTCGTGCGTATATCGGCTACATGTGCCTGCACCCGAGCGTATTCAATTCATTCGGGTGCAGGCACAAGTAGCAGGCGTAGGGCTGAATTTTCGGCAAGCGTTTTTCCGCTTGCCGAAAAAATCAGCCCTACGCCTGGTGTGGCATCAGCCTAAAAAAGATGCAAGTTTAATTAAAAAGTAGCTTTTGGCAGAGAGCCCAGAAATGCTAACGATCTTCACATGCTCTAAGGCTAATGGCGAGAAACGCTTGCCGAGAATACGCTCCATATGCTCAAAAATTCCCCTACCTGTGCCTGCAACAGAATGAATGGAATACACTCGGGTTCAGGCACATGTAGCCAATATCTGCCAAAAAATGTGAAACTTCATATCTTTGAGTGCATGGAGCGTACTCTCAATCATTTTTCGGCTTGCAGAAAATACACTCCATACACTACGTGTGGCATTAGCCTTGGATACAAATGTTTCTCAAACTTAATTAAAAAGTAGCTTCTGGCAGAGAGCCCAGAAATCTTTACCAGCTTCACCTGGACTTAAAGTGGACCTGTCACCCAGGCATAAAAAGCTGTATAATAAAAGCCCTTTTCAAATTAAATATGAAATCAAAAGCCTTTTTCTTTATTAACACATCCATACCCATAATAAAAACATTTAAAAATCCCAGCTGTCAATCATATATTGCCTGCCCTGCCTCTATGCCTTAGGCAGACAGTTACTTTTACTTTCAATTCAAAACTTATTAGATGTTGCTGCACCCCTCACATTCCCCCCCTCCTCACAATCTAATTTAGTAACCAGTGCATGGACATGGGTATCGGGTCCCCCCATACTGGCACAGAAACAAGATTTTGGCAGGATGCAAAGCTTGCCTTAAAGGAGAAGGAAAGGCAAAGTCACTTGGGGGTGCCAAAATGTTAAGCACCCCCAAGTGACTTTAACCGCTTACCTTGTACCCCGGGCTGGTGCCCCTGTTCGGAGAAAATAGCACCAGCCCGGGGTACCTGGAGCGCAGCACTTCCTCCTTCTGCCTTCAGCTTCCTAAACTGCCGGTGGCCGGGCATGCACAGTAGAGCGAAAAAGCCGACTTAAATGTTTAAGTTCGGCTTTTCACTCTACTGCGCATGCGCGCGCAGCGAAGCCGGAAGGAGGAAGTGCCGACAGCTACCCCGGGCTGGTGCTGTTTTCTCCTGACAGCGGCACCAGCCCGGGGTAAAAGGTAGGCGGTTAAAGTCACTTGGGGGTGCTTAACATTTTGGCACCCCCAAGTGACTTTACCTATCTTTTTCCTTTAATAACAGTGTCCACAAAATGGCGCCTGCCTGCTTGCTGCAATTGTGAATTCCAAGGCTGAAGAAAATAAGATTAAATTAATTTCTACAGTGTAGGTGAAGTTCATTTTGCTTGATAAACACAAAAGAAAACAATTTGGAATTATTTCTTAGGGTGACAGGTCCGCTTTAAAAAACATTGTTTCTCACATTTAATTAAATTAGTGGGCTTTTGGCAGAGAGCCCAGAAAGTTAAAAATCCATGCTTGCATACAATAGATACAATTGTAACTAATAAACTAAACAGGTTTCTTGGGAGAACTGAGACTTGCAGCTTAAAGGGAAATTTCAGCTTTTTTTAACAAAAATGTAATAACACATAAAACAAGAAGTTCAAATTTTAAGTAAACTGCCAAATGTAGTCAAATGGGAGTGGTATTTAAGGGGGTGTGGTCATAAAAATGAGCATGGACAAAAAATGTTGCCACCCTGCGCGCGGCATTTCATTTTCTTTCCCTCTTTCTATTTTAAAAAAGTTGGGAGGTTGGGTGCTCTAGCTTGATAGGCAGACTATTTACTACATTACAGATACAAGTGAGGAGGAAACCCCACAGCTGAAAAGGACAAGAAGTGATGCCAGTTTTGTTCAAATGCGAACAAAGCTTCGAAGCCCAGGAGAAGTGCAGAAACTGAAAAGTCATAGGTTCTCTATCAATGGTCACTTTTACAATCACAAGGTATGGGAGATATAATTTGTTTGTAGATATGTGTAATGCATAAGACTGATTTATATTTGTACTTGCTCTCGTTAAGAAACGTATAAATAACTATTTTCTAACATGTCAACATCCCACTAAATGGTGGTTTACCTGGAGATATAAAAAACAAAAAACAAAAACTAGAGCACAGAAGGAGTGGTGAAGCTGCCTCTTAGACCTTAGAGCATGTCATTTATACAATTGTGTACAATGACCTTTAGACTCTGGTTCTTTATAGACTAAGATATGCAACCCTGGCATCTGTGACTTATTCTTCTAAGCATTATGCGAGGTCTCAAGGAGCACCCTGCACTTTTTTGATGTTATTAAAAATGAACATGCAGTTTTCCATATTCAGTCAATTTTGCCTGATGCTTCTACACACACATTTTATATCAGGCTAGATAGAGCATCCAATTATTAATCCTCATGAGATATATAGATCTAAGCAGATATGGTAGAGAAGGAGCTTACCCATGGCACATGGTGGTCCAGGTGCTCATGCCCCAGACCCTCAGCATAGGGGAGCCAATTAGGAATCAAGTAAGCAAGATAGGCAGGCACTCCGGAATTCCACTGAGGTTGAAAAAAGCTCAGGTATGGAGTAAAATCAACAAAATGTATTGAATTATACACATAAATGCTATAAAGCCTATATAGATAGAGCATCCACTCATGGAAATTACAACATTAAAATATACTTATGGGCCGATTCACTAAAGGTCGATAACACTCATCGCATGCTTTGCATTAAAAAGCATGCGATAAATAAGTACCGATTCATCAAAGTCATTTCGCATGCGTTAAACCGCATATCGCATGCACACAAAAAACGCATCATCGCTAAGCATTATTATTAACGCATTGCGTTAATTAGCGGATAGAAATAATACTACCACATGATTCACAAAAGCATATGAAACGTTAAATGCGCAAAATATTGCATTAATCTGTGCGAATATTGACACCTACTTGGGGCAGTACTTAAAGTATGTGGTGGCCCTAGAGTGATGCATCCTCCAGTTTTCAGGGAAATGGAACAGTAGTTTTATGAAAGTAATAGTTACGTGCATAATATCGTGCACTAAATATTGCACGCAGCGAAATATATTGCACTCGACAGGAAATAACGCACGCAGCGGGAAATAACGCAAGAAAATCGATCATCACGAGTTATATAATGCAAAGAACATCGCTTCTTAATTATGACACGTGTCCTTTTAGTTAATCGAGCGTTAAGTCGCAAAAAATAAGAAGTGATAACATTTTTAACACATGCTATAAATATTGCTCGTTATATCAACCTTTAGTGAATCGGCCCCGCAGTCTACTTTTAGGAATACTGGTTCTTTTATATAAACTTCAGAGGGCAAGGCTTCAAATCATTGTGCCCATACATTATATGCTTGTTACGTGACATACCTCAGCTTTATTAATTCCTAATTAAGCAGCCCAGTGCAAGGAAATGACTGGTATACATTTATTTTGTACTCTTCCCATGGGCTTGATAAGAGGAAAAATTAATAACTCAATGTATATTTATTTGCTTTATTTCCTCCAAGCATTTTAAACATAGTATATTTATCTTTACCTGATAATAATACAGTCAGGTTTAATTATTTCCCTGCCAACGTGGAGCTTCATCTTTTCTGTTGTGATGCAGTTTAACCACATTACACAAGGTTTCAAATTGGTGGGAATATTCTTCTGCAATTTAGGCCAACTGAATGAATTGACTACTGGTAGGGGTTATACCCTAAATATCTAAATATAGAGAGAGTATAGTTTCAAAAGTAGTGTTTCAGGCTGATTTATTGAAATTTTCTCTCCCTTCATTTAAAACATGGGCAGGGACCAGAGCAGAGCTATAGGGTACTCGAATAAAGGGGCAATTTTTACAGATATTATTAATTTTTAGCCTGAATTAAAAACAGCACCCTATACAGTATTATTCATAATTGCCTACAAGATTAGAAGTTTTTTTTAGTCCTATATGTCTCCTTTTAAGTCCCTTAAAAATACCTTTGAATTGGTGTCAGTGGGAGTGACTGGCGCTAAAATATATGAATCAAGTAATCACTGACAGCATTCTCCTGCATTTTCTACTGATTAGAGTTGTATACATTTTGCTGCTAACCATTTGTCACCCACAGTAGCAAATCTCTCTGTGGATTAGGAGGATGAGAGATCATGCTACCTGTGCAAATTGTAACAAAACACAGGTATTTGTTTTGATTTGTTGTCAGGACAGAGATACATATTGGCACATCACGTTCATTTTTATTTATAAGTGTACAATTTGTCTCTGACAAGCAGGGAGTGCTTCTGGTGCTTCTGTTCATAGTTGCACCAAGTCATATTTAGTGTGAGCCACTATATCATGGAGCTCATGGTGGGATGAGGTATCCATAGAAACAAGTTTATTATTCCTACCTTACTATGCCACTCTATCCAACTAACATTAACTGCAAAGGTGTAGAAGGTCGTATGGGGCATGTATAGAAAAACAAGTCCTGGCATTTCTAATGAAATTTTTTTGACCCGTGTTCCTCCCAACTCTACATAGACAAAAAAAAAAATACAAATATTAAATATAATAAAAGTGTGCAATAAAGGTACAAGTATTTACAATAAAAAAAATGCAATGAAATATTTGAAATTGTGCAGTGAGGATTTAAAGTGGCTTTGCAAAGTGCAGTGACACTGCAAAGAGTCAAGTAGTTATGGGGAGAGAAGAAACAAATTGCAAGTCCAAGCCTGGTTCGGTGTTCCAGAGAATCATATCATTTTAATTTTCGGTATAACAGTATAAAATATATATATCCCCAAGACAACCAATCAAAATATTAAATATTAAAGTGATACTGATATATAGTTTTTAACTCCCAACACTTTGGCTCCCTTCACTCAACTGTTTCTTACAATTAACAACTCTTCAGCTAAGGCTGCAGCAGCAGCCTGCGAGCAATTCTAAGACTCAGCAGGCTGTTGACATCTGTCCAAATATTTTAGAAAAACCTGCAGTGAGAAGATAACATTTGTAATATTAACCTAGATTTAATGTGGATGCATGTGATTGCTATTCCAGTGTCTAGGCCAAACAAGTAAAAACAACTTTATAAGTGGATAATACAGGTAACAGTCTGCATCTTTGAAGTCTGTTTGAATATTAAATATACCAACACATATTTGAGTGCAATATATTTCCTGGTTTGTACCGAATTGACTCACTGAGCTGTGATGGCTTGGTTGCCTTTAATTTCTCTGACAAATATTGCAGTTGTGTGTTTTATATATTAAGTATTGCTGTCCAACTTCTGTGGTACTAAGGTTCGGCATTTTTGTGGCCTATGTGGTAGAGAGCCAATAATGGAAGACAGTTTTGACCACTCCCTTTTAAAACCACACCCACATTAATGGTGGAAGCACGCCAAAAACAAATAACTCGTACTCACTGCAGGGATACCAGCCTTCACTCATATGTAAAAGAAATTATGTTGTATTAAGAAAGAACATTACATCCACATGGCTTCTCCTCCCGTGTGGATAGCACAGCAACACCCAGCACATAATTAAACACCTTAGAGCTCCCCAAACAACGATTTTCAAATGCTAGCAAACCCCCAGAACAAACCCCTGCCAGGTTCACCTCCCACAGGCAGCATACAGCAGGTAGAATATTTGCACACCCAGGCAGCATAGGACAGGCAGAGTATGGCACACACAGGCAGCATAGAGCAGGACAAGCAGTAGGAAAGGAGGCTATCATGACTACCCAAGTAACTGATCATGTCCTCTCCAACATGAACAGTTT
The DNA here is from genome assembly GCF_000004195.4 of Xenopus tropicalis. Lineage (NCBI taxonomy): Eukaryota > Metazoa > Chordata > Amphibia > Anura > Pipidae > Xenopus > Xenopus tropicalis. The sequence continues at coordinate 63,346,258 of NC_030683.2, forward strand.
GTTCCCCCCCCCCCACACAATTAATCTCAGTACTGATACCATCTAAAGCTTACACAAAGGTAAGCATTCACAGCTGCCAGACAGGTGGGGGCTTCAGACAGGATGTGGCCCGCAGGCCACCAGTTGGACAGCACTGTACAAAGGTATGAGCAAGTTATCGCATTTTACTTACTTACTTCTCCGTAATGGAGAAGGACCTTGGAGTCCTTGTAGATAATAAACTTGGCTGTAGCAGGCAATGCCAGGCAGCAGCTGCAAGGGCAAACAAGGTTTTGATCTGTATTAAAAGGGGTATAGATTCACGGGAGGAGGATGTTATTCATCCCCTTTACAGAGCGCTGGTAAGGCCCCATCTTGAATATGCTGTTCAGTTTTGGTCTCTAGTGCTTAAATGGGACATTATTGAATTAGAGAGGGTCCAGAGAAGGGCAACTAAGCTGGTAAAGGGTATTGAAAGTCTCAGTTATGAAGAAAGACTGGTCAAGTTGGATCTGTTTACACTGGAGAAGAGGCGCTTAAGAGGTGACGATAACTATGTATAAATATATAAGGGGATCATATAATAACCTCTCTAATGGTTTATTTACCAGTAGGTCCTTCCAATGGACACGAGGGCACCCACTCCGTTTAGAAGAAGGGAGGTTCCGTTTAAATATTCGGAAAGGATTTTTTACTGTGCGAGCTGTGAAGTTGTGGAATTCCCTCCCCAAATCAGTTGTGCTGGCTGATACATTATATAACTTTAAGAAGGGGCTGGATGGATTCTTAGCAAGTGAAGGGATACAGGGTTATGGGAGATAGCTCTTAGTAAAAGTTGATCCAGGGACTGGTCCGATTGCCATCTTGGAGTCAGGAAGGAATTTTTTTACCCTCTGCAGCAAATTAGAGAGGCTTCAGATGGGGTTTTTTGCCTTCCTCTGGACCAGCTAGAAGTTAGGTAGGTTACATATAGGCATTATCGTTGAACGTGATGGACATACGTCTTTTTTCAACCTAACTTACTATGTTACTATGTTACTTCTCTATTACTTCTTATAACTTTCCCACTGCCACCCTGTCTTGTTTTCTTTCTTCTTTCAGACTTCTGTGTTTACACCAGCCTACGGATCAGTAACAAATGTTCGAGTTACAAGTAAAATGAATACATGTCAAGTCTTGAAGCTGCTGCTATGGAAATTCAGGGTAGGCTGGGTAAAAATGTGGATTTAACTTGCAGTAAATATAACCAAAAAAAGCATATTATCTCCTATTGATAAAAATTGGACCAAAGAAATGCGTATTGTCAGGGGTTAGACAGCTGGGATCAGCTTTCTGGTGGTATAATCACAACTCATGAGTGTAGTATGTTTTAGGCAGTTTATTTTCACTTGGAACAAATATAACCATATAAACAGCTCAAAATAAAATCCTCACCACTTAATGGTCTCTAACTAACACAGGCTAGTTGTCCTTACTAATCAGAAGCAGGCCTACCACCTCTCTCCCATACAGAGGAAAAAGAAAAGGAAAGTTCCAACCTTGTGGTGATTCCAAGCCTCTCAGTAAGCTCATACAGGCAAGCTTCCCTTGTGTCTTTTCCCCAGTCTGGATTTCAGATACATATTTACATCAAAGTCACAGATACTATAATATAGTTTAAAATACAAATCACTTTATTCTCTTATAAAACAAAGAAAATTATGAAAGTTCAGTTTTTAAACACAGCAATTGGATTAAAATTGTGTAGATTTCTCGATTTCTCTATTCTCTCACAAATTAGAGGTGGCAGATGGAAATCACACACTTTGCATATAACATAGTTAAATACTTTCAATTAGTGTATCACATCAAAGTAGAATACATCTACATTGGAATATCCGAGAGAAAAGATTTACTACTGATTAAAACAATTTTGTGCTTAGAAAAAGCACAAAATTTACATTAGATGGCTGATTTGTTTTACACGCACATAAAATGCATACCTCCCAACATTTGAAAAATGAAAAGAGGGACAAAAAGATTTGGCGCGTGCAACGCGGCAAATTTTTTGCCCACGCCCACTTCTGTGGCCACGCCCCAATTACCACACCCCATATTTAAAATTCATTTTTTTGCCCCGATGGCCCAATAGACAGTACCCTCCATAGACAGTGCCCCCAATTGACCCCATAGACAGACAGTAGCCCCCATACACTGCCCCATAGAAAGTACCCCCCCATACACAATCCCCCCATACAGTGCCCCCAATTTCCCCCATAGAAAGTACCCCCCATACACAATGCCCCCATACACAGTGCCCCCAATTTCCCCCATACACAGTACCCCCCCCATACAAAGTAGCCCCTAATTGCCCCCATAATGAGTACCTCCAATACACAGTGCCCCCTATACATAGTAGCCCCTAATTGCCCCCATAGAGAGTACCTCCAATACACAGTGCCCCCTATACACAGTAGCCCCTAATTGCCCCCATAGAGAGTACCTCCAATACACAGTGCTCCCCCCCATAGATGCTGCTTCTTGAGACTCCTGATCCTTATGCGGCTCCTTCTACGGCGGTGACAGGCCCTTTTATAAGGTTGCGCCCGTGCGTACGTGTGACGTCACACGTATGCACGGGCGCAACATTATAAAAGGGCCTGTCGCTGCAGTTAGAGGAGCCGCATAAGGAGCAGGAGCCACGGAACGAGCTGGAGCCTGAGCGCTCGGCTCCAGCAAGCGCGTCCCGCTGTGCCTGGGTTGTTCAATGAATGTTCCGCATTTTCTTAATGCGGGACATTCATTCAACTATCCGGGACAGCGGGGCGCGCTGTAAAAACCGGGACTGTCCTGCGAAAAGCGGGACAGTTGGGGGGTATGAAAATGGAATAAAATATAGTAAAGTAGGGTGGAGATATCCCCAATAATAAGTTAAAAAGGCTAAAAAAACCTGTCCCGGATGGGAACTTACTCTAATTTGAGTGGGTAACCTCCCTTTGCACCGCTCTCTCTCCGCGTGGCCGTTCCTTTGGCGTCTGACGTCACAAGCCTCCTGGAAGTACGGGTACCCACTACAGACAAACTTCACTTTGACGCGTTTTGCATGCACGCGCTTTTTCAAGAAATATTTTCAAAGGATTAATCACTTCCTTTTATATCCGATACTTAACTTTGCTCTATTAACCTTTGTTTCCCTTATAATTCTCAATTGGTACAGGCAAAATTTTTAAGAGAATTATAGGGGAAACAAGGGTTAATAGAGTAAAGTTGAGTATCAGATATACACTAAACATAATCATGATCCAGCGTTAGTTTTTCTGTTGTACATCCTTTTACACAATTTGATAAACAGGCTTCTCAACAGTTAAAACAGCAGTGTGATGTAAATATGTGGTATTTAACAACTTAATCCGCGCCTATATATAGTAAACACAAATAATCAAATTGGTGAGAAAATTGTATAAAAGGTGGTTACGCTTGATCATTTTATACATAGTAATGCTTAGCAATCAGATGGTCATGTGTGGTGTATTTTACATAGAATGGTGCATAGTCCCCTAAATGCGTGTTTATGACATTGGGTTTGCACATTTCATTTGATATGATATTGTACTTATAAATCAATAAAAAAAAATATATATACATATATATATATATATAGTGCACAGGGAGGAGCACACCCTATACAAGTCCAAATGCCCTTGGTGCAGGTCAAAAGCAAAAATATAATAGAAAGAGTGCCGCACACACAGGGACTTGATACAAAAGAAAAAGTGTTTTTTTTTTCTTTTGCATCAAGTCCCTGTGTGTGCGGCACTCTCTCTATTATATATATATATATATATTCAACGTTTATGGGTTTTTTTTCATAAACTATGGATAATATTGTGCAACACTACTATTGTCCCCACAGGAAACTGTTTAGCTTGCTACAGATCACCTGTAAAGCATGACACTTACATTTGCAAAGTTATGTCCACCATGGAGCAGCATGCTTTCATCCTATTCTTTTTTTTGTTTTGTTTTTGCTTTTTATTGCAGGTGGAAAACAGTCCTAATGAATTTGCACTTTATTTGCTTCATGAATCAGGGGGTGAGTTCAAAAGATTTAAAAACACATGAATAACATATCACATCCTGCAACATTCTCCTTACACAGTAAAATGTGTAAAAGTAAAATTCCTACTTGGATGCTCTATGTTTTATAAATAAATTCTTAAACTAGTCAGTAAATGTATCATTAGCTATACTACTGTATTTATATATTTATCTTTTTAAAATGATTTGGGGAAAATGTATACAAATTGAGCATAAATTAAATTGCCCCCATTCAATGCGACTATCCTAAGATTATTGCACTTTTTCACTCCTCACTGATTTCTGTGGTGCTCCTGCAGCACTTAGCTGGTGGCACATGGGGAGGTTAGTCGTCTGTAATAAATCTTTGCTATATTGGGTGACTAATCTCCCATTTTTTGGTGTTCCTTTAACCAGCAACCTCGCCAAACAAGCAGATTAGGCAGTGTATGGCTAGCTTTAGAGTAATGTCACATTAAAGGTTCAAATGTTAGAGCTGATATGCTTCTTAACATTGCATCTGTATGGTCACCTTTAGTAAACTATGAACCGGGCTCCAGCAGTTGTCCGCTTCAAATGCGTATTATTAAGACTAAAAGGTCTATAGGAATCCAAAATTTCTCTAAATGTGGTCATATACTGAAACATCTCGCCAAATGAGCAGATTTTTCCCTGATTTGCCCACCCTGAGTGAGGGCCAAACAACTGGATCATAATTGCCACAGTGCAGACCATTGGAACAAGGATCACATCATCAACACACAGATCTGGTTCTTTATCAGACAGGAAATTCAAATCTGCCTGATCAATATCTGCCTGATTTTCAGCCAAATATGGTTAGGTAGGCCCATTGGAGGGCCCAATACACAGGCCCATAAGATGTTGACATGGTCTGCGTGCTTATTTGGAAAGGTTGCATTATTGATATAAATAATGTAAAACGTATGTGAATGCTATTGTATGTGAATCTTAAATAAAAACTGCCTGGATAAAAAAAAGTGAACTACTAAAGATTTAAAGTTAACCTTTAAGTGTAGTGAACTATTTGTGTAAATATAGGTTGGAACAATGTAGCATTGTGTTTTTAACGCATTTCTCAGAAAAAATGTTTTACAATATTGACACTACCTTTTAAATATACCTATATATCTGACGTTAGCAGAGGTAGCATTTTTGCTTTACTGTATAAACAAGAAATGCACGCTTCATCTCTGATAGGGCTCATGGCCTACCAAACATTTTCAGGACAAATCAACAGCTTAAATCTGCCCATGTATGACCACCCTTTAATGTCTGGTGGGCCATAGGCATTTCCACCTGCGGATAAACACAGTCCAGGTTTTGGTTGTGCCTGCACCCAGAGCCATTGAGTCTGACCGGGTGCAGACACACACAGTGGAATTCGATATGAAACTGCATATGCAAGCAGTTTTGTGCCAAATTCCATTGTGTGTGCCTGCACCCGCCCCATGTGGCATTGGCCCCCCTACATATCTCCAATAGTGTGAATAACACACCTTTAACAATCAAAAGAGATGGGGCCTCCAAGCACACTAGGAATCCATAAGCACCAGAAAATAAAAGTGAAAATCCTCTTTATTAAACTTGAATTAAAAAATAGACATCTCCAGTGGCCCTACACGTTTCATGCTAAGAGGCACTTAGTCATGGGCTATATGTTAGGCCACATGAGCCAATTAATGGACAAAGTTCTGACTTTTACACCCACATTTCTTTCTGTTACATTTAGAGCTGCAGTATTTCTGGTCAGGTGATCTCTGAGGGAGCACACAGACCATCACAAAAATAGTGGCTCAAGGAAAAAGATGTAAATGGGCTATATTTACTAAATATATATACACTGCTCAAAAAAATAAAGGGAACACAAAAATAAGACATCCTAGATCTGAATGAATGAAATATTCTTATTAAATACTTCGTTCTTTACATAGTTGAATGTGCTGACAACAAAATCTCACAAAAATGATCAATGGAAATCAAATTTATCAACCCATGGAGGTCTGGATTTGGAGTCACACTCAAAATTAAAGTGTAAAAAAACACTACAGGCTTATCCAACTTTGATGTAATGTCCTTAAAACAAGTCAAAATGAGTTTCAGTAGTGTGTGTGGCCTCCACGTGCCTGTATGACCTCCCTACAATGCCTGGGCATGCTCCTGATGAGGTGGCAGATGGTCTCCTGAGGGATCTCCTCCCAGACCTGGACTAAAGCATCAACCAACTCCCCGACAGTCTGTGGTGCAACGTGGTGTTGGTGGATGGAGTGAGACATGATGTCCCAGATGTGCTCAGTTGGATTCAGGTCTGGGGAATGGGCGGGCCAGTCCATAGCATCAAAGCCTTCGTCTTGCAGGCACTGCTGACACACTCCAGCCACATGGGGTCTAGCATTGCATTAGGAGGAACCCAGGGCCAACCACACCAGCATATGGTCTCACAAGTGGTCTGAGGATCTCATCTCGGTACCAAATGGCAGTCAGGCTACCTCTGGCGAGCACATGGAGGGCTGTGCGCCCCCCCAAAGAAATGATACCGTCACGTCTGTCACATGTGCTCAGTGTGAACCTGCTTTCATCTGTGAAGAGCACAGAGCACCAGTGGCGAATTTGCCAATCTTGGTGTTCTCTGGCAAATGCCAAACGTCCTGCACAGCCCCTACTTGTGGACATCGGGCCCTCATACCACCCTCATGGAGTCTGTTTCTGACCTTTTGAGCAGACACATGCACATTTGTGGCCCACTAGAGGTCATTTTCCAGGGCTCTGGCAGTGCTCCTCCTGATCCTCCTTGCACAAAGGCGGAGGTAGTGGTCCTGCTGCTGGGTTGTTGCCCTCCTACGGCCTCCTCTACATCTCCTGATGTACTGGCCTGTCTCCTGGTAGCGCCTACATGCTCTGGACACTACGCTGACAGACACAGCAAACCCTCTTGCCACGGCTCGAATTGATGTGCCATCCTAGATGAGCTGCACTACCTGAGCCATTTGTGTGGGTTGTAGACTCTGTCTAATGCTACCACTAGAGTGAAAGCACCGCCAGCATTTAAAAGTGACCAAAACATCAGCCAGAAAGCATAGGAACTGAGAAGTGGTCTGTGGTCACCACCTGCAGAACCACTCCTTTATTGGGGATGTCTTGCTAATTGCCTGTAATTTCCACCTGTTGTCTATTCCATTTGCACAACAGCATGTGAAATTGATTGTCAATTAGTGTTGCTACCTAAGTGGACAGTTTGATTTCACAGATGTGTGATTGACTTGTTACATTGTGTTGTTTAAGTGTTCCCTTTATTTTTTTTGAGCAGTGTATATTCCAGTTTGGTAACATTCTTTAATGTTTCTTTTATTATGATACAGACTACCTGTTGGCAAAGTATTCATTCTGGGGGTATAGTACTGTACAATTATTAAAAAACTTTGTATGATCTATGAGCAAAAATGTATTCCTTTCATTAGTCTCAAGCTTTAAAACTGAATAATGCAAAAGGTCTTGGGATTTGGCAAATACCTAAAGAATATATACATTATTTTACATTATTCATTTATTTAGTTTATTTATTTAGTTAGTTAATATATTGGTTATTCTAATCGTTACATTCCTCCGCATTTCAAAAAGAGAGAACAAAACTTGGAGAAACAGAGTTCCCACTGATCTGTAGGATCTTGCAAGGACCCAGTGAGAGGATTGCCAAGATATTCATGATGGAGACTGATCTTGGAGAGGAAATTTCACATGATGTAAGTAACCCAGGCTTCTGCAGAGCTGAGAAAACAGGCCCCAATCTTATGCTGATTGAGGTAGATTAAAGGAGTAATTTACATAACATACCACAATGTGCAAGGTACTATTTTTAAAAACAGCCACATGTATTTTTTCTCATAATTCCAGTGTTAATGCAGTTGTAAGGAGAAAATGGCCCCCAATACTGCAGCCAGGTCCCTACTCATCCCTAGACATCAGTGTCTACGGCTCCCAGTAATGTTAGTTCCGCACACATTAGCCTCTCGGTATGAGAAACCTTACCCTTTACCTTCTGCTCATTTTCTCCACATACATGCACACAGATCTAAATCTGAAGCCCCTTTCCTAACAAAAAAGATCACACCTGTACACAACTAGAAAAAAATGAAGGAGGCAATGTATAATGTACACATACACTTAAGCAAATAAAGGTATCTTAATTGTTACCTAAACATGTAATGAGCCGTTATTAAATACACTAGAACAACAATAGCTCATTTATGAATGCTGGGCAGTAACCCATAGCAACCAATCAAGTTTTTGCTTTTATTTTTCTACTTACTGCTGGGTGAAAAATCTAAGCAGTGAGTGGTTGCTATGGGTTACTAACCAGCTGCAAATTTGCTATAAATAAGACACCAATAAGTTTAGATTTTAAATTAAAATCAAATATCAAGATTACAATGCAGATAAAATGCTGTTCCAACCATTTTGATTGGTGTGTGTTTGTTTTTTTTTTTTTTTTTTTTTTAATCATTTGGCTGCTGTGAGGATAATTTGGCTAATGTGAGGAAAAACTGTAATTCCATTATTAAAGAAGGGATGGTGATCTCAGCCTGGCAATTGTAGGCCTGTGAGTTTGACATCTGTGGTGGGCAAGCTATTTGAAGGTTTGTTAAGAGTTCACAAACAAAATTATGTTCTGGAGAATGGCATTATAAGTACAAATCAACTTGGCTTTGTCAAGGATAAATCATGTCAGATTGCTTTTTATTATAAGGCCAGTAAGAATTTGAACAAGGTAAGGTTGCATTAAATGTATTTAGATTTTGCCAAGTGTTGAATATAGTGCCCCATAAAAGACTGCTTTCTAAACTAGGGCCTGTTGATCTTAGTAATGTTATTTGTATTTTGATAGGAAATTGGCTAAAGGATCATGTACAAAGGGTGGTTGTCAGTGGTAATTCTCAATTGGAGAAGGGTTCTTAGTGGGGTCCCGCAGGGTTCTGTGTTGTACTGCAAATGACATGAAGCTATGCAGCCCAGATAATTTTATCCAGAATCTAGCAACCGTGCAGCCAGATCTTTACAAACTAGCAATCTGGGCTGCTAAGTGGCAGATGGGATTTAATGTTGATAATTGTAAGGTCATGCGACTGGGATGAACAAAAATCTGAAATAAACTTAATGGGGCTCTGTTGGGCAAATGCATACTTAACATACTTTGCCAGCAGCTTTGGTCTCCAGTTCTCAAAATAGATATTATCAAGTTAGAAAGAATGCTGGTAAGGGGTATGAAAAGTAGTTAGTAGTCTTAGTTATGGAAGAAGACTGGCCAAGTTTGAGTTGTTTACGCTGGAGAAGAGGTGTCATGAAAATGACCTAACAACTGTATGCTCAAACACTGGAGAGAAACCTTGTAGCATTCCAGCATTTAATTTTTGTAAAGTCCAATGACATCACACAGCAACAAATTCTTCTAAGGAAGTAAAATAGCAAAAAGGCAGTTCCAAAGTCCCACAGAAGTATATCCACAGTCTGAAGAAAATAATGGCCAAAGAGTAACTGAAGCAGTTGATCCAAAGTGCAGGAACCCTTTCCTCTCTCTCTCTGAAGACTGACCTCCAAGCTCACTTTGGGGCTCTTTTTATGTCCCTGTTGGCCCATCCTCCCAGCAAGCCCCAATTATTTCTATGCAGGGGTGGGGAGAAGTATAGGTGCCTGGGTAACTGGATTATCTGCCTATTGTGTCCAATCAGGCTGGGGCAGACGTGTTGGAGCCTTTGGGTATCAGTCCCTAATCTCATCAGAGAGAAATTAAATTAATTCCGCCATTGTTTATGATTAACCCGTCACAAGAGGCACTTAAGAATGATAACTACTATAAATATATAAGGGAACCATATAATTAATTCTTTAACGCTTTATTTGCCAGTAGGTCCTTCCAGCAGACACAAGGGCATCCATTACATTTAGAAAAAGAAAAGTTCCATCTTACTATTTAGAAAAGTTTTTCAGGGAGAGCTGTGAAGTGAGAGCTAAATGCAGGGTTTCCTTTATGATTAAGGCACTGTAGTTTTTTTCAAACAACAGGTCTACAACTGTTTTATTCTTTATAAAGCATGAAATAAAGCAGTTTCCATTCATTAACACTTCACTTTGCCAACAATACAATAGTCATACATAAAAAGAAACACCTGTTAGACAAATATGCACCTTTTTCATAAGTCGTCCCTCACTATAAAAGGTTTCCAGCTACTGGAAACAGGTTTTGTTTACATTAAAAAAAAAAGCCTCTCAAAAGACAGATTCACAGGGGATTCACAAATGTGTCAGTACGTACACAGCTCTTAAAGTGTCGGCCAACAAATTGTAAAAATGTTGAAAACACAACAAATTCAGACAGATTTGTCATAATGTTTCCAACTGTTGTATACACAGTAAATTACTGTCGTTATTGCACTGTTAAAATATCATTAGTGCTCCAAAAAGTTCTCTATACAGACTTAAGCCAAATTATCCTATTGACATTTTTCCCAACATTTTAGCAAATGTTGTGGGTATAAATGTTGAATGCGGTGGGAATGTCAAAAAAGTTGTAGATACAACACAAACAAAGCCACACCCACTTTGTAATGCCATTTTTTTTTTTAAATTGTCAGTAGAGGAGAAAAAATGTAGGAAAATTGGTCTGTGAATAAGTTGGTGCAAATACAACATGGTTATGATTAATATTTTATTAACATATTGTGAATTGCAAAGGTGTCCATACCTCTTTGAGCGCAGTGTAATTACCTGATTAAGAGTGAAACTTAACCCTATGTGTGCCTGGCAAATCTCTGCAGCCCTCACCATATACCAAAACAGCACAGGATCTGCATATTATAAATGTATACATTTTGGAATGTTTTGTCTTTATTTTCTTGCACCATATAAACATTATAAAGTCACCAACGAAGCTGTTTCACTAGGTGGCCCAGTATATTAAGTTTGAGATGCCTGTGTTGGATAGTTTTGTTAAGAAACTGAAGGAAGAAGAAGACCGAGAGATCATCAAACTGACTGAAAAGTAAGTAAAGCTGCAAAAGACAAGAGAAGGGCGTGCACTTGTAATTGTGACACTAGTGGAAAGACTAGTCATATTAGAGTTTATGTGTGGAACAGACTGTGTGCTTGTTCCAGAGTTAAAGGAGATAAAAAGTAGGCGATTTAAGTCACTTAGGGGTAACAAAATGTTAGGCACCCCCAAGTGACTTAAATCGCCTACTTTTTACCCCGGGCTGGTGCCCCTGTTCTGAGAGAACAGCACCAGCCCGGGGTAGCTGCAGCGCTTCCTCCTTCCTGCTTCGCTCGCGCGCGCATGCGCAGTAAAGTGAAAAAGCCGAACTTTAACAGAGAAGTCGGCTTTTCACTCTAATGCGCATGCGGTCCCGGGAATTTGCCGGCAAAACGAAGCAGGAAGGAGGAAGTGCTCGCTACAGGTACCCCGGGTTGGTGCTGTTTTCTCCTAACAGGGGCACCAGCCCGGGGTACAAGGTAAGCGATTAAAGTCACTTGGGGGTGCCTAATATTTTGGCACCCCCAATTAACTTAGCCTTTCCTTGCCCTTTTAAAAAAGACCACGATCAGACTTTTTTTGCACTTTCCACACTGCATAGTGGATTGTGTAAGTAGCCATGGGCCTCTGCTCTCCCTTTTGAAGCACAGAGACAAGTTGCATACAAAGTGCTGACTTTTGCCGCCAGGATTCCTGCTTGCTGAAATAGTTATATGGTTTTCCTTCAATATAAGATAAATCTTTTCTCAACCTTGCCATCTGCAAATGTAAATATCTGTTTTCAGCTTTAACAAGAATTCCAGATCTTCCTATGTCATTTGTTCATAATAGTACATCACTGTGGAATATCCTGCTTTCTATAATCTCTAAACATATATTTCAACTTTACAGATATAATGCCCTACGTATGATGATGGTGCAGCGCTTGGAGCAATTACATATTTGTGAAAGTTATGCCTGAACAACCCTTTCTGTGCCACAAAGAACAGATGTGGGCAGAACTACCTGTTACACTACTGTGATCAGGGACATAGTATTTAAATTGCAATGCATGCCTCACTTGCAGTTGCATACTTGCTCGAGTTGATGTTCTTGTTTCTCAGGAAAGGGATAACGCCTTAGAGACTTAGCTATGCACAAATGCAAACAGTTTAGTTTCATGAACTCTGTTTTTGAAGCTAAGTGAAGAGAAAAAAAATTGGATAGAAATTAAGCTGGATCATGTAGAATTCAAAGCAGTTCCAAAATGCAAGAAAGTATCTGGAGCAGTAGCCCTGTAACTACTGACCATCCACTTCCTCTCCACTGGAATTGCAGCTGTTTGCTAGGATGTGATCTACAAGGTTAAGTGTCAAGGGCATATCCATGGTTATACTTTTTATCTCAAGCACAGTTTACATTTTGATGTGAGCAGAGGTGAGCAGTTCAAAGAACACAAATTCAGTACTTTTATACTATGAAATTAAAAAGAATAGATCACTTACCTGTCTATTAATTTGCTATTAACTACACAAAAATAGCAAATTATATCTAGGCACTGTGCCGACATGAGTCTAATTTTTTTTTATTTGATTCTCCCACAAAAATGGTAAAGAGTTTCACTCAGGACTACTATAGACAGCCTGATCGGTTTTTTTTGGGCTAAGATCTACAGGGATCATTTAATTAAGTTGGTCATACATATATTTTTAACGATTATAAAAAGTACATATGTTGGACCAACGATCCCCACAAAAATCTGTATATTATTGATATTGGTGTTTCAGTTGTTACAGTTTCATCTTTTGATACACCTTGTCAGCCAGTTCATGATGAATGAGCAGAAGAGTGGCCATGCCATTAAAAGAGAAAGAAAGGCTAATAAAGACTTAATCTCAAGCTGCAGGCATACCTTCAATTCTCTCAATAGTGCCCTTAAGTCTCCTCATATTTCTCCCGTTCAGATGATCAAAAGCCAAACAGGAAGGAAAAACACTGAGCTGTGTAAAGAAAGTTCCCATAATGCCTCACTCCTGCACCAAGATCCAGACCACTCACATGCTCAGTTAGTTGGACTATGAGAAAGCTTCCTGCTGATTGGCTCTAAGGAGGGGAGTGAGTTCCTAGCATTCTTGAGGGAGGGGGGAGCAGGAGAGGGGAGAGAGCAGAGAGCTGCGTGTCTCTGGCAGAGGAAAACAGACACAACAAATCTTTTGACAGGGAACTCAGTGCAGTGTTTCTGTGAGTGCTTATGCCTGTATTTACATAGACCTTTCTGATAAAGCATACTTTTTTTTTTTTACCTTTCTTTCTCCTTTAATGGCCCTTAGTGTGATATCAGTCCAGTGAGACCGTAGGCCAATCAGTTAAAACGTGCGTTCAGGAATCATCTTGACAGTTTTTTTCCTTCTAAGATGAGATCTCTTTAAAATAAACAGTGTATTGTGACAATTTAGTTTACTATTTCCATAATAAACATTAAAGGAATAGTAACAATAAAATTAAATTTTAACCTGACTTTTTGACTATTTATTTATAACCTGTACCTGAAAAAAACATTTCTTTGAAGTCATGATTTTTATTGTAGCATATTTGGTAAAAATTGTTGAACACAGCAAAGCTGATATCTGTTATTTAAACCAGGCCTGTTCATTGAAATGTTAGATAATACACATTCATTCATAAACTGCCTTTCAAAATTCCTATAAAAAATTAAAGGTATTTAAAAAAAAAATATTTGTGTTCTAGAAATTGTGTCTATATGGCCACTTTACCTTCCTATTTATTGCCCTTCTATACTAAATACATCTCTAAAGGTGGCCCCTTTAGGAAATCACAAATGAGAAGATAAGTTACCCCACAGTGACAACTATTCTCATCTGAGTGCTTGCCTACTGGTAATAATGTAAATTGTGGGTAGGAAAACATATGCATCAGTTTGGGTTTTTGAAGTTGCCTAAAGTTTTCTTGCAAGGTGACTTTGGGCGACTTCAGAAAGCCGAAGCGACATATATGCTTTCCTACTGGCAATTTACATTATGGCTGGTAGGAAGCATTCAGAGACGATTAACTGGTACAGCTAGAAAAGATTAATCTCGGGGCGACTCATGTATCATTGCTCTTCTACAGAGAAATCAATGTTACAGTGATTAAAAGGGTTAAACACGTCAATATTTGCACTGCACCACTCCTCCAGTTGACTGATCCAGTCAACTCTGATCTTCTAACCACTGAGTTCATGGTAAGTTCTTCGTTCTGTTTGCAAAGTACACTCACAGGCGCAGCTTCTGCCCGAGTGCAGCTAAGCGGAGCGGAGATGGTCCGAAAAATGCATGCTTTCACATTTTCAGCCCAATCTTCACTCCATGTAGCTGCATTCAGGCTGAAGCTGTGCCTGTAAGTGCAGCTACATGGAGCTGCTGGTGAGAGTTGATCTGCTTCTCTCCATCTGTCAGCAAAACACTGGTGGAGAAAAGCAGAGTGTATGCCAGGTCTGACTTTGCCCTTGTAACTGCATTTTCCAAATCCACTCTTTCAGCTTTTCAGCAACTGATTATCCATTCAGGACTGTGATTTCTGTATGAGCAGAAAATATACCCTATAACAACCACAAAAGCAAAGACCATGGCTATGTATACTTAAACATTACTGATTGATTATTGTGGTTCACATTTGCACCAATGTTTACTATTTACACTCTTGATTATTGAAGTGATTGCACTTTGTATACATTTTTCGGCAACCTGCAGATATGACCTAATGGGGTCCTATACCCTATAACAACCACAAAAGCAAAGAGCGTGGCTATATGTACTTTAACATTACTGTGATTAATTGATTATTGTGGTTATTGCGGTTCACATTTGCACCAATGTTTACTATTTACACTGTACATTATTGAAGTGATTGTACTTGGTATGCAATTTTTGGCAACCTGCAGATATGACCTAATGGGGCCCTACCTGTGTCTCATTGTTTCTTCATGCCCTTAGAGGTAAAATGTATTATTAGTGGTGAGTCACTAGTAACATGAATAGCTGCACAAGATACAAATGACAAGGCCAATCAACTCGCATATACCATGCATGGGAAAAACAAACAATGTAGTGCTAAACCATTGAGGTTAATAGTTGTATGGATGTTTTATTTAACTGTCCAGATGCACAGCATCTGCAAAATCGAGAAGCCTTCTGACTACCAGGGACAATTAATTTGTTTAATGGGGAGAAAATGTGTCCTACATTGATGCTTAACCCTTTTGCTGCCAACAACGTACGTAGTTACAGAAAAAGGCTTTATCTGCCAACGATGTGCGCCGTACGTTGTTTGGCAGATAAAGATTCTCTCTGCAGAGGTGGCATGTGCCACGAGCGTTGCAGGACCGACCTCCAAGCAGCAGAAGTGATCGCATCGCGTCTGTTGCTTAGTCCTGCTTCCTTCTTCCCCCCAGCGTCGCCTCCCACTGGCTTGCAGCAGCAAGCTTTGCGGCTTGGTACTTTGGAGTACTTTCCAAAAATATATGGCTTTCTGAGGTGAGTATACTTTTGTGTAGCATTATCCCACAGAAAGGATGTAAATGTGTTGAAGGGGTGATTTTTTTTAAAAATTTCACAAATTTTGATAAAAAACAATAACTTTAGGAAAGCATTGCGACTTGATAGTTTGGAGTAGACAGACAGTTGTGCCTACTCTGGATTCCCCAGAATCTGTTCTTTTCCAAAAATGTAAAATTTTCTGTGCTAAGCCTTCTGTTAGTGGAATTTTTGGCCTTGAAATCTAAAGTATGCAGCTTTAGATCCATAAAACTATATATATTTTTTATTGGCACGTTCAGGAGACATGGGACTTTCCAAATCAGTTGTATTTTCGTGCATAAAATAATTTTTGTTTCTGGTATGTGTGTTTATATTATGGAAAATTAGATGTTTTTTTCATTTTAGACTGTTTACTGAACAGTTTGATGCCCTATATGCTTAGATTTACCAAACTACAGGGGCACCCAAATAAAAATATAGTGCATATGAATTTTCACATATAACGCTCCGGCTCGTGCAAATTTTGCACCCGTTACGAGTATTATGTGCCATAAGACCCCCTAACAGTATGGAAACCCTAGAAAACCATATATTTTCCGAAAATACACATTCTGACAAAACAAAAATGGGTAAATACATCTTTCTACTGCAAACTACCAAACTACAAAGCTATGCTAAACAGAACGGTTTTTATGACATTTCTGAAAATCGTCACAAAGCTTGCATTTTACCTCATTATGTACCCCCACATTTTGTAATGTATCAACATAAAACTCTCTAAATATGAACGCCAGGGGCCTACTGAACAGTTTGATGCCCTATATACATATATTGGCCAAACTGCGTGCCGTACAGGGGCACCCAAATAAAAATAGTGCATATGAATTTTCACAAGACAAGACACAAGACACTCTGGCTCATGCACTCCGGCTCATGCAATTTTTCACCCAGTATGTGTATTATGTGGCATAAGACCCCCTAACAGTACAGAGACCCTAGAAAACCATACATTTTCCGAAAGTACACATTCTGACAAAACAAAAATGGGTAAATACATCTTTCTACAGCAAACTACAAAGCTATGCTAAACAGAACGGTTTTTATGAAAATTGTCACAAAGCTTGCATTTTACCCCATTATGTACTCCCACAATTTGTACCGTATCAACATAAAACATTCTAAATATGAACGCCAGGGGTCTACTGAACAGTTTGATGCCCAATATGAATAGATTTACCAAACTATGTGGGGTACATAGGATGCCAAATTAAAATACAGCAGACAAAATGTCCATGTGCAAAGACAAGTAACAAAGAACAATGTAAAAAGCAATAAAATTGATAAAAATAAAAAAAAAATCACTAAAATCATTTTTTTTTTGCCTAAAAATATCTGCGGTCAGAATAACAGTTTGAGTATTTTGGCTTGGGCAAATAAGTTTTACAGACAAAGTCAAGCGAACAACAACTATGCATAACTGAAAATGCAATAATATGGCTAAAATGCAATAAAATACCCAAAAATGCACCAAAATCACAGAAAATGTAGTAGAAACACCAAAATAATACACAAAAGGTATTGCGCAGTGCGGTTAGCGAATACACTATCTGCAATGGCAATAAAACATTTTTTTCAGGCAAGAATAAAAATGATGCGATAAAAAATTTTTTACAAAATTACATAAGTGTGTAAGTGTGTGTGTACATTAGGTAAAATGTTTTTGTGTGCATGTGTGTGTGTGCAAGTAAGTGTGAGTTCTGTAAGTGCTATGAATGTGTGAAAACCTCCCAAAAATGCATGTGTGTGTAAGTGTGAGTATAAGTGTATATTAGTGTAATAGGTGTGTGTTTGTGTGTGTATTTGGTACAGAGTTTGATACAGAGTTCCTTTAAATATGCCCACAGGATCTGTTCTATAGGGATCAGCCTTCAGGACTTCTCCCTAACCTAAATTATATATCTTTGTGAGTGTGTGTGTTTATCTGTCTATGTTTCTATCAAATCTGTCCAAAACTATGTGAGTATAAGAGCTTCACAAGTTATACTCTTAGGGCTCTCACTGACCAAAGTAGGGATGTGTTCTGATTGGCTGACAAGATAATCAGGCATCAGAATGTGTTAGTCAGTCGGGTAGTTCCCATAAGGAGCTGTCTTACCATAAACAACTGTGCACACAATTCAACTTTGAAATGCAAAAGACCCTTCAGTTGGCTTCCTGTGATATCTTGGTGTTGACCAACCCCCTATAATAAATACCAAGGTAACCAACACAAAGGCACTTCAAAGGATTCCCAACTTGAGCAACTGAATTACCATCTGACTGACTCACTGTTTAAATCCTTACAGATATCTTGTGCACTATGTACATTCATACAATTAAATGATACTAATATCATACACTTTCAGGTATGTATGCATAGTCCCCAAACATATTACTACAGTTAACAGCTCCACTAATTTTCACTGCAATCTGTAGGTCTTTTCAAATGTGTATGTATGCAAAATGTAATACACTTAAGTGGTGTATCTTAACGCTCGATTCACTAAAATGACACGTGTCATAATTAAGAAGCGATGTTCTATACGTTATAAAACTGGGCGTTTTTCTTGCGTTATTTCCCGGCGTGTTGCACGCTTTTACGCACGTAACCATTACTTTTGGAAAACTACTGTTTTGAAAATCACCATTTCCCTGAAAACTGGAGGATACATCACCCTAGGGCCAAACACATACTTGAAAAAATTCCACTGCAAAGTCCATGTTGTGTTGCCAAAAGGTCACGGACCACAACTTACTTTAAGTACCGCCTACCCCAAGTAGGTGTTAATATTCGCACAGACTAATGCAATATTTAGCGCGTTTAACGCATCATATGTGTTTGCGAATCATGCGTTAGTATTATTTCTATTAGCTAATTAACGCAATGCCAGGTAAATAATGCAATGCATTTTCTTGTGCATGCGATATGCGTCTTAGCGCATGCGAAATGATTTTGATGAATCGGGACTTAATTATCACATGCTTTTTAACGCAAAAAAGCATACAATAAGTGTTATCGACCTTTAGTGAATCGACCCTATGTATCTTATATAAATAACCATCACCCTTTTTGTCCTTTACCTAATACGTTTCTTGCTGACTTACGTTAAAGGTGTTTTCATATTACAATTTAAAGAATATTTATATATCTTATTTCAGTATAACAGCACTGTACTCTTATTATCCCAATGTTAACTAGAGTGCACTGATGATTTGAGATATTCACATTTGTTTACATGTTAAATAGTATATGGGCCTGATTCACTAAAGTGCATCTTAATTTTCGAGACTTTTTGCATGATTCACTATTAGTACACTTGCGCTATTTTACGCTCGGTATTTCATGCAATATTCTTGGCGCGATAAATAGCGTGCGCGGTATTTTCCTCATGCACGCTATTTATCGCATGCGCTAATTGTCGCGACAATCGGCAGCATAAAATGGCGACATTTTGCCCTGGGAGAGCACAGAGTGCTAGAGAGGTGCTGTATAAAAGTTTATTTGCAAAAAAACCCCCCAAAAAACTATAAAAATATAAGTAAGAAAAAAAAAAGAAGTGCTAGAGATAATAAAAAGGGGGGGGCATTTAAGAATATTTAGCAAAATACTTAGGGGTCCGTTTGCTAAAGTGGCTTAAATTAAGTGGGAGATTTTAGAATAAATGGCAAATATGTTATGGGCACTTTATTAAACGGGGACAAAGATAATATTGCAATTATTCTGGCAACAAAACATTGGATTGGCAGTTATCACACTCGCCAGAACATACGCTACGTACTAATTAACACAAGTTTTACTATTCAGCAAAATGGGCTAAAGACTAAATTGTTGGCAGAATATTTGCAAACATTTAACCCATATAGCATATTGATGCTGTTACTGATAAATGTCAGAGTGTAGGGGAAACTACATGAAAGTATAGAATACCGTATCAATGAAGGATAAATAATGAGACATTACTAGTATAAAACTAAAAACTTTTACTTAATAGTATAAAATAAAAAAAGGGGGGGGGGAAACTTAGGGCTTGCTGCCCTTGAGTTCGGTGACATCCCTCCTCAGTTCAGCAACTTCCCCCCGGAGCTGGGCCAGCTCACCTTCATATTGTCCAGGTCCTCCTGCATGGACCGACGTGATCTTCCCTCGTCAGCAGGAGAACCTGGTGGCTGGCATCCGGGGGGCTGGGAGGGGAACTCAAGGGCTGGGGAAACTGGGGACAAACTGGGGGAGGAGTAAAGGGGGTGGTGTCCGGGGCCTCCATGGCCTCATCGGCCTCCTCCGCCTCTGGGGCCTGGCTGGGTGCTCTGGGGCCGGTGGTTGGGCCTCGGGGGCCGCAGGTCGGGCCTCGGGGGCCGGTAGTCGGGAGGAAGCGCCAGCTGAAGTTCTGTGAAATAGTATTGCAAGATGTTATTTTGTGTAATATATTATATATATATATATACATTCATACACCATCATAAATAACGGGGCCCCTCACAACAACATTTTTTGGGTCCCCCTCCTCCCACGCCCCCAATGGCCCCTCCCCCTGTGAACCCTCACATCAATACAAAGGACACACAGACATTGTTAGCCAGGGCCCCCTAAAACATTCGTGGCCCTTCCCCCAAATGACTCACACTATGGGCCGCTCCCTGCTTTAAACTTATTTATGCATATGTATTTGAAAATAGATGTGTATATATATATATATATATATATATATATATACACAATAGGAAGTGCTGGGAAGCTGCACACCATAAGGAACAATAATACCCGGGTGCCTGTGGCAAAACAAACAGGCATGGGGTGACAGCACACACAGGATTTTCACAAGGAGTCACAAAGATGTGAAATAATATTCAGAGGTTTATTGTGACCAACGTTTCAGTTCCTCACTGGCATTATGGTTGAACATGATGGACGTATGTCTTTTTTCAGCCCAACTTACTATGTTACTATGTTACTTTCATCATCCCTGACATTTCTTACATTTGTACCTTTAGTTCAAATTACTTGCTAAATCTTTTACTGAACGTATACTGTAAAAGCATAATAAAGTACAATAATTACCTTCTGCAATTTCAGCGACCAGTTCTGGGCTCCTGCGCTTCAGGTCGGACCACAGACGCTGGAGCTGGCGGGGGTCCACATCAAGGGCAAACCCGGCGAGCAAACCCTCTCTTAGCTTGCCCAGGATTGCCCCCTTCCTCTCGTGGACCCCTAAGTCCCCCAGCGGCGGGTCATCATATCCTGCACGCAGGAGCACGCTGATAATGTAGCGCCTCTCCCCTGGAAGCAGATCAGAAACCCCAGGCATGGTCCTCTCAGTTTGGTGGCTGCAGGCTCAATGACACAAAATGGCCCCAAGTCGCACATGTCACGAGATTACAAAATCGCCACAAAATGTCCGCAAAAAAAAATCGCCAAAATATACATAGTAATGTATTTTGCGCGACAAAATATTCACCGCTACAGTACATTATCGCGACAAAATATTCACCGCTATAGTACTGTATATTTTGGCGACAACATATTCACCGCTAGTACTGTATATTAGTAGCGAAATTCCATACATGCCAAGACTTAAGTAAAATTGAGTAAAAAGACACATACTTGAATAAATAACACTGTAAGTCCATATTTTATTGCCAAAAACTCATTTACTGTACTTTTCTATAATTTTTCGCCTGCCTGTAGTAGGTGTTAATTTTGAGTAAAATTGAGTAAAAAGACACATACTTGAATAAATAACACTGTAAGTCCATATTTTATTGCAAAAAACTCATTTACTGTACTTTTCTATAATTTTTCGCCTGCCTGTAGTAGGTGTTAATTTTGAGTAAAATTGAGTAAAAGGACACATACTTGAATAAATAACACTGTAAGTCCATATTTTATTGCAAAAAACTCATTTACTGTTCTTTTCTATAATATTTCGCCTGCCTGTAGTAGGTGTTAATTTTCGCATAGCCGAATGCGATATTTAGCTTGCAAAAGTTATAGTGAATCATGCGATCATATTCTTTTCAGCGTGGATATTAATGCATGCGCTAAAACTAGTGCGAAAAATACCGCATGCGAAAATGGCGCACACGATAATACTATGGTGAATCGCGCGCTAATTTTTGCGACTTATTTAACGTCAAAAAAGCGTGCGATAATTTTTATCGCACTTTAGTGAATCAGGCCCTTTATGTTTAATTTTTTAATTGGTCTTTTTTCTGTTTTCTGAGAAATATTTTACTTTTGTCTGTCCACTCTCCAGTCTGGAATTTCAACAGCGATCTAGTTGTTTGGCCTCATTTTACCTACCTACCAACCAGCCAGTTTTTTTTTTAAATAATTTATAATAATAATATTATTATTACTATGATGTCACCAATGACCATTATTTTACAGCTGGAAAGAAGCAGAAGAAGTAAACTGTCAAGAACGCCACCACAGACGTACGTGACCAGGCGGGCGGCTGTAAGGGTTAACACATCAACTACATAGTTTCTCGCTAACTCATGCAATCAAACCCCAAACAGCCCAACCCACCTAAACTTAATAACTGCCACCACCGCGTTTTAACCTTTTTAGTGCCACAGGACGTAGAATCTACGTCCTGTGTATCAAAGGACCAAAGTGCCACAGAACGTAGATTCTACGTCCTGCTGCACTTCCGGTTTTGGGAGCGGAGGAATGGCTTTTCAAGCCATTCCTTCGCTCCCCACTCGTTCCCCAGCCTCCAGACAACAGTCAGAGGTGGGGAACGAGTGGCCCCTGGGCAGCGATCGCCCAGGGGCCCCATGAGACTCACCTGCCATCCACGTGGCTTTCTGTGCAGCTCCTCTCCCTTCCGCAGCTTCCCCCTCTGGCCCCCCTGCTTCCTGACACGCCTCCTCACATGATCTACTGCTGCTGTGCCAGATCGAGTTTCTCCTGCAGATCCTGATCTTCTAGACCCCAAGTAAGTGGCAAATACACACACAAACACACAATCACACATTTATTACACTAATACACACTTATACTCACACTTACACACACACACATGCATTTTTGGGAGGTTTTCAAACATTCATCACTTACAGCACTTACAGAAAACTCACACTTGGTTGCACACTCGCACACATGCACACAAAACACATTTTACACACATGTACACACACACTTACACACTTATGTAATTTTGTAATTATTTTTTTTTTTTCTAATCGCATCGTTTTTATTCTTGCCTGAAAAAAATGTTTTATTGCCATTGCGGATAGTGTATTCGCTAACCGCACTGCGCAATAACTTTTGTGTATTATTTTGGTGTTTCTACTACATTTTCTGTGATTTTGGTGGATTTTTGGGTATTTTACTGCATGTTTAGCCATTTTATAGCATTTTCAGTTATGCATAGTTGTTGTTTGCTTGACTTTGTCTGTAAAACTTATTTGCCCTAGCCAAAATACTCAAACTGTTATTCTGCCCGCAGATATTATTAGGCAAAAAAAAAAAAAATGATTTTAGTGATTTTTTTTTTTATCTTTATCAATTTTATTGCTTTTTACATTGTTCTTTGTTACTTGTCTTTGCACATGGACATTTTGTCTGCTGTATTTCAATTTGGCATCCTCTGTACCCCACATAGTTTGGTAAATCTATTCATATTGGGCATCAAACTGTTCAGTAGACTAGTGGCGTTCATACTTAGAGTGTTTTATGTTGGTACGTTACTAAATGTGGGGTACATAATGGGGTAAAATGCAAGCTTTGTGACAATTTTCAGAAATGTCATAAAAACCGTTCTGTTTAGCATAGCTTTGTAGTTTGGTAGTTTGTAGTAGAAAGATGTATTTACCCATTTTTGTTTTGTCAGAATGTGTACTTTCGGAAAATATATGGTTTTCTAGGGTCTCCTTACTGTTAGGTGGTCGTATGGCACATAATACACATACCGAGTGCAAAAACTGCATGAGCCGAAGCATCTTATGTGAAAATTCATATGCACTATTTTTACCTGGGTGCCCCTGTACCCCACATAGTTTGGTAAATCTATGCATATAGGGCATCAAACTGTTCAGTAGACCCCTGGCGTTCATATTTAGAATGTTTTATGTTGATACGGTACAAAATGTGGGGGTAAATAATGGGGTAAAATGCAAGCTTTGTGACAATTTTCAGAAATGTCATAAAAACCGTTCTGTTTAGCATAGCTTTGTAGTTTGGTAGTTTGTAGTAGAAAGATGTATTTACCCATTTTTGTTTTGTCAGAATGTGTACTTTCGGAAAATATATGGTTTTCTAGGGTCTCCTTACTGTTAGGTGGTCGTATGGCACATAATACACATACCGGGTGCAAAAACTGCATGAGCCGAAGCATCTTATGTGAAAATTCATTTGCACTATTTTTACTTGGGTGCCCCTGTACCCCACATAGTTTGGTAAATCTATGCATATAGGGCATCAAACTATTCAGTAGACCCCTGGCATTCATATTTAGAATGTTTTATGTTGATACGGTACAAAATGTGGGGGTACATAATGGGGTAAAATGCAAGCTTTGTGACAATTTTCAGAAATGTCATAAAAAACGTTCTGTTTAGCATAGCTTTGTAGTTTGGTAGTTTGTAGTAGAAAGATGTATTTACCCATTTTTGTTTTGTCAGAATGTGTACTTTTGGAAAATATATGGTTTTCTAGGGTCTCCTTACTGTTAGGTGGTCGTATGGCACATAATACACATACCAGGTGCAAAAACTGCATGAGCCGAAGCATCTTATGTGAAAATTCATATGCACTATTTTTACTTGGGTGCCCCTGTACCCCACATAGTTTGGTAAATCTATGCATATAGGGCATCAAAACTGTTCAGTAGACCCCTGGCGTTCATATTTAGAATGTTTTATGTTGATACGGTACAAAATGTGGGGGTACATAATGGGGTAAAATGCAAGCTTTGTGACAATTTTCAGAAATGTCATAAAAACCGTTCTGTTTAGCATAGCTTTGTAGTTTGGTAGTTTGTAGTAGAAAGATGTATTTACCCATTTTTGTTTTGTCAGAATGTGTACTTTCGGAAAATATATGGTTTTCTAGGGTCTCCTTACTGTTAGGGGGTCTTATGCCGCATAATGCACATGCCGGTAGCTTATATTGCAGTGTATACACTTTGTATGCACTAACTTCCTTTTGGGGTCTCTAAATGCCAGATACATCGGTGATCCTATGCACAATGGGCATCAAACTGTTCAGCGGACCCTTGGTTTTCATATTTAGGGTGTGTTTTCTTGGTACCTAATGTTATGTGGGAGATATGGTGCTTGAAAGTGGAAGATTTGATGTGATTTTCAGGTATTTCACCAAAACTAGCAATTTTGGGAAAGCACTGCGACTCTGTAGTTTGGAGTAGAAAGACATGGGTACCAATTTTGAATTCGCCCGAATGTGTACTTTCCAAAAATATATGGTTTTGGGGGGTCAATGTATTTTTGTGTGTTTTTACCCCACAGAAAATGCAGTAATCGTGTTGAATTTTCAGTAGCTAATATATTATTCAAATTGCAGGCGGGTAGTTGCTCGCCAAAGTTAATCACACATCCTTAAAAAAGGAGATGATTAATTGAATGTATTAAAACTGTCACTCAAATTAAAGTGCACTTAAATATGGAATGTGAGGGTTGTGGGAACAGAAACCAAGTCTGGGGATACTGAGCAGAGTACTTCATTTATTGCCCACTGGTCGACAAACTCGGTTAGCCGACCAGCAGACACCGCCTGGGTGTACTCCACTCTGATACGGGAACGCACCAGCACCCGAAACATTACCTCTGCCGACAGAGGGTTGCCACCTTCCAAATTCTGCTTCCTGGATTTATAGATGGCTAGTTTGGCCAAAGCCAGGAGCAAATTGGAGAGAAGGTCTTTTCCTCTATTGTCCCGGGACACTGGGTGTCCAAAAATAAAAACATGAGGGGAAAAGTGTAACCAGAACTGCAGGTGGAGTTTCCTCAAAAGAGCTAAAAGAGGTTGCAGTCTGGCACATGAAAAGTAAATATGAAACAGGGACTCCCCTTTGCCACAGAATGTACAAGCAGCCGGGGAGTCTGTAAAATGAGCCAAGTACTCTCCTGTGCTCAGTGCACCATGGAGCACTCTCCAACTCAGGTCTCCAGTGGGTCTGGGCACCAAGCTGGAATAAAGGGCTCGCCACTGGGGTCTCTCACCCTCTTTGAGCACCCGCCTCCAGATGGTATCATAGCGGGAGATGAGGGCAAGGAAGTGTACAGTGTGAAGCATGAGAGAGTACAGTAGTTTTCTTGGCATGTCACAAAAGCGTGTCAAGGTAAAATTCTCCAACTGGCTCAGGTTGGGAGAAGGAGCAGCCTGAGGGGATTGACGGATCCTAGGTGCTATTTTTATGGCTGGAGGTGGGGCATTCCAAGGGTAATCTGGCTCTCCAGCATGTAAAACCTCATTAATAAAGGTGTGAGAGCCAGAGGAGATGGTGTCCTTGATCTCCTTGATTAAACGGTTTGGAACTCTGGTGGTGCGCAATTCCATGCGCTGCATAACTTCCTGAGTTTGCACCCAATCTATTCTCTCAAAATCAAGGAGATCCACAACTCTAGTTAACTGAGCCCGGCAAAGGCGGCGGCGGATGCTGGTGGATTCTAACATCCTAGTCTTTAGAGACGGATTGTAAAGTAAGGGCTCAGTTAGAATGTCCTCCCCTTGAATAACTCCTTCCCTTAACACGGAGACCATGCTCCATGTTTTAAGAGTCTCTTGGTAGTATGCCGGTAATGGTGAGAGGTTTTTTAAGAACCCTTCAGGTTCGATGACAAATAATTTTCTGTCATACCCCATATTGCGTACCTTGCGATAAAAACTGGATGCCAGAGTACACCACTGTGGAGCAGGGTCTGCATAAAGGTATCTCTGTATCTGTTGGAGACGGAAAGTGTGCACTTGGGAGCGTATGCACACAACTCCCTGCCCACCCTCTCTCAAGGGAAGGCTTGAAACACCTGCAGATACCCAGTGCTTTCCCAACCAGAGAAAGTCCAGTAACCTCCTCTGGATCTTAGCAATGAATTCTTGAGTTGGGCTAAGGCACACCAGCCGGTACCAGAGTTGAGAGGCCACAAGCTGGTTGATCACCAATGCCCTCCCCCTCAAAGAAAGCACTTTAGCAAGACCCTTCCATTTTCCAAGACGGATGATGACACGCTCCTCTAGTTCACTGAAATTCAGTGAGACAGGGCACTCCTCAGCTGACAGATAGACTCCTAAATATTTGATGACCTTGGTCTCCCATGGGATGTCTTGAAAAATAGGAGGCAGATTGCCTACTTCTAAAGGACCTTCCAGAAGGCCTGAACTTTTGGCCCAGTTGATCCGAGCAGATGAGGCAGCAGCGTAGATCTCTTGGCACTCTTGTGCCCGCTCAAGATCAGATAGGTCTTGGGCCACAAGGATTACATCATCTGCATAGGCTGAGAGAACCACTTTCATATCTGGTTCTTTGAGCACCAACCCCGTTAGTCTTTTCCTTAGGAGACACAGGAAGGGTTCAATGGCCAGTGCATACAGTTGTCCTGACAAGGGGCATCCTTGCCGAACTCCTCGCCCAAAAGTTAAAGGTGCAGTTAGAGACCAATTGATTTTTATAAGACACTCTGCAGAGGTGTACAGCGTTTTCAGGTAGCCTACAAAATGTGGACCAAAGCCATAGGCTTGCAGAGTACCTAAGAGGTATTGATGATCCACCCTGTCAAATGCCTTCTCTTGATCTAGGGAGAGAAAGGCAAGGGATAGACCAGCCCTCCGAGCAAAATGCAGCAAATCTCGGACCAGAAAAACATTATCAAAAATTGTCCGGCCGGGGACTGTGTAGGACTGGTCTGGATGAATCACCTCTGCCAGAACAGACTTGAGTCTGAGTGAGATCGCTTTGGCTACAATCTTATAGTCTGTGCTGAGCAAGGAGACTGGACGCCAGTTCTTAATAAAACGGAGATCCCCTTTCTTAGGTAGCAGTGACAACACTGCCCGACAGCATGAAAGGGGCATCTCACCTGTCTCAAGGGCTTCAGTTAGGACCCTTTGGAAATCAGGTCCCAGAGTATCCCAGAAAAACTGGAAGAACTCTACGGTTAGTCCATCTAGCCCCGGAGATTTATTGTGGGGCATTAAACTGAGTGCTTGAGAGAGCTCATCTAGAGTGATAGGTTTCTCCAATCTCTCTTTTCTCCTCTCGCTGACTACTGGAAGCCCTTCCCATAGTTCCTTGCAGGCATCTGGAGAGATAGGATCCGGAGAAAAAAGGTCTTGATAGAAGGACCGAGCTCTGTCCCGGATAGCCTCTGGGTCCTCAAGGGGGGTGCCATCTTCATCAAGGAGGCATGTGATCTGTTTTCGGTTCCCCTTCTTCTTCTCCAGAGCATAGAAGAAGCGCGAGCCACGATCTAAGTCACAGAGTAACTGCATGCGGCTTCGTACATAGGCACCACGAGCCTGACGCTGTTCTATGTTACGCAGAGTCTCCTTCTTTTCTAGGTATTCCTGCTGCAGGTTTTGGTCTTCACATCCCAACAGCTTTTGCTCAAGATCAAGCACCTCCTCATTCAATGCCTCAATCTCTGCATTGCGCTGCCTGCTCGCACTCTTGGTATACTCTTGACACAAGAGTTTTAGGTGAACCTTGCCTACGTCCCACCACTGACTCAAAGTGGCAAACTCATCCTGAAAACCCCTCCAGTCCATCCATATTTCTCGGACCGACTTTGCAAACCCCTCATCCTCCAATAAACTGTTATTAAAATGCCAATAAGCAGCTTTGGCCAGTGATGGTGCATCTGCCACTATCACAGAGGCACAGTTGTGGTCTGTAAATGGAGCCAACCTAATGGTACTGCACCTGGCTCGTGACATGAGATGGCCCGATATATATATCCTATCGATCCGGGACTGAGAGACATGACCATTTCTCACCCTGACATAGGTGAAGGTATTTGTGTCTGGATGCTGCTCTCTCCAGATGTCAACCAAGGAGAAGCGGGCAATGAGTTCCCGCAGTGCTGGCTCCGATGAGTCCCTTTTCTGGGGCACATTGCGGTCTCGAGCATCCAGGGTGTAATTGAAATCACCCCCTATAATCAAGGCTTCATCTGAGTCAATTGTCTCCACATACGTTGACAAACTTTCAAAGAACCGTGTTCTCTCTGGTCCGGTAGTTGGGGCATATATGTTTATAAGGTTGTATGTTATATTCGAGTCCTGGACCCGGAGATGTAACACACGGCCTGGGATGACAGATTTAGCACTCAGCACCTGAGGCTGGAATGATTCAGAGAATAGGGTCACCACCCCACATGAAGTCCATGTGAGGTGGTTAAAAAAGACCCTACCCTTCCACTCCAGATGCCAGGTTGCTTCAAGCTCTGGAGTGGTATGGGTCTCTTGAAGAAAACTTACAGAGTATCTTCCTTGGTTAAGAAAGGAAAGTACCTGAAACATGCGGAAAGGCTCTCGACAGCCATTTGTATTTAGTGTACTTATACTCAAGGCCATTACTGTGTATTAGGAAGTGCTTTAGCCCTCATATAGGCCTGGTGAGACAAACACTTTTTGTGGAACTTAATGATACGGAGATATTCTGCTGTGCCATAGTTCTTGGCCTCTCTTATGACCCCAATATAATGTCTCACAGAATGTATTATTAAAGGCAAATCATGCCAATTCTCCAGGGCCATACGCAGTTTGTTATCCAATTTTACACCAAGGTTGCTCTCAAGAAACCTTTTGAGTTCCTCAGCAGGGATGAGAGGGGCAGAAGGATTTGCCACACCTGTTTCACCCTCTTCTACAATATTGTCCTCATCCCTTGGCTCTTCCTGGCTGGGGGATTGATAATGTCTCTCCTCCACTTTGAGGATATCTGCACGTGATGTTGCAGAAATAGAATCAGAAGCACCCATCATTTGAAAAACCTGCAATGGTTCAGGTGTTTTTTCGATTTCTTCTGCAACACTTTCAGAGGTGTCTGGGGCAGCAGATGGAATCAGCTCCTCCACAACAGGGGGAGCTTTAGAAGCTCGATAGTCAGCCTCTGCCCTTTCTACTGCCTCCTGATCACTCCGGATGGCAATAACATTGGGGTCAGTGGAAGGTAAGGGAGGAGAGACCTCCACATGGACAGCATTGTTCATAGGGTTGTTTTTTTCTGAGTTTGTCATGCTATCCTCCTTCATGTCCACCACCCCAGCCCCATCATCCCCCCATACAGTCTTATCTGCAGATTCCAGTATGGGGGTTATCCCAATATTTTCCCCCTCTAGGAGTGGAATATCCTGAGGCACTGAAAACTGAGTATGTTTGCAGTCCCCAAAACTTAGCACCTCAGGGACATTCACTACCCACCCTGCAGGTGTTTCATTGGGTGTCCCTTTGCACTCCATGTGCAGAACCTCTAAATGTGTTGGAGGCAGGTTTCTGCACTCTGTGGAGAAACCCATGTTCCCCTGTTCTAGGCTCTCCAGACCATTAACCTCATTATTTCTTACTGAATCTGGAGTTGAGAGTGTATGGTCTGGCACTGGTTGACTGAGTCTAAAAGATGGGTTAGCCAATGTCACTACATGAGGGCCAGATGTTTCACTGCTCTTCTTGCCCTTGGATGGGGGTGCTCCATCATTGACTACTAATGCCCATTCCTCAGGTACCAGGTGGTTGGACTTAAATTTCCTCTTCTTTTCCTTGCCACCTAAAGAGGAAGGGTCACTCACTGCTCCTGCCCCAGCAGATGTTACAATCTTGAGTGCCCCCACACCCACAGGGGAAGGTTGATGTGTGGTAGGAATAGCTGTGCCACTGGGGGATGTGGTGAATTTATTTCCCCTCTTCTGCTTTGCTGCAGTTGCAAGACAGGCTGGAGACTTAGATAACTTCAGTGAAGAAGGGGGAGGTTTTGAAGTTGTGGAGGTGGGTTGTGTAACAACCTCCTTCGAGTTCTCCAGTGAAGGGGATGTCCCCTTTAAAGGGCCTGCTGAGGTAGTCTTAGCAGGGCAAGCTGTTGCACATGTAGTGCCAGGGGTGCAAGTATTGGCCGTGGTCTTAATTTGCCTTTTGGGGCAACTCTGGCGAGTGTGCCCCATCTCCTTGCAAAGGAAACACCTCACTTCCTCTGTGTTGTAAAAAATTTTATACAACACCCCCTCAAACAGAACCCCAAAAGACCCCTCAATACTGTCTTGACCCCTAGGAAGAAGCAGTTGAACCTGCCGTTTAAAAGAGAGGACATGTTTCAGTCTGCTCTCTTTGCATCCTAAGGGGATTTTAGAAATATTTGATTTTAATTCCCCAAGGGCTTGCAGGTGGGGACGCAATATGGGGTCTTGTAGGAAAGGGGGCACATTGGATAAGACTACCCTAGTGCCCAACCCTTCTAGGGGTTCTACAGGGACGTAACTCCCCCCCACTGTGATACCCCTCTGCACCAAAGTGTGTACTGCAGCTAGTGTACGGGCAAAGATTATTGCTTTCCCATACATTTTGCTGGCTGCCACTATTGCAGAGGGGCCCACTAGTTCAGCTGCAGCTTTTATATAAGCCTCTATGCCATGAGCTCCTGACATTAGACATCGGACCCCATGTTTCCGTGTAAGTTGCTCTGCCCCAGTGGTGACTTGGCTTGGGCTGCTGCCAGCAGCTACTGCCTGCGCAAATGTTTTAGCCGGGGTCACGTTGGCTGAAGCAGCAGATGTAGAAGCACTGGGGCTTTTTGACACAGGCTCTGACTGCTGCTTTGCTGCAGAGCTGTAGCCGGGTCTTTCAGGTATTTTGCCTTTAGGACCCTGAGGCATTTTTTTAACATTTTTGTTTTTATTACCTCCCATTATTTACAAAATACCCCACAAAAAAGGAAGCTTAATCCTATTAATCAACAAAAAGTAGATATAAAGGAGAGAGGCTCTGGCAGGGAGAGAGTTAATGTGAGCAGGTGCCTGGGAGTTGCACTGCTGCTGAGAAAAGATTTTAACTTCCAAAATCTTTCTCCCTTTAGCTTTCTCACATTCAAAAACTAAAAAATGCAATATGAAAATAAAAATACCCACACAATGTGAGAAAAAAGTATTTGATTTAAGCTAAAACAGAATCAAAATGCAAATGAAACTGACACCCAGGTGTGGGGGAGGGGTAGGGGATCTATCAGTGAGTTTGTAGCCCAAAGAAGTGAAGGGAAATGGGCTAGCAATCACTCACCTTCTGGGTGAAACTAAAATTCGATTTTAAATAACGTAAATCAGCTCAAAACTTCTCAAAATTCAACCAACAAATGACCACCACCTTCACACATCAAATGAAACCAAAAAATCCTCCCTTAGACAGGGATTTCCCTGCTTAATTTGAGCTTAAACAGAGAGCTTGCTTTTTTGTGGCTTTACTCCTTCAGTAGCTAAAGAGACCTCTGGGGCAATCTCTATGCACTGACGTCCTTATGGGGTCTCTAAATGCCAGATACAGTGCTGATCCTATGCACAATGGGCATCAAACTGTTCAGCGGACCCTTGGCTTTCATATTTAGGGTGTGTTTTCTTGGTACCTAATGTTATGTGGGAGATATGGTGCTTGAAAGTGGAAGATTTGATGTGATTTTCAGGTATTTCACCAAAACTAGCAATTTTGGGAAAGCACTGCGACTCTGTAGTTTGGAGTAGAAAGACATGGGTACCAATTTTGAATTCGCCCGAATGTGTACTTTCCAAAAATATATGGTTTTGGGGGGTCAATGTATTTTTGTGTGTTTTTACCCCACAGAAAATGCAGTAAACGTGTTGAATTTTCAGTAGCTAAAGAGACCTCTGGGGCAATCTCTATGCACTAACTTCCTTATGGGGTCTCTAAATGCCAGATACAGTGCTGATCCTATGCACAATGGGCATCAAACTGTTCAGTGGACCCTTGGCTTTCATATTTAGGGTGTGTTTTCTTGGTACCTAATGTTATGTGGGAGATAAGGTGCTTGAAAGTGGAAGATTTGATGTGTTTTTCAGGTATTTCACCAAAACTAGCAATTTTGGGAAAGCACTACGACTCTGTAGTTTGGAGTAGAAAGACATGGGTACCAATTTTGAATTCGCCCGAATGTGTACTTTCCAAAAATATATGGTTTTGGGGGGTCAATGTATTTTTTTGTGTTTTTACCCCACAGAAAATGCAGTAAACGTGTTGAATTTTCAGTAGCTAAAGAGACCTCTGGGGCAATCTCTATGCACTGACATCCTTATGGGGTCTCTAAATGCCAGATACAGTGCTGATCCTATGCACAATGGGCATCAAACTGTTCAGCGGACCCTAGGCTTTCATATTTCGGGTGTGTTTTCTTGGTACCTAATGTTATGTGGGAGATAAGGTGCTTGAAAGTGGAAGATTTGATGTGTTTTTCAGGTATTTCACCAAAACTAGCAATTTTGGGAAAGCACTGCGACTCTGTAGTTTGGAGTAGAAAGACATGGGTACCAATTTTGAATTTGCCCGAATGTGTACTTTCCAAAAATATATGGTTTTGGGGGGTCAATGTATTTTTTTGTGTTTTTACCCCACAGAAAATGCAGTAAACGTGTTGAATTTTCAGTAGCTAAAGAGACCTCTGGGGCAATCTCTATGCACTGACATCCTTATGGGGTCTCTAAATGCCAGATACAGTGCTGATCCTATGCACAATGGGCATCAAACTGTTCAGCGGATCCTTGGCTTTCATATTTAGGGTGTGTTTTCTTGGTACCTAATGTTATGTGGGAGATATGGTGCTTGAAAGTGGAAGATTTGATGTGATTTTCAGGTATTTCACCACAACTAGCAATTTTGGGAAAGCACTGCGACTCTGTAGTTTGGAGTAGAAAGACATGGGTACCAATTTTGAATTCGCCTGAATGTGTACTTTCCAAAAATATATGGTTTTGGGGGGTCAATGTATTTTTTTGTGTTTTTACCCCACAGAAAATGCAGTAAACGTGTTGAATTTTCAGTAGCTAAAGAGACCTCTGGGGCAATCTTTATGCACTGACGTCCTTATGGGGTCTCTAAATGCCAGATACAGTGCTGATCCTATGCACAATGGGCATCAAACTGTTCAGCGGACCCTAGGCTTTCATATTTCGGGTGTGTTTTCTTGGTCGCTAATGTTATGTGGGAAATAAGGTGCTTGAAAGTGGAAGATTTGATGTGTTTTTCAGGTATTTCACCAAAACTAGCAATTTTGGGAAAGCACTGCGACTCTGTAGTTTGGAGTAGAAAGACATGGGTACCAATTTTGAATTCGCCCGAATGTGTACTTTCCAAAAATACATGGTTTTGGGGGGTCAATGTATTTTTTTTGTGTTTTTACCCCACAGAAAATGCAGTAAATGTGTTGAATTTTCAGTAGCTAAAGAGACCTCTGGGGCAATCTCTATGCACTGACGTCCTTATGGGGTCTCTAAATGCCAGATACAGTGCTGATCCTATGCACAATGGGCATCAAACTGTTCAGCGGATCCTTGGCTTTCATATTTAGGGTGTGTTTTCTTGGTACCTAATGTTATGTGGGAGATATGGTGCTTGAAACTGGAAGATTTGATGTGATTTTCAGGTATTTCACCAAAACTAGCAATTTTGGGAAAGCACTGCGACTCTGTAGTTTGGAGTAGAAAGACATGGGTACCAATTTTGAATTCGCCCGAATGTATACTTTCCAAAACTATATGGTTTTGGGGGGTCAATGTATTTTTTTGTGTTTTTACCCCACAGAAAATGCAGTAAACGTGTTGAATTTTCAGTAGCTAAAGAGACCTCTGGGGCAATCTTTATGCACTGACGTCCTTATGGGGTCTCTAAATGCCAGATACAGTGCTGATCCTATGCACAATGGGCATCAAACTGTTCAGCGGACCCTAGGCTTTCATATTTCGGGTGTGTTTTCTTGGTCGCTAATGTTATGTGGGAGATAAGGTGCTTGAAAGTGGAAGATTTGATGTGTTTTTCAGGTATTTCACCAAAACTAGCAATTTTGGGAAAGCACTGCGACTCTGTAGTTTGGAGTAGAAAGACATGGGTACCAATTTTGAATTCGCCCGAATGTGTACTTTCCAAAAATACATGGTTTTGGGGGGTCAATGTATTTTTTTTGTGTTTTTACCCCACAGAAAATGCAGTAAATGTGTTGAATTTTCAGTAGCTAAAGAGACCTCTGGGGCAATCTCTATGCACTGACGTCCTTATGGGGTCTCTAAATGCCAGATACAGTGCTGATCCTATGCACAATGGGCATCAAACTGTTCAGCGGATCCTTGGCTTTCATATTTAGGGTGTGTTTTCTTGGTACCTAATGTTATGTGGGAGATATGGTGCTTGAAAGTGGAAGATTTGATGTGATTTTCAGGTATTTCACCAAAACTAGCAATTTTGGGAAAGCACTGCGACTCTGTAGTTTGGAGTAGAAAGACATGGGTACCAATTTTGAATTCGCCCGAATGTATACTTTCCAAAACTATATGGTTTTGGGGGGTCAATGTATTTTTTTGGGTTTTTACCCCACAGAAAATGCAGTAAACGTATTGAATTTTCAGTAGCTAAAGAGATCTCCTGGGCAATTTGTATGCACTAACTTCCTTATGGGGTCTCTAAATGCCAGATACATTGGTGTTCCTATGCACAATGGGCATCAAACTGTTCAGCGGACCCTTGGCTTTCATATTTAGGGTGTGTTCTTTTGTACCTAATGTTATGTGGGAGATAAGGTGCTTGAAAGTGGAAGATTTGATGTGATTTTTAGGTATTTCATCAAAACTGGCAATTTTGGGAAAGAATTGCGACTCAGTAGTTTGGAGTAGAAAGACATGGGTACCAATTTTGAATTCGTCCGAATGTGTACTTTCCAAAAATATATGATTTTGGGGGGTCAATGTATTTTTTTGTGTTTTTACCCCACAGAAAATGCAGTAAATGTGTTGAATTTTCAGTAGCTAAAGAGATCTCCTGGGCAATTTGTATGTACTAACTTCCTTTTGGGGTCTCTAAATTCCAGATACATCGGTGATCCTATGCACAATGGGCATCAAACTGTTCAGTGGACCCCTGGCTTTCATATTTAGGGTGTGTTTTCTTCGTACCTAATGTTATGTGGGAGATAAGGTGCTTGAAAATGGAAGATTTGAGGGGATTTTTTAGAATTTTCATAATTTTTTATAGAAAATGCTAAATTCAGTAAAGCATTGCCGTTTGGTACTTAGGAGTTGGAAGACATAGTTACCCATTTCGGATTCGTCAGAATGTGTAGTTTTCAAAAATGTATGGTTTCCTGGGGTAAACCTAATGTTCCAGGATTTTTGGCTTTGGAATGTAAAGTGTGCCGTATTCTGCTGTAACGCTTTGAAAATTTAGTAATTTACTGCTGGGAGTTTTTGATCTATAGAAGTCAGAAATCTCAATAAAACTATACATATCAGGTATTGGCACGTTCGGGAGACATGAGGCTTTCCAAATCAGTTGAATTTTTGTCCATAAAATAAAATGTGTTTCTGGTAGAAATCCTTATATCATGAAAAATAGCATTTTTTCTTTTTTTTTTTGTATTTCAAGCTCTAAATCTTGTTCCAGAAGTGGAAATACACAAAACCTCAGGTAAATTTGGAAAGCTCAGTTTCTCCTGAAAAAAACAATATATAGTTTGCCTACCTAAACTTAACCCTGCCCCCAATAAAAGCCCCTACATTGAGAGAGCACAGAATGTTCACAAAACGTCTGGCACTGGGGGGAACTGAAATGACGAATTCGGCTGGCACTTAAAGGGTTAAAGGCCGCCAGCACCCAAGTCTAGATATTCTATTGCACACTGATGCTTCACAGAGGCAAATCACCCTAGACCTTCTAACTAAGCACTCTAGCAGACACCCCAGCAGACAATGCAAGTTAGTCTATATAAAACACACACTTTTCCCGCAAGCAAACAAACGGTTAATCAGACACACTTTCCTTATAACTAGCAAGGGGTTAAAACACATTTAACATACACACTCTGCGTAAGGCATAAAGGTTCATTTAGAGAACAAAGACAAACTTATTAAATTCTATATTTAATAATCCAAAGTGGACAGTGCATATATTATATAAAAACAGTTAATGTTACAAAATAACATACAGGTTGCAAAATGCAGAAACCTACATACATAACCAATAGAATGGTCCTATGTAATTCCTGTTTCCGGGGGGACAGAGAAATAGCGACATATACCTCCAGAGCAGCTCAGTCTCCAAAGGCATATATCTTCCCAGTTGTCTGGGCCATTGATATACAGGTTACAAGGTAGGTCACGCCCCCATCCAAGGTGAGAGCGGGTCACCATTTGGTAACTGGCTGTTCTGGTGAAATTTTTATTTTCCAGCTAGCCTTAAATACTTATGGGTATACAACTAAATTATGGAACCATGAGCATTATATGGGAAATGGAATTCTCTTTTGATAGACACCAAACACACCAGGCCTAACACATATTATTCTGGTGTTATCAGAATATTGGACAATCCCGAGATGGATTATCACAACACGGGAGTGTTTGGAGTCTGTGGGGAGCCCTAGCTACAAGCTAATTGCTGGGCGCCACGATTTTTATCTTTGGTGAAAGATATTTATTTTATGGGTCTAAAGAAATATTAACTAACAATCTCTTAAAAAGAGATAGACCACACCACTGTAGCAGAGGTATGATAATTATGTTGGGTTGAAAACCCCAACATACAGTTCTTCGGCTTATCCTCCGCTTCTTCTTCCGCTTCTTATTCTTAACGCCCCCCATTTTCTAAACGCTACTCCTCCTACAGTTCTAGGGGTACAATACCCATACTCCCCACACTTCTTCACCCTATAGCGGAGCAGGTTGCTTGTGCTTTTCTAAGCGATCCAACCCCTGTCTTTTTGTGCCGCCGCTCCGAACCCCCCAATTTTCCCATTGACTTTGACAGGGAAGATTTTCAAACTGCTGCCACACTTACAGCTTTGAAGCTACACCCCCCAAACTTGAATAACATAATAATGGGGTCAACCTGAATGAAACAGCAACATTTGTTGCATGACCCAAAGTGGGAGGGGCCATCAACAGCCAATCAAATTTCACCTGTTGACTTTAATGGGGAAATTGAAACTGCTGCCAATCTTACAGCTTTGAGACTACACTCCCCAAACTTGAGGGTCAGCAATGAATGAAAATATGATGATTGCTGGATGCCCAAAAGTGGGTGGAGCTGTGAACAGCCAATCAGATTTTACCTATTGATTTGGCGGAAATTCAACCTGCTGCCAGTCTCACAGTAATAACACCAGGGTCCCCAAACTTTTTACACTTGGTCACTAGGGGACTGCAGTTTAAGTTTTGGAAAGTGGGCGGAGTCACCAACAGCCAATCAAATTTCCCCTATTGATTTTTATTGGTTTGATGCCAGAGTTCCCAAACTTTGCACAGTCAGTGACTGGGTGACTACGCATTCAAGTTTTTTTTTGTTTTGTTTTTAAACCGCAAAGTGGGAGGGGCCAACAACAGCCAATCAAATTTTACCCATTGACTTTTATGGGAAAATTGAAACCGCTGCCAATCTTACAGCTTTGAGACTATACTCCCCAAACTTGAATCACATAGTCATGGGGTCAGCCTGAATGAAAATATGATGATTGTTGGATGCCCAAAAGTGGGCGGAGATGTGAACAGCCAATCAGATTTTACGTATTGACTTGGCAGAAATCCAACCTGCTACCATTCTCACAGTAATAACACCGGGGTCCCCAAACTTTGCAGAGTCAGGCACCAGGTAACTGTGGTTCAAGGTAAGAAAAAGTGGGCGGAGCCACCATCAGCCAATCAGAGTTTACCTATTGACTTTCAATGGGGAAATTCAATCTGCTGCCATTCTCACAGAATTGACACCAGGGTCCCCAAACTTTTCACAGCTGGTCACTAGGGGACTGCAGTTTTAGTTTTGAAAAGTGGGTGGAGCCACCAACAACCAACCAGATTTCACCTATTGAATTTTATTGGTTTGTTGCCAGGGTTCCCAAACTTTGCATAGTCAGTCACTGGGTGACTACGCATTTAAGGTTTTTTGTATTTTTGTAAGTGGGTGGAGCCACCAACAGCCAATCAGATTTTACCTATTGACTTGGGTAAATGGGGAAATTCAACCTGCTGCCATTCTCACAGTATTAACACCAGCGTCCCCAAACTTTTCACAGTTGGTCACTAGAGGACTGCAGTTTTAGTTTTGAAAAAGTGGGCGGGGCCACCAACAGCCAATCAGATTTCACCTATTGAATTTTATTGGTTTAATGCCAGGGTTCGCAATCTTTGCACAGTCAGTCACTGCGTGACTTCATACTCAAGGTTAGAAAAAGTGGGCGGGGCCGCCAAAAGCCAATCACATTTCTTTCATTGTTTTCAGTGGGGAAATTTTAACTGCTGCCATTCGCACAAGTTTAATGTCAGGGTCCCCAAACTTTGCACAGTTTGTCACTGGGTGACTATGTTCCAAGTTTAGAAAAGTGGGTGGGGCCAACAACAACCAATTAGATTTCACCTATAGACTTCATATGTTTAAATTTAAACTGCTGCCATTCTTTAAATATTAATACTAAGGTCTCCAAACTTTGCAGAGCTAGTCACCTGGTAACTGCGGTTCAGAGTTAGAAAAAGTGGGTGGAGCCACCAACAGCCAATCAGATTTTAACTATTGATTTTCAATAGGGAAATTCAACCTGCTGCCATTCTCACAGTATTAACACCAGGGTCACTAGGGGACTGCATTTTTAGGTTTTAAAAAGTGGGTGGAGCCACCATCAGCCAATCAGACTTCACCTATTGAATTTTTTTTGTTTAAATTTAAAATTCTGCTTTTCTCACACTATTTATGTCAGGGTTCCCAAACTTTGCACAGTCAGTCACTGACTGACTACATATTCATGGTTAGACAAGTGGGCAGAGCCACCAACAGCCAATCCATTTCCACCCATTAAATTTCATTGGTTTATATTTAAACTGTTTCCATTATTTAAATATTAATTCCAGGGTTGTTAAAGTTTCCAGAGTTAGTCACTGGGTATTTGCTGTTTCAAAAAGTTTCAAAAAGTGGGCAGAGCCAATAAACAGCCAATAACATTTCACCTATTTACTATGGTAATGGTACAATGGGGAAGTGTAAAATGCTGTCAGTCTCACATTTTTTATGCCCGAGTCCCCAAAATTTGCAAAGTTGGTCACTGGGGGACTGCAGTTCAAAAATAGGAAAAGTGGGTTGGGCCACTAACAGCCAATCAGATTTC
This sequence comes from Xenopus tropicalis, assembly GCF_000004195.4. NCBI lineage: Eukaryota > Metazoa > Chordata > Amphibia > Anura > Pipidae > Xenopus > Xenopus tropicalis. Next base: position 63,386,187 of record NC_030683.2, read on the forward strand.
ATCCATTGAATTTTATTGGTTTAAATTTAAAATGCTGCCATTCTCACACTATTTATGCTAGGGTGCCCACTGTTTGTCACTGGGTGACTTCAACTCAAGGTTAGAAAAAGTGGGCACACCCACCAACCACCAATCACAATTTACCTATTGACTTTTATTAGTTTAAATTTAAACTGCTGCCGTTCTTTAACTATTAATCCTAGGGTCCCTAAACTTTGCAGAGTTAGTCACTGGGTAACTGCAGTTCCAGGTTAGAAAAAGGGGGTGGAGCCACAAACCGCCAATCACTGTTGTCACTCGTTGACTTTCGGTGGGGAAATTTAAGTTGCTGCCATTCAGACACTATTAAAACCAGGGCCCCCAAACTTTACATAGTGGTTTTTACTATATAACTGTGGTACATGGTCAGAGAAAGTGGGCAGAGCCCATTCAGTGACTTTCAACCCAACATGAAGTTTGTTCTCAAACTTCCCTTTCTAGTTTAGTTACCTTGTTGTTTCATTTGGCCCAGTCTGGCTTTTCACACTTTACAGTCGCCTAGCCATACAGTCCGTCTTCAGTGTCTTTTAGGGAGTATTTGTGAATTACCCCCTACTGTGAAGGGTTTCCCTCAAATGTGGATTCCAAACAGACTTCTAATTTGAAAACTTAACCCTTTACTTCTCCAACCTGACATAAACAATTCAAAAACTGTAAATAAAGACCAATTTAAATTTTCTAATAGGTCCTCCTATAAGATACAAATATTTAAATTAAAGGTGGAGTGCCCTCTTAAAAAGTCAATTTTTGTCTATATAAAAACGCAGCCTGCAGCCTCATGCTGTTATATGGTCACAGAACCCCTCAGTGACTTCCAATATCCTTATCATTTACAGTAGAGGTTACATTAGCCCTTATAATACACAAGCTACACCCACGGTTCCCTGTATAACTCCTCCTGCAGCCTTATGCCTTTATATGATCACAGAACCCCTCAGTGACTTTTAATATCCTTATCATTTACAGTAGGGAATACATTAGATACTCAGAGTTCCTTGTATAACTCAGCCTGCAGCCTTATGCTGTTATATGGTCATAGAACCCTTCAGTAAATTCTAATATCCTTATCATTTACAGTACAGGGTATATTAGCCCTTATTATATACAGTATATATTATTATTTTGCAAGTTCTCCCACTTAGAAATCATGGAGGGGTCTGAAATTCACATTGTAGGTGCAGTCCCACTGTGAGAGACAACATTTAAAAAAAAAAAAAAAAAAATTCAGGAAATCACATTGTATGATTTTTAAAGATTGTATTTGTATCAGCCTGCAGCCTTGTACCTTTATATGTTCACAGAACCCCTCAGTGATTATAATATCCTTATCATTTATAGTAGGGGGTACATTATTCTTTATGATAGTTCTAAAAAGTTACCGTTTATGCAAATTCGTTGCCTTTGTAATAACAAACTGACATCAAGGGAATACATTATCCCTTATAATACACAATTGATACTCAGAGTTCCTTGTATAACTCAGCCTGCAGCCTCATGCTGTTATATGGTCATAGAACCCCTCAGTGAATTATAATATCCTTATAATTTACAGTACAGTGTACATTAGCCCTTATAATATACAGTGTATATTATTATTTTGCAAGTTCTCCCACTTTCTCCACAGAAATCATGGAGGGGTCTGAAATTCACATTGTAGGTGCATTCCCACTGTGAGAGACAACATTTAAAAAAAAAATTCAGGAAATCACATTGTATGATTTTTAAAGAATGTATTTGTATCAGCCTGCAGCCTTGTACCTTTATATCAGGGGTCGGGAACCTTTTTGGCTGAGAGAGCCATAAACACCACATATTTTAAAATGTAATTCCATGAGAGCCATACAATATGTTTGGCCGCGGATGCTGCGGGGCAAGGTAGGGTGGGTCCCAAGGATGCGGAGGAGGGCGTGGCCTGCGCTCGGCAGATAGAAGACGCATTTTAAGGCTTAGAACACATCTTCTATCCGCCAAGCGCAGGGGCAAGGTAGGGTGGGTCCCAAGGATGTCGAATGTGGATGCAATGCAGAGGAGGGTGTGGCCTGCGCTTGGCGGATAGAAGACGTGTTCTAAGGCTTAGAACACGTCTTCTATCCGCCGAGCGCAGGCCACGCCTCCCGTTATTTTTTTTATTAAAGATTTGGCAGTGAGCCAGATGCAGCCATCAAAAGAGCCACATCTGGCTCCCGAGCCATAGGTTCCCTACCCCTGCTTTATATGGTCACAGAACCCCTCAGTGACTTCTAATAATTTTATCATTTACAGTAGGGGGTACATTACTCTTTATGATAGTTCTGAAAAGTTACCATTTATGCAAACTCGTATTTTATAACCGTTTGTATATTTATTTTTCACAAGGTTGCCTTTGTAATAACAAACTGACATCAAGCAGTGACAGCTCACTTGCTGGAGGGTCAAGTAAGGAACCTAGGGTTGTTTAAATGGTAAGTTTAAATATATACATGAAACTATGTGTTTGTGGGAGCATAAATTGTGTGTGATTTTATTTATATATATATATATATTGTGACATGCTGACTGCCTGTACACGCAATTTTGGGGGAATTAGCAATGGTAGGCAGGCATGCAGAGGATCTGGAGAATAGAGACAGGGACACCACGTCTTCAGGCAAAACACAGGTTTATTTAGGGCCAATTCTTAACAGTTCATAAACAGTTCAAGGTTGTGATATGTCCCTCCTTCAGGGCTCTCACCTTCCAGGGTTACTTCCACACTCTGGAAAACTCAGGCTTCAACTTAAGCCTTGCTGACTCCTCTCAGCACTCATCCGAATGGTCACGATTCCCTCTGCTTCTTATAGTGGCAGGTGGCACCCCCAGCTCCTCTGGGAGTTCCTGACACAGGCAGGCAACCTTCCTGCCCTGTGCCCCGCTCTGGGAGTGACCTTCTGAGTCAAGAATCAATCTCCCACTCTTTCACACAGCCCTTTTATTTGCTGCTCACCTGCAGCCCAATCAGGCAGCTCCCTACAGCTGGCCAACTGAAAACATTAACTAGAGTTTGGAATGGAGGGGTCTTTCCTGCTCTCCCTCCATTCACTCCAGGGACCTTTTAATTTGGCTTTTCCTAAGCCAGGAACATAAACCCAGCATTACCTGATGTAAAACCAGGCCCTTTTCCTGGTGCTACTTGTATCCCCCCTTAAACACTGGTGGAAATACACCAAATAATGATCTTTTCCATTGCATCTCTCACAATATATATATGTCAGTCTTTATAGTGTCTGCACTCCAATGCTCATAATTTAGCGGGGTGCACAGCCAAATTTTAATAATCCAGCAAAAAATATTTCATGACCGGCATACCCTTTAAAATTGTCTTAAGTTTATTTAAGACATATTGTTTTAAAAGAATCCAACGTTTCGGTCCCCAATAGGACCTTTCTCAAGGATAAAACAACAGTGTTCACTCCAACTCTAAATACATTCTCAAAACCAACAAAGTGGAAATGTGCCCAATCCCCATCATCAGACCATTATGCAATTATCCAATGTTCTTGTGTATGTGCAAATTCAAACGGGCCAATCTCTGACCATCAGCAGTGCATATTGCAGTTATAATATATATAAATTATCACATCATAAAAACCAGTGTTTCATATAATAAAACATTGTGTATAGTGCAATCACATCATTGCCATACAATATAAATACTTAAAAGTGCATGCTAAAATTATAGTTATTAAAAGTGTAATATTCTATCTCACCAAAAGGTGTCACCCGTGCATCATGTAAGCCAGGGATCCCCAACCTTTCTTACTCGTGAGCCACAGTCAAATGTAAAAAGACATGACGAGCAACACAAGCACCATAAAAGTTCATGGAGGAGCCAAATAAGGGCTAAGATTGGCTATTAGGGGCCTCTATGCACACTATCAGCTTACAGGGGGCTTTATTTGGTAGTAAATCTTGGTTTTATTCAACCAAAACTTGCCCCCAAGTCAGGAATTCAAAAATAACTCCCTGGTTTGGGGGCACTGAGAGCAACACCCAAGGGGTTGGTGAGCAACATGTTGCCCCCGAGCCACTGGTTGGGGATCACTGATGTAAGCTCATATAGTGTCCTTGTAAAAAGTCCATTCATAAAAAATCCTGTAGAGAAAAATATATGTTTTGTAATTACTCCTCAACAATATAAACTATTCAAACATATTTTTTATATATGACATTATTCAGAAATCTTAGAAGGGTATACAAAACATCCCACACAACGATTCCCATAAGTTGATCATCCGCAATTTGAAGCTCATATTTTTACCAAGTTTTTTCTATATTTTTACCATGTTTGCTAGTACAGTTTGTAGAAGGCTTGAATCAGTTGAACAGCCCTGTTAACTTGCAGATACAGTATGACAGCAAGAGTATCAATTTTCTAGATATGACGGTGTATAAGAGCATACAGGGTTTACAGACTTGCATTTACTCTAAGCCAACCGAAAGAAACACATTGCTACATTACAAAGACACCACCCCAGACATCTTCTTAATTCCCTACCAAATTTACAGATGCTACGTGTGGTCCGCATCGATAGTGAAGGAAGCAATGAAGAATAAATTTATCAACAGAGGATACCCTAAACCACTTGTGGATGAGGTTATGAAGTGGGCAATGGAGGTGGATCGAGAGCAGATGCTAATACAGCAGGATAAAACAAATAGTGATCAAAGAGTGAATAAAAATGAGGTCTATTATGTAAGTCAATTTAATCCCAATAGCAAGCAAATTAAAAATACTATCTTAAAATATTGGGATGTAATTTATACTGACGAGCAGTTGAAACCTAAGATATGTAAGAGACCAAAGTTCAGTTATTCAAGGGCAAGAAATTTGAAAGAAATATTGAGCCCCACTGACCCAAGGGATAAATACAAAAGACAAAGCCAGACACACTTCCTGAGTCTGGAGTGTACAGATGCACAGGATGTGTAATGTGCAATAGCCTCATCCTGGGTACACACTTAACCCATCCACACACGGTTAAAAAATACCAGATCAGACAGCGTATGACATGCAAGACTGCCATGGTGGTGTACATCATAAAGTGTCCATGTGGATTACTTTATTGTGGTAAAACAGTGAGGCAGTTAAAAGAAAAGATAGGTATGCATCGAGCAAGTATCAGGGCAGATTTAGATCCGGAATGGGCTAAAAAAAAACTGGGGAACATAAACAGGACATTGCACAACAGCCAGTGGCCAAACATTGTGCTGAAGCAAAACACGATGCCTCATCATTTCGCTGCATGCCCGTAGAACAAGTTGAGATACAAGGGGTGGTGATAGTGGTAAAAAAACTTCTGATAAGGGAAGCCTTTTGGATAAGTGAACTAAGTGAACTAAATAAGTGAACTAAATTCTGTGTCCACGAGGCCTAAATGGACAATTAAATTTGAGTTGTTTTTTGGTTTAGAAAAACATGGTAAAAATTTGAGCTTCAAATTGCAGATGATCAACTTATGGGAATCGTTGTGTGGGATGTTTTGTATACCCTTCTAAGATTTCTGAATAGTGTCATATATAAAAAATGTGTTTGAATAGTTTATATTGTTGAGGAGGAATTACAAAACATATTTTCTCTACAGGAGGATATTTTATGAATGGGCTTTTTACAAGGACACTATATGAGCTTACATGATGCACAGGTGACACCTTTTGGTGAGATATAATATTACACTTTTAATAACTATAATTATGTTGGGTTGAAAACCCCAACATACGGTTCTTCGACTTATTCTTCCGCTTCTTCTTATTCTTATTCTTAGCATCCCCCAATTTTCTAAACGCTACTTCTCCTACAGTTTTAGGGGTACAATACCCAAACTCCTCACACATCTTCGCCCTAAAGCGGAGCAGGTTGCTTGTGCTTTTCTAAGCGATTCGGCCCCCGTCTTTTTGTGGCGCCGCTCCGAACCCCCCAATTTTCCCATTGACTTTGACAGGGAAGATTTTCAAACTGCTGCTTTGAAGCTACACCCCCTTGAATAACATAATCATGGGGTCACCCCGAATGAAGCAGCAACATTTGTTGGATGACCCCCAAAGTGGGAGGGGCCAACAAGAGCCAATCAAATTTTAATCATTGACTTTAATGGGGAAATTGAAACTGCTGCCAATCTTACAGCTTTGAGGCTACACTCCCCAAACTTGAATCACATAGTCATGGGCTCAGCCTGAATGAAAATAGGATGATTATTGGATGCCCAAAAGTGGGCAGAGCTGTGAACCGCCAATCAGATTTTACCTATTGATTTGGCAGAAATTCAACCTGCTGCCATTCTCACAGTAATAAAACCAGGGTCCCCAAACTTTTTACACTTGGTCACTAGGGGACTGCAGTTTAAGTTTTGGAAAGTGGGCGGAGCCACCAACAGCCAATCAAATTTCACCTATTGATTTTTTTTGGTTTGATGCCAGATTTTCCAAACTTTGCACAGTCAGTCATTGGGTGACTACGCATTCAGGTTTTTTTTTTTTTAAAAACCCTGCAAAGTGGGAGGGGCCAACAACAACCAATCATATTGTACCCATTGACTTTTATGGGGAAATTGAAACTGCTGCCAAACTTACAGCTTTGAGGCTACATTCCCCAAACTTGAATCACACCGTCATGGGGTCAGCCTGAATGAAAATATGATGATTGTTGGATGCCCAAAAGTGGGCGGAGATGTGAACAGCCAATCAGATTTTACGTGTTGACTTGGCAGAAATCCAACCTGCTGCCATTCCCACAGTAATAACACCGGGGTCCCCAAACTTTGCAGAGTTAGGCACCGGGTAACTGTGGTTCAAGGTAAGAAAAAGTGGGCGGAGCCACCATCAGCCAATCAGAGTTTACCTATTGACTTTCCATGGGGAAATTCAACCTGCTGCCATTCTCACAGAATTAACACCAGGGTCCCCAAACTTTTCACAGTTGGTCACTAGGGGACTGCAATTTTAGTTTTGAAAAAGTGGGCGGGACCACCAACAGCCAATCAGATTTCACCTATTGAATTTTATTGGTTTGATGCCAGAGTTCGCAAACACTGCGTGACTTTGTACTCAAGGTTAGAAAAAGTGGGCGGGGCCGCCAAAAGCCAATCACATTTCTTTCATTGTTTTCAGTGGGAAAATTTTAACTGCTGCCATTCTCACATGTTTAATGTCAGGGTCCCCTAACTTTGCACAGTTTGTCACTGGGTGGCTATGTTCCAAGATTAGAAAAGTGCCAACAAGAGCCAATCAGATTTCACCTATAGACTTCATATGTTTAAATTTAAACTGCTGCCATTCTTTAAATATTAATACTAAGGTCTCCAAACTTTGCAGAGCTAGTCACCTGGTAACTACAGTTCAGAGGTAGAAAAAGTGGGTGGAGCCAACAACAGCCAATCAGATTTTACCTATTGATTTTCAATGGGAAATTCAACCTGCTGCCATTCTCACAGTATTAACACCAGGGAACTGCATTTTTAGGTTTTAAAAAGTGGGTGGAGCCACCAACAGCCAATCAGACTTCACCTATTGAATTTTTTTGGTTTATATTTAAAATGTTGCTTTGCTCACACTATTTATGTCAGGGTTCCCAAACAAGTGGGAGGAGCCACCAACAGCCAATCCATTTCCACCCATTAGATTTCATTGGTTTATATTTAAACTGATGCCATTATTTAAATATTAATTCCAGGGTTGTTAAAGTTTCCAGAGTTAGTCACTGGGTATTTGCCAACAACCAATAACATTTCACCTATTTACTTTCAATGGTGAAGTGTAAAATGCTGTCAGCCTCACAATTTTTATGCCTGAGTCCCCAAAATTTGCAAAGTTGGTCACTGGGGGACTGCAGTTCAAAAATAGGAAAAGTAGGTTGGGCCACTAACAGCCAGATTTCATCCATTGAATTTTTTTGGTTTAAATTTAAAATGCGGTCATTCTCAAACTATTTATGCCAGGGTGCCCACTGTTTGTCACTGGGTGACTTCGACCCAAGGTTAGAAAAAGTGGGCGGAGCCACCAACCACCAATCACAATTCACCTATTGACTTTTCTTGGTTTAAATTTTAATTGCTGCCGTTCTTTAACTATTAATCCTAGGGCCCCTAAACTTCGCAGAGTTAGTCACTGGGTAACTGCAGTTTCAGGTTAGAAAAAGGGGGTGGAGCCACCAACCGCCAATCAGATGTTGTTAAATTTCAGTGGGGAAATTTAAGTTGCTGCCATTCAGACACTATTAAAACCAGGGTCCCCAAACTTTGCACAGTGGTTTTTACTGTATAACTGTGGTCCAAGGTTAAAGAAAGTGGGCAGAGCCCATTCAGTGACTTCATGTTTTTAAACCCAACATGAAGTGTGTTCTCAAACTTCCCTTTCTAGTTTAAGCATTGCACTCTTAAGTATTTATATTGTATGGCAATGATGTGATTGCACTATACACAATGTTTTATTATATGAAACACTGGTTTTTATGATGTGATAATTTATATCATTTATATATTGTATAACTGCAATATGCACTGCTGATGGTCAGAGATTGGCCCGTTTGAATTTGCACATACACAAGAACATTGGATAATTGCATAATGGTCTGATGATGGGGATTGGGCACATTTCCACTTTGTTGGTTTTGAGAATGTATTTAGAGTTGGAGTGAACACTGTTGTTTTATCCTTGAGAAAGGTCCTATTGGGGACCGAAACTTAACGCACAATTTTCGTGTCTATTTTAACGCAAAAAAGCGCGCGGTAAAAATTAACGCACTTTAGTGAATCAGCCCTAAAGTCTTAAATAAACTTATGACAATTTTAAAGGGTGTGCCGGTCATGGAATATTTTGTGCTGGATAATTAAAATTTGGCTGTGCACCCCGCTAAGTTATGACCTTTGGAGTGCAGACACTATAAAGACTGATATATATATATATATATTGTGAGAGATGCAATGGAAAAGATCATTATTTTGTGTATTTCCACCAGTGTTTAAGGTGGGATACAAGCAGCACCAGGAAAAGGGCCTGGTTTTACATCAGGTAATGCTGGGTTTATGTTACTGGCTTAGGAAAAGCCAAATTAAAAGGTCCCTGGAGTGAATGGAGGGAGAGCAGGAAAGACCCTCCATTCCAAACTCCAGTTATTGTTTTTAGTTGGCCAGCTGTAGGGAGCTGCCTAATTGGGCTGCAGGTGAGCAGCAAATAAAAGGGCTGTGTGAAAGAGTGGGAGATTACCCCGCACTCTCAGAGCGGGGCACAGGGCAGGAAGGTTGCCTGCCTGTGTCAGGAACTCCCAGAGGAGCTGGGGGTGCCACCTGACACTGTAAGAAGCAGAGGGAGTCGTGACCAGTCGGATGAGTGCTGAGAGGAGTCAGCAAGGCTTAAGGTAAAGCCTGAGTTTTCTAGAGTGTGGAAGTAACCCTGGAAGGTGAGAGCCCTGAAGGAGGGACATATCACAACCTTGAACTGTTTATGAACTGTCTTATGTTTCTGTTGGGAAGAATTGGCCCTAAATAAACCTGTGTTTTGCCTGAAGACGTGGTGTCCCTGTCTCTATTCTCCAGATCCTCTGCATGCCTGCCTACCATTGCTAATTCCCCCAAAATTGCATGTACAGGCAGTCAGCATGTCACAATACATATAAAAATAAAATCACAAACAATTTATGCTCCCACAAACACATAGTTTCATGTATATATTTAAACTTACCATTTAAACAACCCTAGGTTCCTTACTTGACCCTCCAGCAAGTGAGCTGCCACTGCTTGATGTCAGTTTGTTATTACAAAGGCAACCTTGTGAAAAATAAATATACAAACAGTTATAAAATACGAATTTGCATAAACGGTAACTTTTTAGAACTATCATAAAGAATAATGTACCCCCTACTATAAATGATAAGGATATTATAATCACTGAGGGGTTCTGTGACCATATAAAGGTACAAGGCTGCAGGCTGATACAAATACAATCTTTAAAAATCATACAATGTGATTTCCTGAATTTTTTTTTTTTTTTTTTTTAAATGTTGTCTCTCACAGTGGGACTGCACCTACAATGTGAATTTCAGACCCCTACATGATTTCTAAGTGGGAGAACTTGCAAAATAATAATATATACTGTATATAATAAGGGCTAATATACCCTGTACTGTAAATGATAAGGATATTAGAATTTACTGAAGGGTTCTATGACCATATAACAGCATAAGGCTGCAGGCTGAGTTATACAAGGAACTCTGAGTATCTAATGTATCCCCTACTGTAAATGATAAGGATATTAAAAGTCACTGAGGGGTTCTGTGATCATATAAAGGCATAAGGCTGCAGGAGGAGTTATACAGGGAACCCTGGGTGTAGCTTGTATATTATAAGGGCTAATGTACCCCCTACTGTAAATGATAAGGGTATTGGAAGTCACTGAGGGGTTCTGTGACCATATAACAGCATGAGGCTACAGGCTGCGTTTTTATATAGAACTTTGAGTAGACAAAAATTTACTTTTTAAGAGGGCATTTCACCTTTAATTTAAATACTTATATCTTATTGGATGACCTATTAGAAAATTTAAATTGGTCTTTATTTACAGTTTTTGAATTGTTTCTGTCATATTGGAGCAGTAAAGGGTTAAGTTTTCAATTTAGAAGTCTGTTTGGAATTCACATTTGAGGGAAACCCTTTACAGTAGGGGGTAATTCACAAATACTCCCTAAAAGAACTTGAAGACGGACTGTCTGGCTAGGCAACTGTGAGGTGTGAAAAGCCAGACAGGGTCAAATGAATCAACCAGGTAACTAAATTATCATACCTGTGCTACAGTGGTGTGGTCTATCTCTTCTTAAGAGATTCTTAGCTAATATTTCTTTAGACCCATAAAATAAATATCTTTCACCAAAGATAAAAATCGTGGCGCCCAGCAATTAGCTTGTAGCTAGGGCTCCCCACAGACTCCAAACACTCCTGTGTTATGATGATGCCTTTAAAACATGGTGGTGGCAGTTATTAAGTTTAGGCGGGTTGGGGCTGTTTGGGGTTTGATTGCATCAGTTAGCGAGAAACTGTGTCGTTGATGTGTTAACCCTTACAGCCGCCCGCCTAGTCACGTACGTATGTGGTGGCGTTCGTGACAATTTACTTCTTCTGCTTCTTTCCAGCTGTAAAATGATGGTCGTTGGTGACATCATAGTAATAATAATATTATTATTATTACAAATTATTTAAAAAAAAACTGGCTGGTTGGTAGGTAGGTAAAATGAGGCCAAAAAACAAGATCGCTGTTGAAATTCCAGACTGGAGAGTGGACAGACAAAAGTAAAATATTTCTCAGAAAACAGAAAAAAGACCAATTAAAAATTAAACGTATATACTTTTTTTCAAGTATGTGTTTGGCCCTAGAGTGATGCATCCTCCAGTTTTCAGGGAAATGGTAATTTTCAGAACAGTAGTTTTCCAAAAGTAATGGTTACGTGCGTAAAATCGTGCACTAATATAGCATGCAGCGAAATATATTGTGTGCGGCGGGAACTAACGCAAGAAAAACGTTCATCGCTCATTAAATAAAGCAAAGAACATCGCATCTTAATTATGACGCGTGTCTTTTTAGTGAATAGAGCATTAAGTCGCATTTAACATGCTTTAAATATCGCTCGTTTTATCTACCTTTAGTGAATCGGCCCCATAAAGTATATATAGAAAGATTTTCTAAAAAGAAAAAAAAAAGCGTCCATGTAAAAGAGATTTAAACCAGGCATCCTCAAACTACGGCCTGTGGGCCGTATCCAGCCCCCCAAGGTAATTTACCCGCCCCCTGCTGCGTCCTCACCCCTGCCAGCGGGGGCGGGTAAATTACTTTGCCCGGATCCCCTCCTACAGCAGGAGCCAGTAGTTTGTCCTTCTGCTTGCCTGAGCTGGGCATGTTTGTGCATACCGGAGCATTTTCTTTTGGCTCCGGTTGCAGGCCTGCCAGTCCCCGTGAACTCTCTGCAAGATCCCTGTCATTGCTGATCACTTCCTACTCTCTGGTCTGGCTTGTGCTGCACAGCATCTGTTATCCTGTGACAGAGGCACGCAGCATGTCTGACCCCGTGACCTAGGAGAAGGAAGCGATCAGCGGTGAGAGAAGAATGTAAAGCCACTGGCTGAATCAACAATGCTGCACTGAAGCTGGCCAATAAATCACACACATTAAAGTGGGGCAGGGAATAGGAGAGAACGGAATCTGTCTGGATGAAAGGTAGGGGGAAACAGGAGAAGAGAGGGAGGCATATTGGCTGTGCTCTGCTTCTTAGTTGCCTGGTAAAATCTACAAGGGCATGGCCAAATTTGCAGCAGGCACACATGTTTTTCCCAGGCAAAACCATCTTTCACCTACCCAGCCCTGAAACCCTGTGCCATATAGCAAAACTCCATCTAGGGGGCCCCGCCAAATTGGTTCCAATTGGCAAGACCAGCGCTGGCAGGGAGCTGGGAGAGGGAGGACGGAGTGGGTAGCAGGGGAGCTGGGAGTGGGAGGACACAGGAGTGGGCCGTTGTTTGACCCCGCAGCAGGGAGTAGGCAGCAAGAGTGGCTCGTAGTTTGAGAACTATAGTGCGGCCACCCCAACAGTCTAAGGGACCATGAACTGGCCCCCCCGTCTAAAAAGTTTGAGGACCCCTCATCTATCATACAATTTTATTTAGTAGGCTATTTTAGGAAAACCAAAGACTGATTACCTAAATCACCAAAAAGATTAGAAATGCTCATCAAATCCGGCAAAGAAATGCTAAGATCAATAAGATGCAGTTGCAATAAAGTTTATTAAAAAAAATTCTGAAGCAACAGGTACAAATGAAAAAGTTTCTTCTGTCAGCCAATAAGTAAATAAGAAGGGAAAAGTCTACCTAATTATGTCAGCACACTCCCATGTGACACTGTATATAGAAGAAACGCTTCTCCCCCTGAAAACTTTCTTAGACGGATCTATATGAACTGCAGCTATTACAGTAAGTTTTAAACAGCTTATTCAGACACACAGGTACACAGTCTTTGCATTAGACATATTATTATATGCAGGGGAACATAATCTTTTTTTGAGTAGCAGTGAGAAAATCTGGAAGGGGGGGGGGAATCCAGGGAAATAAACAAGTAAAATACAGTTGAAATAGTAACAGTTCTAGAATGTTTCCCAGAGGAGAGAGTCGGAATATATCCTTTGTCCCTATGTTCACTTATATGTTAATGCAGGTGGGATAGTATCCCTTATTATATAGGCCTGTTCCTATGAAGTGTATAGTTTTGGGAAATAAAGTAGTCCCATTTTGACCATACTTTATCATGTTGCGGGGTTGTTCCCCTAAGTCTTGCTGTCATTTCTTCTAGCATTTTCATATCCTGTAGGCGGGATATGACCTCTCCTGTGCTAGGGGGTTCTAGGGACTTCCACTTGGAGGTGATCGACAGTCTAGCTGCCGTGTATATATATTTCAGGAGCTTTTGCTCCGAATGTGGGATATGTGGTTGGGGTAGGGCTAATAAAGCATTGGCAGCATCAATGGGAATGTCCCAAAAGAAAATCTTAGTAGCTATGCTCTTACCGTTCTTCCAAAATTCAGCCAATTTTGGGCATTGCCACATAATATGGAGGAGAGTGCCCTCCTGTCCACATGCCCTCCAGCACATTGTTGAGGTGTCTGGGAATATTTTATTAAGCTTTACTGGGGTATGGTACCAGTTAAATATCATTTCATTAACCACAGTAACCTTAGAGGACATCCTGCTCTCCCATCTCCAGCCAAACTACTATCCAGGCTATATAAAGAGATTATGACAGTAACTAAGCCACCCTTTGATCGAGCCTAACTCCTGTGGATGCAAGACATCCCAGAACTAACACAAGAACAATGGGAAGAAGCCACAGAAAATGCCTATAACTTCCTAATCCCAATAAAGGATAGGCTCATACAGTACAAATTTCTGCACCAAACCTACATAACACCCCTAAAACTGATGAGATTTGGGAGGAGACAGGATGACCTCTGCCCAAGATGTAAATCCCCCGGTGCCAACTTCTTTCACATGATTTGGTCCTGTCCCCCCATACACGAATTCTGGTCCAAAATAATGGAAACATTAGCAAATGAACTGGGTACACCGCAGATAGTAGACCCAATAACTTGCTTGTTAGGAGTCATAGACGAAATCCTACCCACCAATGCGGCCAGAGTTAGGCTGCGTACACTCATGTTCTACGCAAAAAAAACAGTAATTATGCACTGGATGGGAGACACCCTCCCCAACATTTTGGAGAAGGCTGGTAGATGGAGCTCTTCCTCTTATCAAACTAACCTACGAAACAAGGGGCGCACACGACAAGTTTGACAAGATCTGGGAAAGTTGGTATAATCAAGATAATCTGGACGCATAGTTTATCCCCTTACATTAAGTGTGACTGACCCGACAGAACTAAACACAGCCACCTACACTGTGACAACTACAATGCCTAGCAATAGTTCCCTTGTCTGTATTGGCCTAAACCTGAATCGACACCATTTCAATATCAATATACTAAACACTGTTGTATTTTTGTTTTGTCATGTTGTAAAAACAATAAAAAATTTACCTTTAAAAAAAAAATATCATTTCATTTTATAAACACTCTCCTTTTGCCTTACACATGTTACATTCTTTCTTGCATTTTCCCATATATCTTCCCATTGGTCTAATGTTAAAGTGGTAGACAATTCAGTTTCCCAATGTATCATATATCTATGTTTAGGGAAAGGGTCCCCTGTTATTGTATTTAAAATAGAGTAAATGTTAGATATTAGAGCTTTCTGGGGTAGCCCGTGTATACTCAATCTTTCAAAAGAGGTCAGAGGAGTAGGAGGGGTTGATCTAATGCCTAAACATTGGATATAGTGGGTAATCTGCATATGCTCAAAGTGCCAATTCGCTGGGATTTGATGCTTCCCTTGGAGCTCAGTGAAAGTATATGGTTTGTTAGTGCGGGAATTGATAAAATCATAGACTCTTAAGAGATTTTTGGAGCTCCAGTGATTCTGAAAGGATTGGGAGAGTCCTGGTGGAAAGTGAGGATTGGCTAAAACTGGTCTTAATATGCCTAGGGGTCCCTTCAAGGGTGCCTTTTTGCAGCATCGATCCCATATCTGAAGGGTAAATCTAATTGCCTGTAGGGTGTTTGGTGGTAGTCCGGTTGATTTCTGTGTTTGCCAGAGGAGGGAGTTTGGGTGGGTTGGGGCCAGGGTTAAAGATTCAATAAGGGCCCATTTCGATGTTGGCATAAACGTGGTCCACCCCAGAACCTGGCGTAGATGCGCCGCTTCATAATATCTGGCAATGTTTGGCACTGCCAAGCCGTCTTGGGATCTACCTGCCATCATTACCGTTTTAGGCACTCTGTGCCTTGATTTGCCCCATATAAACTTAAAGAACATCTTTTGAATATTTCGTAAGGTTGTGCTTGAGACCAGCACTGGGAGGGTTTCGAATAAGTAAAGCAGCTTGGGAAGTATCATCATTTTTAGGGCTGCTATTTTACCCAGCACAGCAAAGAAAAAGGGGTGGAGCTTCATGCTATTTATTTATTTTTATGCTAAACTAGGAAGTAGCAGAAATAGCTTTAGTTGAGTTGCTTGCAATACAGAATCTGCATGTTATTCTGGGGGCTGTATAGAGATTTTTACGATAAAAGGCTTACTTATCCTTTAAAGGAGATATTTTATATAACATTTGTATTCAGTTGTATTGATCATACTTCCTCAAAATATGTAATGATGCAGAAAAAATAGTTTTTAATGCATTTTACCTCCTAAAAATGTAATTATATCAAAGCTACAGAGAGATCCTTTTGCATCAGAGGCTAGACTGAAATGAGGGGTGGAAGTATTTCTTCATTCTATCACAGGAAGTGGTCACAGCACTAACAAGTTGAACTCCCCTCCCCTGTCTGTGGGGTCATATATAAATTTATAAACACTGTGCAAATTTGCATCTGGGCTGTAACTCATGACAATCAAGCAGATCACTGCTGTCCAAATGATGGTCCGTGGGCCGCACCCTGCCCGTGACCCCCCTCTGTGTGGCCCCCACCTGTCTGGCTGCTGTGATTGCTTACCTTTGTGTAAGCTTTAAATGGTATCAGTACTAAGATTAACTGGCCCCCTGCATTGTTGTATTGTTTATACATGTAATTCCCTGTACTGTTCACACCTCTAAGACCCTGCATTGTTCACACCTCAGTCTCAGATTGCAAGCACCACACTGTTCACACCTCAGACTGTATGTACTGCCTGCCCTATGCTGCTTGTGTGTGTGA
Source organism: Xenopus tropicalis (assembly GCF_000004195.4). Lineage (NCBI taxonomy): Eukaryota > Metazoa > Chordata > Amphibia > Anura > Pipidae > Xenopus > Xenopus tropicalis. Next base: position 63,402,520 of record NC_030683.2, read on the forward strand.
CGCACACAGGCAGCATAGGTCAGGCAGAGTATGGTACACATAAGCAGCATAGGGCAGGCAGAGTATGGCACACACAGGCAGCATAGGGCAGGCAGAGTACTGCCTGTGTGTGCCATACTCTGCCTGCCCTACCCTTCTTGTGTGTGCCATACTCTGCCTGACCTATGCTGCCTGTGTGTGCCATATGCCCACACATATGCTGTGGGTTGCTGTGCTATCCACAGGGGAAAGGAGGCATATGGATTTAAGCATAGTATAATTCTTTCACATATGAATGAAGGGTGATGTCCCCGCACTCAGCACCAACCATTTGGGTTTTTGCTGCACTAACGTGGGTATGGTCTTAAAAGCTCTTGCGATAACATGGGTGTGGTTTTAAAAGGGGGAGTGGTTAAAACTGGCTTCCATTAGCAGCCCTCCATCATGTAGGTCAGAAAAGTTCTGGCCCTACTACCACAGAAGTTGGACAGCCCTGAATCAGATGATTGCTCCCAGTGTTTCCCTACAGCTGGCTGGAAAAATCTAATCATTGATTACTATGAGTTACTGCCCAGGTGCAAATTTGCCTAGTGTTTATAAATGAGCCCCTGTGTCAAGAAAAACTCAGAAAAGTCCAGACATGATATCATTGGATGCAGGGAGTTACAGAAATAAAACAAAACGGCTGCTGTTGTTGTGAAATTAGGAGAACTTGATATTGATGTGTAGAAATGCTGTATCGTTGGATGCAGGGAGTTACAAAAAAAAATCAGGATTATAGCTGTTGTTTGTTTGTTTGGTGTGTTCCAGTGGTTTGTCTACCTCCCTACATTTAAATAAGCAAAAGACACATATGGCCGCTGTATTTCATAACAGACACAGTGCATGCCCCCCGAAACTCATGACTGACACACGGTGTGCCCCCCCAGCATTTCATAACAAACACAGTGAGTGGCTTCCCAGCATTTTATGACAGACAGTGCACGCCCCCCTGCTGCATTTAAAGATAGACACAGTGCACGGCCCCCCAGCATTTCATGACCTAAACTGTGTATAGCCGCCCATCATCTCATGAAAGACACACTGTGTGGCCCACCAGTATTTAATAGACAGTGTGATATGACAGACACAGTACACAACCCCCAGCAATTTATGGTAGACACAGTGTGGCTCTCAGCATTTTATAACAGACACAGTAATATGACTGACACAGTAAATGGCCTCCCAGCATTTCATGACATCCAGGGCTAGAGCATTGCTCTGTTTCCAGGGCTGAGTCAAGCCGACTGGGCACCGCCCCACCTTATGTAGCAAGCACATGATGCACGCACACAGGGTGGTGGGGTTGCTGGGGCCACTGCAGGGGGGGGGATGGGCCCGAGACTAGAGGTAGGTAAAAGAAAAGGTACCTGTCTGGCAGTAATTAGTAATTCTCATCCAAATAAAATCCCTGACTACTGCTGCATGGTGCACGGTGTATTTATACGAAACTTTGAACAAGCACAAGTGACTGTAGAAATTCACGGGCCACTCTACTGCATATGCAGCATCTGACTTTGACCCCAATTTGTCAGACAGTCTCAGATACCTGCGGCCCAGCGCAAGACTCCGCCTCCTTGATCATTCTGGGCCTTCTTCCCCTCCTGACTGGCACCGCACGGAAAATCATGGATCCCGTGGGTCCGACTGTACTCATCATTGGCGCCGGCATTTCTGGCCTCGCAGCCGCGCAGAAACTTCACGAACGGGGCTTCAGGAACTTCAGGATTCTTGAGGCTACGGGCCGAAGCGGAGGAAGAATTCGGAGCCGGAAATATGGTATATGTTGTGACTAGATGATCGCTCTCATAACTACAACAAATATAGTATAAGCGGAAATATATCTGGCCATTGAACTGGGCAATCAAATCCGTACTTAACGGGTTGTTGATCAGTACTGACTTTCCTGCCCTCTCTGAACAACAGTACAACTTACTTTATGTATGCATCAGTCTCCATGAATATCTCCTAAAGTAAATAGTCTAAATAATTCTGTCTTCAGCAAACTAAAATTATCATAATTTTTAATGTCACAAAGTATGCTATTTAAAATTTTGTTTAATTTAATAAAAGGGGTTTGTGCAGCACCCTCCACTAATACATGATTTTTGGCACCTTAAAGTTTATCCTGTGGTTCCTCTGGGCTGGTAAAACTATGAGTATTGTTGTGTGTGAGTTGAGTTCTGCAGTTCAGCACAGAAAAAGCTTCAAGGCTTGTTCATTATGTGCATGCAGGTGCCCTCACATAAGTGGAAAGCTGCATTAGCATGTTTGTATCCCAACATGGCCACAGGCCACAAGATTATCATGTCCTTTTTAGACAAGCCTTTAAAGAGCAAGGAAAGGCTTCTACTATAGCCCCTAATATAGTGTAGAGCCCCCTTGCGTGTAGCCAATCACCAACTTTATTTTGTAAAATAATGCTAACTTCTCCCAAAAATTACCTTCTAACTTTGCAGTAATTGCAGTTAGTCACGGCCGCCATCTTTGTTTTTCCCTGCTCACCCCCCCAACACAGGAAAGGTTGGTTGCAGTGCTCACCAACAAACGGCGTCCAGTCCAGGCAAACACACCCGCTCGCACCCCCCCAGGAACAAACAACGTCCAGAGCTTACACCCACTCGCAACCCCCCCACCCCAGGAACAAACACCATCAGGAGCTACGGAGCTAACACCCGCTCGCACAAACCCCCCCCAGGAATAAACACCGTCCGGGGAGACACCTGTGCTCGCACCCCCTGCAACTCGCAGCACTTGCCTGTCATTCTGTCTGCCTGTCATTCTGCCTGCCTGTCATCCTCGCTATCGCGCACGCTTCTCTTACAGAAAATGAGCAGTGCGCATGCACCATCTACAGTGTCCCGGTCACAGAGTCAGTTCAGGAGTGATGCATTATGGGAATCTTCTCTACCCAGCTCAGCGTTTTTTCTTCAAGTTTGGCTTCAGATCTTCTGAACACCTGAAATATGGGGAGACTTAAGGGCACTATTGAGACAACTGAAGGTATGCCTGCAGCTTGAGATTAACTCTTTACTAGCCTTTCCTTCTCCTTTAAAGGAAAACTATACCCCCAGAATGAATACTTAACCAACATAGTTTATATTATGTTAAGTGACCTATTAAAGAATCTCACCAAGCTGGAAAATATATATATATCAGTAAATATTGCCCGTTTACATCCTGTCCCTTGATTCACCATTTAGTGACGGGCTGTGTGCTCCCTCAGAGATCACATGGCCATAAATAATGCAGCTCTAACTGTAACAGGAAGTAGTGTGGAAGCACTGTCCATTAATTTGGCCTAGCATGTATGTGTGCCTTGACTTGTTTGTGTGCACTGTGAATCCTATGATCCCAGGAGGCGGCCTGTCACCCTAAGAAATAATTTGAAATTATTTTCTATTGTGTTTGTTAAGCAAAATAAACTTCATTTACACTATATAAGTAATATAAATCATGTTTCCTTCAGTCCTGGAATTACACAATCACATCAAATAGGCAGGTGCCATTTTGTGGACACAGTTATTAAGGCAAGCTTTGTATCACCCCAAAATCGTGTGTATGTGCCAGAATGAGGGACCTGGTGCCCATGCCCATGCATTGGCTACACAATTAGATGGTGAGGAGGGAGGGGGAAAGTGTGAGCTGAATTGAAAGTTAAAGTACTTGTCTGCCCCGCCTCTATGCCTAAGGCATAGAGGCGGGGCAGGCAATATATGATTGACAGCTGGGATTTTTAAATGCCTTTACAATGGGTTTGGATGTGTTAATATAAAAATGAATTTGGGCTTTTTGTTTAATTTGAAAAGGACTTTTATTATACAGCTTTTTATGTCTGGGTGACAGGTCCACTTTAATTCTTAAAATGACAGTTTTCTATTTAGGAGTATCCAATACCACATACTACTAAAAAAAAAAAGTATATTTTTTATGAAAATGAAGGGTTTAACATTTGAGTTTTTTTATGCCATATATTTTTTATAGAGGCCTACATTGTTTGGGGGTATAATTTTCCTTTAAGGGGCAGTATACCCAGTTTTCAACATTAGCTATAAATATTTTTCCTATTGTTTTAATTAGGAAATGTGTGTGTCTTTTGTCAGTTCTTGCACTGAAGTGGGCAAAAATTGAAACTAAAAGCAAAGTTACAATCTACTTCCTGTTTGTATGAGTGCACTTAATACCTACATTTACAACATTTGTTGTGCTGAATTTTTTTTACTGTTTTAATTATGAAATATCTGACTTTAGTTCGTTATTGCACTGAAGTGGGCAAATTATAAAACTAAAAGTAAAGTCACAATCTACTTTCTGTTTGTACAAGCACAATTAAAACAAATTATCTGTATAAACAAACACATCGCATCTGCTGCTTCTCCTGTTTCCTGCTCCCTCCTATCTCCGCCTGCTCACTTCCTGCTGTACAGCACTCTGCAGGCATGGACCCTCCAGGACCCCCCTAGCGACCCTTGCATCCCTCCTCCCTTATAACAGTTATGTGGCATTTATTTTCACACTTACACACACATACCTATACACACATGCAATACACAAATTAGCACAGTTTGGGGTTATTTTTGCTTTTTTTCATTTTGCACACTTATTTAGACTCATATACACACTTACCCACAACTTTTAGATGTATACACAAACACTATTATTTTACTTATTCATTTTACCCTTTTGTCTTTCCCCTAAACACTGTTAATTTTGGCAGCGTGACTATTGGATTAGGTATTTTGGCCACTAAATTATGCTGTTGTATGACTTATTTTGTTATTTCATTGATTTGCACAATTTTTGTGGTTTTGTTGCAAGCTCAACTGGGGCAGTGACTGATCTGAATGTTGTGCAATCTCTATTAAGCGCTATTTAAATGCGTTAGCGCTATATAAAAGTAAATAATACATTTCTTTTTTTTTTTTTTATAGCTAAGGGGCTGGTTGAAATTGGTGCTCAGTGGATACATGGACCATCACCCAGTAATCCAGTTTTCCAGTTATCAACCCAGTATAACCTCTTGAGCTCAGAGGCTTTGTCTGAAGAAAACCAGTTGGTGGAATTAGAGGGACACCCCATGTTTTCAGTGATTTACAGCAGCTCAGGCAAACAGATCAATAGAGGGGTCGGTGAGAATGTTGTGGAGATGTTTTCCTCTTGGCTTCAAAAGAGTCGAGAGTTTACTAAAGGGGGTTGTAACCCAGAGGAGAGTGTTGGAAGTTTTCTGCGTCAGGAAATATGTAACAGCTATAGTAACTGGGAAAGAGACTCACTAGAGCTGAAAATGGCATTGCTGAGTGGCCTTTTTAAACTTGAATGTTGCATCAGTGGGACGCACAGTATGGACTATGTGGCTCTTAGTTCTTGTGGGGAGTATGAAATGCTTCCTGGGCTGGACTGCACATTCCCTAGGTAAGCAAGTATGGGATTGTATTCCATAATTGTATTGTATCAAAAGAACAGTAACACCAAAAAGTGTATCAAAGTAATTAAAATATTATATGCTATTGCCCTGCCCTGGTAAAAGTTGTGTTTGCTTCAGAAACCCTACTATACCCTACTATAGTTTATATAAACCTAAACATACATGTGTAGCTATGGGAGTAACAGTCAAACTGAAAGAATGAGAAAAAAAACAGGTTAACACAACAGGAGAAATTAGGAGAGTTGGAGTCTATTGCATATACTGACAATTATGATATCATTGATAGCACTGAGACCTGTTGGGATGAAACAAGCAACTGGGCTGTAAATTTAAATGGTTACACCTTTTTTAGGAGGGACATAGGGATTAAAAAGGGTTTGTCTTTGTGTAAAGCCAGATTTAAAAATATGTGCTAAAGAAATTACTAGAAACAGCAATGGGGAGAGTGTGGAATCTCTTTGGGGATGGGGCCCTCCGACAGGCCTTCCCGAAAGATATCTGGCCGAAAATTGGCCAGATGTCAATTCTTGTCAGATCAAAGACTGCATCAGCTCACTGCATCACTACTTGCTCTCATGTTTCTATTTCTGTTGTTGTAATGCAGTGATCCCCAACCAGTAGCTCGTGAGCAACATGTTGCTCACCAACCCCTTGGATGTTGCTCCCAGTGGCCTCAAAGTAGGTGCTCATTTTTTGAATACTTGGCTTGGAGGCAAGTTTTGGATGCATAAAACCCAGTGTAAAACCAAACAGAGCCTTCTGTAGGCTGCAAGTCCACATAGGGGCTACCAAATAGCCAATCATAGCCCTTATTTGGCACCTCCAAGTACCTTTTTCATGCTTGTGTTGCTCCCCAACTCTTTTTACATTTGAATGTTGCTCACGGGTAAAAAAGGTTGGGGATCCCTGTTGTAATGCAATCATTTGGTCCTAGTAGGTTCTTGAACTGCCTGAAATAAAAAAAAAGTTGTCTGTAGCATATTTACAAACCTGCTAGCTTGTTCTGACTTGGCCACCCCATTACTCCAGTCAATGTCTGGATAATTAAAGTTCCCCATAATAACAACTTGACCTAGTTGTGAGGCCTCCTCCATTTGCAATAGTAGCTGGGCCTCCCTTATACGGGGTGGTTTATAACCTACACCAATATAAATTTCTTTCTCTAATCTGTTTTGCCTGTTTGTAAAGAGTAGTACAGTACCACTCCAACTGTCCTCATGATAATTTGCCTAAAAATGGTCTTGCTTTCTGTACTCAGGTTTAATATTTTATAGAGGTCTCTGTATATTTCCTCTCAAGGGTCTTAGCATAACAAAATCTTAGCATAGCAGTTTGTGCCATCTTTTAATTCTCTTATCTATACCTATATGTTTAATATTTCACTCTTATATTTCCAGGGGATATGAAAGTCTTGTGGACCATATTAAAGCTTCATTTCCTAGTGACAATGTCTTACTAAATAAACCTGTAAAAACGATTAATTGGAAAGGATCTTTCAGTGGTAGTGACTCCCGTATATATCCAGTGCAAGTAGAGTGCGAGAATGGAGAAACTTTTGTTGCGGATCACGTAATCCTGACTGTTCCATTAGGTAAGTAGGGCATATGGATGTTGTGGTACATGTAAAATACTTTGTTGTTCTAACAGGTAAATAAACCAACTAGCAAAGCATGTGTAATAATGATCTCTGAGGGTGGTGTAGAGAGCAACCTATGTGAAAAGACACTCCTTTCTAGTTCTCCATTCTTCAGGTAAATGAGCCTTTATATCTCAGAGAAACTTTTCTTTACAGGTATCGGACCTGTTATCTGGGAAAATTATGGGAAGGTCATCTCCCATAGACTGCACTGTAATGAAATAATTAAAATTTGAAATGAAAAAATGAAATAAAAAAAGTTTCCTTTGTCCCTGTAATAATAAAACAGAACTTTGTACTTGATCCAAACTAAGATATAATTCATCACTTATTGGAGGCAAAACAATGCTATTAGGTTTAACCCTTTTACTACCAGCTGATTTTTTGTAAACGGAACATGTATTGCCAAGCAATTTTGAAGCATTTTGCGCTCATTACATTTGTTAAGCTTTTTCGACAGGAAATCAGGGTTATTATATATTGTTTTTTCCGGTACGAAGTGGACATTAACATACATGCTTTATTTTTTAATTTTTCTTAATGTGTAACCAAAATTTTGGGGTAAATATGCAAAAAATTATCAAAAGTGTCTGATTTTGGTAGTGTTTTTTACAATAAAAATTAAATTTACTGACAAAAAGTTTTTTGTTTGAAAAAGCCCTGATTCTGCTGAACACAATGATACTGAACATGTGTAGATCACCCACTTTTTCTATCCAGGAGACCCCCCAAAAGTAAAATAGAATTTTGTAAAATTTTTACAGCAAAACTGAACAGATAAGCATATATCTAAGTTAAGTGGTGTAACTAACATCTAAATGTGAAACACCCCGATAAGTTGTATATTTTTAGAAGCTACATACCTCCAGGTTTGTAGATTTGATATACTTTTAGGTGTAAATGTACCTGTAGAGGAATCTCAAGAATTTCAGCTCAGCAGAAAAGGGGCAGGGCTGGGTGTGGTCTGAACTTATACACCCCCAACAGTAACACGTGTCTGCTGGTTGGGGTCATAAAGCTAATCATCAGTTCGGTGGGAGGGAAAGAGGCTCTGCTCGTTGCCTAGGAGGTATGCTGGGTGCAGTACAGGGGGGAGGCTGGGGGGGGGCTGCTTATTGTACTCATAACGTATCTGCTGTTTGGAAGCATGGGGGCACAAATCCAGGTGGTGGAAGGGTTAATGAGCAGCCTGTCCTTGTTGCCGAGCTGCTTCCAGAGCGGGCTGATGCTGGGTGGGAGCGGCTAAAGCAGCAGATGCAGTGTGAGCCTGCTAAATATCAAACAACGTATCTGACATAATAATAAGACAAAACAGGCGCCAAAAAGATAAAATTAGCTAAAAACACTTAAACACCCAATGGGTAATTCAGAGGAGGTAGTAGTGAACTTACCTTCTCCAGACAGACACCAACAAAAGTGGTAATTTTCAGTAATAGTTTATTCACAACAATATTGCAACGCGTTTCGCAGGCATTTCCTGCTTCATCGGGCAATGTAGAATAGGCGCAAAAAAAACTAAAAACACAGAGACAAGCAAGTTATTATAAAACATTGTTGTATACCACTGTTCAAATTATGGGGAAGTGAAGATACTGATGTGAGTGATGTATGGAGGAGTGCAGATATACGGTGAATAATAGCAATAGGGAAGGGAAAGGGACAAGGGGAGCCCTTTGGCCAAGTATATGGGGGGGGGAAAAATGAAACACAACATGGGGAAGCAAGTGCTGATGCACATGGGGAATAGGCTATTTGCTTACCACTTTTGTTGGTGTCTGTCTGGAGGAGGTAAGTTCACTACTACCTCCTCTGAATTACCCATTGGGTGTTTAAGTGTTTTTAGCTAATTTTATCTTTTTGGCGCCTCTGTTTTGTCTTATTATTATACCGAGTCCACCCCGAGTGGAGGGGTGTCATCCCCACTTTTCTTCCTTCTACAGAGAGCGACTTCTTATTCCTGAGTGGGGTCAGGATAATCTCCCCACCTGCTTATACAGTGGTTGCCTATTGGTAACCCTGGCTTGTGAGTATTAATTGGTTTACTCTATCATTACTCCTTGTAAAAATATATTACACTATTGGGGCTCTTGGTGTTCCCTTTTGTTTTTCAACGTATCTGACATGTGCTTGGCAGTTAAAGGCTATTTTAGTAAGCACGTATGAGACACGTTGTTGGCAGCAAAAGAGTTAAGGGAGAAGGAAATGCAAAAACTAAGTAAGCTTTATGAGAAAGGTCTATGTTTCACTTCGCATTGCGGTCATATACCGACCTCCTGGACCGACCTCGCAATTCTTTGACAACTTTTCTGCCTGGCTTCCTTACTTCCTTTCCTCTGACTCCCCATCCATTGTACATTACTTTAACATACTTAACATACATTTAACATTACTTTAACATACCTGTTAACAATCCTAATGCCCCTGCTGTCTCTAAACTCCTCTCACTAACATCCTCCTTTGGGTTATCTCTGTGCTCTGACTCCCCCGCTCACTCTAATGGAAACTTCCTGGATCTTATATTTACAAAATGTTGTTCTACCTCCAACTTCACTAACTCCCCTTTCCCCCTCTCTGATCACAACCTGCTCACATTTCAACTCTCGCTAACTCCCTCTACACCCTCTGCTGTCCCCCAAACATACATGTAACCCTTTCTTGGCACATTCACTTAATATGGGCTGTATTTTCACAGGAGATGTGTGTTTTCAAAGAATATTGATACTGGGAACTGGGAACAGCGCAGTGCCTCCACCTAGTGGACACTGAGGAACACCTCTAGGGGATTTCCACTAGGAATAATCACACATGGTTTGCAGCAATATTAAACTTTATATAACTTTTGGACATAAACAGTAGAACAGCTTTTGGGTGACTGATAATCCTTTCCTGAGGAAACTTGGGAGGGCTATCCACACAGGCACAGTCTCTGTACTTGCCCAGCCCACTTTAGATCCGGATAGACCCCCAACCCTTAAATCAGTTCAGTCCCTTCCCCAAGAGCTCTTTAGTCCCCCCAGGTAGCGCTACCTGCCCCAGAGTACCTTGCCTGTTGAAAAGGGTGGCTGCTCCCACGTAGCAGGTAATTGCAATACTTGTTCCTCCAGGGGACACACACACAGAGTTCCACAGAGGATTTTATATTCCCAGGCAGCCCAGCAGACTTTTATCCTTTCCAGTCTGAACACACACTGTTTGTGCTAACTGCTCACTCTGTCTCTAACTCTGAACTGGCAAACAACAGCAGGGGCTCCCTTTATAAGCTGCTGGGCCCGCCCCTAGATTTTTGGCTCCAAAGCTTAGGCACACCTCTCCCAGACGTGCACTGGGGCAGCCAGCCAACCGGATCCCTCCCCAGGCTGTAGCTAGGCTGGATGAGATCACAGACTGAGAAACAGGGGACAGGGTTCTCTGATCCCCTACATACACATACCGAGACCTGCAATCCCTAAACACGTCACATCTCTCTTCTTCCTTTGACTCTCTTCATTCTAACATCCTAACTGTCTCTTGTCCTAATCAGGCTACCTCTGTCTACTACAGCACACTCACCACTCCCCTCAATAAGCTTGCTCCTGCCAAGACTAAACGCATGAGGCCCAAACCACTCCAACCCTGGCACACTACTCATACCAAATCCCTCCAAAAACAGTCACGTACACTTGAGCGCCGCTGGCGCAAATAAAGGTCAGAGTCAGATTTCTGCAGCTACAAATCTGCTCTGCTCTCCTACAACACCACCCTCTGCTAAGCTAAACAAACCTACTTCACTGCACTTATTAACTCCCTCTCTAAAAAACCTGCACAACTCTTCTCTACCTTTAACTCTCTGCTGTCCCCTCCTCCGCCCCCTCCATGTGCTTCAGTCACTGCTCAAGCTATCGCAGAGCACTTTAAAAATAAAATTGACACCATCCGAAGTGACATGGCACAACTTAATCCCCATAACCATTCCCCTCCCTCCCTACATGCTCCCCAGTCTCTTCTTGGCTCCTTCGCCCCAGTGACTGAAGAGGAAGTCTCAAAACTGTTGGCTTCCTCTCACCTTACTACCTGCCCCCTTGATCCCATTCCTACCAAACTTCTACGCAATGCCAACCCCTGTCTTATCAAATCCTTAACTCATCTATTTAATCTCTCGCTCTCTACTGGAATCTTTCCCTCTCAACTGAAACATGCACTTGTAACCCTATTCTGAAAAAACCCTCCCTTGATCCCTCCAATCCTACTAACCTCCTACCTATCTCTCTGCTCCCATTCATCTCCAAACTGCTTGAGCGCCTAGTATACAACCGACTGACGCTATTCCTGTCTGACAATAACCTCCTGGATCCCCTACAATCTGGTTTTAGACAACAACACTGCACCGAAACTGCTCTAACCCGACTAACAAATGACCTCCTTTCGGCTAAAGTCAAAAAACACTATTCGCTACTAATACTTCTCGATTTCTCTGCTGCTTTTGACACTGTGGATCACCCTCTTCTCCTCCAGACTCTCCGCTCTCTTGGCCTTCGTGACACTGCCTTATCCTGGTTTTCATCTTATCTCTCAGATCGATCCTTCAGTGTCTCTTACAATGGGGAATCATCTTCTCCCTTGCCTCTTTCTGTCGGGGTTCCTCAAGGCTCTGTCCTGGGCCCCTTACTATTTTCTCTCTATACCTCCTCACTTGGCAAATTAATCAGTTCTTTTGGCTTTCAGTACCACCTCTATGTTGACGATACTCAGATCTATCTTTCCTCTCCTGATCTCAACCCAGAGCTTCTAACTCGTGTCTCTTCCTGCCTGTCTGCTATCTCCACTTGGATGTCCCAACGTTACCTTAAATTAAACCTCTCTAAAACTGAACTGGTTCTCTTTCCCCCATCCAACGCCCACACTGTTCCCGAGGTATCTATAACAGTTAACAATTCTACCATCACCCCATCTTCCCAGGCCCGGTGCCTTGGGGTTATCCTTGACTCTGCCCTGTCCTTCACTCCTCATATCCAATCACTTATCAAATCATGTCACTTTCACCTAAGAAATATCTCCAAAATATGATCATTTATCACCCATGATGCTGCCAAAATTCTTATTCACTCTCTTATAATATCTCGCCTGGACTACTGTAACTCCCTATTAATTGGCCTTCCCCTCCAAAGACTGTCCCCTCTCCAGTCCATAATGAATACTGCTGCCAGGCTCATACACCTCTCCAACCGCTCCTCCTCTGCCGTGCCACTCTGCCAATCCCTGCACTGGCTTCCCCTACCATCCAGGATAAAATTCAAACTAATGACCCTCACATTCAAAGCAGTTCATAACTCTGCCCCACCCTACATCTTTGAACTTATCTCTAGGTACCATCCAACCCACTTGTTACGCTCCTCTACTGACCTGCTCCTCAACTCCTCTCTCATTCCCTCCTCACACGCTCGCATTCAAGACTTTGCAAGGGCTGCCCCCCTTCTCTGGAATTCACTCCCACAAACTGTCAGACTTTCTCCCAATCTCTCTGCCTTTAAGAGATATCTAAAAACACATTTATTCAGAGAAGCTTACCCTAATCTAGTTTAGCAATACCCTGTGCCACACCTCTCACAACTCTGGTCATGCCCATTCCCACACCTTGTGTCTCAACCCTTTCTCCTTGTAGATTGTAAGCTCTTTTGGGCAGGGCCCTCTTCACCTCTTGTATCGGTTATTGATTGCTTTATATGTTACTCTGTATGTCCAATGTATGTAACCCATTATTGTACAGCTCTGCGGAATATGTTGGCGCTTTATAAATAAATGTTAATAATAATAATAATGTAAATACAGCCATAAGCACTCACAGAAACGCCGCACTGAGACCTCTGTCAAAAGACACAGCTCTCTTTTCTCTCTCCTCTCCTGCTCCCCCTCCCTCAAGAATGCTAAGAACTCCCTCCCCCCACTTAGGAATGTGTGATCTGAGCCATTCAACAGGAAGCTTCCTCATAGTCTTACAAACTGGCATGTACAGCAGTCTTGGTCTTGGTGCAGGAGCGTGGCATTATGGAAATTTTCTTTGCAGAGCTCAGTGTGTTTTTTTCCCTATTAGGCTTCTGATCATCTGAATAGGAGAAATATGGGGAGACTTAAAGGAGAAGGAAAGGCTAGTAAAGAGTTAATCTCAAGCTGCAGGCATACCTTCAGTTGTCTCAATAGTGCCCTTAGGTCTCCCCATATTTAACCTGCTCAGAAGATCAGAAGCCAAACAGGAAAAAAAAAACGCTGAGTTGTGTAGAGAAGATTCCCATAATGCAACGCTCCTGCACAGACACTACGACTAGATCCTTAGCTTGCACATGCACACACAGCAGGAGCGTCTGGTTGCCATGGTGACACAGAAGAGGACACAACCGGCAGGTGGAGAAGCGAGGCGGCAGGTGCGGGGGTGGTTGTGGCAGAAGAAGGAGACAGATGCAGGCAAAAATATGAAGGGAGAGCAGGGTGCAATATAAAAGTGCGTCAGGTGTGATTGTAGCGGGGGTGGGGTGTTTGGGGTTGTGAGCCAGCAGCAGGTGCGATCGGAAGGGGGGGGGGGGGTAGGTGTGAGCTGGCAGACATGCTGGACAAGATGGCGGCGCCGTTCACTGAAACAAGTATTTACTTTCTAGTATGTGTATCTCTGTAAATCTTTCATTAGGCAAGCCAGAAATATAGTGTTTTTACACAGCAATAGTAGTACTATTTAATAGTGTGCTTAATTGACTTTCCTTGTCCTTTAAGGGCACTATTGAGAGAATAAGTTATATGCTAAAATCCCTAAATACCTGTACTATATATGTCAGTAGCCCTGATATTTCCTCATATACTCCTTAAAAAGTCTGGCAATTCTTCCTTCATAAAAAAAAAAAATCCACGAGGACCACAAAGTCTTCATTACAAGTAATTATAGTTTTACACATAGTAACATAGTAAGTTAGGTTGAAAAAAGACATACAGTATGTCCATCAAGTTCAACCATAATGCCTATATATAATCTGCCTAACTGCTAGTTGATCCAGAGGAAGGCAAATAAAACCCATCTGAAGCCTCTAATTTGCTGCAGAGGGGAAAAAATTCCTTCCCGACTCCAAGATGGCAATCGGACCAGTCCCTGGATCAACTTGTACTAAGAGCTATCTCCCATAACCCTGTATTCCCTCACTTGCTACCATCCAACCCCATCTTGAAGCTATATAATGTATCAGCCACTACGACTGGTTCAGGGAGGGAATTCCACAACTTCACAGCTCTCACAGTAAACAATACTTTCCGAATATTTACAGAACGGAACCTCCTTCTAAACGGAGTGGGTGCCCTCGTGTCAGTTGGAAGGACCTACTGGTAAATAAAATATTAGAGAGGTTATTATATGATTCCCTTATATACAGTCATATGAATAAATTTGGGAACCCCTCTCAGCCTGCATAATAATTTACTCCACTTTCAACAAAAATTGGTATATCTTTCATGTCCCAGTAACATCTGAGTACTGAGGTGTTTTCTGAACAAAGATTTTTAGTGAAGCAGTATTTCGTTGTATGAAATTAAATCAAATGTAAAAAACTGGCTTTGCAAAAATGTGGCTACCCTTGTAATTTTGCTAATTTGAATTCATGTAACTGCTCTATACTGATTACTGGCAACACCAGTTAGCTCGTTAAGCCTTGAACTTCATAGACAGGTGTGTCAAATCATTAGAAAAGGTATTTAAAGGAGCAGTAACAGTAAAAAAATTTATTAAAAAAATAAAAACTACACCCTTTAACTAATACCCATGTCCAGCTGCATTGTACTTATTTATCTTCTATTTAGCAAAAAAATCCCAAGTAAATCTCTTCTCCATGGTATGGATACAGTTTTGAAGAAAGGCGACACGGCGACTAGCCCCTCAGTGTGTGCGCGCCCCAGACATCTCTCCTCTTTACAGGACATCCGGCTGTAACCAGGAAGTGCAGTGATCGCCGTGCTGAAGACAAGCTAAAGGGATGGCCGGTGGGAGGAGAGGCAGACTGATGGAATGGCTGCTGAAGGGAGAGACACGCTGATGGGATGGCCGGTGGGAGGAGAGGCAGACTGATGGAATGGCTGCTGAGGGAGAGACACGCTGAAGGGATGGCCGGTGGGAGGAGAGGCAGACTGATGGAATGGCTGCAGAAGTGAAAGACACGCTGAAGGGATGGCCGGTGGGAGGAGAGGCAGACTGATGGAATGGCTGCTGAAGGGAAACGCTGAAGCCGGTTGCAGAGTAGCTTAGCTGGTTGCTAAGCGACGTGACATCACGGAGGCGGGATTTTTGAAACCAAAAGCAGGAAGAAGCTGACAGCAGCACGCGCATAGGGGAGAAGAAGCTTGCAGGCCCTGCAAGATGGCGAACACCCTATATACTCCACAGGAAAGCGTCGATTTGGATTTTTTTAGTGATACATTATACGAAAGCAGCATGCAGCAGAGTATTTCAAGTAAAAACTGTAAGTTGATTGATTGGGGCTGGAATGTCTAAGTGGTGTTACTGGTCCTTGAAGGTGGTCCATTGCAAGTTGTGCTTCTGTTTGACTCTCCTCTGAAGCATGGGATCCTCAAAGCAACTCTCAAAAGATCTGAAAACAAAGATTGTTCACGGTTTAGGGGAAGACTACAAAAAGCTATCTCAGAGGTTTAAACTGTCAGTTTCACCTGTAAGGAATGGAATCAGGAAATGGAAGGCCACAGGCACAGGTAAAACCCAGGTCTGCAGGCCAAGAAAAATACAGGAGCGGCATATGCAAAGGATTGTGAGAATGGTTACAGACAACCCAAAGATTACCTCCAAAGACCTGCAAGAATATCTTGCTGCAGATGGTGTATTTGTACATGGTTCTATAATTCACCGCAATTTTCACAAAGAACATCTGTATGGCAGGGTGATGAGAAAGAAGCCCTTTCTACACTCACAAACAGAGTCGCTTGTATGCAAAAGCTCATTTAGACAAGCCACAGTCATTTTGGAACAAATTGCTTTGGAGTGATGAGACAAATATTGAGTTATTTGGTCATAATAAAAATCGATTTTCATGGCGGAAGAAGAACACTGCATTCCAAGGAAAACACCCACTACCTACTGTCAAATTTGAGGTTCCATCATGCTGTGGGGCTGTGTAGCTAGTTTGTTAGGGTCGGATGAATTGAACCCAATATCAACAAATTCTTTAGGATAAGGTTCAAGTATCAGTCACAAAGTTGAAGTTACGCAGGGGTTGGATATTCCAACAACACAATGACCCTAAACACAGTTGGAAATCTACAAAGGCATTTATGCACAGGGAGAAGTACAATATTCTGAAATGGCCATCACAGTTACCCGACTTGAATATCATTAAAAATCTATGGGATGATTTGAAGCAGGCTGTCCACGCTCGGCAGTCATCAAATTTAACTGAACTGGAGAGATTTTGTATGGACAAATGGTCAAAAATACCGCCATCCAGAATCCAGACACTCAAAAGGCTATAGGAGGCTTTTAGAGGCTGTTAACATTTGCAAAAGGAGGCTCCGCTTTGATTGATGTAATATCTCTGTTGGGGTGCTCAAATTTATGCACCTGTCTTTTTTTGTTATGAGGCATATTTTCTGTTAATCCTGTACTACTGTTTCCATAAGGCATGTTATATATTAAAAGGAAGTTGCTACTTTGAAAGCTCAGCCAATGATAAACAAAACTCCAAAGAATTAAGAGAGATTCCCAAACTTTTTCATATGACTGTACATACAAGTGTTATTATAAATCAGTGCCTTAATGGTGAGGACCCAAAAAATGAATAGTATGATTTCTATAAAGGGTTTAACCCTTTCACTGCCAGCCGTTTTGGTCAAAGCGGAACTTGTATTGCCAAACAGTTTTTTAACATTTTGCACTGTTTCACTTTAGGGGCCTTTCCTCTGCGGGACTTTTAGTTTACCTAGGAAAACAATATCGTTTTTTTTTAGGACAACCTAAGCTTTCAAAATATGGTAGAATTTTTGTGTAATTCCAATTCTGTAACAAGATATAGGCTTCTAAATGTCTAAAAATGAAAAAAAAAAAAAAATTTCCATAATATAAACACACATACTAGAAACAAAAATTATTTTATGCACGAATATACAACTGATTTGGAAAGTCCCATGTCTCCTGAACGTGCCAATACCAAATATATATATAGTTTTATGGAGATTTCTCACTTGTATAGGTCAAAAACTCCCAGCATTGCACTACTAAATTTTCAAAGCACTGCTTCAGAAAGTTGCCAAAAATTCCACTAACAGAAGGTTTATCCCAGACAATTATAAATTTTTAGAAAGAACAGATTCTGGGGAATCCAGAATAGGCACAACTGTCTGTCTACTCCAAACTATCAAGTCGCAATGCTTTCCTAAAGTTATAGGTTTGTATCAAAATTTGTGAAGTCTTTAAAAAATCGCTTCAAAGCTTCCAGTCAATAGTATCTTATCTCTTACAAGTCATAAAGTAACCAAATAAAACACCCTGAATATGAATGCCAGGGGTCCACTGAACAGTTTGATGCCTAATATATATAGGCTACACAGCTTTTCTAAAGTTGGCAATTTTGATGACATTTCCAAAATTCCCCTCAAAGCTTCCACTTTGCAACATCTTATCTCCCACATAGTGTTAGGTACCAAGATAAAACACCTTAAATTTGAACGACAGGGGTCCACTGAACAGTTTGATGCCCAATATGTATAGGTTTACCTAAGTATGTGGCATGTAGGGGCCCCCATATGATATGTCATTTCCGCTCCTGCAAAATCAACACATTTACATCCTTTATGTGGGATAATGCTACAAAAAAGTACACTCACCCCAGAAAGCCATATATTTTTGGAAAGGACACATTCCCCCGAATCTATAATGGGTACACATTTCTTTTTGCTCCAAAGTACCAAGCCGTAAAGCTTTCCTAAGTTTGCAGATTTGTATGACATTTCAGAAAATCGCATAAAAATGTTGCACTTTACCGCATTTATCTCTTACAATTTCTTGATAAAGATTAGATAAAGGCAAATCACCCCAAATAGGAACACCTAAGGTCTACTGAACAGTTTGATGCCCAATATGCATAGATATACCAAAGTCTGCGGTATGTACTGACCCCAAAATGAAAATAGCGCATATGGATTTCTCGCCTGCCAACTCAGCTTTTGCACACAGAGCCCCCTGTCAGCTTATTATGTGCCATAACACCCCCTAACTATACAGACACCCCCAGAAAACCATACAGTTTTGAAAAGTACACATTCTGACAAATCCAACATGGGTAAAGAGTCCTTTCTACACCAAAGTACCAATCTGCAAAGCTTTCCTAAAGTTATCGGTTTTTATGACATTTCAGAAAATCGCCTAAAAATGTTGCAATTTGCCGCATTTATCTCGCATAATTTCTTGCATACAAAGGCAAGTCACCCCAAATAGAAACACCTAAGGTCTACTGAACAGTTTGATGCCCAATATGCATAGATATACCAAAGTCTGCGGTATGTACTGACCCCAAAATGAAAATAGCGCATATGGATTTCTCGCCTGCCAACTCAGCTTTTGCACACAGAGCCCCCTGTCAGCTTATTATGTGCCATAACACCCCCTAACTATACAGACACCCCCAGAAAACCATACAGTTTTGAAAAGTACACATTCTGACAAATCCAACATGGGTAAAGAGTCCTTTCTACACCAAAGTACCAATCTGCAAAGCTTTCCTAAAGTTATTGGTTTTTATGACATTTCAGAAAATCGCCTAAAAATGTTGCAATTTGCCGCATTTATCTCGCATAATTTCTTGCATACAAAGGCAAGTCACCCCAAATAGAAACACCTAAGGTCTACTGAACAGTTTGATGCCCAATATGCATAGATATACCAAAGTCTGTGGTATGTACTGACCCCAAAATGAAAATAACGCATACGGATTTCTCACCTGCCAACCCAGCTTTTGCATACCGAGCCCCCTGTCAGCGTATTATGTGCCGTAACACCCCCTAACTATACAGAGACCCCCAGAAAACCATATATTTTTGGAAAGTACACATTCTTATGAATTCAAAACAGGTAAAGTTATTTTTGTACAACAAAGTTACACATGGCAAAGCTATGCTAAACAGATCAGGAACACTTTTACAGGGATAAAAATGAAATAAAACCACAAAAATTGTGCAAATCAGTGAAACAACAAAATAAGTCACACGAGTGTAATTAGCGTGTGTAATTAGCGGTCAGAATATCTGATCCAATAGTCATGCTGTCAAAATAAACAGGTTTTATGGAAAAGAAACTAAAAACAAAGTGGTAAAATAAAATTAAAAAAAAAAAAGTTTTGTGTATACATGTGTGTACATACAGTGGAGGAAATAATTATTTGACCCCTCACTGATTTTGTAAGTTTGTCCAATGACAAAGAAATGAAAAGTCTCAGAACAGTATCATTTCAATGGTAGGTTTATTTTAACAGTGGCAGATAGCACATCAAAAGGAAAATCGAAAAAATAACTTTAAAAGATAGCAACTGATTTGCATTTCATTGAGTGAAATAAGTTTTTGAACCCTCTAACAAAAAAAGACTTAATACAGAGGTCAAACGTTTCTTGTAGATCATCTCTAAATCCCTAAGGTTTCGAGGCTGTCTCTGTGCAACTCTGAGCTTGAGCTCCCTCCATAGGTTTTCTATTGGATTAAGGTCCGGAGACTGACTAGGCCACTCCATGACCTTAATGTGCTTCTTCTTGAGCCACTCCTTTGTTGCCTTTGCTGTATGTTTTGGGTCATTGTCGTGCTGGAACACCCATCCACGACCCATTTTCAGTTTCCTGGCAGAGGGAAGGAGGTTATCGTTCAGGATTTCACGATACATGGCTCCGTCCATTTTCCCGTTAATGTGAATAAGTTGTCCTGTGTCCTTAGCAGAATAGCTTTCCCATGTTGGAGAGTTTGGAGTCTGCTTGATTGATTGATTCTGTGGACAGGTGTCTTTTATACAGGTGACTAGTTAAGACAGGTGTCCTTAATGAGGTTGACTAATTGAGTAGAAGTGTCTAACCACTCTGTGGGAGCCAGAACTCTTAATGGTTGGTAGGGGTTAAAAAACTTATTTCACTCAATGAAATTCAAATCAGTTGCTATCTTTTATTTAAAGTTATTTTTTCGATTTTCCTTTTGATGTGCTATCTGCCACTGTTAAAATAAACCTACCATTGAAATGATACTGTTCTGAGACTTTTCATTTCTTTGTCATTGGACAAACTTACAAAATCAGTGAGGGGTAAAATAATTATTTCCTCCACTGTATGTAAAAGTTGTGTGACAGTGTGTATGAGTGTATATAAGTGTGCAAAATGAAAAAAAATAAAAACTGCTAAATTGTGTGCTGTAAGTGTGTATAAATGTATGTAAATGTGTGTAAGTGTGTAACTGCAAAAAAAAACAAACAAAAAAAAAACACCTTACCTGTCCTGAAGCACCGATCGCTTGGCTCTGTCCTCCACGCTGCAGTCCGGCAGGAACTCAGTGGGCGGCGCTGGAGGGGAGGAAGAAGCAGGAGACACCATGCGATCGTGTCTGCTGCTTCTAGGATGGTCCTGCGATGATCGCGTTGCAGGACCGACATGACAGTCCCCCTGGCTTGTTGCCTGCTAGAAACTCTCTGCAGCGGCGGCACATGCCGTCGTTGGCAGAAAAAAGTTTAAGCATGCTTGGTACTGTTCATGGCAATATCAGGGTTGTACTCTTAAAGGTCAAAGGCACAGTGATATATGTGTAGTTATGTATAAAATGACACCAAGTTCACCCATATGCAATAACCCTTAGCAACCAATGAACAGGAAGCATCATCATCATTAAGTGGGTAAACTTAGTGCTCTTTATAACATCTACAGGTAAGAGTATTTTCCAGTGAGCATCCTGTCTGCTCTGTGTAAATCTATCTCCCTGTTTAACATTTCCTAGCAGTATGTTTTTCCTTGTGTTTGATTACAGTGTGTGGGGGGTTATATTGTACCATAATATTCCCATTCATTTTGTTAAGTTAAAATCACGTTCCCGCTCTGAACACTTTTCGAATATTTGTGGCTCTTATTGACATTTTCTTGGTTACATAGTGTAAGGATATAAGAAGTGTTTTTTTGTTTTTCACTGATGTGTAAAGTACATACTGTGCATAATTTGCATACTTTAAACAGCCCTATATGTATTCACTTATATTCAACAAAGTCTAGAAATGAAAGGGATATAGTTTTTTTTTTTTTTATAACGTGTTCATTTAAATCTAACATATGCTAGATTGATCCATTTTCTATTGCTGAAAGACAATAAGGAATCATTTTGGCCTTTCTGTTAGCCTCTGATATGCACTCTGGTTTTAGGCTTCCTGAAAGAAAAAGCAACAGATTTGTTGAGTCCACCACTGCCTTCCTATAAGCTTCAAGCCATTCAGAATCTGGGATTTGGGACTAATAATAAAATACTGTTGGAGTTTGAAAAACCATTTTGGGAACCTGAATGCTATGCAATCCAGCTGATCTGGGAAGGGGAATCTCCTCTCACTGAAACTAAAACAAACCTTCAGCAAGACTGGGTGAAGAAGATTCCTGGATTTGTTGTCCTGCAGCCACCAGAACAGTATGTACAATATTGGTAAAAAGAATGTACAAAAATATGTATATAAGTGAACATAGTTCTTTTTTTCACTGAGCAAGTGCTTCTCTTAGGAGTGTAATTCCTGTCTATGGAGGTGTGGGATAGTTAAGTAAAATGGCTTAAATAAGTTTTTTCCCGGTTTTTGTTCCTTGTCTTTTTTAATGCATATAAAATTAAAGGACAGACTATTGTATTATATTTGCAAAACAGCATTTTATTTTACATATATAGAAATAAGAATGCTTTTTAATTTTAGATTATCTTGTGTAAATTGTATGTAAGCAAGAGGACTGGTTAAAAAAACAGCATTTATAGATTTGCTTGTTGCATTGCAGGATCCTTTGTTAACAACTGTGTTTTTAGGCTTGGACATGTACTCTGTGCTTTCATTGCTGGAAAGGAGTCCGAATTCATGGAGACCCTGTCTGAAGATGAAATCTTATCAGCAATGACCATTTTACTGAGAAACTGTACAGGTAAATTTACAAAATATTAAAGTGGCTGGATTTGTGACTGTTCTTATAAGTATCACGGTTGTTCTCCTTTAAAATTTATTTTGTGTGATGTATAAATTGATATTCTGAGACGATTCGTAATTGGTCTTTTTTTATTTGTGTTTTTTTGGGGGTTTTTTAACTTTTTTTCTTCAGCACCTTTTCAGTTTGTAATAAAGCAGCTATCTGGTTGCTAGGTTACAAATTACCCTAGTAACCAGACAGTGTGAATGAAAGACTGAAATTAGAATAGCAGAGGACCTGAATAAAAAGATAAGTAATAAAAAATAATGGTCATTATTACGTCACTTTCAGACACACGTGACTTTAGGCGTGGCTGTCTAGAGGGTCACTTGTTAAGTCTCCCACTTCTTGCACACAGGTCAGACTAGCGTCACAGCACCCCAAAGACCAACCAACACTCAAAACTCCTACAAAACTTGCTGCTGCCACTTTCATACTTCTTACACTGGCAATGAAAGATTCCAAGCACATTAATATTAAAAGGGTTAATGACCCACTTTCTTTCCACCAGCAGTCAAATGGTTAATCAGCATACAGCATGCAGAGGATTAAGGCACACAGTTACACATTCTGAGGTTAGGTAGAGCATCAAGTTAAAACATTACATTTTGTATTTAATATTATAAAAGATATAACAGTGCAGTTGTACAAAAAGATTTTACAAAAAGAACATACAGAAAGTCACACACCGTTTTTTTAAAATAAAAGGGGAAAAACACAGAAGTCCTATAGTGTACCAAACCGAGTCCTTCTAGTCCTGTAGGCAAGGGGAAACCAACAAGATGAACTTTTGGATACCTTGGCCTGCTTTTTTAACTTTTACAGGCCTGTATCAGGACAATAACATTGTAGCTTCACCATGTGTTTTTGACTGTTGGGGTCAGTGACCTCCGTATGAAAACTGGGAACAATCAAAAGAAGGCAGCAAATAATTCAAAATTATAAAAAGAAAAAATAAACACCAATTAAAAAGTTGATTGGAATTGTCCATTCTTAGCAACTTTTTAATTGGACTTCATTTTTTATTTGTTAGAGTTTTTGAATTTTTTACCTTTCTCTTTATAGGGGTCACTGACCCCAGCAGTAAAAGAACTATTGCTCAGTGAGACTACAATTTTATTGTTATTGTTACTTTTTATTATTTATCTTTCTGTTTAGGCACCTATTAATATTTCTGTCTCTCTTGCAAACCATTGCCTGGTTGCTAGGTTAAATTGGACCCTAGAAACTGGATAATAAATAATAATCCAGTTAATAACTGAAAAATAAAAAAACTGCAAATGCAAAAACTATCTATGGTTTGCTATTTTAATGGTTGCTGTGGGTATAGGACAACAGGTAGCATTTACTAATCAGGTGATCAAAAACACATTGGTTGTTGTGGGTTACAAGGTGCAAGTAAACTTAGACCTTTAATTACTTTAATCAATAAGCAGGCCTGGACTAGTTATCTGTCAATTTCATAGGTAGTAGGCTGATTGTAAGGTGTCAAAGGCAATCCGTATTGGGCCTTTGTGTACTTATAATGCTGAAGACATATTTTAAATCTCAGGCCAGACCTACCCATAACTCGGCAGCAGCCATTCTGTTCAGTAAAATATTAGGCGAAGGGTGACCTGAAGAAGATTTATCAAATGCTTTTTAGCCAGTGGAGTATATGTCCTCCTGTGCCATTAGCCTTAATAAAACTTTTTATGTTCTGTTTAAACACATTTTTTAAGTATACTGTATGCTAATGGTCTGTATAGTTTGGCATTAGAATTTTATTTCTCTGACAGGAAATCCCAATCTTCCTCCTCCAATCAGCATACTTTGCACCCGCTGGCACAGTGAGCCCTATACACGTGGCTCTTACAGCTATGTGGCAGTTGGCAGCACTGGGCAAGATATTGACATGTTAGCTCAGCCCTTGCCTGAAGAACAAGAATGTGCTATGGTAAGAAAAATACAATAACATCTACTTATGCAATGCTCATTGTGTAACTCACTAAGGAGTAATAAAAATGCAGACATGGTAGCAGCAGAAATATTACACATTGTTTTCAACTAGTTTTGTGCATACTTATCTGGTCAAGCAGTGAAACCGTAAGTGCTTTTATTTTGCAGCTTCCTGGTCCTTTAGAGCAAAGGTGTGAGAGAAAGCAGTCATTAAACAAATTACACATCTATAGGATAAGCCCAGAAAATATTTTTTTTTGCCTTTATATACCTAAGACATTAGCTAGGGAGGGGAGGGGCTTATTTATACAGAGCTTCTTATTTTTCCTGATTACAGTACTAAAGAAGCACAAGAATATAGTAACATAGTAAGTAAGGTTGAAAAAAGACGACAATGTTAACAAGCTGTACATCCTATGGTTGATAAATGTATATCTCAAATACTGTAATGCATAATGTATACTCAATAAAAACTACCTGAATTAAAAAAAAAAAAGGTAAAAAAAGACGTACGTCCATCACGTTCAACCATAATGCCTATATATAACCTGCCTAACTTCTAGTTGATCCAGAGGAAGGCAAAATACCCCATCTGAAGACTCTCTAATTTGCAGCAGAGGGAAAAATTCTTTCCTGACTCCACGATGGCAATCAGACCAGTCCCTGGATCAACTTGTACTAAGAGCTATCTCCCATAACCCTGTATTCCCTCACTTGCTAAAAAGCTATCCAGCCCCTTCTTAAAGCTAAATATATAATATATATATAATGTATCAGCCAGTATGACTGATTCGGGAAGGGAATTCAACAACTTCACAGCTCTCACAGTAAAGAAACCTTTCCAAATATCTAATGGAACCTCCCTTCTTCTCAACGGAGTGGGTGCCCTCGTGTCTTTTGGAAGGACCTACTGGTAAATAAAGCATTAGAGAGGCTATTATATGATCTCCTTATATATTTATCATGTCTCCTCCTAAGTGCCTCTTCTCCAGCGTAAACAGACCCAACTTGGCCAGTCTTTCTTCATAACTGAGACTTTCCATACCCTTTACCAGCTCAGTTGCCCATCTCTGGACCTTCCCTAATTCAATAATGTCACTGGAGACCAAAACTGAACAGCATATTCTAGATGGGGCCTTACCAGTGCTCTGTAAAGGGGAAGAATAACCCCCTCCTCCCGTGAATCTATACCCCTTTTGATACAGCTCCAAACCTTGTTTGCCCTTGCAGCTGCTGCCTGGCATTGCTTGTTACAGCCAAGTTTATTATCTACAAGGACTCCAAAGTTCTTTTACATTATGGATTTGCCTAGTGCAGTCCCATTAAGGGTATAAGTGGCTTGCATAGTTTTACATCCCAGGTGCATGACCTTACATTTATCCACATTAAATCTCATCTGCCACTTAGCCGCCCAGATTGCCAGTTGGTCAAGATCCTGCTGCAAGGATGCCACATCCTGGATAGAATTGACTGGTCTGCAGAGTTTTGTGTCATCTGCAAACACTGATACAATGCTTATAATACCCTCCCTTAAGTCATTTAAGTGGACCCAGTACAGAACCCTGAGGGACCCCACTGAGAACCTTACTCCATGTAGAGAATGTACCATTAACAACCACCCTCTGTACCCGATCCTTTAGCCAGTTTTTTATCCATGTGCAAACGACTTCACTAAGACCAATAGACCTTAGTTTAGAAAGCGGTCGTTTGTGGGGAACGGTATCAAATGCTGTGGCAAAATCCAAATAGATTATATCTACTGCATCCCCACTGTCCAGCTTCTTACTTACCTCATCATAAAAAGCAATTAAATTGGTCTGACATGACCTGTCCTTCATAAAGCCATGCTGATTACTGCTCATAATGCCATTCTCCAGTACATAATTTTGTATGTGATCCCTTAACAAGCCTTCAAATAACTTGCCCACCACGGATGTCAAACTTACAGGCCTATAATTGCCAGGCTGAGATCTTACTCCCTTTTTAAATATAGGAATGACATTAGCCTTCTTATCCCTTTGTACCATACCTGATGAAAGCGAGTCTGAGAATATTAGAAACAAAGGCCACTGTAAATCTGCCCCTAGCTCTCTCAGTACCCGAGGGTGTATTCCATCTGACCCAGGTGCCTTGTTTACATTCATCGTGTGTAACCTTTTAAGCACCATATCCTGTGTCAACCACTGCGTAGTTGGAGCTGAGGCAACAGTGCAGCTATTGGGTGGGAATTGGCACTCTGGCTCCTCTACTGTATACACAGAAGAAAAGAACTGGTTTAGCACATCTGCCTTTTCTGTATCCGCTGTAACCATATTGTTACTATAAATCAATGGGGCCACACACCCAACCTGCATCTTTTTACTATTAATATATTTAAAAAAACTTTTTGGGGTTAGATTTGGCCTCTGCCGCAATGCGCTCCTCATTTTCTGTCTTTGCCTTCCGGATTGCTGTTTTACAACACTTCATTAAATGCAGCTACTGTCCCCTCTGACTTATATTTCTTAAAAGCTTTCATTTTTTCCCCTATTAACTTCTTTACCTCAGAGTTAAGCCACATAGGGTTCTTAACACTTCTACTTTTTCTGGAATAAATTGGGAACAGTAATGATTTAATATAATTTTAAATGACAACCATTTCTGCTCTGTGTTTTTATCAGAAAGCCCTAATCTAAGCCCTAAAGCACTGCCCTTAAGGAGCTAAAATTAGCTTTTCTAAAATTCTTTTAGTCTTTGTTTTTGTTGCCCCCGTGTAAATTTGTTTCCTGCACCAAACATCAAATGAAATAACATTATGGTCACTATTACCCAGGGGTTCAAACACTTGCACATTTGTTATACGTTCTGGGTCATTAGAGAACACTAGATCCCATATAGCATGGTTCCTGGTTGGCTCCTCAACAACCTGTGACTTAAAGTTGTCATGCAAGAAGTTTATAAATTTGTTCCCATTTACTGTCCTGGAAGTACTATTGCTCCAGCCAATATCAGGATAATTTAAGGGGACCTGTCACCGTAAAAAAAAAAAAATTACAAATTGTTTTCTATTGTGTTTGTCAAGCAAAATAAATTTCAGTTACACTATATAAATTATTTTAAACTTATTTCCTTCAGCACTGGAATTCACAATTGTAGAAAACACAGTCTCCATTTTGTTGACACTGTTATTAAGGCAAGCTGTGCATCCTGCTAAAATCTTGTTTCTGTGCCAGTATGGGGGGACCTGATACCCATATCCATGCACTGTTACACAATTAGATGGTGAGGAGGGAGGGGGAATGTGAGGAGTGCAGTGTAATAAAGGGGGTGAACCTTTATTAATATTAATAATTTGTATTAATTGACATTAATGACAAATATTAATAAATATGCAGGATCAATGATTAAGCCTTCTGATAAACTGTTAGTGAGCAATAACTTACACGCACACAAGTAATAATATAATTAAATAGATTTACTTATCTTAGTATGATTAGTTACAAGTATAGCCAGTTCTGCACAATTCAGCACAATCGGGGAGCCCCTCAACCTTTGGCGCAAGACCTTCAGGTTCCCGATAACTAAGCGATGATCCAATTGTCCCGGCACTCGTTCAGGAGTCCTAGGCGAAGCTACTGACACATGGTGGAGGCTCCCTTTTATACTAGAGTTCTTAGCAAAACCCCCAACACCAAGTGCTAACTTGTGTACAAACTTTTGTCATGAACAAAACCTATTAACTAGACAGTTTACTAACTTTGTAGAAAGCCTTATTTGTTTCTCAAATAAGTTGTACATAAAGTGTATTGTCTATATGCTGTCTGTTTGTTTATTCCAAGGATATTTGCTGGGTAACAATACCTGTGTTTACTGTTTACCCAGCAATATACATAGAACAAAGACATTGTACCTTGAACACTGGACAATAGATGTCCCAAAATCTGCTGGCTTTACTTGACTCAAACCTAAGATTTGATTCATATGTCAAAGCAGATATATAATGTAAATCATTATAAAATCAAAATAAAATCCACCGTGCTACATGCAGTGACATCTAAGAAGTCCTGAATTGTCCTAAGGCATAGAGGCAGGTCAGGCAAAATATGATTGACAACTGGGACTTTTAAATGCTTATATAATGGGTATAGATGTGTTAATAAAAAATGAATAAAACATGGGTTACATGTTTAATTTGAAAAGGGCTTTTATTATACAGCTTTTTATGTCAGGTGACAGGTCCACTTTAAAATCCCCCATTATTATCACTTGCCTTAAACTAGCAGCCTTTTCTATTTGCAACAGGTGCTGAATATGCAGAATAATGTTTTAACAAAAGTTCTATTATTGTGCCAGTTATCCTTTATGTAGTGCTGTCTTATTTCACAGCTCTTTACAGAGATTATTCATCGTTTACAACATTTCCCTGCCCCAGGGGAACTTATGAGGTTTCCTATCACATTTATGCAAAACACTAGAGACCTTTAATCAGGGCTCACTAACCTGCCTGTGTGTATTTGAAGTATGGGAGGAAGCCCTTTACAAACACTGGGAGAATATACATACTCCTTGCAGAAATTGAACCTGGTTATACCTCCCTTGAGGTATACTAATGCTAACCATTACACTACTCCATTGTGCTGTGGTTTATTTAAATGTGTTTGCAAAGCAGCTGTAGGACCAATTTACTAAATGTAAAGTATAATAATGCCATTTTCTACATTATTATATAGCGGCACACAGTAAAGTTTTCTATATCTATATAGATATCATAGATATCATTCCAGGCCAGTGTGGGCTTTCTGTGTTTGTTTAGTTCAAAATACCTGGATTAATGGATGGGTGAAAGTTATATTTGGCATTATGGCATCAAAATGCAGTATTTTAGAGAGATACAGACACCAGAAATTGAACAATACATTGTCTTTACATCGTATTTATAATTTTGCTATTTTCACTATGCTTTTACAGTACCTAGCAGAAATCCTACGTTCCTCTATGAGGGGGCTGCCATATTTGTGCAGCAGTAGGCCATTGGCATTAGAAGTTATAACTGACTGGCTGAGAAGGGACAGCCAGGTTGCCAAACAGTTAGACTTAGGAACTTCAAGTAACAGTTACTTACAAAAGCAGCCCTATCAGTGAAAAACAATCAACATGACCTATAGGTAAAGGATAGAAGAATAGCCAATGTTCAGCTCAAGGAGGATCAAAGAAGGTCTAAAGCTACCTGTTAGCTTGGCTTCACATATGCATCTTCTATCAGCAAAAAAAGAGTCCCATTGTTGAAAAAAAGAGATGTGCTGAAGATGTTACAATTTGCCAAAGAACACAGTGACTGGCCTAAAGAGAAATGGCAACATTTTCTAGACTGATGAAAGTAAGATAAGTAAGATTGTACTTTTTGGGGACAGTTTGTCAGATGAACCCCAAAAACTGAATTCAAGCCACAGTACACTGTGAAGTATAGTGGTGCAAGCATCATGATATGGGGAGTTTCTCATACTATGGTGTTGGACCTTTTATCACATAACAAGGATCATGGATCAGTTGAATACATCACAATACTTGAAGAGGTCATATGTTGCCTTATGCCAAAGAGGCATGCCCTTGAAATGGGTGTTTCAACTTGACAACAACCCCAAACACACCAGTAAAAGAGCAACATCTTGGTTTCATACCAACAAGATTGACATTATGGAGTGGCCAGCCCAATTCCTGGACCTTAATCCAATAGAAAACTTGTGGGGTGACATCAAAAATGCTGTTTTTGAGGCAAAACCAAGAAATTCAGAAGAAATGTGCAATGTAGTCCAATCATTCTGTGCTGGAATACCTGTTCACATGTGCTAGGAGATGGTTGACTCCATACACAGATGTGCAGCAGTTCTCAGAAACAGTGGTTATACAACTAAATATTCATTCAGTGATTCAAAGGAAAGCAAAATCTTGAAACATTTTTCAGTTTATACAGTGAATGTTTCAGTTTGTACAGTGCAGAAGAATGCAAAGACAAATTTTTTTGAACAACATAATATTCCCTTTTCTTCACTTTCTGTAAAGGAATAACACAAATTCATACCTCCCAACATAACTCCTGATTTTGACAGCTCAGCCCACAGTCCCGGATTCTTTCTAATATGTCATTCATTTCTCTCCTGCAGTGAACCTTCACTGAACGCTAAAATTGATACAATGTTTCTCAAACTGAATTTAAAAAAAGTAGCTTTTGGCAGAGAGCCCAGAAAAGTTAACAAGCTACACCTGCACATAGATACAATTGTAACTAATAATCTAAACATGTCTCTTGGGGGAACTGAGACTCACAGCTTAAAGGGCAATTTCACCTTTTTTTGTAAAACTGTAATAAGACATAAAACAAGACCCCATAACTCCCAGAAATGTGTTCAAACTTTAAATAACCTGGCAAATTTTGGAAGTGGTATTTAGGGGGTATGGTCGAAAAAAATTTCGCTGCGCTTCATGTGTCATTACTCTTTGCATTTTTCTCTAGAAAAAAGGCACTTGCGAGGGGATATAATTACTCTGTACCAGTACATTAGAGGGGATTATGGGGGGGGGGGGGGGTTGTTCTTTTTTCCCATAAAATCAGTGTACCAGATGCCTTAGAGGAACGGAACTTTCATTGGAAGCAGCGTAGGTGGTTTTTCATGGTGAGGGCAGTGAGGTTGTGGAATGCCCTTCCTAGTGATGATGTGATGGCAGATTCTGTTAATGCCTTGAAGAGGGGCCTGGATGAGTTCTTGAACAAGCATAATTTCCAAGGCTATTGTGATACTACAATCTACAGTTAGTATTGATGTTTGTATATATGGTTTATGTATGTGAGTGTATAGATAGGTCAGAATAGGTTTGTGTGTGCTGGCTTAACATAGGGTAGAACTTAATGGACTGCGGGTTTTTTTTCAACCCTATTACGGAGCAATAGTTTTTGGCTGCCAGAGTTTTACCCATGAATGAAATTAAAAGCTGCTCTGAATAAAACGTACTATAAATTAATTCAAATATAAATTATCCCTTTAATTATAATAACTCATACATGACCATTGGCTGAAAGGCAAGGCAGAATCAAATATTACTGTATATACTCGAGTATAAGCCTAGTTTTTCAGCACCCAAAATGTGCTGAAAAAGTCATCCTCGGCTTATACTCGAGTGGGGTGCCATGGGTTCCTCCAGACTAGCACCCTTTTGTGTGCAAATTAGGCCACCTGCAACCAGACCCTCCAGTGCCCTGGCCCACTCCCAAATTCATCTTCATCTACCATTCTCACCTGTCCCATTCTGCACTAGACATTGCACTTATATTATTCTATATAATCTATATATAGTTTTGAATTATTTTAACTCTTTGTGTTTTAGCTTGGTTGCTGGTTGAGCTAAGGGGGTAGTACTCTTAAGGTATCATTGTTGATACTATATTGTTTTTGTTGACCCTCTTCTCCACTTACAGAGCTAATTTACTGTTTTTCTTTGAAATAAATATTTAAAAACATATACCCCACTGATGCCTCATTTAATGTAATTGTATTGGTATTTATTTTGATTATTAAAACTTAGTAATAGCTGCTGCATTTCCCACCCTATAGGCTTATACTCGAGTCAATAAGTTTTTCCAGTTTTCTTAGGTAAAATTAGGTACCTCGGCTTATTTTCAGATCAGCTTATACTCGAGTATATACGGTACTCAAAGTAAAAAAAAATTCTGGAGGTTAACTGAAATTAGTTAATAATCAAACGTGGTTATTGGCATAACTATGTAGTGGGCAGACTCCCTGACTGGGCACAGGGGACCCAGTAAGGACAGATGAGGGTAGATGGTGGTTTGTACATCGAGATTCACAGATGAGTGTGTATGCGCATCACAATTCCAAGTGTGCCTGAAATTTTAATTCTATTTTTTTAAATCCTGGGCAGGGGGCATAAAGCAATGCTGCTAGATACGGCAGTTAATTGAAAATGCTGGCAGGAAGAAAGTTGTTGTGTATTGTTAACTTATATTTTCATGGAGCATGCAGAAAAAGGGTTGATATGGTGGTTAAACATGTTAGTAAGTAACTGTATGAGGGAGGGTAAGGGAAGCTGTTAAATCTGCATGGGTATCAATCTGAATAAATTATATAATAGTGCTGTAATACAACCATCAGCTTGATTTAATCTTTGTTTTAATCTTTTAGCCTTTGCAGGTTTTGTTTGCAGGTGAGGCCACTCACAGAAACTTCTACTCAACAACCCACGGGGCCTTGTTGTCTGGCTGGAGGGAAGCAGAGCGTCTGATTGACAAATGTCCTGAGTTTCATTCTGTGTTTAGTAAATCCAAACTCTAACACTGAATCTGTTCTGCTAGATATTAAATACATGTGAATTTTTCTTGCAATATTTGCTTAATAAATTTGTTTCATTTCAGACAAGAAAAATTAAGCTTAGACTTGAAATGATGTACCCAACACATATGACTTGATGTACTAGCCCAGATGTACAGTAGCCCCATGACAGTGGAGATCCATAGATCCCTTGAATCCCTTGAAGCACAGTATGTACACAGTATATCCCTACAGCATCCATTCGCATACAAAGCATGTTCAGAGCATTCAGCACCAGAAAGGAGGGGGGCAAGAATATCATAGAGGTGTGGAGCCGCAGGGGCCAGCTTCTGAGGTCTTTATCTTTCCTCTTGTAGGGCTCCAATACCTCCAACATACTACTATATGCTCTGTTCATAAGGTACCACATTTGTGGTCTAAGGCACTGGCACACAGGGTTATGGAGAGTATTTTGGTTCCTACACAATTTCTAGGTCAGCAGTTGTGTGTGAAATGCTCCAAGTTGTTCCTCCCTCTTTATGTTAATAAACTGGATGGTCAGATCAGAAATGTGGCAGTGAGTGTTATGGAGCAATAATAATCTGACCAATGCAAAAATTAAAATTAGAAACATGGGAAAACATGTTTTTTTTTTTTTCAAAACACATCAGTTAACAGAGCTTTTACAGCAGAATCCTGCATTGAAAATGTTTTTCAAAAATGCCAAGAGGTGTTTTTTGTATAATTTTCACATGGGGCTAGCCATATTCTTCATTTCCCAGGGTGCTACAACCATGTGACCTGTGCTCTGATAAACGTCAGTCTCATTTTACTCCTGTTCTGCCAGTTGGAGTGTTATCACCCCCCAGCAGTTGATCTGCATAACAATGGGAAGGTAGCAAGACAGCAGCTCCCAGTAGATATCAGAATAGCACTCATTAGTAAGAAATCCAAGTTCACTTTATGACTCTTACAGTTACATGGAAGTAGGAGAAACAATAGGTTATCTGAAAACAGTTCTAATGTGTAGCACTGGCTCTTTGTGAAAGCTCAGAATCAGGCACAATGCACTGAGATGGCTGCCTAACCACCAATATTACAGCTAAAAAAAATACATTTGTTGGTTCAAAAATAACATTTTAAATGGTAGAGTGAATTATTTGCTATGTAAACAAGCATCATTTAGAAATAAAAAAATAAATATTGTCTATTAAAGGGATTCTGTCATGATTTTTATTAGCGTACTTATCATAAAAGGTGACCTATTAAAGAAACATACCATATATCAGTGTATATATTTCCCTATTCATCTATTTCACTTTACCACCATATTGTGATAGTCTTTGTGCTCCCTCAGAAATCATCTGACCAGATATAATGCAGCTCTAACATTAACAGGAAGAAATATGGGCATTAAAACATTGTGTCCATTCATTGGTAAACCTGCCTGGTAACTTAGCATGTGGTTTGTGTGTGAGCAGAGTAAATTGTACAAACCAGGGAGGAGGCCCCTTTAAAGGAACAGTAACACCAAAAAATAAAAGAGCTTTAAAGTAATAAAAATATAATGCACTGTTGCCCTGCACTTGTAAAACTGGTGTGTTTGCTACAGTAACACTACTATAATTTATATAATAAGCTGCTGTGTAGCCACGGGGGCAGCCAAAAAGGAGAAAAGGCACAGGTTACATAACAGATAACAGACAAGTTCTGTAGAATACAATAGTGTTTTAACCGTTATCTGCTATGTGCCTGTGCCTTTTCTCCTTTGAATGGCTGCCCCCATACTATACAGCAGCTTATTTATATAAATTATAGTAGACTTTCTGAAGTAAACACATAACTTTTACCAGTGCAGGGCAGCAGCACATTATATTTTAGTTACTTTTATACACTTTCATTTTTTGGTGTTACTGTTCCTTTAAGATAGCAGTTTTCTATTTAGGCGTATCCAATTGTACTGTATATACAGGTATGAGATCCCTTATCTAGAAACCTGTTATCCAGAAAGCTCCGAATTATGGAAAGCCCGTCCCCCATAGACTCCATTTTAATCAAATAATTCTGAATTTTATAACTGATTTCCTTTTTCTCTGTAGTAATACAACAGTACCTTGTAATTGATCCCAACTAAGATATAAATAATCCTTATCGGATGCAAAACAATCCTATTGGGTTTAATTAATGCTCTATTGATTTTTTAGTAGACTTAAGGTATGGAGATCCAAATTACGGAAAGACCCCTTATCCGGAATACCCTTGGTCCCAAGCATTCTGGATAACAGGTGACATACCTGTACTACTAAAAAGTATATATTTATGAAAATTATTTATTTTATTTCACATATGGGACCATTTTATGCAATTTATTTTTATAGAGACCTGCAATGCTTAGAGCAGTATAGTTTCTCTATAAATAAATAATGCCATCCGAGGTACTTTATCTCATCTGCATATGTTCTGTGTTACTGTAGCCATCTATAAAAGTGTTTGGTATCATCCTGGGCTCACAAGTCAACATGCACTGAGGGGTTTTTGGTTTTATTACCAAAGGGAACACTTTATAATAAATTGTGTGACAACCAGTAAATCACAGCATAAATGTCAAAATATTGTCTCAAAGGCTTCTACACTTAAAAATCTCTTTATTACCATTTTTAGAAATTCCATGTTTTTCCATGTTATTGTATTTATCTAACATAATAAAGTAAATCTGACTCATGAGATTTTGAAATGTAGAGTGCTGTTTTAAGGAACTATTTCTGTCCCAACTTAGTTTTTTTTTTAAATTTTATTCATTGTACGTAAGGAGAAAAAGTGAAGAGAACGTACCAATTCTGTATGGGCTCTATTTAATACCATTAACTTACTCCAGACCTTCATCTTATCAACAAGGATCCCCATTTATTTGTGAATTAATTTTTGTGTTGTATACTGTTATTGAAAAGGTACTTAAGATGTTTAGCTTCACTGGTGCCTTCAGTTACAAATGAGGGCTTTCTTTTTTTGGGCCAAGATTCTCAAGCATTTCCCATTTACAGTAAATTGTCATCTACGCTTTCCAGGAGACATGCCTCAGGTGAGTTTTTAAAAAGCTGTTGAAGAGTAAACTGACTTTCTCTAAGCTGCCACAACATTACTGTGGGACAATTACACTGGACTAACAGGGAGACAGGTCTGGCATTATAATCAAACAATGTTTTTATTGCATTTATAAACTGAACCAGTAATTTTTCCCCTGTAGGGAGCACTGTCCCAGGGAAAAAACTTAGGGAGACACCCAGTAAGTCTAATAACTAATAGTGATGTAATCAGCATGGCTTTATGAAGGACAGGTCATGTCAGACCAATTTAATTGCTTTTTATGATGAGGTAAGTAAGAAGCTGGACAGTGGGGATGCAGTAGATATAATCTATTTGGATTTTGCCAAAGCATTTGATACCGTTCCCCACAAACGACTGCTTTCTAAGCTAAGGTCTATTGGTCTTAGTGAAGTCGTTTGCACATGGATAGAAAACTGGCTACAGGATCGGGTACAGAGGGTGGTTGTTAATGGCACATTCTCTACTTGGAATAAGGTCCTCAGTGGGGTCCCTCAGGGTTCTGTACTGGGTCCACTTTTGTTTAATTTGTTCATAAATGACTTAGGGGAGGGTATAATAAGTAATGTATCAGTAAGGTTCTCAGTGGGGTCCCTCAGGGTTCTGTACTGGGTCCACTTAAATGACTTAAGGGAGGGTATTATAAGCATTGTATCAGTGTTTGCAGATGACACAAAACTCTGCAGACCAGTCAATTCTATCCAGGATGTGACATCCCTGCAGCAGGATCTTGACCAACTGGCAATCTGGGCAGCTAAGTGGCAGATGAGATTTAATGTGGCTAAATGTAAGGTCATGCACCTGGGATGTAAAAATATGCAAGCCACTTATACCCTAAATGGGACTGCACTAGGCAAATCCATAATGGAGAAGGACCTTGAAGTCCTTGTAGATAATAAACTTGGCTGTAGCAAGCAATGCCAGGCAGCAGCTGCAAGGGCAAACAAGGTTTTGAGCTGTATTAAAAGGGGTATAGATTCACGGGAGGAGGGGGTTATTCTTCCCCTTTACAGAGTGCTGGTAAGGCCCCATCTAGAATATGCTGTTCAGTTTTGGTCTCCAGTGCTCAAACGGGACATGATTGAGTTAGAGAGGGTCCAGAGAAGGGCAACTAAGCTGGTAAAGGGTATGGAAAGTCTCGGTTATGAAGAAAGACTGGCCAAGTTGGGTCTGTTTACACTGGAGAAGAGGCGCTTAAGAGGTGACATGATAACTATGTATAAATATATAAAGGGATCATATAATAACCTTTCTAATGTTTTATTCACCAGTAGGTCCTTCCAACAGACACGAGGGCGCCCACTTCGTTTAGAAGAAGGGAGGTTCCATTTAAACATTCGGAAAGGATTTTTTACAGTGAGAGCTGTGAAGTTCTGGAATTCCCTCCCCGAATCAGTCGTGCTGGCTGATACATTATATAACTTTAAGAAGGGGCTGGATGGATTCTTAGCAAGTGAGGGAATATAAGGTTATGGGAGATAGCTCTTAGTACTAGTTGATCCAGGGACTGGTCCGATTGCCATCTTGGAGTCAGGAAGGAATTTTTTCCCCTCTGCGGCAAATTAGAGAGGCTTCAGATGGGGTTTTTTGCCTTCCTCTGGATCAACTAGTAGTTAGGCAGGTTATATATAGGCATTATGGTTGAACTTGATGGACGTATGTCTTTTTTCAACCCAACTTACTATGTTACTATGATGTCCGGGACATAAGATTTCAAGAATCAAACTGGCCTGCCATAATGATTTATATATCGGATTCCCTCATATCACTGGGGGGTGGGGGCGGGCATGTTAAAGGCACACCGCTAAATATAGACAAGTCCTAGGTCTGTGAATAACCGAGGTCAGAATGGAAACAAGGTGCTACACCTTAGCTAAGTTCCAGAAGTCAGAAGCTGATACAGCTGAACAATAGTAATAGGCAGTGAGGGTGTTGGTATGTACTTCTTTATCCAGATATTCGAGGCCAGACAGAGGCAACACGAGGGAAATGTCATTGCTCAGAAGGAAGTGAAAATCTCCTCTTTTCCAGAATATAATGAGCAGAATACAGTGTGGCATTGGAGGTGGACTACAAGAGTTGCCATCTGAAATCTTCCCTAATATTTGTCAAAGTAAAAAAAAAAAACTCTTTCCACTATCCCAGAATTCTTTTCTGTGCACAGGTCCTCACTTAATGACTTATTTGCTTCATCTGAGTTGCTATTGACATATACAGTAATGTACCCTTATAATGTCTCAGGGAAACAATAAGGCAGCTCCTGCCTAGAGGTATAAAATCAAATACAAAAAGGTGAATGTCCTGTTTATAAAATAAGGAACTATAACTGTACTCAGAAGTGGATTAGTATCTTAATAGAGCTTTCATCAATGACGGCATGTAAAGCCTCAACCAAAGAGATGTTGGCATTATTGTAAAAGGCTGCTATACAGATTCTTAAGAACAACATTAAGGGGCTTTAGGGGTGGCATGCCACCCAGCTGCTGCTTCTTATTGGGTCAGAAGCACTGGGAAAATGTAGGAGACCGAATAGTTTTTAATGCCCCACGCATTAATCCCCAGTGCTACCCGACTACAGATGTCTGCACATGCACACACCTGAGCATGTCTAAATGGAAGGGGGTGGCAGTGAACGAGGTGATGGGGGCCTTGGGACACCTGCATTGCGAATCAGGGTCTGCATTTGTCGTCCATTGCCGGCCATCCCACCTCCCTTCACCAACATGGTGCTATGCTTTAGTTAGGATTTTACACCCCAACTAAAAGGCATATATGGGTCTTTCGGGTGCAATTTCTGACCCAAAGGTCAAACAAATGGAACATGTATGAGGGACCATGCACTTTATGGCTGGTTTTCTGTTGTCTTGATCAATTGTGCAAGCAGCAAGTGCAAAAAGAGGAGCTGCTGTTATTCTTCACTTCTGTATCTGCGGACGCACCCTGCACCAACCAACATGGTGCATTGGAAATGCAGATTAAATGTTAAAATCAATATGAAATAGTACATAGATATTAGTAAGAACTGGCAGGCCACCATACTTAACAGGTTTACACAAATATGTCAAGTGCATAAGCATTAAGGGGTGCTCATGCACAGAGCACTCCTGCCCTGGATGTGGCTGCACTCTGCACCTTATGGTAGAAAAAATATCCAGCACAATGTGCAGAGTGCAGCCCAGCCTTGTCCTTACTGCCTGATGATATCAAATCCCCCCCCCCCCCCCCAATCATCAGAAAAATGGAAAGGTAGCAATGTAGCAGCTCCCAGTCAATATCAGAACTGCACTCAATAGTAAAAAATACAAAGTCCAGCTTGGGACTCCTCCAGTTACATGGGAGTAGGAGAAACAATAGCTTATCTGAAAGCAGTTGTGTAGCGCTGGCATTTATCAGTTCAAGAATAAAAATGTTATATGGTTGAGTGAATTATTTGCTATGTAAACTAATTTTGAAATAAAAAGTACACCATAAAAATCATGACAGAATCCCTTTAAATAGAAATGTATATATGTTAATTTGTGTGTGCATCAATATTCAAGTTTCAAGTTTATTGTCATATACAAATAACAATGAAGCATCATTACTGTAATTAAATTTTTTTGACCCATGTTCCTCCCAAAAAAAAAATACAATATGGGGGCTTCAGCAGTTGCATGCACCTTTTTTAATGAGTCTTCACTTAAGTCGTTTATAAAGTGTATTTATTTCTTCATTGTCCATTTCAAGCAATGTTCTTCATTGCTGATGCATTACATTTTAAATTTGTATGTTGGCCAACAGTGTTCATAACTCAGCACACATTGAGATAAAACTCATTGTACTGCCTGTAAGTTTTGCTGCAAATTGGTACATTGCAAGTAGTGTGCTAAGAAGGAGCTTGGCATGTGTTAAGTGGGAGGAACTTAAAGGACAACTAAAGCCTAAAAAAGAATATGGCTAGAAATCCTTAGCTATGTGTTTTGGGCCCTTCTACCAGCCCAAAGTCACCAACACTCTATAGAAATAAAGATCCATGCCCCTGAAGATGCCCACAGTAGCTCTCCATCTTTTGCCTTGCCAAACTACTGCACATGCTCAGTCTGCTCTTGGCTGATGTCAGTGACCTGAGCTTAGGGACCGACTCACAATATTCCTCTTTCGCCTGCCTGCTTGGTCTGGTCACTATTAAACATGCATACTAGCCAACCAATCACAGTCCTGTCTGGCTGCTCTCTAAAAAAGTTCTTGCTCTGGCAATTTGAGCTTGGGGCGAGACTTTAGCTGAATCCTTAGTGTGGCTTTTCTTTCCCCCTCGTTAGAAAGGATGGAAACATTGACAGAACCTGAGAAACTGAATTCAGCGCAATTATTTTAAAACATAAAAATAGGTTGATTCTATCACTTATACACCATAGAGTGAAAACACCATATACCCCTCCCACATAGGGGACAAACATAACAAAAACACAACTTATTGTATACAAAGCAAAGTCAATGTAAATTCCTGCACTGAGCGGTTATTATATAGAGAACACAAGCTATGACTAAAGTTTCAGTCACTTTGCTTATACAAAACAGTCCATCTGGGAATAAACTGCTCCATTGCAAAGGCTTTTCTATAAGTAACATATTGATTTGCATATTATGATCTCCCGCATGCCCAATGTACAAAGCATTATTGGCTTTAGTTTTGGGGATACAAACCAATAACCTTTCAAAGTGTTTATGAAGCAGTTGCATGGGGGTTTGTGTGCATTACACATGGGGAGAGGCCAAACTGTGCCAGTAGGTGTATAGGCAGAACAACATGATATGTACAGGGGAACCTCTGCACAAACACTATGTTCCTTCCCAGATATGCTGATTTGCATATGCAAAGTGACTGACACTGAGTTC
This sequence comes from Xenopus tropicalis, assembly GCF_000004195.4. Classification (NCBI taxonomy): domain Eukaryota; kingdom Metazoa; phylum Chordata; class Amphibia; order Anura; family Pipidae; genus Xenopus; species Xenopus tropicalis. Next base: position 63,442,991 of record NC_030683.2, read on the forward strand.
AGAGTTTGTGCTCTCACTATAATAAATAGGCTGTGTATGAAACCCCCAGTCTGCTCAGCAGACTCTTGAGTTGAAATGTGCTTTGGTTGAGTTATAACTCCCAGCTTGACATGAATGCCAATGTTTAGAAAGTACAGTAGTTTTCTTTTAGATTGAGGAAATTATGTACATGATGTGCTATAATACTATGTGTATAATAGGGCAGCCCTAGTTTATATGTACCCATACCCATGATGCACCTGTGTCTCTGTGCTAATGGGATCATTTGGCCAGTATCATTTAGGGGAATCCCCTAGTACTCTATAGAGGTTGAAGAAAAAAATATTGATGCAAGAGAAGTGACCAATGAGACTGCTGATTTCCAGCACTGTGTCAGGCCCCTTGCTGGTACCTTACATACAGAGATAATTATATCATTTTTCCCTTCATTATATGGCACAGGAATCAGACATGGGGATAAAGGGACAGACTTGTTCAGTGCTGGGAAACTGTGCTTAATGCTCCCAACTCCAATTGCAGGAACAGAGAACAGGGAGCCAGATTTATACAGATCAACTGGGATTCTCATTGGAGGATTATTTTGCATGTTTATGCAGCCACTGGCTTTGTGCTGTTGTTTTGATAATTGACTACGTTCCCTAAGCTTAGCCTCCCAACAGCAGTTCTCCTTTAACAGAGCTAGACAGAAGCACTGTGTTATCCAAAGTAGTGGGTTTGTGTGGGCAGCAAGACATAGAACATGACTGCACTTTGTGTGTGCTATGTGGATGGACTATGAGACAAGCTAGTATGCCGCTTTACAGTGTGTAAGGATATGCTGTTACCTAGTGATAATAGAGTCAATATTTAATTCACAATATTTAAACTGGAGATGAAAAGTCTTAAAAAGGAAACACTGGGAAGAAACAAAATGCTGGAGACACTGGTACCTCAGGGGTTATATATTGACTTCGACTTGACATGCTTTTTATGAGTATTTCTTTTTAGAACACTGTTATTTGATACTGTGGTCTTAACAGTTCATATTGCTTTTAACTAATTCTGTGTAAAATGTTTTTATATATTAATATATTTATTTAAATAAGCCAGTCCAAAATGCTTCCATGACCTGTAACCTATAAAAACCGGGGGGGTGTGTGCTAAATGTAAACAGTAAATAAGTGTATTGTATACATGAAATGCGTTATACTGTATTCAGTGTGGAGAGTGAGTGGAGAGCTTACCCAAGAGCATTAGGACCCTGAAGGCACAGGGAGAAGTCACATGGGCGGAAGGGAAGCAAGATAGTAAATGTGCATGAAGTGATACTGCTAGGATCTTATTCAACGTGGGACTTTTCCACGCTCAAAGTAAGTTGCTTCATAGCATCCTGGGGTGGTAATAAGGAGTTAGCTATGCTATGAGCGCTATCTGATTTTGTTTTTGAGGGAGTACAAGCAGAGGAACAGAACTTGCTTATACACCACTGCACTGACTTTGTGCTCATCTGAAGGTGAAAACCATTAGACTGTATATTCCACTTACACATATATGGCACGGGTGTCATGAGAACTGTAAACATTTAACTTTTATTCATCTATAAAATATTGAAATAACTTGAAAGGGTTGCTGTATAAGACTCTTTTTTGCTTACTTTTGATTACTGTGGTATGTTGGTGAATTATTTTTACTTTAAGAGAACAAACCCACCCCCCCCCCCAAAAAAAAAGGGTGGACCAACGCTCATTATTTACAAAAAATATACTTTAAAGTTTGCTAACTTTTTCTATAATAGGATGAGACTTTCATGGCTTCTTCGAAAGAGCTTTGATTTTGGTGAAAGAGAAGTGGCGCACTGGTTCCCCGGACATATGGCAAAGGGTAAGGTGGTGCACGTGAACAGTAAATCAGTGACGATACCATGAGCCACCAAAGAGTTACATACTATACACTAAGGTTGACTTAGGAAAGGGGTGGTAAAAGTCTTTCGGCCCAGTATGTGCTGTAAGGGAGAATATGCAGAAATGGTAGTAGTCCTATTCGACTTGTGGGAGAAAAAAATTGTTCCTACTTTGTGTGTACCAATTTCAAAGTTTTCAACTTTGTACCTTAGTGTATTTAATCTGTTGGTTAAATACTTTTTTAATACATTTGAAACAAACAAAAGAACAATATTAAAGAGGGCTAAGTATAGGACAAAAGGCTTATATAAAGCTCTAATTTAAATTTGCAAAGCCCATTTTGGTGTTGGGTAGATATATATAAATCCGTACTGGATCAAAAGAAGACCCAGGTGTATATATCTCAGATCTATCGCTAAGTATCGGCAATCAAAATCCCAACACAGGTGTTAGTGGCTGTAGTCAAAAAGGAACTCACCGTGTCCAGAAGGTGGTCCGGGTGCATGAAGCCCCAAACCCATAGCCAGGGGAGACAAAACAAAATCAAAAGGAAAACTCCAAGAACAAAAATACAACTGATTTGGAAAGTCCCATGTCTCCTGAATGTGCCAATACCAAATATATATCGTTTTATGGAGATTGCTCACTTGTATAGGTCAAAAACTCCCAGCAGTACACTACCAAATTTCCAAAGCTGCATACTTTGAGCCAAAAATTCCACTAACAGAAGGTTTATCCCAGAAAAATACACATTTCTGGAAAGAACAGATTCTGTGGAATCCAGAGTAGGCACAATTGTCTGTCTACTCCAAACTATCAAGTCGCAATGCTTTCCTAAAGTTACTGGTTTTTATCAAAATATGTGAATTTTTTTTAAAAATCGCTTCAAAGCTTCCGGTCTATAGTATCTTATCTATAGGTCATAAAGTAACCAAATAAAACACGCTAAGGGCTCTGGCACACGGGAAGATTAGTCGCCCGCGACAAAACTCCCTGTTCGCGGGCGACTAATCTCCCCGAGTTGCCTTCCCCTGCCATCCCGCCGGCAAACATGTAAGTCGCCGGCAGGATGGCACACACGGCGGCGCGATTTCCCGAAATCATGCCGCCGCGTGTGCCATCCCACCGGCGACTTACATTTTCGCCAGTGGGATGGCAGGGGAAGGCAACTCGGGGAGATTAGTCACCCGCGAACAGGGAATTTTGTCGCGGGCGACTAATCTCCCCGTGTGCCAGAGCCCTAAATATGAACGCCAGGGATCCACTGAACAGTTTAATGCCCAATATGTAAAGGTTTACCTAAGTATGTGGCATGTAGGGGCCCCAATGTGAACATACCCCCATATGATCTATCATTTCTGTAATTTCAGCTCCTGCAAAATCAAAACATTTACATCATTATATGTGGAATAAAGCTAGTATAAAGTACGCTCACCCCAGAAAGCCATGTATTTTTGGAAAGTACACATTCTCCCGAATCTATAATGGGTACTCATGTCTTTCTACTCCAAAGTACCAAGCCGCAAAGCTTTTCTAAATGTAGCAATTTTGATGACATTTCCAAAAATCCCCTCAAAGCTTCCACATTGCAGCATCTTATCTCCCACATAGCATTAGGTACCAAGATAAAACACTGTAAATTTGAACACCAGGGTCCACTCAACAGTTTGATACCCAATATGTATAGGTTTACCCAAATATGTGGCATGTAGGGGCCCCAATTGGGACATACCCCATATGATCTGTCATTTCAGCTCCTGCAAAATCAACACATTTACATCCTTTATGTGGGATAACGCTACAAAAAAAGCACACTCGCCCCAGAAACCCATATATTTTTGGAAAGTACATATTCCCCCGAATCTATAATGGGTACACATTTCTTTTTACTCCAAAGTAGCAAGCTGCAAAGCTTTCCTGTTTACAGATTTTTATGACATTTCAGAAAATCGCCTAAAAATGTTGCAATTTGCCGCATTTATCTCACACAATTTCTTGCATACAGAGGCAAATCACCCCAAATAGAAACACATAAGGTCTACTGAACAGTTTGATGTCCAATATGCATAGATATACCAAAGTCTGCGGTATGTACTGACCCCCAAAATGAAAATAGCGCATAAGGATTTCTTGCCTGCCAACTCAGCTTTTGCATACAGGGCCCCCTGACAGTGTATTATGTGCCTTAACACCCCCTAACTATACAGAGACTATGCTATGCTAGGACTAGCTATGCTAAAAACAGATCAGGAATACTAATACAGGGATAAAAATGCAATAAAACCACAAAAATTGTGCAAATAAGTGAAACGACAAAATGAGTCACACGACAGTGTAATTAGTGGTCAGAATATCTGATCCAATAGTTACGTTGTCAGAATAAACAGTTTTTAGGGAAAAGAAAAGAAAAACAAAGTGGTAAAAAAAAAAAGTGTTTGTGTATACATGTGTGACCGTGTGTAAGTGTGTATATAAGTGTGCAAAATGAAAAACAAAAAAACTGCAAAATTGTGTGCTGTATGTGTGTGTAAATGTATATAAGTGTTTGTAAGTGAGTGTAACGCCATACGTCGTTGGCAGTAAAAGGGTTAAAGAAGAACGAAAGCCAAGATTACAAAACCTAAAATATTGGTAATTACACCCACTCCTGAAATTCTGTCTTAGCTTTCCTTCCTGAGCCTTTTAGAAGCAGGGCGTTTCTGGGGCTGCTACTGCCTCAGACAGCAGCCCCGATGCCGCCCTCACCCACTCCACACTTGTGTTTTTGGTTTTCAAGCAGGTCATGGGGGGCAGCATAGGAAAACATTTTTAAAAATTTGATTTATTTGATTAAAATTGAGTCTATGGGAAATGGTCTTCCTGTAATTTGTAGCTTTCTGGATAAAAGGTTTACAGATAATTGTTCCCATACCTGGGATCAGGGAAAAATACAAGAATATAGGAAAGCTTGTATTTTTTGTTCCAGAAAAGGTTGAATCCCTAATTAGTGTGGTGAGCAATAATGTTGAGCGATCAAACTGAGCTTGCAGTTAGAATTCCAATTCCAGTTCATCCCACTGTTATAAGTGGTTGTTGTCAGGGATTTGTGCAGGCCCATTCCGGTCTTCCTCTGTCATCTTGGCAAACCAATTCTACAGATCTTGCTTTGTGCACAGGGCATTTAATTGCTGAAACCAGACAGGACCTTGCTGAAATTATGCCAAAAATAGTAAGATATATATCATCACAGACGAAAATAGGACATGAAGCACTCCGGACTGCCAGGGTCTGCTAAAACATGGTTTTTATTCCTTCACATTAAAAACGTGTGCCTTGGCACACGTTTTTAATGTGAAGGAATAAAAACCATGGCACACGTTTTTAATGTGAAGGAATAAAAACCATGTTTTAGCAGACCCTGGCAGTCCGGAGTGCTTCATGTCCTATTTTCGTCTTTGATGATATATACCTTACAGCTACGGGTTCGGGGCCTTGAGCACCCGGACCACAACTGGACTTTGGTGAGCATACTCCTTTCCCTACTTATACGAAATTTGATTGAGAAACACTGACTGTTTACATTTGAGCGTCAGGCTCGGGGTTTTCGACACCCGAGCCTCCATTATGAACTAGGTGTTTGTCCTGTGTATTCATTATTTCTCTATCCGGGATGAGTCAAATAGCTTTGCCCTTAGGGCATCGTTTTTCTTGTTTATTCAAAAATAGTAAGAATTACAATGTATTCTGTAATGTTAGGGTTTGCTTTTACTGGAACCAGGGGCCCTATCACAAATCATTACAAACTGCCCCAGCCCACACTATTTTTCCTCCACTAAACTTTAGTTGCCAGTTGGTTAAGTGATGAAGCAAAATGTATTTCTGGGGAGGGGGGAATTTTTTAGACCTCCACAGTGCATAAATTTGCTAACCATAGACCCTGGACCAGTTTTCTCAACTGGAAAACACACTGGCCCCTCTGAAGTTGCTTTCGGAAACTCAATAATAGCTGTTTGAACTAAGGATATTTGATTTATATTCCCTATACACTTCAGCACTTTGCATTCTCTTTCTGTTAGTTTATGTGGACCACCACTTCTTGACTGAACTGTTGTTGCTCCTAGACGTTTTCACTTCACGATCATTTACTTGTAAAGGTGGCATCGATATGACCTTGTACTGCAAATGTTTTATACTTGAGATTAAATGGCTATGCTTAATAATACACCTATATATACTCTGTTGCTTAAATGGCTAATTCCACTTATTAGAAGGGGTGTCCGGATACTTTTTTTTAATACAGTGTGTAAAATGTTAAAAATGGTAAAAGTTTCTACTCCAACATAAAATTACGCCTTGCAGCATAAAATTTCACTTTAGAAAAATAGTGTGTTATTCTGTTTGATCTGCTGCTAATGTTGCTTCTGCAGGACTCAAACAAATGAAAACCAAGTTGAAAAATCTTGACTGCATAGTAGAAGTTCATGATGCCAGAATATCCTTTATAATAAGTGCATAATAATAAAGTTTTGCTTGGAAATCAATCAATAGTGCTGACTTAAAAAATATGCTGTTCTAACATCTGTAATGGTTTGGTTTACATTTTTTTTAGGAAAGGAAAATATCAAACTTTTGAACTCCAGCAGCACTATATTCATGAGTGCAGCACAGATCTTTGAACTCAATTCAGTAGTGCAAAGACCTGCACCCGTGGTCAAGCGCAGGGTCCAAAAGTGAAAGAAACATGCTGGTTTGTGTCTGTTTTTTGCATTTTGCACTCTCCCACATCTTATTTACCTCTAGTTTCTCACCAAATTCAGAACAGGGTTTTTATAAGGGAGTTAGACCACTACTACTATGTAAAAGGTTAATATAATTTGATATCTGAGAAAATATGTTCCCAGTCTGTGTGCTGAAGTATTTACGGAATGTTCTGTATTCAAAATTAATTTCAATAAAAAAAATTAAGAATAAAAAAACTCCTGAAGTTTGATGTTTTTGAGACAGTGGTCACTATTACCTAGATCTTCTGTTATGTATGTAATAAAATTTAATATAATCATACAGCAAATTAAACAAACTTAAGCAGAGAAAAACAAAGTAAGGTGAATGTCCAGCTGTGTATTTGAGGAATAAATGACAAGTAACATTTTACTTATTACATTTTAGAATGGAGGTCTTGGGTCATGCTTGTACGCCTGCAAGAGTAGACTCATTTTACTGAGTCTGCATTATTGCCATAGATATAAAAAACATAAAAATAAATATAAATACTTAATGCATTATTAATAGAGTTTTCTAAAATCATTGTTGCCCCTTAACTTTTAAAACATCCCACTTTCTGGACGAAACCCCATCTTTCAGGACAGTTTGGGAATGAAACCTCACCTACTTATTCTCAACAAGATGGATCTAGCTGATTTGACACAGAAAAAGGTAAGTTGTTAATGATGGCTTGGCATGGTCTTGACTCAGTTTGTGGTAGTTCCTGATTTGCATCTAATTCTGTCTGTTTCAGAGGATCCTTGCCCAACTAAAGCAGCAAGGTGTTGGAAATGTCATTTTTACTGACTGCGTAAAGGATCAGAACATCAAGCATGTAAGGATCTTTTTGGTGTGTCTCTTGGTGATACTGTCACTAAATGATAGAGAGGAGAAATGTCAGTTTTAATAAAGTAATTACATTTTTAAAAAATGATTTTCTTTTTCTCTGTAATAATAAACAGTACCTTGTACTTGATCCTAGCTAAGATATAATGAAATCTTAATATCTGATCCTATTGGGTTTATTTAATGTTCAAAGGTTTTTCAACAGGCTTAAAGGACATGTAAAGCCTACATTTACCTACAATGTATATCAGTTGTGCACGTCTCCCCCACCCAAATGGCATCATGTGTACTGCATTTATCCCCTCCACTTGCCAGCACCATCACATTTTCCTAAAGCAAAAAGCAGCTTTCACCAGGTGGCCATTTTTCCTGATACATAATTGGATACATTTAAATCTGCAAACAGCATACACACACAGACCCTTATTCAGCATACATTTCATCAAGAATACAGGCTCACACAGGCAGAACTGTCTCTGATAAAAGTTCTGCTTTGTTTGAGCTCAGCTAAGGAGAGGAGGTTAGGAGAAAGAAACTGCAGACAGCCAGAGCTGAGTTTCTATGGGAACCAGCAATGCCATCTCTTCACTGGCTGCTAGACTGGGGGGGTGTTTAGTAATCTAAGTTTAGAACAACTGATCATGCCCACAAGCCAACAGCTAAAGCAAATTCCTGAGGGAGGGGGGCAAGTGGATTAGAGGAGGAGAAGGAAATCTAAGTGATGAAGGGGACACTGCAGCCTTACTATTAATCTCTGGACAACCAGTGTTGCAGCTATTGAAAGATTTCTAAACATCGCCAAGCGAGCGGATCTTCACCGATGTCGGCACCTATAATCGGCCCGTGTATGGGGACCTTAAGAGGCTGTTCACTGATTAAATTTTTGTGTGTGGGGTTTACATGTCCTTTAAGGTGTGGTGATCCAAATAATGGAAAACCTCAGGTCCCATGCATTCTAAATAACAAGTCCCATACCTGTATTTTTTTTTTTGGTGGGGGGGGGTGTGAATTTGTGACTTTTACAGTTAGCACAGTTTTTTCTAAATGTAAATGGTATTATTAAGTTTAAATTTACTATTCTGTGGTTTTGTGTCGTTTTATAAAGCTTCACATTTTAAATGTTTTTTTATAGGTTGTGCCAGTGATTTCAGAGCTTGTTGGATGTAGCCAGCGATTTCACAGAGAAGAGGTCAGACATGTAAAAAAGAAAGTTACTTAGAGGACAACAATTGTAAAAATTAAAATGTAATAAAAGCTTATTTTTACAGAAACAGTACATTTTCTAAACAGAATAAAAATACTGTGCTGTTTCTGATATAGTCATGTAAATCTTCTCTTTTTCCCCCTAAGTAATCTGTCTCTTCAGATTTAAACATTTTCATTTTAAAATTTTTCACTTTAAAGGACATGTAAAGCCTACATTTGCCTACAATGTATATCAGTTGGGCATGTCTCCCTCACTCAAATGGCCATTTTTCCTCTGATACATAATCCGTTACATTTAAATCTGCAAGCAGCACACACACACAGACCCTTATTCAGCATACATTTCACCAAGAATACAGGCTCACACATGTTGCAGCCTTACTATTAACCTCTGGACAACCAGTGCAGGGTCAGACTGGGCCGCCGGGACACTGGGAAAAATCCCGGTGGCCCAGATCCAACCCTTGCAGCGCTCCCCCTGCCCACCATTCCTCCCCTGATGCGTTAAATTTACGCGTGCTCAGGGGAGGACACCGGGTTGGGGCCCCTGTGGGGAGGGGGCTAGGGGACGTGGATGGCGGCGGCACCTGCAGGGCCCCTGGGGCGGGAACCCCGGTAGGCCCTGCACCCCCCAGTCTGACCCTGAACCAGTGTGGCAGGTATTGAAAGATTTCAAAGAGACTGTTCACTGATTGATTGTTTTTTTGTGTGTGGGGTTTACATGTCCTTTAATGTCATTGGTTAAATGTAACTTTATTGGCCCACTATTAGTGAATATATGGGTAGCCCATAGTTTAGATGACATCCTGAAATAATTTACCCACTGTGTAGGACCTAACTTTGGCCTCTATTATTTAATCTTTACTCTCTCCAGTGTTGCTATACTCTTTATGAACCAATACAAACAGGAGTTGGTCCTGGCCCACATGTAAGGCACTGAATAGTTCATCTTTCAATATCTGCTCAGAAGAGGCATTTTCTCCATCTAAGCCAGCAGACACAACACAACACAACATCCCAGTATAGAGAGGGTTTTTGCACTCTACTGTGCTAGAGTTACATTTGACACCTAAGAGATACAGTAAAAGGTAACGTTGCATTAAAGGAGAAGGAAAGGCTAAGTCACTTGGGGATGCCAAAATGTTAGGCACCCCCAAGTGACTTAGAACGCCTACCTTATACCCCGGGCTGGTGCCCCTGTACGGAGAGAACAGCACCAGCCCGGGGCAGCTGCCGGCGCTTCCTGCTTCCTCCTCGCATGCGCTGGCCCACGGATTTCGGCAGCAGCGCGCAAAGGAAGGAGGAAGCGGTGTCTACAGGTGCCTCGGGATGGTGCTGTTTTCTCCTAACAGGGGCACCAGCCTGGGGTACAAGGTAGGTCATGTAAGTCACTTGGGGGTGCCTAACATTTTGGCACCCCAAGTGACTTAGCCTTTCCTTCTCCTTTAAAGGAGAACCAAACCCCCCTGGGTAGTAAAGCCCCACTCAACTTCCCTTTATTGGCCCCTTCACCTCTCCCACCCGGCATAGATAAGTGCCCCTATTTCAACAACGGAATAGAGAGGCAAGGGAGCCAATGGATGTCCCTCTACCCAGGGGGGATTAGTTTTCCTTTGTAGCAGTCAAAATACCCCTGAATCTCTGTCACTGTTTTTCATTGTATTAAGTGGAAAGCACCCAAGCTAACAAACGTGGGGCAGTATTAGGTGGACCTAAGTTAATACGTTTTGTGCGGAGGTCTGCCTGTCACCTTTTCATGTGCATCATTCAGGAAACTTTCTATTTAATAACAATTGAAGCAATGATGCCAACTAGCAGAAAGCATGTTTTAGTGGTGGACAAAACACTTCTGTGTAAAAAGTGGAGTGAAACAGGATTTCAACAGTTAGAAAACCAAAGCAAAGCATCTGACTGGCTGCTATGAACAACATCACCAGTGATGTTTTACTCCACTTTTTACACCCCTTAGGGTCATTTATCAAAACTGGGCAAATTTGTCCATGGGGAGTAACCATGGTAACCAGTCAAAATGTTTGATTCATTGTTCCTCCTGCAGCTGGCTGGAAAATGCGTATCACTGATTCCTTGTGCTGAAAACACCGGTGGCCCGGGACATCATGTGGCAATCCCATAGCAATAAATAAGTAGGCAAAGGGTAGAAAGAAAATATGATTTTTAATTATTCTTCTTTGCAAATATGAGACTGCGATAAATGAGAGGGACCTCTTCTGCTTCTAGACTTCACATTTATATCTGCTCGTTTTAGCTTGTATTGTTTAGTGTTATTGGCCATCAGTATGACCATTAGGTCAGTTTGTTTGGTCTGTCTGCAGCCAGATTCCTCATGTATTCCTATTGTATTTAAAAGAATGTGGATCACAGGTGATCAGGGAGAATTGAAAATTAATTGCCAAAAGTGCATGGTGCATTGCCAGATGAGGATGAGAAGTGATTTTTTTGCCACCCTATTGATAATCACATAGGTTATTCTAAATACTCTATAAGGCTGATTTACCAATGTACAAATTTATGTGTACAAAATCATTTTTAGAGATAGAAGTGTGAAAAATGTAAGTATAAAAGTTTGACTTCTTAAAGCTGATGAATTCATGTAGATGTCAGTGGGAGTTACCAAAATGTAAGCAATTATTTTAATGTAAGTTTTTTTTTACAGTTTTTAGGTTTATTGAAAATGATGAGTAGAATATGAATTTGTATGAATATGAATTTGCAGCAAAGTTATTTCATGTTTTATATTTAAGTTTTTTTTTTAGTTAATAAGCATATATTTGAGTTTGGTACATTTTTCAAGTTTATTCACAGGGGCACATTCATCAACGTACGAGTTCGAATCCCTAAATGGAAAAATTTGGATTAAATACGATAATTTCTGATGATCGGAAATGTCACGAAAATGATTACAAAAAATCGTAATAGTCACGATAATATCGTAATGGCGTTCTGAAAGTCACAAAATTTTCATATCCGAACGATCGTAAATGGTGTGAAAACCTTTTTGACTTTGATCCTTCTGTGCATGTTTTTGGAAACCTCCCATAGGACTCAATGGCACTCTGCAGCTCCAACCTGGCCCAAGGAAAGTCACGATAACGAAGTATGAATGAATCCGAAACTTTCATACTTGACACGACAAATTTTATCGCACAAATAACTTACAATAAAAATACAGAAACAATCGTACTTTGATAAATGTGCCCCAAAATATCACAAATTCGAATTTAGATAATTATGTCTCCCCGTTGTAATTAGAAATTGTATTTTTTAAATTGTTTAGAACACAGAAACTTGCATTATGGTTATTGGAGTTCCCAATGTGGGAAAGTCATCTCTCATAAATGCTCTGCGTAGAATGCATCTCCGTAAAGGTGAGTTGTTTTCTGGGGCTTATTTAAAGAGAGTCACCACAGGGGCTATACTGTCTTAAGGCTACAGAGAGACCTGCACTTATTTGAGGCTAAAGCTAGTGGTGACTGGTACATCATTGATGTCAGTAGTGTGTTTTGTTTGCTTATGCTGCCTAGAAAGCAGCTGCCTGAATACCCTCACATCTAACCCATAAACCCCCCTTGTGGATTTCCATTAAGTTATTGTCTGCTTATCAGATAACATACACAGTCACAAAAATATAAGTAGTAGGACCTGCTTTCTAGCAACCACTGGAATCCTAGACATACTTCATGTTAGGCACTCCCACCTAAGTTACATATTGCACAGATATTGGTGCCTGCTTCATAAAGGTGTACAACTACAACTGTGTAGTCCTTTTAATTGCATTTCGGTAAAGACATTTCGGTAAAGTCTTCTAAGGGGCTGATTTACTTACCCACGAACGGGTCGAAATGAGTCCGATTGCGTTTTTTTCGTAATGATCGGTATTTTGCGATTTTTTCGTATGTTTTGCGATTTTTTCGGATTCTTTACGAATTTTTCGTTACCAATACGATTTTTGCGTAAAAACGCGAGTTTTTCGTATCCATTACGAAAGTTGCGCATTTTTCGTAGCGTTAAAACTTACGCGAAAAGTTGAGCATTTTTCGTAGCGTTAAGTTTTAACGCTACGAAAAATGCGCAACTTTTCGCGTAAGTTTTAACGCTACGAAAAATGCGCAACTTTTTACGCAACTTTCGTAATGGATACGAAAAACTCGCGTTTTTACGCAAAAATCGTATTGGTAACGAAAAATTCGTAAAGAATCCGAAAAAATCGCAAAACATACGAAAAAGTCGCAAAATGTTCGTTTTCAAGTCGGAACTTTTCCAATTCGGGTTGGATTCGTGGGTTAGTAAATCAGCCCCTAAGTGTTCTGCTTTTTTTCGAGTCAATTCAAGGGCAGGTTATTGAGCTGTATGGATAATACAAAGGTTTTTTTTCTCACTTTAATGTGTAGGTAAAGCCTCCAGAGTTGGAGCTGAGCCAGGTATTACGCGTTCTGTCCTTACCAAAATCCAGGTCTGTATTATCCACAGCTTCCAAATACATTGTTCTATATCTGTAATCAAGGACATAAATTGGACATAAAATACATACTAGCATACTTAAAACATTTTGTGAGGGGGTTTTGGATTGTCAATCACTGGGTTATTGTAGGATAACATATACAATTAGACAATTATATTTAAAAAGAAATTCAGAGTAGTTACAAATATTCTGCCTTTGTCTAAAAGTTATCTTTATAAATAAACTTTTGATTTTGTGCTTCAACATTGTTGTTTCTTCAAGTAATTTTCTCTAATGCTACATTACTGTGACTATTCACCTACAGGTGTCAGAGTCTCCTCTGATTTTTCTTTTCGACACTCCAGGAGTGCTGTCTCCTAGAATTGAATCTGTTGAAACAGGAATGAAGCTGGCGTTGTGTGGTAATTAGACCTTACATAAATTAATATAAACTATTCAAAGAAAGTATACCAAAAAAGTTTTTCCTGTTACCTTAAAGGACATGTAAAGCCTACATTTGCCTACAATGTATATCAGTTGGGCATGTCTCCCCCACCAAAATGGCATCATTTGTACTGCATATATCCCATATACCACTACCCACAATAAATGGTTTGCAGTAAATCTGCTGAAGCTTTTTTCCTACTTTTTGGATTTTTGCATATATCCCCTCCGCTTGCCAGCACCATCACATTTTCCTAAAGCAAATAGCAGCTTTCACCCGGAGGGTATCAAGAATACAGGCTCACACGGGCAGAACTGTCTCTGATAAAAGTTCTGCTTTGTTTGAGCACTGTAATGGTAAAGCTAAGCTCAGGAGAAAAAAATTGATGCAGACAGCTAGAGCTGAGTTTCTATGGCAACCAGCAATGCCATCTCTTCACTGGCTGCTAAACTGGGGGGGGGTGTTTAGTAATCTGAACTTAGAACAACTGAGCATGCCCACAAGCCAACAGCCAAAGCAAATTCCTGAGGGGGGGTAGCAGAGTGGGTTACAGGAGGAGATGGAAATCTAAGTGATTAAGAGGATGCTGCAGCCTTACCATTAACCTCTGGACAACCAGTGTGGCAGGTATTGAAAGATTACAAAGAGGCTGTTCACTGATTACATTTTTGTGTGTGGGGTTTACATGTCTTTTAACCAAGTTGCATACCAATATAAAACCATATCGTTTACGCAGGCAAAAAAAATTGTTTTTAACTAAAGGTGATGATCTAAAGTCAAATCAATGTAATCTCTAATAACTGCCAAAATATTTTAAAACATAAGTTTTATATGTCTAAAAACAAACAGACAAGTATGCCCCATATATTTGACAATTAAATTAAATTGCTATGATATGGAGGCCAGTAATTTACCGACACGCATGCAGCTGGCTTTAAGCATTTGAATGTTGTGATTGTGGTTTCATGATTTGCATCTATAGAAATACTGTGTATAGATGTGAAATAAATGCTTGCCTCTGGTGTAAGAACTTTATAGATTCTAGCTTTGGATGCTGTCAATGTACATTGACTATTTTTAGGCACAATCCTTGATCATTTGGTGGGAGAAGATATCATGGCTGATTACCTACTGTACATCCTGAACCAGCAGATGCAGCACAGGTAAGGTGCTGGCAGATAATAATTTGTGTTACCTCTATGTCATAAAAAAGGACAGATTTGTCAAATGTCAATCCAGTGTCAGCCTAAATCCTGGTGGGCTCTGGTCCTGCAGGCCCCACTCATTGTATACAACTCATCATCTCCCTCCCTGCTGACCCCGCTGCACTGGTCATCATAGTAACATAGTAAGTTGGGTTGAAAAAAGACATACGTCCATCAAGTTCAACCATAATGCCTATATATAACCTGCCTAACTACTAGTTGATCCAGAGGAAGGCAAAAAACCCCATCTGAAGCCTCTCTAATTTGCCACAGAGGGGAAAAAATTCCTTCCTGACTCCAAGATGGCAATCGGACCAGTCCCTGGATCAACTAGTACTAAGAGCTATCTCCCATAACCCTGTATTCCCTCACTTGCTAAGAATCCATCCAGCCCCTTCTTAAAGTTATATAATGTATCAGCCAGCACGACTGATTCGGGGAGGGAATTCCAGAACCTCACAGCTCTCACTGTAAAAAATCCTTTCCGAATGTTTAAATGGAACCTCCCTTCTTCTAAACGAAGTGGGTGCCCTCGTGTCCGTTGGAAGGACCTACTGGTAAATAAATCATTAGAAAGGTTATTATATGATCCCTTTATATATTTATACATAGTTATCATGTCACCTCTTAAGCGCCTCCTCTCCAGTGTAAACAGACCCAACTTGGCCAGTCTTTCTTCATAACTGAGACTTTCCATACCCTTTACCAGCTTAGTTGCCCTTCTCTGGACCCTCTCTAACTCAGTAATGTCCCGTTTGAGCACTGGAGACCAAAACTGAACAGCATATTCTAGATGGGGCCTTACCAGTGCTCTGTAAAGGGGAAGAATAACCCCCTCCTCCCGTGAATCTATACCCCTTTTAATACAGCTCAAAACCTTGTTTGCCCTTGCAGCTGCTGCCTGGCATTGCTTGCTACAGCCAAGTTTATTATCTACAAGGACTCCAAGGTCCTTCTCCATTATGGATTTGCCTAGTGCAGTCCCATTAAGGGTATACGGGGCTTGCATATTTTTACATCCCAGGTGCATGACCTTACATTTATCCACATTAAATCTCATCTGCCACTTAGCTGCCCAGATTGCCAGTTGGTCAAGATCCTGCTGCAGGGATGTCACATCCTGGATAGAATTGACTGGTCTGCAGAGTTTTGTGTCATCTGCAAACACTGATACATTACTCATAATACCCTCCCCTAAGTCATTTATGAACAAATTAAACAAAAGTGGACCCAGTACAGAACCCTGAGGGACCCCAATGAGGACCTTATTCCAAGTAGAGAATGTACCATTAACAACCACCCTCTGTACCCGATCCTGTAGCCAGTTTTCTATCCATGTGCAAACGGCTTCACTAAGACTAATAGACCTTAGCTTAGAAAGCAGTCGTTTGTGGGGAACGGTATCATCATGCATGCTATGGGAAAGATGGGCATGCGTTCCACTGTGAAACACATGGTCAGCTTTGATTTCCATTATTCCTTATGCTTGGCAGGTAGCTGCCGCTGCATGAATCCAGTGACCTAGCTGGTGGGCTGAGGGGTACACAACGCAGCATGGAGGTGACATCAATCCCATGCTGTGCGTGATGTCACCTCAGCAAACTGGGAGTGCATTTAGGTCTGGTGCCTTGGTACTTCTTCACCCTGCTGCGCCTCCCACTGCTCTCTCTGTCAGTCTACTGGCGCCCTGCCACACTCCCTATCACCCTGCTGGCCTGGTCCTAGGCCTATGCAGACCTTCTACTGTGGTACCTACAATATTTTTCTCCTTTCGAAGGAGTTCCAGAGTGGGGCAAGGAGCATAGGAGAGTGTGGAATTCTGCTTGGGCAAGAGTGGGTATGGAAATGCTTTTTATGTTTCTATTCTGATGAGTTATCATACTGGCATTTCTAGGGTTAAGTTTTTGTTTATTTTCTGCAGTGATCTTACCAGCTTTTCTGTTCATTGGCCATTTTTTACTGATGTGTCTGCTGTTAATGCTTATTATCCATTTCTTGCATGTCTGGGTCATTATGGCTACAGGATGTGGCAAAGAGCCTAAAAATGTTGGCAACATAGTGTTTTTTTTTTGAGGCCCAAAGCTTCACTTTCACCTTAGGTCCAATAGCCCTGCTGTGCATAAACATATCAGGGGTGGGCAAAAACTGTGAGGGATGGTGACAGAGGTTACCGCAGTGGGTGTGCTTCTGTGAGTGGAGTGAGATTTTCTGGTGCCCCAGTCTGACACTGTGTTAATTACGCATTTACATAAATATATTTAGACATAATGACATAGGGGTTTGTCATTAATTTTATTACTGTATTCAAATAATTATATGCTATGAAATGCCAGGCCAGTTGTACTTGAGGGTTAAATACATGAATTATTGTATTATAATACACGGGAGCCATAAATATCCTGTAAATTGTATCCTTATAAACAGTGCTTAGGCATGTTAGAGTTATAATGAATGCTTTGTGATGTAATTTCTGTTACGTGACTCACTTTTTTTTTAATAAAGTACTCTAAAATATGAAGTCACCTTGGAGTTCTATGACCTTTATAAAAGGTTCTATACGGTCATGGAACACGTTGGTGACATATCCTTATATTTTACAATAGGTACTTAATTCACTATATAATAACACAGATTACTCATCCATCTAGCAGATCGAATGCAGGTGTATCAAATGCTATTATTGTGGACTTAGTACATTAAGGGGCCTATTTATCAAAATTTGAATTTGTGGTTTTTCAAAAAAAAATTTTTTATTAAAAAAACTTGAACCCTCACCAAACTCAAATATGTGCTTATTAATTAACTTGATTCTGGAGTCTAGACCAAGCTAGAAAGTTTGATTCTACTTATCATTGTCATTAAGTCTACCAACTTGCTAGGACAACTCCCATTGACATTATTTTCAAAGTCTCAAATCACTGTAAAAACTTGAGTTTAAATGTTAATAAATGAGCCCCTTAGTCATATGTGTCTTGACCAAATCACAATGCAATTACAAACAATAAGGACTGCATTTATTTATATTTATGCACTGTTTTATTTATTTATTATCACAATAGCCTGTTTGTTTTTTTTATCACAGACTTGCAGTAGTATAATATATAGTGGATGATGTACCCCCTAATGTAAAATATAAGGATATTATAAGTCAACAAGGAGTTCCATGTCCATATAAAAGCAAGAGGCCGCAGGCCATGGAACACGAGGTGACTTTTAAAGGAGAAACATTAATCACATTAATATCCTAATATTTTACAGGTGGAACGTTATTATAATACACAAGTTTTAATGAGTCATGGGACAGAAATTATATCACTAAGCACCATTTATAAGGATATAATTTACAGAATATTTGTAGCTCTTGTGTGGTATCAGATTAGTTATTTAATTCATGGTTTGAGAGTTATTTTTAATTTGTAACCGCATGAAAATTCTTACGAAAACAAGGATTTCAAGGTTTTAGTAGATGCAGGAAAAGGTGATGTACCGTGTTAGCCAGTCAAAATGTTTACAGGGTAACCCTTTTGAAATAAAAGATAACAAAAGTGGTATAAAGGTGATACCTTTATTGGCTAACTAAAATAATCATAGCAAGCTTTCAGAACATTTTAGTTCCTTTTTCAAGCTGATTACAATGAAGCTGTGAAACGGCTATGGTACAGGATAATGTGGATCAAAGTGACATGATATAAATTAGGGTAAGTTACTGAAGTGTGAAGTAAATGGAATTCCATGTGATTAACTGGCCCAGTCTCTCTACAGATGTTTGTATAATCTGGCTGGGTGCAGGCAGTTCTTAAATTATATAATTTGCCATAAATCCAAGGCCCAGGTTTAGTCCCTTCTCCAGAGAGTTGAAAGTTTTCATTAACTTGTACTCCCATACCTTCCTTTCATTCTCTGCTTTAAAGTTTCCCTTAAGAACCAAGATTCTTAAATCGTTTATGGAGTGGTGAGGGCTGATAAAATGGTTCCCTACTGGTGTGTCAGTTTTTTATTTGTTATGGTAAAGCGGTGGTGTGTATTTCTTAGGCTTTGGCCAGTCTCTCCTATATACAGTCCTCGTGTTGAGCATCTAGTGCACTGTATTAAGTACACCACATTGGAAGAAGAACAGTTGTACTGTCCATGGATGCTGTATTCCTCTAATGTGTCTGGAATCTGTATTTTTTCTGAATTACAGACGTGTGGGCAGGTTTTGCATTGTTTTTTGCCACAGGGATAGGTTCCATTTTTGTTGGGTTGTATTAAGGCACTTCTTGTTATTAGTCTTTTTAGGTTTGGGGGCTGCCTGAATGCCAGAAGTAGTGGGTCTGGGAATATGTTATGGAGCCTCTCATCCTTATGGAGTGTGCACTGTAGATCCTTAGCTATTTTTCTGAGGGTCTTTAGTTGGGGATTGTATGTGACCACTAGAGGAACTGGATTTGTTTCTGTTTTTTGTTTATATTGAAGAAGTTGACTTCTGGGAATCCTGGTGGCTGTATAGATGTTTTGATCCACATTCCTGTTACTGAAGTCTGCTTTGAGTGTTTGTTTTTAGGTGGTGGTCCCTTTCAGTAGTGTCAGAACATATCCGATTAGTAGATGATGGAGTGTTTGGTGTGGTTAGGGTGAAAACTATCATACATTAGATAAGATGGTTTATCCATTGGCTTTTGATATATGGTGGTTTGTAAACTATTTTCCCTGATAAGAATGGTTGTATCTAAAAAGTGAATGTGAGTAGGGGAGTAGTTCAGTTTTAAATTGATAGTTGGGTGAAAGTCATGAAATTGTTTGTGAAATTGAATGAGTTCTTGTTCAGTACCGTTCCAGATTATGAATATGTCATCTGTGTAGCGGAGGTACGTCAGAGGCTTGGTGTTACAGGTAGAGAGAAAGTACTCTTCTAGTTTTGCCATGAAAAGATGGCATATTGGGGTGCAAAGCGTGTACCCATACTGTTTCCCATCTTCTGTAGATATATTTCCTGCCCAAATAGGAAGTGATTGTGTGTCAAGGTAAACTCAAAAAGTTGTGTAACTGCATGAGATGGTAGGCCCTCCTTTTCCAGAAATTCTTTGCAGGCGGCTATACCATCTGTATGTGGAATGTTTATATAGAGTGATTCCACATCCATTGTTGCCAACAAGGTGCCCTCTGGGAGTGGCCCTATACCTGCAAGTTTGTTAAGCAGATCAGTTGTGCCTTGTAAATAGCTTGGTGTACCCCTTACAACAGGTTTCAAGATCTGCTCGACCCAGCCTGATATGCCCTCCGTCAGAGTGCCAATCCCAGATACTATAGGCCGTCCAGGGTTACCTTCTTTGCGTATTTTAGAAAGCATATAGAAAGTCCCCATTTTTGGAGTCTCTGGTATTAACCCTTTCACTGCCAGCCATTTTGAACAGAGTGGAACTTCTACTGCCAGACAGTTTTTGAACATTTTTGCACAGTTTCACTTTAGAGGCTTTTCCTAGTGGGGACTTTTAGTTTACCCAGGAAAACTATATATTGTTTTTTTCGGGACAACCTAAGCTTTCAAAATATGGTGGAATCAGTGTCGGACTGGCCCACCAGGATACCAGGAAAACTCCCAGTGGGCCCAGGTGTCAGTGGGCCCTCCTGCTCTTAACTATTTGGCCTGCTTCATGGTCATTCCCTATTTATGAATGGGAACAAAGAGGAGAAATAGATGGAAGAATAGATGCTAGCATGTAATTAAAAATAATAGGAGAATAAAGAGGTTGGGTGAGGAAAGGAGGAAAAATATTTTGGAGAGTGGGCCTATGGCCAAAGATTTTCTGGTGGGCCCCTGGGGTTCCAGTTCGACACTGGGTGGAATTTTTGTGTAATTCCAATTCTGTAACAAGATATAGGCTTCTAAATGTCTAAAAAATGAACAAAAATAATATTTTCCATAATATAAACACATACACCTGAAACAAAAATTATTTTATGCACAAAAATACAACTGATTTGGAAAGTCCCATGTCTCCTGAACGTGCCAATACCACATATATATAGTTTTATGGAGATTTCTCACTTGTATAGGTCAAAAACTCCCAGCAGTACACTACCAAATTTCCAAAGCATTGCTCCAGAAAGCTGCATACTTTAGATTTCAAGGTCACAAATTCTAACATAAGGTTTATCCCAGAAAATTATACATTTTTAGAAAGAAGAGATTCTGTGGAATCCAGAATAGATAGAACTGCCTGTCTACTCCAAACTACCAAGTTGCAATGCTTTCCTAAAGTTATTGGTTTTTATCAAAATTTGTGAAATTTCTTAAAAATCGCTTCAAAGCTTCCTGTCTATAGTATCTTATCTCCTACAGGTCATAAAGTAACCGTATAAAACACCCTAAATATGAACACCAGGGGTCCACTGAACAGTTTGATGCCCAATATGTATAGTTTTATCTACGTATGTGGCATGTAGGAGCCCCAATATGAACATACACCATATGATCTGCCATTTCTGTCATTTCAGCTTCTGCTAAATCAACACATTTACATCATTTTGTGTGGGACAACACTACAAAAAAGTACGCTCACCCCAGAAAGCCATATATTTTTGAAAAAGTACACATTCCCTGAAATCTAAAATGGGTACCCATGTCTTTCTACTCCAAAGTACCAAGTCGCAAAGCTTTCCTAAAGTTGGCAATTTTGATAATATTTCCAAAAAATCCTCTCAAAGCTTCCAGTTTACAGCATCTTATCTCCCATGTATCATTAAGTACCAAAATAAAACACCCTGAATTTGAACGCCAGGGGTCCAGTGAACATTATGATGCCCCATATGTATAGGTTTACTTAAGTATGTGGCATGTAGGGGCCTTAATGTGAACATACCCCATATGATCCGTCATTTCTATCATTTCAGCTTCTGCAAAATCAACACATTTACATCATTTTGTGTGGGATAACGCTACAAAAAAGTACGCTCATCCCAGAAAGCCATATATTTTTGGAAAGTACACATTCCCCCAAATCTAAAATGGGTACCTGTGTCTTTCTACTCCAAAGCATTTCTAAAGTTAGCAATTTTGATGACAATTCCAAAAATCCCCTCAAAGCTTCCACTTTGCAGCATCTTATCTCCCACATTGCATTAGGTACCAAGATAAAACACCCTAAATATGAACGCCTAAAAATGTTGCAATTTGCCGCATTTATCTCACACAATTTCTTGCGTACAAAGGCAAGTCACCCCAAATATGAACACCTAAGGTCTACTGAACAGTTTGATGGCCAATATGCATAGATATACCAAAGTCTGCGGTATGCACTGACCCCAAAATGAAAATAGCGCATATGGATTTCTCGCCTGCCAACTCAGCTTTTGCACACAGAGCCCCCTGACAGCGTATTATGTGCAGTAACCCCCCCTAACTATACACAGACCCCCAGAAAACCATATATTTTTGGAAAGTACACATTCTGATGAATTCAAAATAGGTAAAGTTATTTTTCTACACCAAAGTTACACCTGGCAAAGCTACGCTAAAAACAGATTAGGAACACTTATACAGGGATAAAATGCGATAAAACCACAAAAATTGTGCAAATCAGTGAAACGACAAAATACGTGATATGACAGTGTAATTAGTGGTTCGAATATCTGATCCAATAGTCACACTGTCAAAATAAACAGTTTTTAGGTAAAAGAAACTAAAAACAAAGTGGAGGACACTGAGCAACGGCTACCATCCTCACCTGCGCCATCTTGGATTCTTGGTTTTAGTAAAAATGCGTTTCAACACCCACTAAATGGGCCCCCTTGTGTTTAGATCACCTCTACATATAGTTGTGATCAATCCAAATCAATCCAAATATAGAGGAGAGCACCATAAAGCAGAATTCTGCTAAAACACTATTTATTTCAGACCATAGTACACATGTTTCGGGCAATGTGACGCCCTTTATCAATGTGACGCCCTTTATAGTTGTGATCAAATGTGCATGACCCCAAGGATTGTTCCTGGAAGTACGCTTCTTGCAAATGCAGCACAACTAACCTGTGGTGGGTAGAGAGGGTATGAAAAACTGAAACATGTAGTATGTGACTAATTTAACTGGATTCTAGGTGTAGAAGGCCTAGGATAATAATTAAACCTAAAGCAGTAATACCAGTTTTGCATAGCTTGTATTCTGTTAAGTGGTATACACAAGATTCATACGTCTTTCTGTTTGAATGATTGAAGTTCACAAAAAGGTATAAAAGTTGTGTGCAGTTTTTATAACATCTATTTCTACTCTGCAAAGATAAGAAGTAACAATATACATCTGCAAAAAAATGATCTACACTTTATAGCTGATAATCGTGCATAATAAATTAGTTAAGATTTAAGATTTTATTAAACCATTAATTAGCCAATAAATTAAAATCTCTTTGTATAAAACACCCTAAATATGAACACCAGGGGTCCACTGAACAGTTTGATGCCCAATATGTATAGTTTTATCTACGTATGTGGCATGTAGGAGCCCCAATATGAACATACACCATATGATCTGCCATTTCTGTCATTTCAGCTTCTGCAAAATCAACACATTTACATCATTTTGTGTGGGACAACACTACAAAAAAGTACGCTCACCCCAGAAAGCCATATATTTTTGAAAAAGTACACATTCCCTGAAATCTAAAATGGGTACCCATGTCTTTCTACTCCAAAGTACCAAGTCGCAAAGCTTTCCTAAAGTTGGCAATTTTGATAATATTTCCAAAAAATCCTCTCAAAGCTTCCAGTTTACAGCATCTTATCTCCCATGTATCATTAAGTACCAAAATAAAACACCCTGAATTTGAACGCCAGGGGTCCAGTGAACAGTATGATGCCCCATATGTATAGGTTTACTTAAGTATGTGGCATGTAGGGGCCTTAATGTGAACATACCCCATATGATCCGTCATTTCTATCATTTCAGCTTCTGCAAAATCAACACATTTACATCATTTTGTGTGGGATAACGCTACAAAAAAGTACGCTCATCCCAGAAAGCCATATATTTTTGGAAAGTACACATTCCCCCAAATCTAAAATGGGTACCTGTGTCTTTCTACTCCAAAGCATTTCTAAAGTTAGCAATTTTGATGACAATTCCAAAAATCCCCTCAAAGCTTCCACTTTGCAGCATCTTATCTCCCACATTGCATTAGGTACCAAGATAAAACACCCTAAATATGAACGCCAGGGGTCCAGTGAACAGTTTGATGCCCAATATGTATAGGTTGTAGGGGCCCAATGTGAACATACCCCATATGATCTGCCATTTCTGTCATTTCAGCTTCTGCAAAATCAACACATTTACTTCATTTTGTGTGGGATAAAGTTAGTAAAAAGTACACTCACCCCAGAAAGTCATATATTTTTGGAAAGTACACATTCCCCAAAATCTAAAATGGGTACCCATGTCTTTCTACTCCAAAGTACCAAGCCGCAAAGCTTTCCTAAGTTTGCCGATTTTATTACATTTCCAAAAATCACCTCAAAACTTCCAATATGCAGCATCTTATTTTCTATAGGTCATTAGGTACCAAGATAAAACACCCTAATTATGAACCCCAGAGGTCTACTGAACAGTTTGATGCCCACTGTACATAGGTTTATCAAAGCACATGGCACTTAGAGACCCCAAAATATACCTTGTGCACACTAATTTCATGGCTTACCTTTACCTAATTCATAAACACATGGCAGTTTTATGTGGGATAGAAACTGCAGAAATATAGGGTTACCCCTGAAAACCATATATGTTTGAAAAGTACACATTCTGACAAATCCAACAAGGGTAAAGAGTCCTTTCTACACCAAAGTACCAATCTGCAGAGCTTTCCTAAAGTTATTGATTTTTATGACATTTCAGAAAATCGCCTTAAAATGTTGCAATTTGCCGCATTTATCTCACACAATTTCTTGCGTACAAAGGCAAGTCACCCCAAATATGAACACCTAAGGTCTACTGAACAGTTTGATGGCCAATATGCATAGATATACCAAAGTCTGCGGTATGCACTGACCCCAAAATGAAAATAGCGCATATGGATTTCTCGCCTGCCAACTCAGCTTTTGCACACAGAGCCCCCTGACAGCGTATTATGTGCAGTAACCCCCCCTAACTATACACAGACCCCCAGAAAACCATATATTTTTGGAAAGTACACATTCTGATGAATTCAAAATAGGTAAAGTTATTTTTCTACACCAAAGTTACACCTGGCAAAGCTACGCTAAAAACAGATTAGGAACACTTATACAGGGATAAAATGCGATAAAACCACAAAAATTGTGCAAATCAGTGAAACGACAAAATACGTGATATGACAGTGTAATTAGTGGTTCGAATATCTGATCCAATAGTCACACTGTCAAAATAAACAGTTTTTAGGTAAAAGAAACTAAAAACAAAGTGGAGGACACTGAGCAACGGCTACCATCCTCACCTGCGCCATCTTGGATTCTTGGTTTTAGTAAAAATGCGTTTCAACACCCACTAAATGGGCCCCCTTGTGTTTAGATCACCTCTACATATAGTTGTGATCAATCCAAATCAATCCAAATATAGAGGAGAGCACCATAAAGCAGAATTCTGCTAAAACACTATTTATTTCAGACCATAGTACACATGTTTCGGGCAATGTGACGCCCTTTATCAATGTGACGCCCTTTATAGTTGTGATCAAATGTGCATGACCCCAAGGATTGTTCCTGGAAGTACGCTTCTTGCAAATGCAGCACAACTAACCTGTGGTGGGTAGAGAGGGTATGAAAAACTGAAACATGTAGTATGTGACTAATTTAACTGGATTCTAGGTGTAGAAGGCCTAGGATAATAATTAAACCTAAAGCAGTAATACCAGTTTTGCATAGCTTGTATTCTGTTAAGTGGTATACACAAGATTCATACGTCTTTCTGTTTGAATGATTGAAGTTCACAAAAAGGTATAAAAGTTGTGTGCAGTTTTTATAACATCTATTTCTACTCTGCAAAGATAAGAAGTAACAATATACATCTGCAAAAAAATGATCTACACTTTATAGCTGATAATCGTGCATAATAAATTAGTTAAGATTTAAGATTTTATTAAACCATTAATTAGCCAATAAATTAAAATCTCTTTGTATAAGCATTTTTCTTATTGAGCAACTTGTATACACATGTAGGTCTTACACATGCATTGTTCAGCATCCCAATGGTGGGTCAAACAGTGGCTTTTATTCTAATGTCTATGGAAGATGCATTTCAGTATAAATCTGATTGTATGCAGCACACATTTGCTGTGAGCTGACTTGCAAATTAAGTAATTGTACTTTGTGATACATTTAATTTATGTTTTTTTTTGTGTGTGCAGATATGTAGAACATTATGGATTGGAAAAGCCATGTGCAGACATTGAGACTCTTTTAAAAAGAATCGCCTTGAAGTTGGGCAAAACCCAGAAAGTAAAAGCCATCACGGGTGTTGGTAGGTTTCTATGAAACTGCAAAGAACTAGAGCATGATTTATACATGATATGTTGCAATAGTCATCCTTTTGAACCACCCCCTCCTATTTTTCATGTATCCACAGCACATTTTTTTTTAATTGTGTTGGGTTAAAAACCCCAACATACTGTTCTTCGACTTTGGCTTATTCTTCCGCTTCTTCTTCTTCCGCTTCTTCTTCTTAGCGCCCCCGTTTTCTAAACGCTACTCCTACAGTTTTAGGGGTACAACACCCAGACTCCCCACACTTCTTTGCCCTATAGCGGAGCAGGTTGCTTGTGCTTTTCTAAGCGATCCCACCCCCCGTCTTTTTGTGGCGCCGCTCCGAACCCCCCAACTTTCCCATTGACTTTGACAGGGAAGATTTTCAAACTGCTGCCACACTTACAGCTTTGAAGCTACACCGCCCAAACTTGAATAACATAATAATGGGGTCACCCCAAATGAAACAGCGACATTTGTTGGATGACCCCAAAGTGGGAGGGGCCAACAGCAGCCAATCAAATTTCACCCATTGACTTTAATGGGGAAATTCAACCTGCTGCCAGTCTCACAGTAATAACACCAGGGTCCCCAAACTTTTTACACTTGGTCACTAGGGGACTGCAGTTTTAATTTTGAAAAGTGGGCGGAGCCACCAACAGCCAATCAAATTTCACCTATTGATTTTTATTGGTTTGATGCCAGAGTTCCCAAACTTTGCACATTCAGTGACTGGGTGACTACACATTCAAGTTTTTTTTTTTTGTTTTGTTTGTTTTTAAACTGCAAAGTGGGAGGGGCCAACAACAGCCAATCAAATTTTACCCATTGACTTTAATTGAAACTGCTGCCAATCTTACAGCTTTGAGGCTACACTCCCCAAACTCGAATCACACAGTCATGGGGTCAGCCTGAATGAAAATATGATGATTGTTGGATGCCAAAAAGTGGGTGGAGCTGTGAACAGCCAATCAGATTTTACCTATTGACTTGGTGGAAATCCAACCTTCTGCCATTCTCACAGCAATAATGCCGGGGTCCCCAAACTTTGTAGAGTTAGGCACCAGGTAAGAAAAAGTGGGCGGAGCCACCAACAGCCAATCAGATTTCACCTATTGAATTTTATTGGTTAGGTGTCAGGGTTCCCAAACTTAGCACATTCAGTCACTGGGTGACTACATACTCAAGGTTATAAAAAGTGGGTGGGGCCGCCAAAAGCCAATCACATTTCTTTCATTGTTTTCAGTGGGGAAATTTTAACTGTTGCCATTCTCACATGTTTAATGTCAGGGTCCCCAAACTTTGCACAGTTTGTCACTGGGTGACTACGTTCCAAGTTTAGAAAAGTGAGCGGGGCCAACAACAGCCAATCAGATTTCACCTACAGACTTAAATTTAAACTGCTGCCATCCTTTAAATACTAAGGTCCCCAAACATTGCAGAGCTAGTCACCAGGTAACTGCGTTTCAGAGTTGGAAAAAGTAGGTGGGGCCACCAGCAGCCAATCAGATTTTAACTATTGGTTTTCAATGGGGAAATTCAACCTGATGCCATTCTCACAGTATTAACACCAGAGCCACTAGGGGACTGCATTTTTTGGTTTTAAAAAGTGGGTGGAGCCACCAACAGCCAATCAGACTTCACCTATTGAATTTTTTTTGGTTTAAAGTTAAAATGCTGCCTTTCTCTCACTATTTATGTCAGGGTTCCCAAACTTTGCACAGTCAGTCACTGGCTGACTACATATTCAGGGTTAGAACAAGTGGGTGGAGCCACCAACAGCCAACCCATTTCCATCCATTAAATTTCATTGGTTTATATTTATCTGATGCCATTATTTAAGTATTAATTCTAGATACTTAAACTTTCCAGAGTTACTCACTGGGTATTTGCCATTCAAAGTTAGAAAAAGGTGCGGAGACACCAACAGCCAATCACATTTCAACTATTTACTTTCAATGGAGAAGTGTAAAATGCTGTCAGTCTCACAATTTTTATGTCTAAATCCCCAAACTTTGCACAGTTGGTCACTGGGGGACTGCAGTTCAAAAATAGGAAAAGTGGGTTGGGCCACTAACAGCCAATCTGATTCCATCCATTGAATTTTATTGGTTTAAATTTAAAATGGTGTCATTCTCACACTATTTATGCCCACTTTTAGAAAACGTGGGCAGAGCCACCAACCACCAATCACAATTTACCTATTAACTTTTATTGGTTTATATTTAAACTGCTGCCGTTCTGTAACTAATAATCGTAGGGTCCCTAAACTTTGCAGAGTTAGTGACTGGGTAACTGTAGTTCCAGGTTAGAAAACCTAATCAGATGTCACTCGACTTTCAGTGGGGAAATTTAAATTGCTGCCATTCAGACACTATTAAAACCAGGGCCCCCAAACTTTGCACAGTGGTTTTACTATATAGCTGTGATCCAAGGTTAGAAAAAGTGGGCAGAGCCAACAACAGATCAGATTTCATTCAGTGACTTCACGTTTTTCAACCCAACATGAAGTTTGTTTTCAAACTTCCCTTTCTAGTTACAAGTATGTATTGTTTTTATGGCAAAGTAATTCAATAGTATGAGTTGGCAGATTGTCACATAGAGATGTAAAGGCAGTTTAAAACAACACATTGTCAATAATGTTCAATATGGCATTGTGAGCTGTTGTCGGGGGGGCGGGTTGGAGGAGGAGTGACAGGGCATATGGTTGGGGGACCAGAGTTCCGTAAGAAGCATCCCCACAGGTTATGTTTATATGTTTATGTTAGTGTTTTGTTGTGGGCTGCAGATTTCTGTTTGTTGACTCCCCAGATATTGGGCCACCAGACTTATTTTCAACCCCACTTACACACACAACAAGTATAAACATGCACACCAATAATACACATAATAATACAATATACACACAAAATTATCCATTGACTCTATTAACTTCACCTCAGACCAGCATTTTGGTATCACCTGGCATCTACCCTAATTTAATCTATCTAAATGCAGTGGAATCTGCCTGCAAACTTCTGTCCCTCCATGGGTAAAAGGGCCCTGCCTGTCATTACTTTCTTTGAGGCTGGACGGAAAGCAGAAGTTTTGAAGGAGCAATCATAATCCAGCCAATTTGCACAGTACCTACACATCTCCCCTTAGCCCACATTTATCTGAAGAATTTATTTCAGTCTCTTCTATGATGACTGCACTGCTTTACATATAATTTAGAGCGCGCTAGGTTCAGATTTTTTAAGATATTGCTTATATCTAAGATGTAAAGCAACGAGGACATCGCTCTAAGAGATCTAACGGAAACAAAACCCATATAGTGTAGTAGACACACTGCTTAAGTTAATATGGTTTCTGTACCATAGAGCAGTTGAAAGTATGGACGTGTAGCCCAAATTAGTTCTCTAATCTTACTGGGACCTCATCACAGGGTACAAACAGTGTATAATTAATGAGTTATCATGATAGAAAGAAAAAAATGCAAAGGCAGAAAGTCAAAGGAGAGCAGGGAATAAAGTAAATACAGAAAGAGTACTATTCAGGTATTTGGGGAAACTGGTAAGATTAGGAAATTGCAAAAAAGCAAATCCGGAAGGAACTGGAACAGAAAATCAGAAACAAGAAAGCAGTTATGCCCTAGGATGAAACCACATATATATATATATAAATATCCTTGTCCTGGTGAGGACCGAAACATTGGAATACACAGCAAAATAAAACAGTATTTTATTTTTTTTTCACTAAAAGGTGTGCAGATCTTTCTGCTAATATTCACCTATTTTTGATTGAGCGCTCTAATGGGGCAAGTTAGAGTGCAGACACAACTCATTATATTATATTATATATATATAAATATATATATATATATATATATATATATATATATATATATATACACACACACACGTGTGCACATTAGTCTAACTGCAGCTTGACTTGTGTGTTTAAGGTGACGTGAATATCACAGTGCCAAACTACAATGCTGCTGCTTATGATTTCATCCGCACCTTCCGAAGAGGTCAGCTGGGAGTGGTGATGCTGGACTAAAAGAAGAGAAATGTATCTGGAATCAGAGATGAGGATATAAGTAAATAAGACTGCATTTCCACTTGTGCTCTACTCTGTAATGCAAGCTCTGTCTTTCTTTTTAACCTTCTCCTGGGTACTCGATATTCCCATATCAACTGGAAGGACAGTATCAAGATAACTCTGCACATTTTTAATAATATGGTTTAATAATATGGGTACAAGAGCAAGCCCAAGAGCTACCTGGATAAAGAATATTGTGAAGCATTGTGAAGTAATAACAGTATGTTTATATTTTGTTGAGAAGATGTAATATAATTTATTATAATATGTATACAATAAATGTAAAAATGTATTTAATGATAAATATTATTACAAACAACTATGCTCTTTCTTATAATCGATTTACCAAAGCAACCCTAAAAGCAAACTATGACAAAGTATATAATAATAATTAGCAAAAGTACTATAAGTACACCCCTCAAAAGTTTAGCCTGTGTTAGTGTATTTGGGGAGATAGACATGATAAGCAGAAATCGTGATTTCTTAAGCTAATGCCACATTGGTCAGATCCTCGGCCTCCATTTTGAGCTGTATTCCATGTAGTGTGTCTGCACAATAATCAAATACATTAGCATATTAAAACAGAGTCGGAATCGTGGAGTCGGAAGTATCAGAAACTGAGGAGTCGGATTCGGAGAATTTATCTACCGACTCCACAGCCTTGGTTATCCCACACAAAAGGATGTAAATGTGTTGATTTTGCAGAAGCTGGAATGACAGAAATGATAGATCATATGGGGGTATATTCACATTGGGGCTCCTACATGCCACACATACTTAGGTAAACCTATATATATTGGGCATCAAACTGTTCAGTGGACCCCTGGCGTTCAAATTTAGGGTGTTTTATCTGGTTACTTTATGACCTGTAGGAGATAAGATACTATAGACAGGAAGCTTTGAAGCGATTTTTAAGAAATTTCACAAATTTTGATAAAAACCAATAACTTTAGGAAAGCATTGCAACTTGGTAGTTTGGAGTAGACAGGCAGTTCTATTTATTCTGGACTCCACAGATTCTGTTCTTTCTAAAAATACATAATTTTCTGGGATAAACCTTATGTTAGTGGAATTTGTGACCTTGAAATCTAAAGTAAGCAGCTTTTTGGAGCAATGCTTTGGAAATTTGGTAGTGTACTGCTGGGAGTTTTTGACCTATGTCAGTGAGAAATCTCCATAAAACTATATATATTTGGTATTGGCGCATTCAGGAGACATGGGACTTTCCAAATCAGTTGTATTTTTGTACATAAAATAATTTTTGTTTCTGGTGTATGTTTTTATATTATGGAAAATATTTTTTTTTTTTTTCATTTTTTAGACATTTAGAAGCCTATATCTTGTTACAGAATTGGAATTACACAAAAATTCCACCATATTTTGAAAGCGTAGGTTGTCCTGAAAATAACGATATATAGTTTTCCTGGGTAAACTAAAAGTCCCCCCCTAGGAAAAGCCCCTAAAGTGAAACAGTGCAAAATGTTCAAAAACTGTCTGGCAGTAGAAGTTCCACTTTGTTCAAAACGGCTGGCAGTGAAAGGGTTAAAGGAAGCAATGCAGGGTAGAATAGCAGAGGACAGAGAGGAGGATTTACACCAAGCTTTACTCTTATTAAAAAAAATCAGAAGTGTTATTAAAATGGTGGTTTTTCTGACAAACAAAAGGAATTCTGGGAATGAATTCCAAACTCTTCCCATCCCATTTACATGGGTTTATCCTATAGGCTACAGCTCACCCACTGGGTTTGAAGCTGAAGCCAGGATAATAGCTGATCAGATTCCCAACTACAGACCAGTTTCGCCTTTCTTGAGGCTCATCGGTGTAGTGCAGGGTTTTCTGATCAGCTTAGGTTGAGTCACCATGTGGTTCTACAAACAAATAAATAAGGTTGAGGAGACTGCCTCATACAGACAAAAGCAAACAAAAGGAATTCTGGGAATGAATTCCAAACTCTTAAAAAAAAAATCCCATTTACATGGGTTTATCCTATAGGCTACAGCTCACCCACTGGGTTTGAAGCTGAAGCCTGCAAACTGTCTTTATTGCTCACTGGGTTTTGCTACCAGGGCTGCTCCTGTAATTAGGCAAGGTGAGAACCTTGCCTCAGGCAGCAGGGAGTAGCCAGTTACCAGGGGCGGCAAAAAGTACCATCTGGTAACTTTAAGAGCTGAATGTTCATTTTTTTAAAACAAAAATTCGGCTCTCCTAATGCAGAGAGCACTGTTGTGCAGCCCGAACACTAAAGTTCTAAGCGGAGAGTGGGAGAGAGAGGGGGTGGTAGCAGACCCAGGATTGCTGCAGTCTGCCACATTAGGTTTCTCAGCAGCATCTGTGGAATGTTAGCAACTATATAAAGCTGTTTGTGCCATTCCAGTTGTGCCACTCTATGGGGGGAATTAAAAAAAAGTGGAAAAAATAATTTAACACTTAAATGAGCTATATTCCTTAATGTATATAATAGAGAAGTTGGTTTTTACAGGACCCACTCTGTAAAGTTACGAATGGCTCAGCTCAAATAAATTGTGAGTGGTACAAGATATGGTTTATATTTGCTTAGATATTTATATGTCTAAGCAAACTTAATGTAAATAAGGATCTTTTATTAGGTATAGTACCAACAGGACGTAGGATAGCTAATGTAATTTCAATATTTAAAAAGGGATTACAATATCAGGGACTGGATTTTGACATTATAAACTGTAATCAGAATGGCTTTTAAAAGATGTCAGTGGCAGGGCTGTGGAGTCGGTAGATAAATTCTCCGACTCCTCAGTTTCTGATACTTCCAACTCCACGACTCCGACTCCTCTGTTTTTAATATGCTAATGTATTTTATACATTCATACAGTCAATGAAAAGCATGCTTCATGGTCACTCAACGTGTTCGTTTATGCACTGTGTGCATTGGGCTTTATTCTTATAGCAGAGAAGTAATTAATTATGACTGTTTGTGAATTGGGACATTTAAACTTGATTTATTTATTTTTTTTATTCCCATTTAAATTTAGTAGTCGGAGTCGGATCATTTTTTGCCGACTCCAGATACCCAAAATTGCCTCTGACTCCGACTCCTCGACTCCGACTCCACAGCCCTGGTCAGTGGTATATTTTCTACTTTCTTAGTGGAGTCCACAGGGTTCTGTACTGAGTCCACTTTATTATTATTATTATTAACTTATTTATTAATGACTTGGGGTAAGCATTGCAAGCAATGTATCTGGGCTTGACAATCACACAAAACTAACCAAGCGGCAGATAAGAATTAATGTTAATAAATGTAAGGTTATGCATTTAAAATTAAAGATAGGCAAATAACTTGTACCCTTAATGGGAGTAAGTTAGGCAAGTCCAAAATAGAGATGGACCTGGGGGGTAATTGTGTATAGGTATAATGAGGAACATAAGTATTTGAAAATCCTGCGATTTTGCAAGTTCTCCCACTTAGAAATCATTGAGGGGTGTAAAATTCACATTGTAGGTGCATTCCCACTGTGAGAGACAGCATTTAAAAAAAAAAAATTCAGGAAATCACATTGTATGATTTTTAAAGAATGTATTTGTATTGCACTGCTGCACATAAGTATTTGAACACCTGAGAAAATCAGTGTTAATATTTGGTACAGAAGCCTTTGTTTGCAATTACAGAGGTCAAATGTTTCCTGTAGTTCTTGACCAGGTTTTCACACACTGCAACAGGGATTTTGGCCCACTCCTCCACACAGATTTGTCAGGTTTCAGGGCTGTCGCTAAGCAACACAGAGTTTCAGCTCCCTCCAAAGATTTTCTATTGGATTTAGGTCTGGAGATTGGCTAGGTATAAGGGTCTGCTGGGGTTTGATCCCAGGACCTCCTGGTTGTTGGCTGCTCTCCCTAACCATTGAGCTAGGAGAGCAGCCAGTAAGAGGTGATTGCCTTGTGTTTCCTTTTGCCTGTGTCCTGGGCTTGGTTATATCACCCCAGCAGCCTTATTGGCTAGGTGGGGTCAGCCAATCAGGGCTGACTCTGCCCTATTTAAGCCCAGCCCTCCTCACACTTGTTGCCTGAACATTGGTTAACATTAAGCACTGTGGCCTGACCCTAGTTTGTGTTTCCTGTTCTGGCTCCTTGTCTTGTTTCCTTGCTCCTTTGCTCCATTCCTGTTCTTGCTCCTTTCTCCTCACTCCTGATCTTTGTCCGCTCCATCCCGTCCTGTCTAATCTATGCCTGCTCTGTCCCATCCTGTCCTGTCTGGTCTACACCCGTTCTGTCCTGTCTGGTCTACGCCCGTTCTGTCCTGTCCTGTCTGGTCTACACCCGTTCTATCCTGTCTGGTCTAGACCTGTCCTGTCTGGTCTACGCCCGTTCTGTCCAGTCCTGTCTGGTCTACGCCCGTTCTGTCCTGTCTGGTCTACGCCCGTTCTGTCCAGTCCTGTCTGGTCTACGCCCATTCTGTCCAGTCCTGTCTGGTCTACGCCCATTCTGTCCTGTCCTGTCTGGTCTACGCCCGTTCTGTCCTGTCTGGTCTACGCCCGTCCTGTCTGGTCTACGCCTGTCCTGTCTGGTCTACGCCCGTCCTGTCCTGTCTGGTCTACGCCCGTCCTGAATGATTCCTAACACTAGGCCA
The DNA here is from genome assembly GCF_000004195.4 of Xenopus tropicalis. Lineage (NCBI taxonomy): Eukaryota > Metazoa > Chordata > Amphibia > Anura > Pipidae > Xenopus > Xenopus tropicalis. The sequence continues at coordinate 63,477,919 of NC_030683.2, forward strand.
CTCCAGAACCTTGATATGCCTCTTACGGAGCCACTCCTTGGTTATCCTGGCTGTGTGCTTCTGGTCATTGTCATGTTGGAAGACCCAGCCACGACCCATCTTCAATGCTCTGACTGAGGGAAGGAGGTTGTTGCTCAAAATATCATAATACAAGGCCCCATTCATCCTCTCCTTAATACAGTGCAGTTGTCCTGTCCCCTTCGCAGAAAAGCACCCCAAAGCATGATTTTACCACCCCCATGCTTCACAGTAGGGATGGTGTTTTTCGGATGCAACTCATCCTTATTTTTCCTCCAAACACAGCGAGTGAAGTTTAGACCAAAAAGTTCTACTTTGGTCTCATCTGACCACATGACTTTCTCCCATGCCTCCTCTGGATCATCCAGATGGTCATTGGCAAACTTCAGATGGGCCTGGACATGTGATGACTTGAGCAGGGGAACCTTCCGTGCAATGCATGATTTGAAACCATGACGGCGTAGTGTTCTACTGACAGTGACCTTTGAAACTGTGGTCCCAGCTCTCTTCATGTCATTGATCAGCTCCTCCCTTGTAGTTCTGGGCTGATTCCTCACCTTTCTTATCATCAGTGATACCCCACGAGGTGAGATCTTGCATGGAGCCCCAGTCCTAGGGAGACTGACAGTCGTCTTTAGCCTCTTCAGTATTCTAACAATTGTTCCAACAGTTGATCTATTTTCACCAATCTGCTTGGCAATTGCCCCGTAGCCCTTTCCAGCTTTGTGGAGGTCCACAATTTTGTCTCTGGTGTCTTTTGACAGCTCTTTGGTCTTGCCCATGGTAGTAGTTGGAGTGTGACTGACTGTGGGGTGGACAGGTGTCTTTAAAGAGCTCAGATAGATGCTACTAATTTAGATTAATGAGTGGAGTAGAGGTGGACTATTTAAAGGCAGAGTAACAGGTCTTTGAGAGCCAGAATTCTTGCTGATTGTCTCTCAAAGTGGGAATGCACCTGCAATGTGAATTTCAGACCCCTCTGTGATTTCCAAGTGGGAGAACTTGCAAAATCACAGGGTTCATATACAGTACTTATGTTCCTCACTGTATATTGTTAAGTTGGGCATTCCACAACCTCACTGCCCTCACAGTGCCCCACCTACACTGCTTCAACTAAAAGTTCCTTTCCTCAAGTCTAAGGGTAAAGACATACGGAGCTACTAGTAGCAGCTACTTTTTCATGGCTACTAAACTCCAGAAAATCCCCTGCCACAGATTATACTAAGAATTGCCTAAAACACACATAGAGACAATTATCAGTAAATGATTAGCGTTGTCTATTTTAGTAGCCACAACAAGTAGCTGCTACGGGTAACTCTGTGTGTCTTCACCCTTAGGGCAGTAGCAGTTTCCTTGTGGGAAACTTTGGGCGACTTCGGGAAACCGAAGCGATGCTATCTCACCGGCTATCTGTATATAATGTCCTCTAATTTACTTGTGTAGAAAGTAATCATGTTCCTTTGAAAGTGTCTTTTCTCCAGAGAAAACAATACCAACCTTGATAGTGCACTCTCATAGTTTAAATCTTCCATCCCCTTTACCAGTTTAGTTGCATATCTCTGCACTCTCAGCTCATTAATATCCTTGTTAAAGACTGGAGCCCAAAACTGCACTGCATACTCAAGTTGAGGCCTTACCAGGCCCATGGCCAGAATTAGGCAGAAAAGGCATATGCCTAGGGTGCAACCACAGGGGGTACTAGGCACATACCTCCTCCTTCGCCTACCCCTAGTCTGACCCCTCTTTCCCACTCACTTCCCTTAATCAGCGCAGTTCCAAGATGCCCCCCCACATGCATGGTGATGCTGCAGGGGGTAGGAGGAGCATGCACTGTAGCAGCGTGGGGTAGCCGACTGGGTTGCCTAGGGGACCTGGCTTGGCCCGGCTCTGCCCCTCAAATTAAAGCCTTTTTAATGCAAGACAGCACTTTATTTGCTTTAGTATCCACCAAATGACAATGCCTAGAGTTAAACAACTTGTTATTCACAAAAATATAAGGATCCTTCTCAATTAATGATACCCCCAACATACTACCATTTAATGTTATTTCACGATTGCTATTTATACCAAAGTGCATAACCTTGCACTTATCAACACTGAACCTCATTTGCAAGTTTGCTGCCCAGTTATCCAGTTAAGTCAAATCACTCCGACATGGCAAGCATCCTGCATAGAGTTTTTTTAGCTTTGAACAATTTAATATCATCAGCTAAAATAGAAACTATACTATCACTGTCCACCTCCATGTCATTAATAAACAAGTTAAAAAGCAAAGGGCTACAACACTAATAACACTGGTCCTATAGGAAATGTTATACCACCACTGTTCAGAAACCTTCTGTTGTACTTTATCAAATGCTTTAGCAAAATATAAGTAAATTACATCACAATAGTATTCCTACCACTGATGTCACTAACAGGCCTACAACTTTCAGATTGAGAATGGGATCTCTTTTTGAATAGTGGCAATCACAGAGCTAAGCTTGTTTAGTACCCTGGGACAAATACCATCCAGTCCTGTTCCTTTGTTTACTGCTGCAGTACTGCAGCACTCCAAATTTTGTGCAAGGAGTTTAGTTTATTGTGCCAAAAAATCAGGAAATATTTTGTGTATAGCCCTTGCTCAAGCTTGAGAAAGGGCTAATGCCCAAAACGTTGCCTGATTAGTTAGCACAATAAACACTTTGTACCAAGTGGTTGGTATAAGTAAGCATTACCAAAATAGTTTGGACCTTTGTATACTTTTACATGATTTAGTCCCTTGAATTTCCTCCTCAGTCACCCAATCATGAATACTTATATTATTAGAATTGAGTTGATTAAAAAGGCAGCCTTCATTAGCTGGTTTCTCAGTTGTGTAGATAGATGAAATATTACAGTTCAGAATCTCTGCTTTTTCTCATTATGCATTTGACTTTCCTCTGATAATGTTTTCACCACTTCTTGCTTCATTACTATTCATTTACTATTTACATATTTAAAGAATAATTTTGGATTTATTTTACTCTTCACTGCAAAACCCCTTTCCTTCTCAGTCTTAACCTGTCTGATGACCTGTTTTTTCTTGCATACTTTATTGGATATACTGCAGCAAATAATACCAGTCAGCAACAGGAAGGGCCTGCTAAGTATCTTCCTTTATTACATCGAGTATAGATTCTTGAAAACAGCTAGTAAGTTGATAAAGGGTATGGAAGGTCTCAGTTATGAGCAAGGGCTGCCCATCTTAAGTTGCAAAATATTTTTGAATATTGTGGTTGAAAATTGAACTGCTCCCGTTGCCCTCTTGGATTAGGAAGACATTTATTTCCTCCTCAGAGGAAACTGGAAAGGATGGGGAGTTTTCACATAAACTAGAAGTTTTTGTTTTTTTTTCATCCTCATCTACTATCTTACGATGTCATTCATGGCATGGCAAATCTAGAGGAAGTATGACACTGCTACCACACCTTCCAATTATTTTTCTCTGGACTTCCAGATAACTAACACTGCTACTGCAAAAAGCAGGTGTGAGAGGAGGTCAGTGTATTATTGTTGTGGGTTATAGGGTGCCAAAACATGTAATACATTGGGAACTATAGCTAGAAGTGTAAGTATAGTCCCATAAAATTGCATTGTTTTCAAGATGACAAATAATAAAGCCTAAAGTCTAAATAATGTTTATAACAAAGTAAATATAAACAATAATAATTGAAGCCCCAAATAAATCAAAACCCGTACCAAATGGATAAATAGGTCCAGGTGTGAACACCCCAGACCTAGCGTAATTGCAAAGAATCTCCGGGGGGCCCCAAATAAAAATTTGCAAATGATGCAGAATCAGAAAAAGCTCACCAGAGTCCACAAATGGTCTGGGTGCTCAGGGCCCCGAACCCGTAGCTGGAGGGAGAATCTATATCATACACAGTTGAGCTCCAAACATCTCCGGACACGATATGCTGCTAAAACCAGGTCTTTATTATTCCATCTAAAAGCTAGACGCCTGACGCGTTTCGTGCGCGCACGCACTTACTCATAGGCATTGTTTTCAAGATGACTTTAGACCAGTCCATTTAAAAAGACTTCATTAACTCCAATTAGGTACAAACAATGTCATCAACAGCAAAACAAAAATGTAATGTAGCTTTATAAATATTGCTAAAGTTTTTTCCCAAAAAATTGACAATTTAATAAATATGTTTAATAATTAGGCTAGTCATTTCTCTAATAACATGCCATGCAACAATAACGCTGCAAAAACAGGCAGGGTAGGGCAGGCAGAGTATGGCACACACAGGCAGCTTAGGGCAGGCAGAGTATGGCACACACAGGCAGCATAGGGCAGGCAGAGTATGGCACACACAGGCAGAACTCTTCCTGCCCTATGCTGCCTGTGTGTGCCAAACTCTGCCTGCCCTATGCTGCCTGTGGGATGTTAGCCTGGCGGGGTTTGTACTGGGAGTTTGTTAGCATTTGGAAATAGTTATTATATGGTCCCTAAGGTGTTTTTGTGCTGGACGTTGCTGTGCTATCCACAGTGGAGGAGGAGGCGGCAAATGGATTTAAGAGTATGGCTTAATATGACATAATTAGTTCTTTTGCATATGAATGAAGGTTGATATCCCTACAGTGAGCACCAACCATTTGGGTTTTTGCTGCGCTTACCACAATTAATGTGGGTATAGCTCTTGTGATAACATGGTTGCAGCTTAAAAAAGGGGAGTGATCAAAAATGGCTTTCATTATTGACCCTCCACCATGTAGGCCAGAAAAATGCCAGCCCTAGGTACCACAGAAGTTGGACAGCAGTGCTCTATTAGATTTTTGAAATAACTGCCCTTTAAGTCTGCACTGCAATGCTTTAAAAAGGGGAAGAATAAACCTTCAAAGTATATTCTAAATTAGGGTTCATAACCATATCTAATAAATATGCTCAAATGTATTATACTTAAATATATATATTTCTTTCCATCTGCCACCATCCGGCAGTTGTCAGACAGCCCCAATTAGCTTATAACAACTCACAAGACAGATATAGGACAATATTGGCATATCAGTCTTTCGACCACAGTTCCAAGAATCTGTAGAAAAGCAAAGTTTCACCCTAAACCTCAACCTTAATGATGATCAAGCTGGGCTTTCAGGTGTATGTAGGAGAGCAAATAGCCCAAATCTCACCTTAACTGGTATTCTGAGATGTGACTGCCACTGCTCCAAGCCCTGCACTCACATGGGAGCTATACCATCTATTTTGAAACCACTACCTTACAGACTACCTTGCTTACATAGTCCCTAAAGGGTCTGCAGCTTGAGTTTAGCACTTAAATTCTCAAAGTAGCACTATATTGCTCATTTATGGCACACAAGCGGGCTTCATTCTCTTCATTCATTTTGAGGGGTGTACTGTTTTTTTCCTGGTGTCATCAAGAGCAGCTGGTTCTGTTGTACAGTGTGCATTTCATGTGAGGAGGGTGTCAGGATCAGTGGGATTCGAACACCACTTGGGGTGTTCCTGGCGGCATGCATTTGCCTCTGTAGCCACTGGAGGCATTTCGATCTGTCTGTTTCTTCTCTTGTCTCCTACTTTCTGTCTGCTCCCTTTCCTCCGCCCACCTCATTAACCTCATGTGTTTCCCATCTCCTAATCTTCACCCTTTATAAGCCTTTCCCTGACCATTGCCCCTTGCTTGGTCATTAATTGTCTCTCGTGACCCTGCCTTCGTGTTCCCTGTTCCTGTGTCTGTGTCCTTGTTTCTCGCTGGTTCCAAGCTCCAGTTCCGTGTCCTGATCCTGCCTTCTGCCTTGTTCCTGAGCCCTTCCTAGTTCTACCTTGATTTCCCGGTTTTGACCTTGGCCTGTCCTTTACTTCATTTGACTGCCACTTGCCCTGACCTTTTGCCTGTTTTTGGATTCTGCCTCTGCCTGCCGTTCTACATTCAGTTTGTATATTCTTTGTGTGTTCGGTTACATCACTAAGTTTATTAAAGTTCTGCACTTTCAACATGGCCTCTGGCACCAGTTCTGTGACTTATGGTTACACTCCGGGGTACCCAGTCCTCAGGCTCCCACCTTCCTGGTACTCCACAGCGTCTCCACAGGGAGATCGTGACAGAGGGGGCTTTCCAATCTGCAGGAAAACAATTATTGGATTTATTACACATCTGTTTTGTACAGTGGAACATGCATCACAATATAACCACTAAGATGTACTATCTTAGTGGTTATATTGTGCTTGCTTGGTGGGCATGGAGGTGAGTACTGCATGTGTGTTCCATATTTTGCCTGCCCTATGCTGATGTATATGCCGTACTCTACCTGCCCTATGCTGCCTGTGTGTGCCATGCTCTGCCCTATGCTGCCTGTGTGTGACATACACAGGCAGCATAGTACAGGCAGCACATACAGTGACACAATGCTGGCACTGCTCCTACAGTCTGAGGTGTGAACAATGTGGGGTTTACAGTCTGAGCCTTAGGTGTGAAAAATGCAGGGGGTTAACAATACAGGCACTAAAAGGAGTGAACAGTACAGGGGATTATATGTTTAAAAAATACAGGGGGCGTTACAGCCTGAATCTGAGGTGTAAACAATGCAGGGGGCCAGTTAATCTCAGTACTGATACCATTTAAATCATACACAAACGTAAGCAGTAACATCAGTCACACAGAGGGAGCCACGGACCATTCACCCACCTACCCCCTCCCCGACATGCACCCACCCCCTCGTCGACACACGCACCCACCCCCTCGCCGACACACGCACCCACCCCCTCACCGACAGTCACCCACCCGCTCACGGACACACACCCACCACCTCACCGACACACCGCCTGCCCTGTTGTGCCTGTGTGTGCCATACTCTGCCTTCCCTATGCTGCCTGTGGGAGGTGAACCTATAGCAGGGGTTTGTTCTGGGATTTTGTCAGCCCTTGGAAATAGTTATTATATGGTTCCTAAGGTATGTAAATATATGATGGGGGTTGCTGTGCTATTCATAGGGGAGAAGGAGGCATATGGATTTAAGATATGTCTTAGTATCATATAATATAATTCTTATCCCTATAGATATCCCTACAGTGAGCACCATCCACTTGGGGTTAAAAGCTCTTGGTGTGGTTTGAAGTAGGTGTGGTTTTAAAAAGGGGAGTGGTCAAAAGTGGCTTCCATTACTGGCCTCCACCATGTAGGCCAGAGAAATTCCAGCCCTTGGTACCACAGAAGTTGGACACATGAAATATGATATTACATATACAGTGTATATAGAGTACACATATGTTAATCTGTGAATATAGTGTACAAATGTACCAGTGAAAAAAAAAGATAAATAATACTTCACTCTTCTTGAGCAGTGCTTGCTGACAGTTTCCATGGTGATATGAATTTTGCAGAGATTCTAACCTAGTTGCAGAAAATGATGCAGTTAAAGGAGGGGTTACAATACAATGGCTGGATATGTGGTTTGCAATCCGAATGCTGCTACAAATATTTCCATCCAGTAGTTCAATTATTCTTTTCTACTGACATTAAGGGGAATCTGCAAATTCAAGCCTTTTTGTTGGAGGACCACAGACCTTTGTCCGGGGGGGGGAGGTTATCACTTGGAACTGAATGTAAGGTGAATCCAAAGGAGAGGAGCAGCAGCTGACATCTATTTTTACTCCATCTCTTCGTTAGGTGAGGCAATGGATTTTCTTTAGAGATAGTCCATAAAAAAAAAAAAAAAAAAAAGCATAATGCTTTTGTGGGGATTCATTTTTTATTTGTGCATCATTTTATTGTTTTCTTTATGAGAACTAGCAACTGATTAAACATATATTTTTATTATTCCATCTGTGCTATACTATTATGTAGGTTATTGCAATGGTAAATAATTGCATCAAAATTAGTTCAGGTTCATTAGAATGATGTCTGTAATACTGACAGTTAAGTGTTTCCTAAATATAGGGAGATTTATGCACCAGGTTTAATCAGGTCTTTGAACAGGCATTTAATAATCCCCATCAGTTACAATATATATAAAGTAACAGTAGGCACCACTTTTCAACGTGAGCTCAATAAATGGGTCTTGTACTGAACATACTTTTTGCCTATTGTTATTAATTAAGAAATATCTATGTCTTTTGTTATTTCTGGCACTCAACTGAGAAGCCCTGCTGCTTAGAAAAAGTGGATTCAAACAAAATGCCCATGTATTTTCAGCACAAGTCCAATTTATTGTTCTAATTTTTAGAAAAGGTGTATACTGTATCTTTAATACAACTTCCTCTGCTGTGTATGTTTTGTAATCCAGATCTGAATTCAGAAATCCCATTGTATTACTTATTACATTTATGGCTGATTTCACCTAAAACATTTGGCCATATATGACCGACTTTTCCAAAACATTGATTTCAATGATCTCTTACTCTGCTATTAGTACTGGTTTAGAAATCCATTAACAAGCAATATTGACAAAAATGTTTCATTCAGTAATTAGAATGAAATAATTTAATCAGAGCATACTAATGATCCACTAATTTAGCAAAAGAATGAGTGTATGTTCTTTGCGAGAACATTTCAGTTCTCAGAGTAATATTCTCTAAGCTTTTTGAAAAGAAATAAAGGGTGCCATGTTAACCCATCTAGCCTATGTTATTTCAAAACTGTGTGACTGAAAGATAAAAAAACAGCTCAGGAATGTCCTGGGGAAGAGCAGTAGTGCTGGTAAAGGACTGGGTGATAGTAAGTTCTTGTACTAGAGATGATTCAGGAAAGATAGGTCAAACAACAAAAGTGGAGTATGTAAAAAGCTATGTAAAATAAATGGCAAATTTATCAATGCGTGTTTTAGCACACAATCTGAACCCCAAATTTGATGCCACTATTTCTGGCAGAAGAACAAATGTGTTAAAAATTTACGTTGTTTTTTACGTGGTGAGGTTTTGTTGCTGTTTTACACCGCATAATAAATCAGCCCCTTTATGTATTCATTATATAAATGTATAACCTTCTGGAGTCCAGGGAACATATTGGGAACCAAGTAAGAATACTTTGTTCTGGGGGTTTTGTGTACTGTAGAGCACAGGTAAGCTTTCCTCTTCTTTTTTTTTTCTCTAGGTTCTAAAGATGAGGGGTACCTCTGCAGTATGCTGGTCTCTCTTGCTTCTCATAGCTCTCCTTAGTCAAAATGTAACTGCCAAGGGTGGTCGAGGAGGAGCAAGGGGTGGGGCAAGAGGAGCATCACGGGGGGCATCTCGCGTGCGTTTGAAGACGTCGTCCCGTTATGGTTCTCTTAGGGTTGCATCACAAGCAGCTGCAGCTGGAGCAGCAGCTAGAGCTGCTGCCAGGTTATCAGAAAACACATGGAGGAATAATGATCACTCAGGGATGGATACACAGTTTGGCAACAGCACCAATGAAGGAATGTACAGTTACAGGGCATGGACATCAGGCACATGTCCTCTCTCTAGCCACCTCTCTTTCAGGCTGATTATCAGTATAGGTGCCATATTAACATGTTCCTCTAGCAGCATATATGTATCCACAAAAATTAATTTGGGGAAGTAACTTTGGTCATTTTGACAATAAAAAATTAGGGAACGTGTTGCCCCAATAACTGCAGTTTTGGATTAATAACTCCATGTAAGTTTCTGGTGCTTTGTTATGGAAAAACAAATCTAATGGATGAAATTTTAGTAGCTATCTGGACGGTGTAAAAAGTACCTGTACTATGGACAGATTTATCAAGATCAAATTTTCTGGTTAAACTTAAGCATTTGTCACAATGTAAAAAATGCTCAAAAATCGATGAATAAAATTTTTTTTTTTTTTCGTACAGGTGTTTAGATATATCTACCCTGTATGTCATGATTCAGATCACTATCACTATCTATGTTAAAGGAAAACTAAACCCTAAAGATGAATATGAATAGAAATGTCATGTTTTGTATATTGAGTGTAATGCACCAGCCAACGGTTCAGTAGCTCTGTGACAATAATAATCCAGTCCTTCAAAGTTGTCACAGGAAATCGCCATCTTAGATTTTGCTGTTGGGGAGCTAAACTAAGATGTCATAAGACCCATCAAGGAGAAAATTAAATTAGGTTTGCCTGTAATATAATCTGATTTTTTAAAAATTCCAATTCTAATCACACTGATTTAGGAGGTGCCATGTAATGAGAATCTGAATGAATTTATTAAACAGCCTTGTGTCCTGACCTTTGTATTTATATACAGTATATTGAGCCAGAGCAGTAAATCAGCAAAATAGAAGATGGGGTGTTAACAGGAGTATATTTGGAGGCACAGATCACTTCACTGCTAAAGGGACGTGGTTGTCTTGGGCTGGTACAGAAGCCCAAAATATAATGAAGCATTGCTGCCCTATAATTATTATTATTATTAACATTTATTGCCCTACTTTTTTGTTATTTTAGTTCTCCTTTAAATACTGTACATTATTCAGATTATCACCAAATTAGTTCCTGCCCATTTTATCCATCACTCAAATGCTGTACACAAGCATTTTGGTCCACTGTGTGGCTATATCTGTGATTAAAGTAACTATCAATATATGGAGTCTTCATACCTTTAGCTGCCAGTTGGTAAAGAAAACATGACTGAAGCCTGTAAATTGACAGGCAGGATGTTTGGTTGCCATAGGGGCGGCATACCTGTGGCAGGTGTACTGATACCTGCCTCCTTACTTTAACCCATACAGGAGCAGAATCCAACCTGTACTTTCCTCTTTGGTTCCCACCTGGGGCATATATAGTACACATTGTCACACCTTGGGTGGTTGAATCTTTGACAAGGGAGGTTCTACAGCTCAAGTTAAAAGTTTGATTTTGGAACCCTATATGTTTTAGATGCTACGGAGGTGAGGGCACGGTTTAACACATTTCGTGGTAGGCAATGTCCCAGAGCACAAAGATTCTGGACCAGGGCATATCAAAATTATATTCTCAGTAACCGGTATAAGTCTGCGTAAGTCACCAGGCCACGCTCCATTAGGAAATCTTGGACATAAAAATAAATACAAGAGAATTCTTATTACTCAAATTTTTACTGTGGCTTAGATAACTATTGCTAGATTGTAGAAATCTTTACTATTACCTATACAGCACCTTAAAAATAAGATAAATTGGATTTTAGTCAATGAGAAACTGACAAGCATCCTAAACAACAAATACAATTACAAAGTATGAGACCTCTGGGTACTTTTTGTAGCTGTAAAGAAGATTGATAGGCTTTTCCATGACTTTCCATTCTGACATTTAGGGGTAGATTTATCAATGGTCGAGTTTGATCTTTTTTTTCGTGATTTATGTATTCCCTAAAAATTAATATGGAAAATGCCTTTTTTTATATACTGAACTTACTGCACCAATCTAAAGTTTCAGCATCTCAAGAGCTGCAAAGATCCAGGATTTCAAACTCGTCACAGGGGATCCCCATTATGAAAAGTGTCTGCAACATTTATCCCTTCTGACATGAACTGTGCTTTTCTCCTATTTGGGAAATGAAGGACTGGTTATGCCAATGGGGATGCTAAACCCAGCTAAGTAAAACATCCAAGGTTTCAACACAACTTTTTGGAAAATCTCCTACTGAGATATGTCCTAATGGGAGTCTCAACAATTATGACTCTATTTTTCACTTTATTATCACATGTTATGTCTTTGTTCCTTGGATTATATAAATACTGATTTTGCAAGGGTCATCAAATGAATCCTATGTAACAAGACACCAATTTAAATCTTACACGGTACTACTGTATGTCGGCTTGTGGTCAAGTCGGGAATTCGAGATAGAAGAACCTGACTTACATTGAGTCCTTCCCCTTCTTATTTCCCTCCCCCGTTCTCCCTCCCAATTTTGTCTTATTTTTATCCTCCTTCCCTCAATAATGAGATATAGGAAATGAGACATAGGAACTTGTTAATACAGACTTGCAGTTTATGCAAGCTTCTTACAATCTCTTGTTACACCGTACCTTTGTTATGAAACTTGATATCCACCTTGTTTTTTAGTTCTATCTAGTATCAGTCTCAAGAAAACTGTATAAAATAATGCTGGTATACACATTTATAGCCAGGACCCTGTTTGTTTGTTTGTCTATTTATCTATCTGTCTCTCTATCTATTTTACATTTTGAAATGATATTATTGACTTTATGCATACTCATTAAAATGATTTACCATGTTTTCAGAATAAAACATTTTAGATATATTATCTAGTATAACAGTGCTTTCACACTGGTAAATATTTAAAATTTTTCTGTAAAGAAAAAGATGAAGGGCAGCAATTAAATGTGATTCACTTATTTCTGTTCATTCCAAGCTAGAGAGATTTCTGTTCATTCCAAGCTAGAGAGATATTTGTGATCTTTCTAAAATTGAGTGTGAATTTAACAAGACACTGTTTTGTATATTTCCTACTGTTTGTAAAATGTTATGCTGTTATGCAATAAATATAAGCTTTGGGAATATAACCTGAACTTCTGTCTGAGTGTCTTCACCAAGCCATTCCAACAATAAAAGGGAGAGGAGTTCACAGAATGTCTGCAAACGAATAATGCCTTTACCCCTTAACAATCATTCTGAACACATTTTGCTCACTGCACTTGCGGACATAAAAATACCTTTTTATCTATATATATTTATCTAACGTTTTTCTGTGAAAACCATAAAGAAGAAATAAAGGACAGCAGTTAAAAAACCCTGCAGGGTGGCAACCCTAGGCGGGCCTATGATGGCGAAGGCCAGTTTTTTTATTTGAAGGTAGACTTTCTTTTATTGTTCAACGACAAAATTGAAGTCACCTAATGGCATAATAAGCGCTTAAATTGTGGAAAAGAAAGTGGAGGGATGGGTACATGGGTATCAAAGGAACGCGGATACAAAGCAAAGGACATTAAGCATACAATGCATGAATTAGGGCTAGGCTGCTTGTAAACCTTGTCTCTGGGCTACAGGACCGCCCTCCCAGCCAATCCTTGCTTTCACAGGTTTGGGAGGAAGAAGCGATCATCTATAAGCTGACCCCTCCCCTCTATTGCGAAACAAGAAAAAGCAACAGTCCCGCAATTGCTTTCCTGTGTAAGGCCCATATGACTGCCCTCCAATCCACTGCATATTCTGCTCTGCCTCGTACGTAGCAGGTAAGCGATCTGCACTGTGGGGCTGGCTCCTTCTATTATGGTCGTTGGTGGGCTGAGTTTATGTGTATTGGGAGCTGCAAAGGGCAGTGAGTAAAGAAGGGAGATTGGGCTCCTTCAGCACAGTTATTTCACTGTTTCACTATTCAACATTTCAAAACTCCTTTCCTTCCTTGCTGCTTACACTCTCTTAGATGTCTTGGTGTGATGGATGGTTCTCCAGGGATTTATAACAAATCTCTATTGGTCAGGTTAAAGTGAAAGTGTCCTGACTTGTGCTAAGCTGTTTCCTGCCTGTGCCGGAAACATACCATCGCTCCCCTTTTTGACCCCATTTTAAACACTGAGTGCATTTATTACTGTAGCAAGCTCTGGAGCAGGGTGGCTAGTCGGTTTTTAACCAGGCAAAAAACATAGCAGTTCACTACTTCAATATAAAAAGACTCACAAGGGAGATAAGACATGGCCTTTTACTTGCACTGATGTTGGATGCAATATCTGCAACTGCTATTGGGTGCTGTATAGCCCAACTTTAGGGTGCCTGTATGCATGAATTGTGCTTGACTTATATGACAAGGAAATTGAAAATCAATGAGAGGGTCCCTCTCTCTGACCTTGTCCCCCATTTTGGTGCTCCTCTGAAAACTGCTCCTCTACTTTGGACTGCTTACCAGCGTAAGCCCAATATAGTAAGAAAATTAAAATGTATAATAGTGAGTTGATTTACGGCTTTCGAAATAAGTTGTATTTTTGTTTTATAAGTTAAAATTATAATTTTATAAGATAAAAAATGAAAATTTTATAAGATTACTCTGTGATATGTATATATTATGAAAAGTTGCTTTAATGTTTTCAGTATTTGAAGCCCTATATCTTGTTATAGAAGTGCTATTAGACAAAATGGCAGGTGGATTTAGAAAGCTTAGGCTGTCCTTAATTATATCAGGTTTACCCTAAGGCTAAGGACCCATGGAGCAAATTAGTCTCCTGTGATAGATTGCTGCTACCGCGGGCAACCAACCACTCCTAAATGCCTTTCCACCGGCAACAATAGGAGTCACCGGTGGAAATGGCGTCACATTGCTTCGGCTTTCTGAAGTCGTGCAAAGTTGCCTGCAGGAGGAAACTTTGCACGACTTAGGAAAGCTGGATTGATGTGTCGACCTTTTACCAGTGACTGTTATTGCTAGTGGAAAGGCATTTCATAGTGGTTAATCGCCCGTGGTAGCAGCGATCTGTTTCGGGGGGGGGGGGGTTCTTAGCCTAAAGTGTAGGGCACAAAATGTTCAAAAATTGTGTGGCAGTAAATTTCAATTTTATTTTGTCTTGTTGGACTTTTATCCAATATTTACCCTCCTCTTCAAGGATCCAGGATGGTTTATGGCTTTGTTATTCACACTGTGGGCGCGACTTTGGATGAAACTCCAAATTCTAGCAGAGTGCTGTATTCTAAAGTTTTCAACTATGATATGCTCGATCAGAAGCAGAACTCAGATGAACAGTACTTGCACAACGAGAGGATAAAACGTAAACAACGTATAGCCATAGTCGCAAGGTAAGGATATTCCCAATGTGTGAGATAATGAATGTGTGTGGAATTCATTCCACTGCAGGATAGTCCCAAATTCAGATGGAACATACCAGGTTGCATTCAGGAGTGCTTCTGCTATGAGGCAAGGTGAGAACCTGGTCTCAGATGGCAGCACCCCACAAGTTATAAGGGGCAGCAAAGAGCCTTTCCTGGCCACACAAAATAATAGCCACATGTCTCCACCCAGACAAAATGGCTTCATTAAAGGTGTCTAACTTTCATGAAGCCAGATTTGTCTGGCGGACCAGGGGGTTCACTAGATTCTGGAAATGCCTTTGTTCCATAGAATGGCACTACCTTTGGGAGACACTGCAGATTTGTTCTGGGGCATCAATTTATCAAATGGCTTTGAATGCTGTACCATCAGCCAACTGTGTGGGTTTGGGTCAATGGATTGATATCTGCTTCACTTCACCTACAAGGGGGGTACCTATCAGGGATGCCCATTTTCTCCTTTTTTTTTTTGCTTTTGCAATAGAGCCTCTGGCCATTGCTATACAGGACTCCACTTAAATTGTGGGACTTACTTTTTCCATGATTGGTTGTAGGGTATCTTTTATATGCTGCCAATCTTCTGATCTATATAGCAGACGTGCAGAATTCCCTAACTGCACTGACCTTGGTTCCTTCTCCACTCTCAAAATAAATTGGGATAAATCCCTATTATTCCCATAGACTGTCAGTCACACGCAGACCTTCCTCCTAAGCCCCTCTACAATGGGTCCATAGATTTAAGTATCTGGGACTCAATATACACTTCAACCTCACTCAGTATATAAAAAGAAATCTGGACCCTATAATTTAAAAAACTTTCTTATGATCTCCAGGTCTGGCCAAACCTCCCTCTCTCGCTATGGGGAAAGCTGATGAATACAGTTTACCTCCCTAAAGTCCTATATCACCCACATAATTCCACAAGTCTTATTCTTAAAAGTGTAATTAAAAAGGTTAACTGACTGCTCCTTCCTACATGGAATTGCAAAGTCCCAAAAAATTGCCTGTGAAAAAATGACATAAGAAAAGGAGGAAGGAGTGCTAGACCTACCCAACCTTCAGCTATTTTACTTTGCAGCCCAAATTCACTATTAACACTGGTGATACCACCCAGACCTGAATAACCCGAACATGGCACTGCAAGGCATGGAAACACACTTGGCTTCCTACGAGAACTTTCCACCACTCTTTGGGTAGTGGACCACTTAGTGCCTACTGTCCATGCAAGGTTCTGGTTTTGTGTCTTATTATTTTATGCCAAAAAGTGTGTACTAATGCATTGGATAGGGCCCGGCCCTCCCCTCCCACTTGGGACTTCTGGATTAACCTGGTG
Source organism: Xenopus tropicalis (assembly GCF_000004195.4). Lineage (NCBI taxonomy): Eukaryota > Metazoa > Chordata > Amphibia > Anura > Pipidae > Xenopus > Xenopus tropicalis. The sequence continues at coordinate 63,493,972 of NC_030683.2, forward strand.
AACTCGGTCATCCCAATGATTAAACTAACCTATGAGGCCAGAGGCACAGCATGGAAATTTGACGAAGTATAAAGTCTCTGGTGGGAGTCAGGCCCAGGTGACATACATGAGTTGTCAGATTCATTTATTGTAATATTTGTTCTAAATTCAGTTTTGAATGTTACTTTTTTTTTTATATATAAGGAATTGATATAAAAAAAATGTTATTGCTGTATTTCAACATTTTTAAAACAGTAGAAGGGACTGTGTGCTGCAGTCTAGTAGCAAGTGAGAAAGTACATGCAAGACATGGTTGAGGCTGAGAACCTCTTATTTTTTTTATTATTATTTTCATGTCGATATACATATTTTAACTCTTTTACTGCCAAGCACGTATGGCATACGTGCTGGCAGTAAAAGGGCTTAAACGCCAACGATGTGTCTCATACGTCGTTGGCGTTTAAGCGCTGCCCTCTGCAGCGGCGGCATGTGCCGCCGCTGCAGAGGGCTTCTAACAATGACAGCCCCCTGGGCAATGTGCCAGGGGGGCTGTCATCAGGGTCCTGCGAGCCGATCGCTCGCAGGACCCTCCAGGAAGCAGCAGACGCGATCGCATCGCGTCTGCTGCTTCCTGCTTCCTCTCTCTCCCCCAGCGCCGGCCCAAATGAGGAAGGAGGCGATCGGTCTTCAGGAACAGGTAAGGAGTTTTTTTTTAATTGCATTTACACACTTTTACAAACTTATACACACATTTACATACATTTATACACACTTACATACATTTACACACACTTACAGCACACATTTTAGCATTTTTTTATTTTTTTATTTTTTTTTTCATTTTTCACACTTTTATACACTTATTTACACTCATATACACACTTACACACTATCACACAACTTTTACACATGTACACACATGTATACACAAACACTTTGGTTTTTTTTTGTTTTGCTTTTTTTTTTTTTTTTTTTTTCATTTTACCACTTTGTTTTTATTTTCTTTTACCTAAAAACTGTTTATTTTGACAGCGTAACTATTGGATCAGATATTCTGGCCATTAATTACACTGTCATGTAACTTATTTTGTTGTTTCACTGATTTGCACAATTTTTGTGGTTTTATCACATTTTATCCCTGTATAAGTGTTCCTGATCTGTTTTTAGCGTAGCTTTGCCAGGTGTAACTTTGGTGTACAAAAATAACTTTACCTATTTTGAATTCATCAGAATGTGTACTTTCCAAAAATATATGGTTTTCTGGGGGTCACTGTATAGTTAGGGGGGGTTACTGCACATAATACACTGACAGGGGGCTCTGTGTGCAAAAGCTGAGTTGGCAGGCGAGAAATCCTTATGCGCTATTTTCATTTTGGGTTCAGTACATACCGCAGACTTTGGTATATCTATGCATATTGGGCATCAAACTGTTCAGTAGGCCTCTGGTGTTCCTATTTGGGGTGACTTGCCTTTGTACGCAAGAAATTGTGTGAGATAAATGCGGCAAATTGCAACATTTTTAGGCGATTTTCTGAAATGTCATAAAAACCGATAACTTTAGGAAAGCTTTGCGGCTTGGTACTTTGGTGTAGAAAGGACTCTTTACCCTTGTTGGATTTGTCAGAATGTGTACTTTCCAAAAATATATGGTTTTGTGGGGGATCTGTATAGTTAGGGGAAGTTTTGGCACATAATACACTGACAGGGGGCTCTGTGTGCAAAAGCTGAGCTGGCAGGCGAGAAATCCTTATGCGCTATTTTCATTTAGGGTTCAGTACATACCGCAGACTTTGGTATATCTATGCATATTGGGCATCAAACTGTTCAGTAGGCCTCTGGTGTTCCTATTTGGGGTGACTTGCCTTTGTACGCAAGAAATTGTGTGAGATAAATGCGACAAATTGCAACATTTTTAGGCGATTTTCTGAAATGTCATAAAAACCAATAACTTTAGGAAAGCTCTGCAGATTGGTACTTTGGTGTAGAAAGGACTCTTTACCCTTGTTGGATTTGTCAGAATGTGTACTTTCCAAAAATATATGGTTTTGTGGGGGTCACTGTATGGTTAGGGGAAGTTTTGGCACATAATACACTGACAGGGGGCTCTGTGTGCAAAAGCTGAGCTGGCAGGCGAGAAATCCTTATGCGCTATTTTCATTTTGGGTTCAGTACATACCGCAGACTTTGGTATATCTATGCATATTGGGCATCAAACTGTTCAGTAGACCTCTGGTGTTCCTTTTTGGGGTGATTTGTCTTTATCTGATCTTTATCAAGAAATTGTGAGAGATAAATGCGGCAAATTGCAACATTTTTATGCGATTTTCGAAATGTCATATAAATCTGCAAACTTAGGAAAGCTTTACAGCTTGGTACTTTGTAGCAATAAGAAATATTTACCCATTATAGATTCGGGGGGATGTGTATTTTCCAAAAATATATGGCTTTCTGGGGTGAATGTACTTTTTTTGTAGCATTATCCCACATAAAGGATGTAAATGTGTTGATTTTGCAGGAGCTGAAATGATAGATCATATGGGGGTATGTTCCCATTGGGGCCCCTACATGCCACATACTTAGGTAAACCTATACATATTGGGCATCAAACTGTTCAGTGGACCCCTGGCGTTCAAATTTAGGGTGTTTTATCTTGGTACCTAACACTATGTGGGAGATAAGATGCTGCAAAGTGGAAGCTTTGAGGGGATTTTTGGAAATGTCATCAAAATTGCTAACTTTAGAAAAGCTGTGCGGCTTGGTACTTTGGAGTAGAAAGACATGGGTACCCATTTTAGATTCGGGGGAATGTGTACTTTCCAAAAATATATGACTTTCTGGGGTGAGCGTACTTTTTTGTAGCTTTATCTCACATATAATGATGTAAATGTGTTGATTTTGCAGGAGCTGAAATGACAGAAATGACAGTATATATGGGGGTATGTTCACATTCGGGCCCCTACATGCCACATACTTGGGTAAACCTATACATATTGGGCATCAAACTGTTCAGTGGACCCCTGGTGTTCAAATTCAGGGTGTTTTATCTTGGTACCTAATGCTATGTGGGAGATAAGATGCTGCAAAGTGGAAGCTTTGAGGGGATTTTTGGAAATGTCATCAAAATTGCTAACTTTAGAAAAGCTGTGCGGCTTGGTACTTTGGAGTAGAAAGACATGGGTACCCATTTTAGATTCGGGGGAATGTGTACTTTCCAAAAATATATGACTTTCTGGGGTGAGCGTACTTTTTTGTAGCTTTATCCCACATATAATGATGTAAATGTGTTGATTTTGCAGGAGCTGAAATGACAGAAATAACAGTATATATGGGGGTATGTTCACATTGGGGCCCCTACATGCCACATACTTAGGTAAACCTATACATATTGGGCATCAAACTGTTCAGTGGACCCCTGGCGTTCAAATTCAGGGTGTTTTATCTTGGTACCTAATGCTATGTGGGAGATAAGATGCTTCAAAATGGAAGCTTTGAGGGGATTTTTGGAAATGTCATCAAAATTGCTAACTTTAGAAAAGCTGTGCGGCTTGGTACTTTGGAGTAGAAAGACATGGGTACCCATTTTAGATTCGGGGGAATGTGTACTTTCCAAAAATATATGACTTTCTGGGGTGAGCATACTTTTTACTAGCTTTATCCCACATATAATGATGTAAATGTGTTGATTTTGCAGGAGCTGAAATGACAGAAATGACAGTTCATATGGGGTATGTTCACATTGGGGCCCCTACATGCCACATACTTAGGTAAACCTATACATATTGGGCATCAAACTGTTCAGTGGACCCCAGGCATTCATATTTAGTGTGTTTTATTTGGTTACTTTATGACCTGTAGGAGATAAGATACTATAGACTGGAAGCTTTGAAGCGATTTTTAAAAAAAAATCACAAATTTTGATAAAAACCAATAACTTTAGGAAAGCATTGCGACTTGATAGTTTGGAGTAGACAGACAGTTGTGCCTATTCTGTATTCCCCAGAATCTGTTCTTTCCAAAAATGTACAATGTTCTGGGATAAACCTTCTGTTAGTGGAATTTTGGCCTTGAAATCCAAAGTATGCAGTTTTTTTGGAGCAGTGCTTTGGGAATTTGGTAGTGTACTGCTGGGAGTTTTTGACCTATACAAGTGAGAAATCTCCATAAAACTATATATATTTGGTATTGGCACGTTCAGGAGACATGGGACTTTCCAAATCAGTTGTATATTCGTGCATAAAATAATTTTTGTTTCTAGTATGTGTGATTATATTATGGAAAATTTGATTTTTTTTGCATTTTTAGACATTTAGAAGCCTATATCTTGTTACAGAATTGGAATTACACAAAAATTCTACCATATTTTGAAAGCTTAGGTTGTTCTGAAAAAATCGATATATTGTTTTCCTTGGTAAACTAAAAGTCCCCCCGAGGAAAGGCCCCTAAAGTGAAACAGTGCAAAATGTTCAAAAACTGTCTGGCAATACAAGTTCCGCTTTGACCAAAATGGCTGGCAGTAAAAGGGTTAATACATAATAATTTAAAATAAAAAAAAAATGTTTATAAAATTCATAAAGTTAGTTTTTTGGTAAACGCTTTTAAGATTTTAAACAGGCAAGACTGGAATATGCCACATTAAACTGTATCGCCCATTAAACCCTGTAATGGAGGAGATGATACAGCAAATGTAACGAGTCGGCACTCCCAGTGCAGTCCAGCAAAAAATAGTTGACTGGCACAACGAGTGTAATGCAAGCGGGGCTTGGCCCCTGCGTGTTTATTCAAAAAATAGCAGTGACATTTCGGGGCATGCCCCTTTGTCAGGCATACAAACCAGTGCAGTGAACATGATTAAATAGTCTCACACTTCATTAGCATACACAATTGTGCAATTAGCATATTTAACCTTTAACCGTTTTACTGCCAACGACGTATGGGATAAGTCGTGGCAGAAAAAGGGTTTAACTGCCAACGATAACGATAACGTCAGTAGATAAAGGATTCTCTCTGCAGCGGCGGCACATGCCGCCGCTGCAGAGAGTTTTTAGCGATGACGTCCCCCTGGGCAACAAGCCAGGGGGGCTGTCATGTCTGTCCTGCAACGAGATCGTCGCAGGACCGGCTTTCAAGCAGCAGGCGCGATCGCATCGCGTCTGCTGCTGGTTCCTCCTTCCCCCCCCCCCCCAGCGCTGGCCCACTGACTTCCTGGTACTGGACTGCAGCATGTAGAACAGAGCAGCGATCTGATCTCCAGGACAGGTAAGGCTGAGGTTTTTTTTGCACTTACACACTTACATACATTTATACACACTTACATACATTTACACACACTTACAGCACACAATTTAGTAGTTTTTCTTTTTTTTGTTTTCTTTTTTTTTTCATTTTTCACACTTTTATATATTCTCATATACACACTTACACACTGTCACACAACTTTTAAACATGTACATACAAACACTTTGTTTTTGTTTTTCATTTTCCACTTTGTTTTTAGTTTCTTTTCCCTAAAAACTGTTTATTTTGACAGCGTGACTATTGGATCAGATATTCTGACCACTATTTTCACTGTTGTGTGACTAAAGGTGGCCACACATGTGGCGATTTTAGATGGTCGCACGAAAGATTGTACAATCTGCCACTAACAGTTCAGGACTGAAACGGCAGATAAGGAGGTAGAAACAATAGGATTTCTGCCGATTCTGGTTTTATTGCATTTTTATTCCTGTATAAGTGTTCCTAATCTGTTTTTAGCATAGCTTTGCTGTGTGTAATTTTGAATTCATCAGAATGTGTACTTTCCAAAAATATATGGTTTTCTGGGGGTCTCTGTATAGTAAGGGGGTGTTATGGCACATAATATGCTGACTGTATGCAAAAGTTGATTTGACAGGTGAGAAATCCATAAGCGCTATTTTCATTTTGGGGTCAGTACAGTAATATTTTTAGGCGATTTTCTGAAATGTCATAAAAACCAATAACTTTAGGAAAGCTTTGCAGATTGGTACTTTGGTGTAGAAAGGACTCTTTACCATTGTTGGATTTGTCAGAATGTGTACTTTCCAAAACTGTGTGGTTTTTTGGGGGGTCTCTGTATAGTTAGGGGGTGTTACGGCACATAATACGTTGACAGGGGGCTATGTATGCAAAAGCTGAGTTGGCAGGCGAGAAATCCATATGCGCTATTTTCATTTTGGGGTCAGTACATACCGCAGACTTTGGTATATCTATGCATATTGGACATCAAACTGTTCAGTAGACCTTAGGTGTTCCTATTTGAGGTTATTTGCCTTTATCTGATCTTTATCAAGAAATTGTGAGAGATAAATGCGCCAAATTGCAACATTTTTATGCAATTTTCTGAAATGTCATAAAAATCTGCAAACTTAGGAAAGCTTTACAGCTTGGTACTTTGGAGCAAAAAGATACTGATGTTTACTCATTATAGATTCGGGGGAATCTGTACTTTCCAAAAATACACAGCTTTCTGGGGTGAGTGTACTTTTTTGTAGCATTATCCCACATAAAGGATGTAAATGTGTTGATTTTGCAGGAGCTGAAATGATAGATCATATGGGGGTTTGTTCCCATTGGGGCCCCTACATGCCAAATAATTAGGTAAACCTATACATATTGGGCATCAAACTGTTTAGTGGACCCCTAGCGTTCAAATTTAGGGTGTTTTATCTTGGTACCTAATACTATGTGGGAGATAAGATGCTGCAAAGTGGAAGCTTTGAGGGGATTTTTGGAAATGTCATCAAAATTGCTAACTTTAGAAAAGCTTTGCGGCTTGGTACTTTGAAGTAGAAAGACATGGGTACCCATTTTAGAATTGGGGGAATGTGTACTTTCTGGGGTGAGAATACTTTTTACTAGCATTATCCCACATAAATGATGTAAATGTATTGATTTTGCTGGAGCTGAAATTACAGAAATGATTGATCATATGGGGGTATGTTCACATTGGGGCCCCTACATGCCACATACTTAGGTAAACCTATACATATTAGGCATCAAACTGTTCAGTGGACCCCTGGCGTTCATATTTTGGGTGTTTTAATTGGTATTTATTACGTGTAGGGGATAAGATAATATAGACTGGAAGCTTTGAAATGATTTTTTAAAAATTTCACAAATTTTGATAAAAACCAATAACTTTAGGAAAGCATTGCGACTTGATAATTTGAGTAGACAGTTGTGCCTATTCTGGATTCCCCAGAATCTGTTCTATATATATTTGGTATTGGCACGTTCAGGAGACATGGGACTTTCCAAATCAGTTGTATATTCGTGCGTAAAATAATTTTTGTTTCTAGTATATGTGTTCAAATTTTACATAATATAAATTTTTTTTCATTTTTAGACATTTAGAAGCCTATAACTTGTTACAGAATTGGAATTACACAAAAATTCTACCATATTTTGAAAGCTTAGGTTGTCCTGAAAAAAACAATATATTGTTTTCCTGGGTAAACTAAAAGTCCCCCCAAGGAAAGGCCCCTAAAGTGAAACAGTGCAAAATATTCAAAAACTGTCTGGCAATACAAGTTCCACTTTGACCAAAACGGCTGGCAGTGAAAGGGTTAAACAATCTGTAAAAGCCATTTCAAAGTGTACAAATGCATAATTTTATAATAACACTTCTCAGTAAATCAGAGCAATGTCCATTAGCGAAACCTTCATGATTATTTTTAATTCCAAGATATTAATCTGCAAAAGAGTTTTAAAAAAAAAAATTTTTTTTTTTTTTTTTTTTAAAAATAAGCCCATATGTACATCAATTACAAACACATTAACCCACCCAAAAATTCTCTATACACTTGACACATATTATTGTCACTAAGTGACAATAATAGGTGTCAAGTGTATAGAGAATTATGCATAAATGAAATTATGCATTTGTACACTTTGAAATGGCTTTTTCAGATTGTTTAAAGGTTAAATATGCTAATTGCACAATTGTGTATGCTAATGAAGTGTGAGACTATTTAATCATGTTCCCTGCACTGGTTTGTATGCCTGACGAAGGGTACGCCCCCGAAACGTTGCAAATTTTTGAATAAACACACAGGGGCCAAGCCCCGCTTGCATTACACTCGTGCCGGTCAACTATTTTTTGCTGGACAGCAAATGTAGCGCAACTTACTAGATGCAGATATTGGACAATAGGATACAAACAAATGCGTGTTTTATGCTTACTGAAGGAATTAATACTTTGTTTTGTTTTAATAACCATAAGGATTTTCTAGCTTCTTTGATTATTTTATACCATATTGTTGTTGATTATATAGCATTGGCACTTATAAAAAAAAAAATATTTCTTTTATTGATAGACAAGCAGAGTCAATGTGCCTTCTCAGCCGTCAGGCATCTGGACGGCCAGCCAGCGACTTTATTGTCCATCCAACAGATGAGCCCATATATCTATTGGAGGAGGATGTTGGAGTCTTTAGCCTTCCTCCAGGAGATGTATTCACCAGTGAGAAGATTGTCCTATGGGTCTCTGTGTTTTCTCTTGGATTTTCTCTAATTTGCGATTCACAGGAGAACCTCACTTTGGCTGAATGCACTTTGAGGACAGTTGTAAAATACCTTGTAGATTCTTTGAAGTTGTTGACAAACAGTAGCAATGTTGTACTAAAAGCAGATAAAATTGAAATGAGCCTCGACAAATTCATGCCACACGGACAATTGCTGTTCCTTAATCATCAGGCTACGCAGGCTTTAGAAAAGGAACTCAGCAACAGTATGCCACTGTAGTACACTGCTGCTCTAGGGTTTTGCTGTAAATTTTAATTACAGCATCTCCTTTTGCTGAGTTGTTGTAAATTGTGAATTGACAACTGCTGTTAGAGATCCATGCAGTAATGGAATGTGGTGACTAACCAAAGCTATAACAAATCTCTAGTGTTTGTGTAAATATTGTTAATTTTCAGTACTGCTAAGAAAAAAGAGACTGTTTACAAAAATGCCATAACATTTTTTTACTTTCAGCTAGACTTTGCATTGGCACATTTTTACCTGTAACTGAATAAATTGCTGTGAGGAAGAAGAGATGTTACTTTTTTGTTTGCATAATTCTTGGTATGCATTTTGGCACTGAATATGTATTAGCCTAAGGGTTATGGTGCAGCAGATGATTTGATAACAGCAGTCTAGTCCCTTTGAAATCACTTACAATTATGTTTTAGAAAGATGCTAGTCACACGGGGATATTTGCAGTACCAGTACTGATTTTATAAAGGCTGATTAAAAGTTGGTAGCCTGCAATAAAGCAGAGGGTTGAAGAGGCAGGAGAGCAAAACAACTCGGCTAATCCAGTTCAGTCTAGTAGTAACTCTTCAGAGGCCATACACCTTACAATAACCGAAAGACTGTTTGTCAGATATGGAGTTAGAAGCAATATGGATTCTACCTCCACCTGACGATTCAGCCCTAAACGCAGATTTTACGTCCCGCCCGATCAATAAGGCATCCGATATCCAACTGCAATATGGGTCACTTGTCGATCAGCCATGTATGCACCGAATATTGTGCAAATCTAGGTTTCAAACAATAGTATTGGTGCATTTATTGCCACCTTTAGGTTAATGTCACACGTGATAGATCTCTGCTACCATGGGTAAAAAATGCTCAGAAATAGCATTCCACCAGCAACAAAGGCCTACCACAAGGCAGCTTTGAGGGATGGGTTGGCCTTTCTACCGGCGATTGCCTTTGTTGGTGGTGGAAAGGCATTTCAGATGGATTAGTTGCCGATAGTAGCAGAGATCTATTGAGGGTGACTAAATCGCTCTGTGGGACATTAAGCTTATCACTTGAGGACTGTTTCTGCTTAGTATCCAAAATATCTGTTCTATTTGCGGTTTCCAGCACTCCTCCCCTTTCTAAAAGAAAACAAAGGTTTAATCACAAAAATCTTTTTATATACTTTACTTTTCTGGAAAATAGGGCAGGGACTGTAAATGATGTATTTCTAGCACTGCAGAATGTTGGTAATATATAAAAATTATAATAAGAATTATACTTTCACATCTGGGCACAGACACCAACATGTTCTATTAATAACAATTTCTCATCTGTCCATTATCAGGTCATTATCATCCAAAACACTTATGTACTAGGGAAAGCATTAACTAACCTTTAGATTTTTCTCTTTTCTGATTTAGATTTTTAGCGCTTACAGTCGTAGAAAAAAAGTTGCTATTTTTTTTGGGATTTAATCCAACAATCCGCCAGCTAAAACTTAACGAGATCATGTAGAATCAATGGCAGATGTCCCTTTCCTTTCCTGGAGGATCTTTCTTTGCTTCAAACTTTTTCAGATTTTTGACGCAGGTTTTTTTGTGCAACATTTGAAATCGTAAAGGGTTTTGGTTTGACATTTTGGAAAAGTCGAAGTTTCTCGACTTTTCTGCGACTTTTTCCTGCATGTACTTTTGAAGTTTAGACTTTTTAGTAAATGTTTGACATTTGTGAAAATTAGTTTATTCAAATTGAGAAATGTTAGCGTTTTAGTAAATCTGCCCTTAGGTGTCATCATACACAATAATATAATAAAAAGCACTCAGCACAACATTACCATCTTATGCCTGGTGCACACTGGAAAAAAGTTGCCAACTTTCATGTACACATGGCACCTGGAAACATCTGGAATAGATTTTTTTTATATATATATATAAGATAAGCTTAAAGGAACATTAACACTTAAATTTTTTTATGTAAAAAATCTATCCTACCCTGCTCCAATAATTGCCCTATCCTGCACACAGTTTATTATTTTGAATGCTTTATTAAAAAACACCTTTTAAAACTCTGCTTCCGGTCTTTTCAAATACGGCGATATTCCCTCTGCACAATACACCATGCGACGCTCCACATCTCCTCCTAGCCCGTCTGCAAAACCAGAAGTCAATTCTTCCTCTGTACAGAAGATTTGTTAGCCTGCCTTTTAACAATTCCGTCTTCTCCTAAATTCCTAAGCTTAAGTTGCGAGAGAGGGGCGCATGGGCAGTGTTAGTTCTTCTGTGTGATTTATGTGTGCACTTCACGGCTTGCAGCTATTTACAGAAATGAATTACACCGAAGAACTAACACTAAAGTAACACTGTCCACACGGCTTTCTCTGGCAGCCTAAGTTGAAAGAATTTAGATGAAGACTGAGAACATTAAAATCCAGCCTAAAACATCTTTGTATAGCAGCAACAATTCTCTTCTGGTTTTTGGCAGTAAGCAGAAGGCCAACGTGGGGGGGGGGGGGGGGGGGGCAACAGACTCTTACAACTCCAAAAAAGAGAGAAGTTTTGGATCCACAATTTGTAAACATTACATCCAAGGGAACTTAATAGAGAGTATGATTTTTATGCTTTTATTTGAGAAACTCTTTATTCCAACATGATGGTTGTGTTGAGGTTACGCACACATGATTCCTTTAAGATTGCTACAAAAGTACATGATGTTGTATATATGACTTTACATTTTGACTATTGTTAACCAGGGTACCAATATATGGTATAATGCTTTCTTTTTTAGGTTATATTATCATTGTTTTCTTTTTGGATTATGGTCTGACCGATGATATGAGGGATAACACTGGTGCATGGACACTTTATATACACAAAATTTTCGAAATTTAAAGTTTTTTTTTAACATCTAGTACCTTAATTGGGGGAGTGGTCTATGGGCTTGCCCCTATTTATAACCTGTGTGCGGTGTGTTCATTATCTTATTTGACAAAGAGGCGGGAGCCTTGAAACATTCTATTTGTTCTGCATGATGCAGTAAAGTTTTCTTTTTTCCCCTCAGTGGCCAATACTAGTCACCAGACCTCCTAACCAAATGCATACATGGGAAAAGTGGTTTCCATTAAACCTTATATAACCGTTCATAAAGTTATGGGTCGACATGTCACATGTACCGTACCCCAAGACTCGTGCCTGTATGTCTACCAAGTGTGCCGTAGCGGTGAGCGCACCAGGAGGTCCGAGCGCGCAGGCAATCTCGCAAATGTCAGAAAAGACTTACCCAGCAGAACTGGTTACAGTTTTCCCCCCATAATATAAACCACAGGGACAGGTGATGATATATACAGCGTAGGTTGACAGGCACCCCAGTCTTTGATGTGGGGAAAACTGTAACCACCCTAAGAGAGTGCATCAGGAACCACCGCTCTGCCATCAGCAAAGTACTTAAGGAGGGTGAGTCCAAACAACCAATTGCCAGACATTTTCTCAATTTGCGACACCCTCCGCCCACCTTCAAGTGTATGGCTATCGACCATCAGCCCCCTCTATCCAGATTTGGCTTTGCTAAGGAGGGAGTCCCGATGGATTCATAAACTGGACTGTGTGACCCCTCGGGGGCTAAATGAGATTCTACCGATTGGATGCTTAATTTAATATTCCTGCGGGCTCTAATGAACTTATTGTTACTTGGTTACAATGTTTACTCTCTATTCTCATTTTGTTATATTCATTTTTTTATATTCTGTTTTAACTGGCTATACTGTATATTTCCATGACTACTGAAGTACTAGCAAGTGACTTTTCTTTCTTTATTTGTAGCAAAAAATTATTTTTCTGTTTCCTTTCTTGGTTACTATGTTTAACCTCCCTAGTAACTTTGTTGCGATTCTCCCACAGGGCTGATGGACAGTGCTTATAGGTACACACATGACCCCCTGTGGTTACAACTGGTATTGCCACCTCTCCTTATAGGGAGCAGGCGGTTCTTTACGATAGTGGCTTCTTGCAGCTGGCCCCACAGGGGGCACATACACCCATCCATACTGCACCTACTAATGTCACTTTGGGGGACAGCAGGTGGTTCCCCCTCCCCAATTATGGCCGTGTCCTGGAATATCTAAGCGGCACCTCTGTGTCCTTTGAATTTTAACCCTGTATGTGAGAGAGTGTAATGGGCAATGTCGGTTTTTGATGGACTCGGTGGGTAATCGGTCGCGAGGCACAGCAACACAGGGCCACTTTCGTGCTGTCCTTGTTACGGACTGCAGGCGCGTCTGCCCCCTACAACCCTAGAATGCTCTGCTGGGTAAGTCTTTTCCGACATTTGCAAGATTGCCTGCATGCTCGGACCTCCTGGGTCTGCTCACCACTACTCGGTTGATTAGCAACAGCAGCACACTTGGCAGACATACAGGCACGAGCCTTGAGGTACGGTATATGTGACATGTCGAACGGTTATATGAGGTGTAATGTAAACCACTGTTCCCATGTATGCGCTTGGTTAGGAGGTCTGGTGACTAGTATTGACCACTGAGGGGAAATCGGTGTGTATTTATGCCCAGTTTTTCTCTTCTATTTTCTGAATATACCTTGCAATGATATTTTTTCACGTTGTGGGGAGAGTGGAACCTGGGGGCCCATAAGCCGGCAGGAGCATGGGGAAGTGACAGCCAGTGAAGGGTTAATTTTAAGTTTACAGTATCGGGTAGTTTAGGGAAAGGGGAGCTTAGTGGCAAGGGCACGCTATTTTGCAGTTAAGTGATTGGTTGTTAGGGTAGTCAGCTTGTTGGCAATGGAGAAAGCCCGGGAATACTAGGGGTATATAAGGAGAATTCCTGGAGGGATACCTGGCATTCTGCGTGGGACAGCCTGGTGAAGAGACTGAGAGGTGTCCAACCCACCCACCCTAGCATTTTTCATTTGGTTGTAATGTTAATAAATAAAATATATATATTTAAAAAAAAAAAAATGGGTATTGTCGCAGCAGAAGGTTATTGTCTTGGGTGTTTGTATTGGAGGGAAACTTTCATAGCGCCAAGGCGGCCTGCTGTGTTTATTGTTATCAGGGGCTGGCTGGTTCAATAGATGGTTGGTACGGTAACGATTAACTAGTTATATTCTGAATATTGTGAATATACATTTAAATCAATAAAGCTGCTGGGGCCTTTTATCCCCACAAGTTTGTGTGGTCTCATTTATTCTTTATTAAATGGTGCTGTCTATGCTTCCCATATAATAAACCCTTTAGTGTGAGGGTATTTGCTGGTGAGTAAGAAGTTAGCAGGAAACATTGTAGACCAGACCAGACAGAGAATTTGGGGCCCATAATTAGCCATACTGCATAATACAGAAGATTAATTATAAACCTCATAGTGTTCAGGTATCCACTGAGGTCCCCTTTGCATAATGACAAGGAGAAGAGAGGTTTCTGTAGCCAGTTACCAAAGAAGCTCTGGCTTCAGAGCCCAAGAAGAAATAAAGTATTATACCTAGTGAGGGCTGAAGTATAGAGAGTGTAAAGGACTCACCCCTGACAGCTATCTACAGTGTTTACTTTTGATACTTTTGTTTCTGTTTAAGCTGCTGCTTAGACCTTTTGATTACTTGCTTGTACTTATTATTATTTCTCTTGTATTTTTTGTTTTTATTGCATGTTTTCAGTTTTTTATTGGTTTATCTCTGGTATCCTGTTTATGGCGACGTATGATGATGTAATCTCCACTTTTTCCCGTCACTTTTTGTGCTTTTTTAGACACTGTGTTTGTTGTATTCACCACTTTGATAAAGGCTAGAGTGCTAGCCGAAACGTTAGTCTCCTCTTTAATAAAAATAATTTGTTTATATAAATCCTGTGAGTGCTGACCCTCTCTCAAGCACCTTCAAGATTATTTGGACCTGCACCCAGGCAACAGCAACTTATCTATACGTGAGTGCCGGCATTTACTTGGAAGTTTATATATATATAGAAAATAATCATCTGTGGCCAGCACACCCTTCAATGTTTCATCAAAAAATTTTTTATTGCAGATAAATTGTTAAAACCAACGTTTCGGTCCTTGTTAGGACCTTTCTCAAGGAGATATATATATATAATATATATATATATATATATATATATATATATATAATATATATAAACTTCCAAGTAAATATACACTGCTCAAAAAAATAAAGGGAACACTTAAACAACACAATGTAACTACGTGCCCACTATGTTGTGCCCATCGGTTCCGTGTTGTGAACCACACATTTTTCTTTATTGTTAGTTTTTATTTGATTTTTGGGTTCCTTTTGCATTTTTTACTATATGTGGGGGTTGCCTAGGAACAACTTTGGCGCCCTTTTGGGTTTAAATAGCGTTCACATTGCACTTCACTGTTGTTGTCCCTGATTAAAAAGTTCCAGTGGGAACTGAAACGTCGGACTAAATAAAAACCTCACTTTTTACACCTCATCCGATATCTCCAGTATGAAAATGAGAGAGAGAGAGAGATATCATAATGGTGCATGCCACTAACAAAAAAATACAACCTGGGTGCAAGAGCCATATAAACTAAAATATTGCAGGTGTAATGCCAGCACACACAGGGTTTCATACAAATGTATATAAAATGATATTTATTGAGAAAAAAAGAGCAAAATAAACATAGCAAGCCTCAACATTTCAGTCCTCACTGGGACTTTCATCAGGAGGCAAAAACTGAAGCACCTGCAAACACATTCCAACACCATGACCTTTTAAACCCCCTCTACAGGTAGGTTTTGGTGCCTAAGTCTGTGGTTGCCTAACAACCCAATGTACACAATATCCGTGTCTCTTTAAACATGATCAAGAACTGTTTTGTATTTATTTGGTATAAGTTATAGGAAAGGAAATCAGAGCGCAAAGTCACAGAGGGAGAATAAGGGCAAGGTGCCGACAGCCAGAGAAGAGGAACAAGAAGCAGGAAGGGGGTAGGGGAGGTGCGCTTTCTGTCACAGGGAGCTTCCTAGCAGGACACAAATGCCACAAGTACCCAAGCGTACCTTCTGTTCCATGCCACCAGGATTTGCGCAGTGGGTGCCATTAGGGTTGGGATAGTGGTGGGTGTACGCACAAATGCCCTGTCCTTCTTATGCATCCCTCATTTAGTGACCAACGGAGCCCATGAAGGTGTGCACCTGAGGGGAAAAATTGTAACCAAGAGAAGAAAGAGGGGAGAGGACAGAATATATTCCAGAGAGACTCAAGGAGAATATGATAAATCAGATTGTGAAGGATTAGTAAACATGTTACAATATAGCAAAGTCACAAGTGTTAACATCTGGCTACATTGTGCATGCAAATCACCTTGTGACATGGGGAGAA
Organism: Xenopus tropicalis; assembly: GCF_000004195.4. Classification (NCBI taxonomy): domain Eukaryota; kingdom Metazoa; phylum Chordata; class Amphibia; order Anura; family Pipidae; genus Xenopus; species Xenopus tropicalis. The sequence goes on from NC_030683.2 coordinate 63,510,043, forward strand.
ACCCCCATCTATAGCAAATAAATTACATATAAAGGTTCAAACCAAACACCCCAGAGGCAAAGTTTCATTCAATCCACGTGGGGCAACAGAGTCCAATCGGTGTATCCATCACGATTCCCTCTGTAATAAGGCAAGGTTTCTGTCGCCACCCCTATCCAGGGGGGGTTGAAAGTCAATAGCCATGCAGCAAAAGGAGGGTAAGGTATGGCCCATTTTCAGGAAGAGTCTTGGTACTGGCTGAGTGGGTTTCAAGGCTTTGCTGATTGCCGATCGATGGTTGCCAATAAGTTCTCTTAAGGTTGTAATTGTTTTACCCACATAATATAAACCACATGGGCAAACAATAATGTATATCGCAAAGGAAGAGGTACAGGTTAGTCTATGATGTATTTTATATCTCTTACCCGTGTGAGGGTGTGGAAAATCCACACCAGTCAGCATACACCTGCATGTCACACATCCTGGGCATTTATAACATCCAGGTTTGAGTGGTATTGAAAGCCATGTTGAGGTGTCCATGTCCGGATTTACTAAAAAATCTGTCCAAACCAATGTGTCTCTAAGGCTCCTGTTGCGTCTGTAGCCAAACACCAGACGTGAGGCTTGATAGAGGGAAAGGGACTCATCCATATTAAGCATTGGCCAGTGATTATTAATAGCTGATTTCAATTTATTTGATGCTGAGCTATATGTGGTGGTGAAAACCAGAGGTGGTTCCTTACTTTCTTTCTTGGGCTGGGGTTGTAGTAAGTCTTCCTGTTTATATTTGAGGGCTTTGGTTAGTTGATTGTAAAGTGTCTGTTCTTTGTACCCCCTAAGTAGGAATCTGTCAAAGGCTTCCCTGAGTTGGTTTTGTGCTGTCTCACTGTTATTTCTAATGATACGCAGAAATTAGGAATATGGGATCGCCCTGACTGTGGCTGGTGGGTGAAAACTAGCAGCATGCAAGATCATATTCCTATCTGTAGGTTTACGAAACAAACGTGTGCCCAGCCTATCCCCTACCCTGAAATTCTGGAGGTCCAGGAAATCGATCACATCAGGGTCAAAAGTCATGGTCAGTTTTATAGGGAAATCTAATTACTCTAATGTTTTGTGAAAGGAAACGAGTGAATCACTGTCGCCATGCCACAATAATAGAAGGTCATCAATGTAGCGTTGGTATAACAGCAGATGGGGTCCTGCCAGGGGTCTAATATGGTCCTGCTCAAATTCCAACATAAACAGGTTGGCATAAGAAGGATGCAGTGAGGTAAAATACAATACCAAAGGTCCTCAGCGCTCAAATGTGATGAAATCTCCAATCTTACGTGAACCAAATATCGAATAGTGTGTGTTTGCAATTTCTTTACTGCAGCTCCGTCTTAGATCAACCCCTTTGACTGGGTCCAGAAAAAAGCTCAACGATATGAAAATCCGGAGCGCATGAATGAGGAAACAAAACAAAACAAAGAAAAAGTAATAATAGTGTGGCAACGTTTGTATAAAGTGATGCCTTAACCACGTATAAGGAATTTCTTGTGCTCAATATATTAACATTCACACCACAGTGCAGTACCACTAACTGCTTACCAGATGGCAGTGTTGTTGAAGCAAAACAAACGTGATGTATTCATTTGCAGAATGTAGCTAAATGAACGGATATTGTATCCTTAAAGTGGAACACAACTGTATCAACGTGCAGACCGAGACAGGTTATCCTCTTGCAGGCTGTGGCTATATCCTCAATGAGGCACACAAAGAGAAGAGCCGCCACTATAGACACAAATTAAGCACATGCTACAATAAATGGTGTGATTTCATTACAAATTGGCATTAGGGCTCTGGCACACGGGGAGATTAGTCGCCCGCGACAAATCTCCCTTGTCACGGGTGTCTAATCTCCCCGAACTACCATCCCACCTGCGAAAATGTAAGTCGCCGGTGGGATGGCACACGCTGTGCAGTCGATTTCAGCAAATGGTAGTTCGGGGAGATTAGTCGCCCGTGACAAGGGAGATTTGTCGCGGGCGACTAATCTCCCCGTGTGCCAGAGCCCTAATGCCAATTTGTAATGAAATCACACCATTTAATGTAGCATGTGCTTAATTTGTGTCTATAATGATAATATAATTGGACACTCCCAGAAGATACCCACGTATCCCTCTAATTTCTTCTTTTAAAATAGCCCTTGTTTCTAAAATGTGAAAAATCTGTCCCTTGTTTGTACAAAAACAAATAACACACTCTGAATTAGACCATATTTTTAAAATTGTTGCTGTTGTTTGCACATTAAAGCTTATTATTCTGATTCATATTAGCGCCCCCCCACATTTTTTAAATGCTTCTCCTCTTATAGTTTTAGGGGTACAGCACCCAAACTCTCCACACTTCTTCATCCTATAGCGGAACAGGTTGCTTGCACTTTTCTAAGCTATCAGATTTAACCCATTAACTTTTAATGGGGGAATTTAACCTGCTGCCATTCTCACAATATTAATGTCAGGGTACCCAAAGACTTTACAGTTGGTCACTGGTGGACTGCAGGTCAAGGTTGGTAAATGTGGACAGTGCAACCAACAGCCAATCAGATTTCATCCATTAAATTTCATTGTTTTACATTTAAAACACTCATTCTCATACTATTTATGCCAGGGCTCCCAAACTTTGCAAAGTCAGTTACTGGGTGACTACGTATTAAAGGTTAGAAAAACCATTTGGAGCCACCAACAGCCAATCATATTTCTTTCATTGATTTCGGTGGGGAAATTTTAACTGCTGCTGCCATTTTCACACACTTAAAGACATAATGACACCAGAAATGAAACCTTATCTACATCTATCATAACATTGTCTTTGCATGTTAATTATACATTTTAGTAGGGGGGGCCCAAAAGCCTTTACATTACCTATCTGATCCGCCATGTTCCTCTAGAGAGCTGCCATATTTGTGCAGCAGGAGTCCATTAGTATTAGAAGCTATAACTGACAGGTTTAGATGGGAAAGTCAGGTTGGAAAAACAGGTTTAGAAACTTGAAGAAGCAATTATTTACAAAAGCAGACATATCAACGACAAACCAGCAATATGACCTACAGGCAACTTTTAATGCAGATTAATATTTTGAAGAGTAGTTTTTTTTAGTGTCAGTATCACCTTAATGTCTGTGTCCCCAAACTTTATAAATTTGGGTGATGGCAGTTCAAAATTGGAAAAGTGGGCAGGGCCACAACAGCCAATCAGATTTCAACCATTGAATTTCATTGGTTTAAATGTTAAAATACTGTAATTCTCACAATATTTATGCTACCTAAAATTAACCTAGCTAAAACAGAGCTCACAGTCTTCCTGCCCAAACCTAACCCTTCTCCTCTTCCTCCTTTCATCATTACTATTGATGGCATGACCATCAACCCTGTTAATTCTGCACGCTGCCTTTGACCAGTCACTCTCTTTCTCTAAACATATTAATAACACTGCCAAAACCTTCCTCCGCAATATTGCCAAGATACGCCCCTTTCTTTCACAAGTAACAGCTAAAACACTAATCCATGCCCTTATCCTTTCCCACTTAGATTACTGCAATCTCCTACTAACCGGCCTCCCAGACTCCCACCTCTCTCCCCTGCAATCAATCTTTGCTCTCTCCGAAGAGGGAACCTGTTCAGCCTCAATTAAACTGTCTCATACCACATGGCACTTACTCCCTTTGTATTTATACACACACACACACATATATATATATATATATATATATATATATTTATTTATTATAACACTTGTCCTCCATGTGTGTAATTTTGTATTTTGTAAGATTATACAGCGCAGCGTACCCTTGTGGAGCTTTATAAATAAAGTTATACATACATACCTTATACATAGGTTACCCAAACTTTGACTCAAGGATAGAAAAATTGAGCACAACCACCAATCACAATTCACCTATTGACTTTAATTGGTTTAAATTAAAACAGCTGCCATTCTTCGCACAGCGTTTTTTTTTTACTAGATCACTGTGGTCCAAGGAAAACTGGGTGGAGCTAACACCAACCAATTAGATTTAATTTAGTGACTTCACATTGTTCAACCAAACATCGTTTGTTTTCAACCTTCCCTTTCTAGCTCTTATTCGTGTTTGTTTGAAAAACAAAAAAACCATGGGGACTACAAAGTCTGTTTATGTATAACCACGAGTAACAGCTGGTGTTCTGTTGATCTATTGAGGTAAGAGAATACTGTGGCAGCCATTGAGCTTTGCCATCCCCCAAAAAAGGAAAAACAAACCTGACACAAGAGTTCTAGTACGCAGAAAAAATGATTTATCTTGTTAAACATTAAGAGCGGAGGCTCTGGAAGCAGCGGGCAGGACAGGCAACCAATCGGCGTCATACTGATGTACTCCATCCTAACGCGTCACTTCCTCAAGGCGTCTACGTGGAGCGTCACTGCGTTTATATTACTGGTGTGACATCAGCACCTCGCGAGATGAGATTTGTGACGCCTGCAGTAGTTGTCCGGCAGGGGAAAAGAAGCTAGACGGTCGGAGCTGCTGGACTTTTAACCAGTGATCCGGGACAGCGGGCTGTTTTAAGAAAATCGGGACTGTCCCGGTAAAAGCGGGACTGTTGGGCGGTAAGCGATAAAAAAACTGATGCATACATAACAATGGGCCATGATTTCGTCAGCATCACTAACGTCAAGTGGCCTTACTATTGCAGTGACAGACTGGCCAGTTTCCTTACTGATTTTTTGCATTAAATAATCAGAAGTATTGGATTGCAGCTGGTCTGTCCAAGTGGAATAGCCTATATTAAGATGCAGCTGTTACAATACTGCAATACTGAGAATGCTTGAGCCGATTTGAGAGAAGCTGGGTATTTTTCTCGCTTCCGTTCTGATCTACTTGTTCGGGCAAGAGAACATTACTGTTTATTCTCTAGAGTGTCTGAAAGTTTGGTCATTTGTAGCTTTTAAGCACATACTGCCGGTCTATAGGTACATGTTAGGACCTCTTGGGGGTATCTTATTTGAATGAAGTAGACTGAAGGGTAAATCTGCAGCTAATGCCTTATCTTATCACTTGTAAAGAGCTTCAGTAGGCCAGGAAATGATGGGCAACTCTGCCTTCCTGCCACTATTTAGATACCATACTGTACAATATCTGACATTGCAGCCTGATGGCACCTTGGTCTGATAACCTGAACTACAGCATATGTGTTACAGTATATATATTTCTACCTGTGAGGTAAAGATGGGAATCCAAAACATAAACCTGAACATTTTAAGTTAAAGGGTATGGGATCCCTTATCCGAAAACCCGTTACACAAAGTTCCGAAGGCCATCTACCATATACTCTATTATAACCAAATAATTCTAATTTTTGAAAATGATTTCCTTTTTCTCTGTAGTAATAAAACAATTGTACTTGATCCCAAGTAAGATATAATTAATCCTTATTGGAGGTAAAACTAGCCTATTGGGTTTATTCAATATTTAAATGATTTTCAGCAGACTTAAGTTATGGAGATACAAATTACAGAAAGATCCCTTATCCGGAAAATCCCAGGTCCCAAGCATTCTGGATAACAGGTTCCATACCTGTACTGTGTTTATTAAATACAACTTGCTTTTACCATGGGGTTTCATCAGAAGCCACCTACTTTATTATTAAAGTTACAATAGAGACAAGCTGTAGGCAATAAGGGCTAGTTCAGAAGGTTAGTTGTGGAATTAAGGGTTCATTTTTGGGGCTGAGACAGCTAGAGGAGGATATTTCCTGGGCTAAGTGAGTAAGTTATTTTAAAGGGTCTGGCAGAGAAGGAAGAAGCAGAAGGGTGTTTTTATAGGATTAAGAGAAAAGGGAATATTATTAGGGTACCGTATATACTCGAGTATAAGCCGACCCGAATATAAGCCGAGGTACCTAATTTTACCTAAGAAAACTGGAAAAGCCTATTGACTCGAGTATAAGCCTAGGGTTATTCAATCATTAAATCAATTTCAGAGCATGATTATTGAGACTGACGCGCGGGAGCCAATTTGATATATTTACACTCATATATATATATATATATATATATACACACACAATCAGGGGAATCTTAAATAGTCACATTCGGTATGTATACACTTATGGGGAAGGGACACTGGTGCTAGATACAGGGGATGGTCGTTATAATTAATACTATTGTAGGGTTAATTTTTCAGCAGCAGCCTATGAGCTGCAATAGTGCCTGATCAGAAAGGTCTGGATAACTGCCCTCTCAGAACAATGGCATGGCACCCACCCAATGAGCAGCAAATCTTGATGGTGGTAATTGCTCAGTATAGCATTGTCTTTTAGGGCTCTGGCACATGGGAATATTAGTGGCTGTACTAGTAGGATGAGGGAAAAGCAAGGGGTGCAGAGCTGGTGTGCCCCACACTAATCCCCGCATGCCCAAGTACTGACCTGATTAAGGGTTGGCAAGAGGCTCAGGCTCATGGTCCCCCCACTTCCAGCCTCCTCTTCATCATCATCCGGATCCAGCAGAAGCTCCCCACCAGGGCCGCGGCTTAGCCCATATCCGAGCGCCAAGTTAGACATCTCTATTCCAGCGTCGGCCAAAGGCAGAGAGGCACAAGATACGGCCGCAGGCAGCGCAGAGCCCCGATCCTCCAGCACTAGAACCCACACTATCACCTCCGCTCGGGGGTAGCGATCCAATCGCATGGCCGGCTCCAGGCTTTCCTGTAGCTGCAGCCCGGCCTGGTGGGGAGAGGGCCTGGCGGGGCAAGAGGCAGACCAGGGTCCGCGGCGGGAGAAAGGAGCTCAGCGCAGGTCACAGAGCAGGTGGCCCCGGGTCTCTGCTCCCCTCCCATCCCGCGGCGATCCTCCAGCACTAGGACCCACACTATCACCTCCGCCGAGTACACGGGGGGATGCGGCTGCATCGTGGGTGCCGCACTGAGCTACTGTATTCAGCAATAGCAAGGTGAGGTGGATGCTGGAGGGAAAACCTATCTAGACGCTCAGGTGTAAGTATTGAAATGCTGCAAATCTAGGCAGGATAGATGGCATGATAATTAAATGTGCGGCTGCGGCGTGCATTTGATGCCAGTATTCACTCGATGCCAGTATTCACTCGATGCCAGTATTCACTCGATGCCAGTATTCACTCGATGCCAGTATTCACTCGATGCCAGTATTCACTCGATGCCAGTATTCACTCGATGCCAGTATTCACTCGAGTATAAGCCGAGCATGAGTTTTTAAGCACATTTTTCGTGCTGAAAAACTCGGCTTATACTCGAGTATATAAGGTAATTCATGGGGAGTGGTAAGTAAGAAATCGGGTTTTAATTTGTTGGGGTGATATGGAGGGGGGTAGCTTTGGAACTAGGGATTTGTTAAGAAAGGGATAATGGAAGCTGTGACATGGGGGTTCATTATAAATGCTGCGAGAGAAGGGCTTACATGGACATTTATTTGTAGTGCAGAGAAGGGACGTAGATAATTTAGGGTGTAATTAGAGGGCTGTTGAGCGAATTAATGAGGAGGATGGAAGCTGTAATGCTTAAAGGGTTAATCAATTTCATAGACGAAGAGGCAACTGGGGGTGTTACTTCTGTAGCAGTCAAATATTGTAAGAGTTTATACATTTGTAGAAGATAATTCAAGGTGCTGTAGGATTATCGGGTGAAGGGAGTTGTGGGACCAATGAAGTGAGCACCACTTTGGTATTATTCTTTTATTTCACTGGGTTTGTTAAAAGAACCGATTCAGAGAGGAAAACGTGTGCGTTGGCAGAGAAAGTGCTGATGCAGGGGTTGGCCGAGAGAAGGGCTGCCATAAGGGTTTGATAGTAATTAAAAAGAGGGCTACTATGCATTACTTGTGTTGTGTGAAAGAGCAGCAGCCAGTCTGAGTGAACTTCCTGCAGCCAGGGAAAGTATTTTTGCATGTTGTATACTGACTGCTGTTTTTTGTTTTTTTTTAAGCTAGCGATATACAGACTGATAAGTTATTAATTCGACCTCTGAAGGCCAAGTCAAACCATATACGGGCCAGTTCCAATTGTCAACCTGACTGCTGATGCATCCTCTACTGACAAGTGTGCATAGATTAAGATTTGAAGGTTGGCCCACTGACAGACGATCAGATCAGGCCCTGTACTTAGGTGGTCAAATTGAACAAAGATCCACTTTTTTGACTCAAGACTTTATTTTACACTTCTCTTTGGGGGAGTTATACTAATTATGGCTGGTATGCGTCATTGTGCTAGTGCCATGATGTAGCCGTGATAGCTGATATTTCTCCCTAGTTTGAAGGGTGAAAATGTATGTGACTTGCTGTATTTTGGATGACAGCCAATATGCATTGCAGTATTAGATCCACAACTGATATGCTTAGCCTTATAAGAATGACTAGCTCTCAATCTGCGTGAGAGTGAATGTGGATCTGATATGCTCTGTAGGAGTAGCAGCTGTTTTACTTTGCTAAATGAGACTATCAGATGTTAGGGCTGTGGAACATAGTGTTTTGTTTTTTTTGCTTGGAAATTTCCAAGGGTCTTTTTGTCCCTAATGAGCCAGAAACTACATGAAGTTTTTAAAAAAAAAAAAAATTATTAAATATCTGAAGTTTGTATTTGTTCATTTAGCGCTCTTTTATTCTTTTATATAAGCACCATCTTACAGAAATAGACTTCTAAATATGTATAAGTTAAAAATTTAATGGGGGGGACTCCATTTGCTAAAACATGTATGAGAGCTCACTCTTTTAAAATAACCAACTAATGCAAACCTTGGATGTAGAGACAGGATTATTATTTTATTTTTAGAGTTAGCTCTAATATGTCTTCTATGCAAACGCCTGCTGCCCCCCCCCCCCCCCCCACAGATGAATTGGTCCTACCTATCTCTTCCCCCTCTGTTGCCCCATTAGTTTACATATGCACAATCAGTTTGCAGGCAAATTTATTGAATATTATATGTATATTTTTTTGTCCTAGCAAATTGGCACCCCTCAGTGTTTATGAATTTCTGTTTCCTTTAATTCAGTAAAAGTACAATACTTTTTCAGTGTAATATTAGGTAAAATTACCAAATATTTAAGATACTGCACGCAGAAGTCTTAACATCAAAAATATAAATACTGCATTTTGTCACTTTGCTTGGCCTTCCTCTTGGTCTCAATGAGTGCACCTAGGTAATGTTATATTTTTTGAGACATGCTTCTCTGTTCATTCTTATTTTCATGTACAGTATTCTATTATGTAAATATACTGTTATACTTAATTATTTTTTGCAGGGAGAAGGACTGGGGCATGAATCGAGACGGAGCCCCCGGGAAGAGTCCGGAAGAAATGTACATTCAGCAGAAGGTGCGAGTCCTTCTCATGCTGCGGAAAATGGGTTCCAATGTGAGTTTAAGAGTTTGTGGTTTGTATCAGAGCTGGTTTGAATGTGATTTATGTATGTAAGGCAGATGACATTTTCTGAGGTACAGGTTTTGAAGCCTTTTTGTTAATGTAGAGCCCTCTGCATTTTGAGTCTGTATTAGTCTTATGAGCTACAGTAGACTCCGTGTAGACTCAGTGTAAAAGAACTAAATTGCTATCCATTTTGCTTTCAAGAGGCCTGAAGTTCAGTGTCCATTTTTATTACACAACAGTGGCCCTAATTTAGTGCTGTATGGGCTTGATGTGGCCCTCCAAAGGCTTTTTATGGACCCCAGTCTGCTCAAAGGCTCCAAAGACTTCATTATATGACATCATCATTGTAATTGAATCTGGCCCTCCAACATGTTACGTAAGAAGTAATTGGCCCACTACATATAATAAGTTGAACAGCGCTATCCTTCAATCTTTCAGCAGTTGCCCTATTGAACACATTAGTTGAATAGTCTATTATTATCATTTCAGTCAATGTAGATCATGTAACACCTGTCATAAGCTAGAATTTATTACCGTGTTCATTAGGAATTTACTTAATTTTAAATATTGTAATTTTGAATGGTTTGTAGACCCTGTCAAATGTCATCTTGGTTGTTTGGCCAGACTGGCTAACATTATCCTACATTGCAGCAGAGACTAAAGTGAATTAAGCACTGTTGAATCAGCCGTATGTAAATATAATATAAAATATGAAAGTGCAGTGTGGACTAAAGAGTTAGTTCTTTAAGTCACTAGAGCATGGAGTGTAAAGACAAAAAAAAAAAAAAAATAGGGCACCTCCTATAAAATTGTTTCTTCCCACCAGAGGAGCAGACAAGTAAAGGCCACTCTTCTGTAATGGGAAACAACAGGTTCCCCCCCCCAATGTTTTTTTAACATAGATTATGCTGAGATATAGGTTGGTCATATCCAATCCACATGTTTTGACTTACTTAAAGAAATATAGGTTTTTATTTTTCATGATTTCCATTTTTTCTGGAACAGCATCACATTCCTACTAAGCCTGTTTTCATGCAGTTCATGAACTATTTGCAAATGTGTTTAACCTTTGTATCTTAACTGCAGCTCACTCCAAGTGAAGAGGCATTTCTGCGCTCATATGCAGGAGTGGTAAATAGTCAGCTTAGCCAGCTGCCACAGCACTCTCTTGATCAAGGTAAGGGCAGAATGCCACAGTCCATTTGTTAGTTACACATATTTCTTGTGCTATTGTGCTGCAAACTGCTTTGTGTATTTATTTTTGAGTGCCTCTCCCTTTACAGTGTGTGTTAGTAAGACACGTTTTTGTAATGTGACTTGACTGAAAATAATTGTCAAAATATTTTAGACGTTGACAGTGAAGATGATTTGCTCTGTTATTTACTGACTGAACTGGGGCACTCATACACTGCTCATATACTACTAAAGGCTGCTGTTTGCCTTCCTCATGACATGGGGTTGGTTGACATCTCTGTAAATGGAAAGATATCACAGGCACTTTTAATTTTAATTCCTTTTTGTCTAGTGCGCAAAAAAAAAAAAAAGTTTCCTGCGCACATTTTAAACTTGTGTGTTCATTTTTTAAAATTATGTGCTTAGGTCAGAATAAATACAAAATGCTCACCTAAAAGTTTAGGCCATAAATATCTGGAGTTTTTACTAGAGAGATTGTTATAGTATTTCAAACAATACTATTTTTAGGAGTAGTGTGTGAACTGTAGTGTAGTTGGGTCTGTGATATGGAGAGATTTTACAGAAAATTCTAAGGTCTTTTTATCAGGAGCTGCGGCTCCTCTTCTCTTCCTCATTTGCTAGTTCACTAGATGACATGATGCATCACCAGATTAAATTTTCAAATTTGCCAGCAAAAAGGCAGCCATTACCATAAGTGGCTTGTTGTACACTCTGTCCATTTGGTTCTTGGGTCAATTGTGTGTACGAGTTTGGCTTGTGTATTGGCCTTTAGTTATGGGGTTTTCCAATGTCCTCCTTGAAGTCCTCCCTTCAAAAAAAGTCCAACAAGTGCTTCTAGAGACTTTTAGATGTTCAAGCACAGTAAATTTGTAGTTTCTGTTGAGTGACCTTGAGCTATTATTTAAAGAAGTAAAAAACTATCAAGGGACTAATAAGGTTTTCTGAGCTGACTCTTCTTCTTAGGGTGTCAGTCTAAGTAACTGGGGAATGAGAATGTATCACGTCGATAAGAGCCCCCTGTAACTGGGGATTACATTTAGATGCTGCTCTATACCAAAAAGCAGATTATCTGATCCTCAGCCATATATTGGGTTACTTTGGGCCAATAAACTGCTGATTGGCTCAGCCCAATATTAAGTACCAGTCTGCACAGTTCCTTCAGCATTGTCCAGTTTCCAGGTTGCCAGTTTGGGCCTGTCAACTTCTGTACTTAACCCCCACCCCCTTACTAATACATCAGCATTTCTTATGTCTCCCTTGAATGCGTCAGTGTATTCTGTCACCTGCCTTGTTTCATGAATATCTCTCCAAGCATTATCCCAGGACCTGCACCACTGTCCAAGTACCATCATTATCCCACCTTGAATTCCAGTATGGGTATTACTTTGTTTTCCCTTATAGGCTACAGGAAAATAGGGTCCATTTCTCTTCCTTACCAGTTGCTTCAAATAAAAAATAGTTTTCACTTACCTTGTACTTTGCTTTCAGGTGCTGAGGATGTGGTTATGGCATTTTCTAGATCAGAAACAGAAGATCGAAGGCAGTAATGCCGGCAGCAGGCATTGTCTAGCATATAGCACAGATGAACAAAGCCAAGACACTCAAAAGCTTCTACTGAACAGTATCCCAAGACTTTTTCCACGCACTCCGGATTCATAAACTCTCCTGAAGTTTCCCCAAGACCTGCTTTTAATCTGTTCATTCAGTTACTGAAAGTAAATGATTTTTTTCTAAATCCTGTTCAAAAATAAGCAGTTTGGCACAAAACTGTTTAAAGAAGAGTATCCTGTGGCTCCTCTTAAAGGTTTTATTTTTTTTCTTTTTGTGGTTGTTTTTTTTTTTTAATTTTGCTGCTGACAAAAGCCACCTTTGTTTTTTATTTTTTTTTATTATTGTATATGCTCATTTTGCTGAATGAGGCAGTTTGACATTTTTTCACATAGGCCAGCTCTACTAAAAGAGCTGAATATAATTGAAACTGGAAGTATTTATTAGGGTGGCTTCTAGTTGAAGATCTGTGCTCTCCCACTGACATTTTTAAATGGACTTTAGTTTTATTTTAATACTGAAAATGTTCTTTTTGTTTGTTTTTGTATGTTAAAGCTTCGGCTGTTACACACTGTGTCACTGACTTGAAAGAAGCCAGCTTTTTGTAATATTTATTACAGTTTTTGGGAAAACAGTGTATACTACTCCTTTGTATTTTATTTTGCATAATGATTGTTAGCCATGTAAGACACTTAAGCCTTTTCTAACTATTTATAAGAAAGGCAAAAGGGAAACACTATATTCCATTTGTTTGTTCAGTTGGTTTATGTGCATGTGTGGGAGGTGGGCTTGAAAGTTTTGGTTTTTTTTGTCAGTGTCAACATGGATATTTTCCCCCTTAGAGATTAAACTTTGTGTAAATTGCCACAAGATGTGACCTAGTTCTGAAGAAGATCTAGATGTGCTTTCAGGATCACAGCGATTATCACACAAAACAAAAAGAAACATGAATTACCCTTTGTTTTAAAGGTTCATTATTCTTCCTAAACCAAATGTATTATGAAGTTTTTGCTGTAACGGATTCTACTCTTTTGGGAAAGGAGTCCACTACACAGCGTTGTTGTTGGAGTATGCTTTCATTCTGCCATGAGAGAGAGCATTAGTCAGCTTGGGCTCTATTATATTTGTCAAATAGTTTTCTGAGGAAAGGAATAAAATATCAGAGGACAAAATTGTAAATACACAAGTTATGAATGCTGATATAAAATTCTTCATAGGCTTTAAAAGGATGTGCCTGTGTAAATACCCCACTTTTATTTTATACATCTTTACATATAGACACCTCCATGCCACCTGGGGTTTCCCAGTTTTAAAGCCAGGCAGACAGTGTGTAAGATCTAACTTTTCATTATCTCCTTTTAGCAGAACAAATAACTTGACCCCATAAGGGCCCTGGCACACTAAAGGATTCAAAGTGATTTTCTGTTTGTGTTTTTTTTTTTCTTTTTAGCTTTGTTGTTTGTGGCATAATACCCAAATCCAGCCCCCAGGCCATCAGATTGACACTTCTTTAGTGCAATGACACATGGAGAGGTTTAGATCATTATTACAAACATTGTGTGGAATTCAGACACCATTTACTTCATATAATATATTAAAAAAATAACAAAAAAAACCACATAATTAATTAGTGACTGATGACAAGAGACCGGCAATACATTTGGATATATGGCACATTCTAAGTGAACGTTGTTGAACTATAATTATCCCACTGTATATATTCTGTTTGTGGCTACAAAAAAATAAGAGATTATTTACTAAAAAAAAAAAAAAAAATTTGGCCTTTAAAGTCGTAAAAATGTGACCATTGTTGTATTTAGAAAATGCCATGATAATGCTTGAAACGTTTGTACGAAAATTTTGAGTTTACATTCAAAAAATCCTGAATATTTTTGTGAGGAAAATATTGTTAAAACTCGAAAAATTCAAGGTTAAACAGATGTTTGTTTCCATTAATCCTCTATTTTTCCCAAACGGGAATTACTCCAGCAGCCCTTATAGGAGCATTGGCACTGTTGTCGATTCTTGGAAATCGGTATGTTTAAGTTTCACTTGAAACTGGGTAAAATAGAAAACAATGAGGGCATTAACGTCTTCTTGAAAAATTAGTTTTTTTTTGGAAAAAACATTTTCAGGAAAAATTTCCAAAATTTTTTAATTTTTGGAGAAAAAAAAATGGGCAAAAACCCATTCGTAAATCTTAAAAATATCTAGTAAAAAACTAAACAAAAAAACCCCCCCTCAAAATAGGTTAGTAAATGTGCCACTAAGAGTACACTCCAATATATGGCACTTTAATATATTTGTACTTTACAAGAGAACGCTGTTACCTATAACTGTATAATTGAGAGTTGGATGAGTGTATGAATTTTCTTGGGACACGGCCCTCTCAGATACAGCTTTTTTTGGCACATTGCACTTTATTTTGATGAATTTTGGCAGCAGATTGTGATTGAATTAGGAGGTTTTAGCAGCAGTTTTAAATACATTTTTCGTTTGTGTTTTAATTGTAGAAAACAAGTTTTAATTGCATTATCTATTGATTGTAAGCAGACTGGCCAGTCACTAATGAATTATGTATGTTTTTTGATTATATAAAGTAAAGGGTGTCTGAATTCCTCTCAAAGATGTTTTTTGATACTGTTCCCCCATTTTGTTGGCTTTTGCCACCAGTAAGTGAAATTTGGCCTGATATATAGTTAATTATTGCAGAAAATAAAGGAAATATTTTAAAAAAATAAAATAAATTATTATTTGCTTAAAATTAGGTCTATGTGAGATGGCCTTCTGATAATTTAGATCTTTGTGGATAACAGGTATCCGGATTAGGCATTCCATACCTGTATTTTGGTGCCCCAGAGTTTTATAGTACTGCTTAAAGGAATATGGTCATGGCAAACATGTTTGTTTTTTTTTATATAAATACATCAGTTAATATAACTGCAGAATCCTGCACTAAAATCCACCCACTTTTTAAAAACTTAAAAAAATATAATTTTGACATTTTACTAGCTAGCCTTGTTCTTCATTTTTCAGGGTACCACAGCCATATGACTTATATTCTAATAAATGTCAGTCACACTTTACTGCTGCGCTGCAAGTTGAAATGAAATTATCCCCCCTTCCTCCCATCAGCTAGTCAGCAGAACAGGCAGTTAACAAGATGGTATTTCCATGACACCTCTGCTAAAGGATTTGCCTTTAATGATGCCTCCATGGGCTAATAGCACTACTGGTACTGTCCTGAATTTTAACAAGTGGGTAAACAGGCAAAGTTGCCTGTTTTGCTATTATGCAGCTTGGGTCCTACTGAAAGTATACTGAGCAGAAGAAACAAAAGCTTATCTGAAAGCAGTTCTATTGTGTAGTGCTGTCTCCTTTTAAAAGCTCAGACTCAAACACAAGGGGGCTGATTTACTTACCCACGAACGGGTCGAAATGAGTCCGATTGCGTTTTTTTCGTAATGATCGGTATTTTGCGATTTTTTCGGATTCTTTACGAATTTTTCGTTACCAATACGATTTTTGCGTAAAAACGCGAGTTTTTCGTATCCATTACGAAAGTTGCGTAAAAAGTTGCGCATTTTTCGTAGCGTTAAAACTTACGTAAAAAGTTGCGCATTTTTCGTAGCGTTAAAACTTACGCGAAAAGTTGCGCATTTTTCGTAGCGTTAAAACTTATGCGAAAAGTTGCGCATTTTTCGCGTAAGTTTTAACGCTACGAAAAATGCGCAACTTTTTACGCAAAACATACGAAAAAGTCGCAAAATGTTCGTTTTCAAGTCGGAACTTTTCCAATTCGGGTCGGATTCGTGGGTTAGTAAATCAGCCCCAAGGAGCTGAGATGGCTGCCTACACAAATATATTGCTGAAAAAAAAAAAGTGTTCATTCAAGAATAACATTTTAAAATGGTAGAGTGAATTGTTTTCTATGTAAACAGTGTATTTTAAAAATACAAACTACACCATAAAAATCATGACCGAATCCTTTTAAAGCTCTCTGTGCAGTATTGTACAAGCAAATATCACTATTGTGTAGTGCTGGCTCCTTCTAAAAGCTCAGAATCAGGCACTGAGATGGCTGCCAATATTACAATTAAAAAATACATTTGTTTGTTCAAGAATAACATTTTAAAATTGTAAAGTGAAGTATTTGCTATGTAAACAGGTGTAGATAAGTAATAAAAAATCAATTACAGAATCCTTTTAAAGCTCCCAGTGCAGTATTGTGCAAGTGATTATCACTCACAAACACAGCATCATTCCTGAGAGATACATTTCTCCCTGATTTTAAGGATTTTATCCTCCTCCCACAAAGCTACTAAGCACCAGGGCAGCATCAAAAGTAACACTTCTTGTTTGAGAGGCACAAGGGCATAATAAACTAGAAAGGGAAGCTTGAGAACAAACTTCATATTGGTTTGGAAAATTTCAAGTCACTGAATGAAATCTGATCTGTTGTTGGCTCCGTCACTTTTTCTAACCTTGGACCACAGTTATATACTATAAACCACTGTGCAAAGTTTGGGACCCTGGTTTTAATAGTGTCTGAATGGCAGCAATTTAAATTTCCCCACTGTCAACGAGTGACATCTGATTGGTGGTTGTAGCTCCGCCCGCTTTTCCCTAACCTGGAACTGCAGTTATCCAGTGACTAAAGTTTAGGGATCCTAGGATTAATAGTCAGAGAATGGCAGCAGTTTAAACCAGTAAAAGTCAACAGGTGAATTGTGATTGGTGGGTGTGCCCACTTTTTCTAACCTTGAGTTGAAGTCATAAATAGTGTGAGAATGACAGCATTTTAAATTTAAACCAATAAAATTCAATATATGAATTCTGATTGGCTGTTAGTGGCCCAACCCACTTTTCCTATTTTTGAACTGCAGTCCCCCAGTGACCAACTTTGCAAAGTTTAGGGACTCGGGCATAAAAATTGTGGGACTGACAGCATTTTACACTTCACCATTGAAAGTAAATAGGTGAAATGTGATTGGCTGTTGGTGGGTCCACTCATTATTTCTAACTTTGAACGGCAAATATCCAGTGACTAACTTTGGAAAGTTTAACAACCCTGGAATTAATACTTAAAAAATGGCATCAGTTTAAATATAAACCAATGAAATTTAATGGGTGGAAATGGATTGGCTGCTGGTGGCTCCTCCCACTTTTTCTAACCCTGAATACGCAGTCAGCTAGAGATTGACTATGCAATTTTTGGGAACCCTGACATAAATAGTGTGAGAAGGGCAGCATTTTAAATTTAAACCAAAAAAAATTCAATAGGTTAAGTCTGGTTGGCTGTTGGTGCTCAATCCACTTTTTAAAACCTAAAAAATGCAGTCCCCTAGTGACCCTGGTGTTAATACTGTGAGAATGGCCGCAGGTTGAATTTAACCATTGAAAATCAATAGTTAAAATAGGATTGGCTTTTGGTGGCTCCACCCACTTTTTCTAACTCTGAACCGGTTGACTAGCTCTGCAAAGTTTGGGGACCTTAGTATTAATATTTAAAGAATGGCAGCAGTTTAAATTTAAACATATGAAATTTGATTGGCTGTTGGCCCCACCCACTTTTCTAAACTTGGAACGTAGTCACCCAGTGACAAATTGTGCAAAGTTTTGGGACCCTGACATTAAACATGTGAGAATGGCAGAAGTTAAAATTTCTCCACTGAAAACTATGACAGAAATGTGATTGACTTTTGGCGGCCCCGCCCACTTTTTCTAACCTTGAGTACGTAGTCACCCAGTGACTGACTGTGCAAAGTTTGGAAACCCTGGCATCGAACTAATAAAATTCAATAGGTGAAATCTGATTGGCTGTTGGTGCCTCTGCCCACTTTCTAAAAACTAAAACTGTAGTCCCCTAGTGAAAATTTTGGGGACCCTGGTGTTAATACTGTGAGAATGGCAGCAGGTTGAATTTCCCTATTGAAAGTCAATAGGTGATTGGCTGTTGGTGGCTCCACCCATTAAAAAAAAATCCATGAATACATATTCACCCAGTACGGATGCAATGTTGGAAGCGCATGGAAAATACAAACAAAAGACACATAAAGAACAGATTGTAAAAGCAAACGTAACGGTGGTATGATGTGTGCACAGTGAATCAACACCCACTTGTGCTGAATATATGCTCACCAGATATCAATGGATACAAGGCCATATTAAAAAACGTAATTTGATTGTAGGTGTAGCCAGAATCCTCAATGGGATGTACCAGAAAAAGAGAACAAGGAATAGTGTGATAATGTTTATTTTAGAACAAAAGCTGCGCAGTGCAGACTACTCAATTTGGAGAAAACAGCAAGGCAAAAGGAAAACTCTTGACGCGTTTCGCGTGCTACACGTCACGCTTCCTCAGGAGCAATAAAAACGAACATAGTCACCCAGCGACTGACTATGTTTGGGAACCCTGGTGTTATTACTGTGAGAATGGCAGCAGGTTGAATTTTCACCAAGTAAATAGGTAAAATCCGATTCAGCATCCAACAATCATATTTTCATTCAGTCTGACCCCATGACTATGTGATTCAAGTTCAGCGAGTGTAGCCTCAAAGCTGTTAGATTGGCAGCAGTTTGAATTTCCCCCTTTAAAGTCAACTGGTGAAACTTGATTGCCTGTTGTTGGCCCCTCCCACTTTGGGTCATCCAACAAATGTCACTGTTTCATTCGTGGTGACCCCATGATTATGTTATTCAAGTTTGGGGGGGGGGGGGTGGAGCTTCAAAGCTGTAAGTGTGGCAGCAGTTTGAAAATCTTCCCTGTCAAAGTCAATGGAAACATTGGGGTGTAAAAAAAAAAATTGCCAGTGTCTTTTTAAATACCACTGGAATGTTATCCCTAGTCCTGGGGATGATTCTTTCTTTCCCCAGAATGCCAAATTTGTAGCAGTATAGCTGTCATCTAATAAATCTTGTCAGGGATAATATTACACTGATTCCTGCTTGACCCAAAAAAGTAAAATAACTAAAACAAAATCTAACCAATTTATTAAAAATTCAAAACAATACCTTATTATTTGTACATATATTTCAAAATGCAGTACATTTAGAAAGTAAAGTACCGCAAAACTGTCATCATTATCATCAAATGTGAATGAAGCCAAGATAAAAAAAAAAATGCTACAAAGGCTCATCGTATGCAAAAGTCTTTTCATAAAAGTTAATGAAAGACCTAGAACTTGGTTATATTAATACAAAACAGATACATCTGCAGCCAAATTCAACAAAATACTCAGCAAAGTATTCACTTTGTTTCAAACAGTGCTTCATTTTCTTGTATTTTCCACTTCAATACTTGCAAGAGCCAGGACCTTGTCTCCTGATCCTATGCACACAGAGAAACATATTTTAGTAGTGACATATAAACATTAACAAGTATAAAAGTTAAATAAAAAATATATGCATGATCACAAATGCATTTAGTAGTGCTGAAATGTCTGGGCAAGGAAATGAACAAAAACGTTCTAGGGACAAATTGTAAACTATTAGTTTCTGCAAGTTTTGGGTTACAATTACTATTAACAGAATTTAAATAGTCTTTGCTTTATTTCCATACTACTTTTAGGGGTAAAAAAAAAATCAGCTAGCAGGGTGCCCAAATGATTACACATACCACATTTGATGTTTTATTTTTATTTTACTTCGAAAAATCAATAAAACATCTAATTTGCTCAAGCTTTTAACCCTTTCACTGCCAGCAATTTTGAACAAAGTGAAACTTCTACTGCCACACAGTTTTTGAACATTTTGCACTGTTTCCCACTTGTATAGGTCAAAAACTCCCAGCAGTACATTACCAAATTTCCAAAGCATTGCTCCAGAAAGCTGCATACTTTAGATTTCAAGGTCAAAAATTCCACTAACAGAAGGTTTATCCCAGAAAATTATACATTTTAGAAAGAACAGATTCTGTGGAATCCAGAATAGGTAGAACTATATGTCTACTCCAAACTATCAAGTTGCAATGCTTTCCTAAAGTTATTGGCTTTTATCAAAATTTCTTAAATTTCTTAAAAATCGCGTCAAAGCTTCCTGTCTATAGTATCTTATCTCCAACAGGTCATAAAGTAACCAGATAAAACACCCTAAATATGAACGCCAGGGGTCCACTGAACAGTTTGATGCCCAATATGTATAGGTTTACCTAAGTATGTGGCATGTAGGGGCCCCAATGTGAACATACCCCCATATGATCTATCATTTCTGTAATTTCAGCTTCTGCAAAATCAACAAATTTACATCCTTTATGTGGGATAACGCTACAAAAAAAGTACACTCACCCCAGAAAGCCATATATTTTTGGAAAGTACACATTCCCCCGAATCTAAAATGGGTACCTGTGTCTTTCTACTCCAAAGTACCAAGCCACAAAGCTTTTCTAAAGTTGGCATTTTTGATAACATTTCCAAAGATCCTCTCAAAGCTTCCAGTTCGCAGCATCTTATCTCCCATGTATCATTAGGTACCAAGAGAAAACACCCTGAATTTGAACGCCAGGGGGCCATTAAACTGTTTGATACCAAATATGTATCGGTTTACCTAAGTATGTTGTATGTAGGGGCCCCGATATGAACATACCCCCATATAAATCTATCATTTCTGTCATTGCAGCTTCGACAAAATCAACACATTTACATAATTTTATGTTGGATAAAGTTAGTAAAAAGTACGCTCACCCCAGAAAGTCATATATTTTTGGAAAGTATACATTCCCCGAAATCTAAAATGGGTACCCATGTCTTTCTACTCCAAAAGTACCAAGCCGCAAAGCTTTCCTAAGTTTGCAGATTTTATGACATTTCCAAAAATCACCTCAAAACTTCCAATATGCAGCATCTTATTTTCTATAGGTCATTAGGTACCAAGATAAAACACCCTAAATATGAACCCCAGAGGTCTACTGAACAGTTTGATGCCCACTGTACATAGGTTTATCAAAGCACATGGCACTTAGAGACCCCAAAATATACCTAATAATATACACTAATTTCATGGCTTACCTTTACCTAATTCATAAACACATGGCAGTTTTATGTGGAATAGAAACAGCAGAAATGTAGGGTAACACCTGAAAACCATATATTTTTGGAAAGTACACATTCTGACAAATCCAACATGGGTAAAGAGTCCTTTCTACACCAAAGTACCAATCTGCAAAGCTTTCCTAAAGCTAGTGGTTTCTGTGACATTTCAGAAAATCGCCTAAAAATGTTACAATTTGCCGCATTTATCTCACACAATTTCTTGCATACAAAGGAAAATCACCCCAAATAGGAACACCAGAGGTCTACTGAACAGTTTGATAGCCTATATGCATAGATTTACCAAACTATGCGGAGTACAGGGGCACCCAAATAAAAATAGTGGATATTCACATATGACGCTCCGGCTCATGCAGTTTTTGCACCCGGTATGTGCATTATGTGCCATAAGACCCCCTTAACTAGTACAGACCCTAGAAAAGCATACATTTTCCAAAAGTACACATTCTGACAAAACAAAAATGTGTAAATACATCTTTCTAATGCAAACTACCACACTACAAAGCTATGCTAAATAGAACTGTTTTTATAACATTTCTGAAAATCGTCACAAAGCTTGCATTTTGCCCAATTATGTACCCCCACATTTCATAACGTATCAACATGAAACACTCTAAATATGAACACCAGGGGTCTACTGAACAGTTGATGCCCTATATGCATAGATTTACCAAACTATGTGGGGTACAGAGAAAGCCAAATTGAAATACAGCAGACAAAATGTCCATGTGCAAAGACAAGTAACAAAGAACAATGTGAAATGCAGCAAAATTGCTTAAATCCCCACCAAAAAACCTAAAATCAATGTTTTTTTTTTTTTTATTTCCTAGTGATATCTGCAGTCAGAATCACAGTTGCAATAAAATGACTAAAAATGCACGTAAATCACAAAAAAATTAATAAAAACACAAACATAATACACAAAAGGTATTTGCAGTGCGGTTAGCGAATACGCTATCCGCCATGGCAATAAAACATTTTTTTCAGGCAAGAAAAAAAACATTTTCTGTGATTTTGGTGCATTTTTGTCATTTAATTGCATTTTTAGCCATTTTAACACATGGCAAAATGAGTGCCGTAAGTGCTGTGAATGTGTGAAACCCGCCAACCCACCCCCAAAATGTAAGAGTGTGTGTATAAGTGTAAGAATAAGTGTGTATTAGTGTAGAATCTCCGTGTCAGGCTTTTCCCATGGGGCCCCTGGGCAATCACGCCCAGGGGCCACTATTTACCCCCCCCCTGCTCGTTCCCTAGGGGGTTCTTTACCCTGCACTCGCTCTCTGCACTCAGATTAAGCAGGGAGCGCAGAGAACGAGCGCAAGATAAAGAAAACGTAGTTCCTCCATGGGTGTCGTTTAACATCTTTTTATGCCAGCATGTAGGAGCTACATGCTTGGCAGGGAAAGGGTTAAACATGGCCATTTATATCCTGACAAACGCTACCATCACATATGGACAGAAAGATGCATTTTAGTAAAGTCTGGGAATTAACATTTGTGAAAATGTTGCATCCTTTTTATAAACTATTTATGATTTCCAAAGGAAAACAGAAAACTGTTCCAAAGTTTTTCTGCTTAGGAAAGACATGAGAAAATTCTGTTTTCCTTATGAACAAATACTCCTCAACTGTACAAATGAAAGAACTGACAAGCAGGTGGGGTTGTTGTTACAAAATAATTTTTTTCTTGTTACAAAGTTTATAAACAGTTACTAAAATGAATGAAAAAGGAAAGTTTTTTTTAAAGAAAGAGGATATAAAAGCCTCTTCTTTTCAGACAGCTACTGGAACAAACAGGATGCAGGAGGCCTCTCTATTCAGACATCTCCTTCTTTAATGTCATTAACCTGGAGAGAAAGAAAAGCATCTTTGTGCCCCCCTGTGACCAATGCTGACCATGCAAATACTGTTTTGTATCAGTACCAGTCACGATTATGCCACTTCAGATGCATGTGACTTTAGATGTGGCTGTCACAGCCTCGCACACAGGTTAGACTAGCATCACAGCACCCAAAGACCAACCAAAACTCACAAACTCATACAAAACTTGTTTCCACCACTCTTGTACTTCTCACACTGGCAATGAGAGATGCTAAGCACTCTAATCTTAAAAGGGTTAACGTCACTGAGTTGACCCACTCTTCCTACCAACAGTCAAGTATATCAAATTAAACCTATAACCAGTTTTTGATACCACCGGTATAACTAGTATGGGTTCTGGGACAATAAATGTGTTTTAGTTTATGTTATGGTGTGACCTCCACATTATGTACTTATGAAGGGACCTAATGTGAACTCTCACCCCCACATGGGCTTTCACTCCCCCACATGGCATGGCTCTTACCAGCCAGGGCTTAGAGCAGGGCATCCCAGGTTGTGAGACCTTTACACATGGCTGGTTCCAGACCCTAGTGAACAGAGGCCCGTTAAATATCTGTTCCTCATACATGAGGGAAGATTTGTGGATACCTTGGCCTGCTTTATTAAATCTTACAGGCCTGTATTGTGTTGCACAGGGTGGAAACTTTTTTCCAGTGCAATTACATGTGGTTTTTTTTAAGGAGGGGGGCGGTTTCTGCCAAACACTTCATTAATTTCTATTTGCAGAAACTTTAGATTTTGTGGGGGGTTTTTAACAGAAGAACATACCAAATGTACTTTTTCTTATGGACAGAACCTTTATAGCAATTAAACAGACAACACATACCCAAACCTTCTGAGACCTTCTGAAACTGGTTAAAAACAGCCCCCGCATTCTCAGAGAGAAAAGCTTCATCTTCAGGTGAAAGCTACAAGAAATAAAACATTAGAGTAAAACCCTGTAATTGTCAACCAATAAGATATCTACAGTACAATAAATTTTAGTTTCAATGTTTTCATTCCAAATGGTTATCTACTTCATAGGTTTTGGGAGCATATTGTAAAATACCAAAAAATACCAGTCTAATGAGGGGGTACCCAAAAGTTGGCCATAATCTGCAAATCCCCCATGCTGGTTACTAATAAACCCAACAGCCCAGCATTTCCCAGATAACTCCATTAAATCCCAACTTTCAATTAGTACAGTGTTTAAAAGGAACTCTCCCTCTAAATATTGCTAACCTCTATAAAGCACACATAAAACAGCCCATACTTGAACCATATGGGGTATATTTATCATGCTGTGTAAAAAGTGGAGTGGAACATTACGGTGATGGTGCTCATAGCAGCTGATCAGAAGCTTTGCTTTGGTTTTCCAAGTGTTGGAATCTAGTTGCTGATTGGTTGCACTGGGCAACATCACCAGTAATGCGTCACTGCATTTTTTACACAGCATGATAAATATATGTTTTCATATAAAGCCTTTTATAAAAATATATTTTTCTAATATGTGCTTTTAGATGATCAAAAATCTAATTGGAAGGATTCGGCCAAATCCATGACTCTGGGCGAACCAAATCCCAATGCTTAAAGGAGAAGGACAGTCAAAATCTATTAAGCACACTATTAAATAGTACTACTATTGCTGTGTAAAAACGCTATATTCCTGGCTTGCCTAATGAAAGATTTACAGAGATACACATACTAGAACCTACATACTTGTTTCAGTGAACGGCGGCGCCATCTTTAACAAGGGATGCCCACTCCCCTTCCCTCAATGTCTGTACTGCGCATACTGCCCCCAACAGCCTTCCTGCAGCCCCCCGCGTCTTTCTGTGTCTCCCCCCCCCCCAGCAGCTGCGTCCACTCGCCTCTTGTGAGCACCCCGCTCGTGTGCTCCTGTTGTTTATGCAACTCGGCTCCCCCTGCTCGCATCCTCTCCTCTGGCATCTCCCTGTCTCCCCGCTCGTGTCCTGGTGTGTGTCAAACTTGCCTGTCAGCACAGACTGCCCCCCCTCGCATCCTCTCCTCTGGCATCTCCCCGCTCCTGTCCTGGTGTGTGTCAAACTCGCCTGTCAGCACAGCGCCACCACCGGTTTGTTAAAGTGAAAGGTGCCTCTCCTCCCCAAGCACTTGCCTGCCGGCCGGCTCTGATCCCGCCCCGCTCGCCGCTTGCCTCTTCCCCCACTAGCACCTGCGTCCCAAGCCTAGGGGGAGCCTCCTGTTTGTGCGCATGCGCCGCCTACAGTCGAGTCTCCAAGTCTGGGTAAGAGTGAGGCATTATGGGAATCTTCTCTACCCTGTTCAGCGTTTTTCTAAGTGTTTGGCTTCAGATCTTCTGAATGGGAGAAATATGGGGAGACTTAAGGGCACTATTGAGACAACTGAAGGTATGCCTGCATTTTGAGATTGACTCTTTATTACCCTTTCCTTCTCCTTTAAAATCATGTGACTTTGTCACAAACAATAAGTTGAAAAATTTTCACACCGAGCGCATGGTTGTCTTTAACCCTTCCTTATCCTAATTTACATATGCAAATTAGGATTTGGATTCAGTTCAGTATTCAGCCAAATCTTCAGCAAAGGATTCAGGTTTTGGCTGGATCCTAAAATAGTTGGTTTGGTGCATCTCTATCAAAAATAAAAAGTACTAAAGGCCATCTAAGACTCCCTCAAGCTGCTCTTGCACATAAGCAAAGAGCATACAAACACAGCCTAGGCCACTTCAGCCAAAGAATTGACAGAATATTGTTGGTTTAGGTGCAGTAACACCAAAAAAGTAATTAAAATATAATGTACTATTGCCCTACACTAGTAAAACTGGTGTGTTTGCTTCAGAAACACTACTGTAGTTTATATGAACAAGCTGCTTCATAGCTGTGTGGGAAGCCATTAGAACTAGAAAAAAAGGCATATACCACTGTATTTTACAGAACGTTTCCAGCTTCAATGGTCGCCCTAGTGGCTAGACAGCAGCTTGTTTATACAAACTATAGTAGTCCACATGTTTCCTGTTACAGAACTTGCATTTGTTCTCATTCCTGATATGATGCAAGTCCAATAACCATCACAAAATGGTGGCTCAAGGCAAAAAAAATGTAAAATTGGAAATCATTATTTATATGCATAAGCCAATTTGATGAGATTCATATTAGAATATACAGTAAATGACGTCAGGATATATAGATTTCAAACTTATATACTCAAAATTTACTTTGTGTAAACCCCCACAATATACAACAACATTGCACAACAGAACTCTCCAAAACCAAGGTGCACTACGAACTTGCATAATGCAACAGATTATTTTTTTTAAAAAAACTCATTATGGTATCACTCCAAAAATGTATAAACCTTTTAAATACCACTATGACATAGCTAACCATCTTAACATATATTAAACAAAATCATTAGTAGTGCAAAAAAAATACTCAATATTGCTTATGCTGTAACTAACTACCACTCTCTACACAGTCTCACACAACTCAGCTAATGTGAGGCAGGAGTAAATTCCTATAAACAATGTTGCAATACTCATAAATGGCAGCCAATGCAACTGCAGTTGCTGAACTGCATGTGTTAACCTTGTCAATAGGGTGGCAATATAAGTAAGATGAAACTACTACATTTATTATATATATATATATATATATCAGTCTTTATAGTGTCTGCACTCCAAAGCTTGTAACCTTGCGGGGTGCACAGCCAAATTTTGAGTATTCAGCAATAAATAATCTGTGACCGGCACACCCTTTAAAATCATCATTATCATCGTTTATTGTAGACATATTGTTTAAAAGAATCAGACGTTTCGGTCCTCAACAGTAATAGTAGGGCTGGCCGGGTGGTCCAAGGATAGCTACACATGCCACATCATCATAAACGCCTTTGTTTTTTGGCCCTGGGGTATACAGCGATTAAATGTAAATGTAAAAAAAAAGAAAAAGCAAATACACAAACATAAATTAACAGATAAATTATTAAATGAAATGAATACAACAATTACATCTAAGTAGCTTGATACAATAGATAAAAAGAAATATCTGCGTTTAGATTTACCTTTTCTCCAAGTTTCTGCAACGCAATCAGGATCTCCCCTTTCTGCTGTGTGTATAGATCTCTTCCTAGTTTGCCTACCATTAAATCCCGATCTAGCTAACAGGAAAACAACCAACAAAAAAGTATTAAATAAACTATTTTGCAGAAAAAACTGTACTGGTGAAATATTTTATTCTGTTACCTCTGCTAAACGTGTTCGTAGCTGCCCAGGCTGTTTTTTAGCAAACATTCTGATCACCTCGGGAGTCTTAAAGGCTTGGCTGATAGCTGCCTGTATTGCCTGTATAGGAATGGAAAAATGTAAAATATGACATAACAGTAAACACGGAATTAATAAGAAACACCAATAAATGCAAATATGTCATGGAAATGCTATTTCCACAGGTTTGGAAATACACTTGACTGAAATACGCCAGGTATTTTCGATATGTGACCAAACTCTTGCAAGATGGATTGTGCAAATACGTATTTACGTCGTTGTATGCTGTAACTTATTGACAATAAGTCCGGCTACATTTTGCTTTAAGATTGCTTTCCCGCTTGGCTCTTTTTTTTGCAAAAATGTACTAAAATTCTTCCGAGGTGTCTTCCTTCAAGGCTTTTTTTGATACGGAACGTGTACAGAGCATGTGACACTAGCATGTGACAGTACAATGGAAAGAGAAGTGGCACTGTAGCAATGACGGCACACAGATGTATTTTGTCATTACAAACGCGCAACAGCAGAATTATGGTGAATGAGAAAAATCTGAAATGTATGTTGGGAAAAAAAACTACAGGCTGAGAAACAGCCGTGTGCTGTTTTATTGCTGTAGTTATGCTTAAATCTGCGGTTTTAAAAATGCAACGTAAAGACGCCTTGTGTGACCTCGCCCTAAGAATGATCTATCACTTTAACTCCTTGCTATGACTTTTAAACAATGTTGCAAAAGCCAGTCTCCTATAGCAAGACAGGTCTGTCAATCCACTGCCTTCTGTTACATTGTTGCAAAAGCCAGAGCCATCAGGACAGAGAACAGAAAAGCACAAACACTGCTTTTAAAAGCAATAATATATACAAATAACTTGATAACACTTCAAATGTGTAATGAATGTATATTGCAAAGTTGGTTAGAATTATGTTTTGTTTTTAGGCAAAAAATTGCAGGGGGGGGGAGTTCTTAAATGGCATTTAAAAGTGGGTTATGGTTTTACATGCCGAGATACAGTTTATAGGGGGAAAACTTGCAACAAGGTGATATATGACAAATGTGAAAGATGATTACAGAGTGGCTGGGGCTAGTGAATTATAAAGCAGAAATGGGGCACTGGAATAAAAAATGCCACATGCATCTGAATTTCTTTTATTGTCATATAACAAGAATATTTTTAATCTAATATTTCCATGATAATTTTTCATGTTTAATTGGGTTGTACAGGTGCACAGTATGTATACTGTGTAATGTAATTAGACAAGAAAGGCTTTGAATTATATACTTTACATAAAAACATTTTTAAAAGCTTTCTGGGATCGTAGCAAAAATCTTCTCTCTTTCTGTGCATTCATGGCACATTAATGTAATACAAAAGCCTCTCCTCCACCACCATCCACTGTCCCTCTCAAAGCTCCCCCGTGCAGGAGCTATTCTGTTCAGAAGTCTCCTTGTGAGCTAACCAACAATAAATCTGCTGAGTTGCGTGCTGTCAGTCTTCTGATCCTCTTCTGTCATTTGTAGATACAGATCTTGCAGGAGTATGCACAGTTAATGCTGATTCAGGACATATATTCAACTGCGCATGCTACTCCAAGATCTGTGTCGTCGCTCTACCAGAAGCAGTGTCGGACTGGGAACCTAGGGGCCCCACCAGAAAACCTTAGACCCTAGGCCCACTTTCCAAACTATTTTTCTTCCTTTCCTCACTCAACCTCTTTATTTTCTTAGTCTCTTTTATTTACATGCTAGCATCTATTCTTCCATCTATTTCTCCTCTTTGTTCCCATTCAGAAATAGGGAATGACCATGAAACAGGCCAAATGGTCAAAAGGCAGGAGGGCCAACTGGGAGTTTTCCTGGTATCCTGGTGGGCCAGTTTTACACTGACCAGAAGAGGATGTGAAGAGAGTGGAAGATGGCCCATTTGAACTTTGCTGTGCAACTGTGCAAATTTATGGCAGGTCAGGACAATTAAAAGAGATGCTGCAGGGAGGGAGCTTGGAGGGGGTGGCAGTGGAGTGGGGCTAGGTTTTAATTTTCCTTTAACATTCAACATAACCCTCTATGGATGAATAACAGAGCTAGGTTTCACCTGGGATTATAATCAAAATGATACCATAGCAAAAGATAAATATAATAGTAAAAAAAAAATACTACATTTATAGAAAAAATAACCCTTCCCACAAAAACATATACAGCAGCGGAAGTCCTCATTTACCGGGAGTACTTTCTGGGTTGTTGCTTTAAAACATTTTTTTTTTTATAACTGCTTTCTATTTTTATTATACTTACTATACTTTTATTATATAACTATAAGTTCCATGCAGGATGCTGCCACTTTGCAGAGCGATTTGAAAAAAATTGGAAAACTGGGCAGCAAACTGGAAAATGAGGTTCAATGTGGAGAAGTGCAAAGTTATGCACTTTGGAAGAAATAATGTAAACGTGAACTATCTACTAAATGGTAGTTTGTTGGGAGTATCCTTAATGGAGAATGATCTACGGGTTTTTGTAGATGACAAGTTGTCTAATTTCTCAAATAAAGTTCTGTCGTGTATAAAAAAAAGGCATTGACTCAAGGGATGATAACATAATTTTGCCTCTTTATAGGTCCCTGGTAAGGCCTCACCTTGAGTATGCAGTGCAGTTTTGGGCTCCAGTCCTTAAGAAGGATATTAATGAGCTGGAGAGAGTGCAGAGATGTGCAACTAAACTGGTAAAGGGGATGGAAGATTTAAGCTATGAGGTTAGACCGTGCGCTTGCGAGGGGACAGGATTACTAATTACATAATGTACAAGTACATTAGAGGGGATTATAGGCAGATTGGGGGTGTTCTTTTTTCCCATAAAAACAATCAATGCACCAGAGGCCACCCCTTTAGATGAGAGGAATGGAGTTTCCATTTGAAGCAGCGTAGGTGGTTTTTCACGGTGAGGAGAGAGATACACAGGTAGGAGCCTGCAAAATTTGTTGTGAATTCCGTGTTTACTCCAGTGTTTACGTTTACTTCTGCCCTAATGGTAACATTGTTAATTGATAAGTTTTCGCTATTTTATTAATTATACACCTTAAAAATAGAACAAATGTGCCTTTTGTGTTGCTTTATTAAAATTTTCCCAAAACATTACCCAACCTTTCTACTTATTTCTGCCTACTTTTCAGGCTGTGTAGGAGAGCAAATGGCTCATATAAATTTGTATTGTAGAATGCCAGCTATGCAAAAGCTAGGTAGACCTGATAAAGAACTTTCAATGAGTAAAGCCAGAGCTGTAATTGATTTTTTTCAGAGAGGATCTATTAGGAACTCCAACACATATATATGTTGTAAAGGTAACAGTCCCCGATTTCAATTTGGCTAAAAAGGGATTATGTATTATTTATCGCTGTCTACATGATAAAAGTGATTTCAAGGAATATATGCAATATGCCCCCTTTAAGTGGTACCTAAAACAATTAAAAATAAATATCTCACCAGCTGCATCCCGCCCAACTCATCTATTAGAGTCATGTTACCAGACATAATTTTCTTCAATGAATCGTTAAATTCACTAAGCTGCTCTAGTGTTTCCTTCTTGGTTTCTTCGTACTCATCACCGTCAAGCTCTTCTCTGAAAAATAATAACCATTCCTTTTAGATATAAATTGTGTAACTTTTTTATATTTTCCCTACCACCAAAAGAAAGAAAAGCTGTCAAATTAAAAATTCCAAAGTTACTTAATGTCGTGCTCAGTTTTTCATTATAATTAATTAAGGTTTACATTAAGTCAAAGAAAGTCAAAGTCTCAAAAGAGAGTCAAAGAGGTCTGTTTATGATTATAGGTATATTTTTGCTTTTTAAAACTGGTATTTTGCATTTCTTTGAGTTGCTTTGTTCAAAAACTATTGCATTTCAGTGTATTTTTAGGACAAATTCAGTGTTCGTCTATATTAAGCAGTTAAAATAATTCATTCATGTGCTAATAAGTCAGTCAAGTCATTGGAGGCAGTGGAATTTGCCCCTGCTTGCCCTTGCTAAGCATCTCTGCACTGTCTTTGCTTGCAAAAGTTACAAAAGCTTTCATGTAAGTTAGGTTAAGTTCCTAGGCAAGTTTTAACATAGCATTATATATAACTTATGCAATTTGAGCAACTTTTACAACATGGCCGGACCCCCTTGTAAAGAAGGTTTCGCCAGGCCTGGCACAACACTACCCCCCGTCTCCTCCCTCCCCCCGATGGTGGCCCTGAATAGAACCCTATTTTAAGGTTTTCAGAAGACCAGGGAAAAAATGGTGTAAAATCCAAGAAACTGAAAAATCAGGGAAATGCATTAAGCATTATATATAGGTAGGACCAAAATAATGGTGTCAAATTAGGGAACAAATTGGGCAGTGTAATAAAGAAATAATTTTGATAGTCCCTCTCACCACCTTTTTTTTAGAGACACATGTTTACATTAAAAATACTGTAGGAAAGAACTGTTGGGAGGAAAAAAGGAATGCACTTGAAAGGGAAGAAGAAAGATGTTGGAGCAAAATGGCACAAACATGTAAAGGAAGATGAGCAAAGCAGAGTATGCCATCATGGAAAAGTGGTAGATTTTAAATGTTCATGTACAGTGTACTGTTATGGGAGCTAATGAGAACTGGGTGCATGTCCAAAATTACATGAGTTCTCATTACCTGATAGAAACTCCTAATATACCTATCACTGTAATTTTCCATATGAAAAATTCCTCATTGTGCAAAGGAATGAAAAGAGGAATAGCAAAGCAAGCAAGAACATCCTCAAAAGGAGCTGTAATTAAGGTTGGTGTGTAAGTTGTATGAATACAGCACTTTAGGGTTGCTCTTTACTTAAAAGTGTGACTAAGCAGCAGGCATTACAAGTTTAGTGCAAGTTTATTTACCTGCATTCTTCTAGGTCTTGAAGTTGTTGCATTAAACGGTCCAGTTGTTCTTCTAAGTTCTGTCTCAGTTTGATAGTTTCTGATTTCCCTCTTGAGGCCATTACAAATATTCACAATAACTTTTTAAAAAGAAAAAGAAAATATTTGCAACTCTGAAAATGACCCAGACAACAATAAGGTCCTTTATTCTGCAAATGGCTGATTGGAAATTTGCATGAAGTCAAGTGTATGGTTTTTATTCAAAATGCTGCTATATAATCATTGCAGAGAAATCCTCAATTTATTTTGCCAATTTTAATTAAAAATAATTTCTGAATCCCCTTAAGTCTTCCCCTGTTGATGCTGCCTATTTGATGACCCAGTCAATTAGCACAATGTCATCATAAAAATGTAATATACTCAATTTGCCTGGTAAATGTTTAAAAGAATATTTAACTTCCCATTCTGCTTTTTTTGTGCCAAATGGTGCTCTGACTGGTTTTCACGATCCTGCACCTACTGATGCTGTACACATGCTGTTCACGAGACCTTGATGTTAGTCAGTGAGAACACAAGAAACCTGTACAGAAGCATGGGGAATGAAATACTCCTTTAAGGCAGTTGGAACAGAAAAGAACATGTATTGATAAGGTTATGCCTTTTACTATACACAAATATGGTTTCAAACTGACATGGGGGCTGAGTCAGGCATGAAATCCTCCAAGAAATGTGGACCAAAATTCATAATTTGATACACAATGTAACTGTAAAGGTGGTACTACACTCCCGCTAAGGTAAAAAAAAAAAATATCCACTTCATGTTGGATACGTTTATAAATATATTGGATCAACTGCACAGTTTTAAAGAAAATCAGTAAGGATTTGCTTAATAATATCAAATACTTCAGCTAGCTAGTTTTTCCACCTCTGCAACCATCTCAGATGATAATGCTTCAATGAAAAAAACCGTTAGGAACAAACTTTTTTTTTCACACTTAATTGAGGTGGCAACATTTTCTAAAACTTAGAAACCTGCACATACCCTGTTGGACACAGATTTTAAGGCAGTAAAGGAGAAAGGGGGAAAAAAAGAAGAATCAACATCTTTGATAGAGAATGAAAGTATTTCAATTGGGGTAAAATATATAAAAACCTAAAGACATTCCTTTACAAATAGTATATAGACTTATAAAACAATTCTTATCATTTGATAAAACCTCTCATATGCATAAACATTGGTTATCAGCTACGTTTTTTAATATAAGCTGTGTTAAAATGTCATAAAACTGACAAGAGAAATAAGGCATACCGCCCAACAGTCCCGACTGCTCAAAAAAATCGCCCACGGCCCCTGATCGATGCTTAACGTTCCACAACTCCATTCATGACCAGCTCCTGCCTGACAGCTGAACCCAACACCACAAACCTCACCTTACGAGCCGTGTCATCACGACGTATGTAGTCCTGACGTCAACGTCTCGCGAGATGAGACTCGTGTCGTCAGCAGTAGCTGTCAGGTAGGAGTGAAGGAGCGAGTTGTTAATGTGGTTATGATTTAGCAGCAATCTGGGAGTGCGGGCTTCGTTAAGAAAAGTGGGACTGTTCGGTATGTGTCACTTCTAAAAACAGAACAATCAATAGCACTGTGATTTCGCCACTACTATTAGTGCTGTGTATTTTCAACCTAGCGGAGCATTGTTTTGCTTTCGCTTACTATAATCCTTAACATTAGCTGAGTTTCACTAATGAGCTCTGAATAAACAAACCGTCCTGTTTGTTTTGTGTTACAGAGAAACAAAAGCCCATTATGGAGGGAGTGTATCTGTGTGCTGGTAATCTAATGAAGTTCCTGGCAAAAAACGGGAAGCATCATGGTGTAGTTTCAGTTTTTTGTGTAGCTGTAAAAATAATAAAAAAAAAGTTGGGAGCTACTTAGAATCTAGTGTCTGAGGTTTGATGCACATTGGTATTTGTATATTTTTTGTATAGGCAATGGCACATGGGATGATTGTGAACATTTTGCCAACTGTGCTATTTTTCGTTTGCAGCAGTTAAAGGAACAGTAACACTAAAAAATGAAAGAGCTTTAAAGTAATAAAAATATAATGCACTGTTGCCCTGCGCTGGTAAAACTGGTGTGTTTGCTACAGTAACACTACTATAATTTATATAATAAGCTGCTGTGTAGCCACGGGGGCAGCCATTCAAGATGGAAAAAAGGAGAAAAGGCACAGCTTACATAGCAGATAACAGATAAGCTCTGTAGAATACAATAGTGTTTTATCTGTTATCTGCTATGTGCCTGTGCCTTTTCTCTTTTGAATGGCTGCCTCCATGGCTACATAGCATCTTATTTATATAAATTATAGTAGACTTTCTGAAGTAAACACACAACTTTTACCAGTGCAGGGCAGCAGCACATTATATTTTAGTTACTTTTATACACTTTCATTTTTTGGTGTTACTGTTCCTTTAATGATTCTGAACAATAATTGCTTGACCTGCGAGTTCACTAGTAGTCCCAAGAATTGCCAAGTGGTTGCTTACCTTTAATTACTTGGCTTTCATTCACTAAACTAAATTAGTTTCCAATTTATATGTATTATGAGTTTACAAGCTAAAGATTTAGGAGATAAAGGTACAAGAAGATAAAGGGGAACAGTATCTAAAAATGCTGCTCTACGTTGTCCATGTCTAATCTGCCCAGGTAGGGGATCGTTAATCCTTTTAACATCAGATTAAAGGACTGCATGGTGATTTAATGTTATATAGCTAGTGTACATTCCAAACATTAAACCATTCTGCACAGGAATGTCCGATCCACCAGATAAAGGGCCTTTGATTGTGCTTTTTGCCATTGGGAGCAAGGTGTGATCCTGTGTTTATCGAGAATCCATTCTATTACTTTCCATAAAGAAGTATTTTTGCTTGCTTGCCAACATATTTTTGTTGTTTGCCAGAAAGAATTAGCCACAATTAGTCAGAAAATGCAGGGACAAAACATGACTTTTCAGCAGTAAAGTAACTTTTTCACCAAAATTACATTACTATGTATATGCATTGTTTTCAGACGTATGTAAAGAATGTGTTACCTGATGACAGTACCCTACTAACCTTTGTATTCCTGCTGGTTTTCCACAAGCAGGATCGCAACTCAACTTGTAACCTGGAAATGTAGAATCCTCAAAGCCAACATTCTGTAATTTGAGATCTATGGCAAAAATGGATAACAGAGTAGCTGCGAGTGGGCATTAAATCAGGAAATCATTTTGTCTGATATGACTGGTGGTTACCAGATAGTGAATGGCAGTTTCTGAAGTTAGTTATGAAGCAGCCACAACTCCTATTGATAAATTATAGTAGCTGTTCAGATTGTCCAGCTAAGGACTGCTGGTTAATATTTAGAGCAGAATACATAATGGGGCACCTTTAGTTTTCCATTAAATATGTGTACTATAATTGCAGACAGTGATAAATGTGCTGTTTTAATGTCTTAAACCAGCAGATACTAATATATGTCTTCTGCAGTAAACCAGAATAAAATCATCTGACTTTAGCAAGGTGAAAAGAAACTGAAAAAAGGACCTTTTATTCTGGTCCATCAATGAGGAATATTAAGGAGTGGGGATTCTGTTTAAACATCTGGAAGATCCGCAAGTGCACCATCCCCTTGAAATCCAGGTATGCCAATGCTTGCTTTGTGCACATAAAGACAGGTGGCTGGGGAATCAGTCTGATAACACCTTCTAATCTGTACTCAGATTTTGTATACATCTTTGCTGGGGATAATGTTACCCAGGCCTGTGTCCCAAGAATAGGTCATGGACAATACATATAAATGATGTTTTATTTTTCTACTGGGATGCCAGTGTGAGTAATACACCTCTGAAATATTTGACAACATTTTGACAAATATAAACCATCTAAATGTGTAAATAAAGGGCCCTTGATCTGTGGTCTAATTGTAAGAAACTCTGTAAAGGCTGTTCGACAATGTGGTTCCTTTTCCCAACACAGCAGTTTTAGATTTAAGAATATACACCTTCGGTGTATTGTGAATTACCGCCTCACCAATTCTCAATGCAGCAGTTCATCAAAAGAAATAATTTACAAGTACATCAAAAGAAATAATAAATTACAAGCACATCAAAAGAATTAATAATTTAAGTAACTTATCATATGAAGAGGAGCATATCAACTCCAATGCTAAGAGCAACTTGTGCAATATGTACAATGTAATGGGCCTTCTATCTTCCCTGCTAAAGCTGTTCCTGGCCATATCTTTACATATCTGTTTGATCACTGGTACTTTTGTTATGTCATTTGCACCCAGCATCCTGTAGAAAAATGATATTCCTGCCCAACTGCCTGTTTGATGTATGACAATACATGCTGAGCTTCAAATTGCTCCAACACGTATAATAATAAACAGTCTGTCAGATGTACCCACGCTCAGAAGATTTTTAAATTCTTGTCATTCTATCTAGGTTTTAATGTAAGCTGATCAAGTTTTATCAGCTACTGAGCTCTTAAGCAATTTGATCAATGCTGTGTTACAATGTCCCATAGATAAGATGGACATTTGTCTCGCTCCTGTACTGCTTCCCCTGCTAACCCCTTGAATTTGGCAAACTGGAAGCGAGAGAGAGCATCAGCTAAACAATTCTGATGGCCTGGCACATGTTTTGCTCTCAACCAGATAATTTGATGTAAATTATGTCTGAGAATATTAATAACTGCTGGGGATTTTGCGGATAAATTATTAATCATTTGGACCTCTCCCATGTTATCCGAGTGTAGTCTAATTCTTTTGTTCTTTAAATTCTTGCCTCAAATATCCAAATCTACCAATACAGGAAAAATTTCTAGAAGGACTAAATTAGTATTTAGCCCTTCTTGATGCCAACTCATGGGCCAACTATTTACACATCAGCGGCCATTTAGATAAGCTACAAAGCATCCGTATATAGTTCTAATACTGCATTATCAACAAAGTTCTCTTGTAAGCACGTCCTACCATTATACCTTTCTAAGAAATCCCGCCACACAACCAGGTCTGCTTTTATAGACTGAGGTATTCATAAAGTATTCGGGCAAATACCGAACCGAATCTGAATCCTAATAAACATATGGTAATTAGGTTTTGGAAAGGTTAAAGTGGCGAAATATTTTCAACTTCTATGTGACAAAAAGTAACGTGATTTTGCAGTTTCGGTTCCGCCAGGAGCATGAATTCAGCCAAATCCCAATCCTGCTGAAAAAAGCCGAACCTTGGCTGGATCCCAAACCGAATGCTGGATTCAGTGCACCCCTAGGATTTAGTATAGTTAAGCATGAGATCATCCACAAACAGGCATACTTTATATTGTAAAGCTGTTTTTTATTGTTTAAACAAAATTCTAAAAATAAATCATTATTAATAAAAACACTATACATTTCCACTAGTAATGCTGTAGAATACTGATCCCCAACCAGTGGCTCC
This sequence comes from Xenopus tropicalis, assembly GCF_000004195.4. Lineage (NCBI taxonomy): Eukaryota > Metazoa > Chordata > Amphibia > Anura > Pipidae > Xenopus > Xenopus tropicalis. The sequence continues at coordinate 63,547,689 of NC_030683.2, forward strand.
TAAGCAACATGTTGCTTCCCAACCCCTTGGATGTTGCTCACAGTGGCCTTAAAGTAGGTGCATATTTTTGAATTCCTGGCTTGAAGGCAAGTTTTGGTTGCATAAAAAACAGGTGTACTCATGTAGGCTGCCAGTACACATAGGGGATACCAAATAGCCAATCATAGCTCTTATCTGGCACTCCCAGGAACATTTTTCATGCTTGTGTTGCTCCCCAACTCTTTTTACATTACAATTGGGGGTTGGGGATCCCTGCTGTAGAATATGGCAGCTGGCTAGAGATAGTTTATCTGTAGGGAACTTCCTTATTTATTAATCTGGCACAGTGCTGTCCAACCCCCCTCTGTGTGGCCCCCCACCTGTCTGGCTGCTTTGATGGCTAAAGGTGGCCATACACGCACCAATATTATCGTACGAAACCTCGTTTCGTACGATAATCGGTGCGTGTATGGTATGTCGGCGAGTCGACCGATATCGCAGGAACCTGCTGATATCGGACGACTCGCCGATCGGACCAGTTGGAACATTTTGATCGGGCGCCATAGAAAGCGCCTGACCAAAATTCTCCCTTCAGATCTGAATCGGCAGAAGGAGGTAGAAATCCTATTGTTTCTACCTCCTTACCTGCCGATTCAGCCCTGAATGGTGTGTGGCGGATCTTACGATGTTTCGTGCGACCGATGGTCGTACGAGACATCGTCAGATCGCCACGTGTATGGCCACCTTTAGTCTTGTGTAAGCTTTAAATGGTATCAGTACTGTGATTAACTGGCCCCCTGCATGGTTCACACCTCAGATTCAGGCTGTAAACCCTCTGTATTGTTTAAAAATGTAATCCCCTGTGTTGTTCACACCTTTTAATCTCTGCATTGTTCACCCCCTGCAGTGTTCACACCTCAGGCTCAGGCTGTAATCACCCACATTGTTCACCGGTTCACACCTCAGACAGAAACCCAAAAATAATCCCTGCACACTACAAAAAGAACATATACTGAGGTGGTACTGCAATTGAAAAGTTTTTTAATATATAGTTATTTTGCAGACTGTAGGAGCAGTGCTAGCATTGTGTCACTGTATACTGCCTGTGTGTGCCATACACACAGGCAGCATAGGGCAAGCAGAGTATGGCACACACAGGCAGGGTAGGGCAGGCAGAGTATGGCACACACAGGCAGGGTAGGGAAGGCAGAGTATGGCACACACAGGCAGGGTAGGGAAGGCAGAGTATGGCACACACAGGCAGGGTAGGGAAGGCAGAGTATGGCACACACAGGCAGAGTATGGCACACAGGCAGGGTAGGGCAGGCAAAGTATGGCACACACAGGCAGGGTAGGGCAGGCAGAGTATGGCACACAGGCAGGGTAGGGCAGGCAAAGTATGGCACACACAGGCAGGGTAGGGCAGGCAGAGTATGGTACACACAGGCAGAGTAGGGCAGACAGAGTATGACACACAAAGGCCAAAAATGGCACACACAGTCAAAGTATGGCACACGCAGGCAGGGTAGGGAAGGCAGAGTATGGCACACACAGGCTGGGTAGGGAAGGCAGAGTATGGCAGGTTTTTGCTGTACTACAACCATTAATATGGGTATGGTCATGTGATAACACGGATGTGGTTTCAAAAAGGGGAGTGGTCAAAACTGTCTTCCATTATCGGTCCTCCACCAGCTAGGCAGGAAAAATTCCGGCCCTCGGTACCACAGAAGTTGGACAGCACTGATCTAGCAGATTGAGCGAAAAGTTTGTTTTCTTATAGATAAAGCCATTTTTTCCCTTTGATCCTAATGTACCTAAACTTTTTGTTATCAGCATCCACCAGCCATATCAGACAAAATTATTTAGGGCTCTGGTACACGGGGAGATTAGTCACCCGCGACAAATCTCCCTTGTTGCGGGCGACTAATGTCCCCAATATGACATCCCACCGGCGAAAATGTAAATCGCTGGTGGGATGGCATACGTGGCGATGCGATAGCCGAAGTTGCCTCGAGAGGCAACTTTGGCGATTTCCGCAAATCGCGCCGCCGCGTATGTCATCCCACCGGCGATTTACATTTTCGCCGGTGGGATGTCATATCGGGGAGTTTTGTCGCGGGCGACTAAACTCCCTCCTGTGCCAGAGCCCTAAATGTGTTAACCCTATATTTACAATAGATATTAAGTTTCAGAAGCTTTGGTAATTCTATATTTCCAGGTTAGCTGCTTGTGGAAAACCAGCTGAACCGCAGGGTTAGACAGGCTGGGATTTGTGGGAAGGCCACATAGGCATGCCACATAGGTGGCATGTTTTTCCTCTTCTGTAATTTTTTTGAGATTTTAAGGTATTTGAATCTCCCATGCCCTGTCCTCAGTGCTATGGTGTCTGTAGGAACTAAGTGAACCTAATATGCGCATGACTAGAATGCATAATGTGTGTTTAATTGTGCACGTTCTAACTTTACAAAGATCTCTGCCCTGCAATGATTTTTTTTGTGTTTGTGGATGATGTTTTATTTGCAGAATTAAGATTTATAATGTGTTTTTCAGCCCAAATACAAATTAAGCTTTATCTAAAGGCGCATTTACGAGTGCAATTACAGTGTGCAAAGTGCAATTTTGAGCATAATTTGCCATCTTTTTTTGCCCACAGTGCAGCAAGGACTGGCTTTAAAGGCAAGTATGTAAAATGAATAGAATTTTTTTACGCAATGACTGTTAATGTTTTGTGCAGCCTCAACTGCATTAAATTAAAAGCCAGCCATAAGTGATCCCCCATATTGGCATATAAACCATTACCCGTTTTCCATTCTACTTTACTAGACAGAGACATGAAATGTGGGCTCATTTACTAAAGGAGAAATTTGGTGCAATTTGTAGGAATGGGCAAAATCTGAGCTTTTGTTGCAGAATTCAGGTTCAAAATCTGAGTGCCTGGCATAAAATTTAAACTCTAATTATCAACTCTTGCAGGCATAGAGGAAACCCTGCATGACTTCCTTAACACCTTAAAATTATTAGTTGAGGTAATCAGTCATAAATATGCCCCTTATTTGTCAAGTAACATTAGAGCATAAGTTGACTTTTCACAAAATTTTGTATTATTCTGTGATTTTTTTTTTTTTAATTTGCATTTGCAAACTAGGGTTGGCATTTGGTTTGGAATTAGGTTGAAACCCTTGTGGTATATTCTGCCGGATCGTAAAAGTTGTTGGTTCGTTATTTTTATTTATGTTACTAGAAATTTCCCATGTTTTACCCCCTGTTCAACATAGGTTCCCAAAATTCCAGAGTGATTGTGCAGTGATGTGATATTAATAGCAGGGCACTCAAAAATATTTCTTTAGAAGATAATTTTATTAACAAAGTACCTAATGCGTTTTGACCCCCCACAAAGTATAGGGGGTCTTCATCAGGGCACAGTAAAAAGCAGGCAGATGATGCTTCTTGATGGTAAAAGATGCTTAGAGATGCCTTCTATGACTATCTATATTCTTTTTAATATAGTTATATAGGGTTGAAAAAAGACTAGAATCCATCAAGTTTAACCCTTCCAAGTAAACCCAGCACACACAAACCTATACTGACCTATCTATACACTAACATACATAAACTATATATATACAAACATTAATACTAACTAACTAATAGCCTTGGATACTATGCTTGTTCAAGAATCCATCCAGGCCCCTCTTAAAGGCATTAACAGAATCTGCCATCACAATATCACTAGGAAGGACATTCCACAACCTCACTACCTTCACCATGAAAAGCCACCTTCGCTGCTTCAAGCATGCAAGCGCTTTTTTTCCAGAGAAAACAACCCCAACCTCGACAGGCTAACCTCATAGTTTAAATCTTCCATCCCCTTTACCAGTTTAGTTGCATGTCTTTGCACGCTCTCCAGCTCATTAATATCCTTTTTGAGGACTGGAGCCCAAAACTGTACTGCATACTCAAGGTGAGGTCTTACCAGGGACCTATAAAGAGGCAAAATTATGTTTTCATCTCTTGACTTAATGACCTTATTTAAAAAGACAGCACTTTATTTGCTTTAGTAGCCACCGAATGACATGCCTGGAATTAGACAACTTGTTATCTACAAAAACCCCCAGATCCTTCTCCATTAAGGGCTCTGGCACACAGGGAGATTAGTCGCCCGCGACAAATCTCCCTTGTCACGGGCGACTAATCTCCCCAAGTTGCGATTTCCCGAAATCGCGCCGCCGTGTGTGCCATCCCGCCGGCGACTTACATGTTCGCCGGTGGGATGGCGGGTCATGGCAACTCGGGGAGATTAGTCGCCCGTGACAAGGGAGATTTGTCGCGGGCGACTAATCTCCACATGTGCCAGAGCCCTAAGGATTCCCCTAACAAACTACCACTTAGTAGTAAATGGAAATAAAACAATCACTCTATGATATACTACCAGTATAGACTCTTTTATCCAAAATGCTTGGAACCTGGGGTTTTCCATATAAGGAAGCTTTTTCCAGATAAGGGACCCCATACCTTTATTAAGACTTCTAAATTTAAAATACATTAAAACACATAGGAATCATATAATGTGTTTGTATATATTTATATAAAATGCACTACGAAAAATAGTTGGTTATACAGAGATAATAGAAAACTGAAGTCATTGAAGAAATTATGTTCCTTTTAACTGTTATGATTGATACTTTGTGGACAATTAGGTTTTAACATTTTCTAGAACAAATAAATATGGCAGAAATTGAAGCGGCTTTGAATGTGTCACGTACCTTTAAGGATAAGTGAGTCGTTGCCGGGAGCACTGAAGATAGCTAGCCTCACCTACACCTCCCACAAGGAAGAACAGTCTCTGAGGTTAGTAACAGGACTGGCTCCTGTGGAGGAGTGGCAGGAGTGCCATAAAGGAGGCCGACGTCAAAGACAGAATCGGCAGGCAAAAACGAAGTCAGGCGGGCAAGAAGGTCGGTCAGAAATCAGGCAGGGTCAGGAACACAAGAATCAGGCAGCATAACAATGCTCAGAGTCACAGGCAATGCACAAATGATCACTTCGCAAAGCGAGTAGGCCACAGCTGCCTTAAATTGTAAATGGACATGCGCACAGCGTCAAAACGTGCGCGCACGCGGCGCATCCTTGTGTTCGGTGCAACGGTACCGACACACGTCCAGTCACTGAAGGCAGCGGATGGAGTGGCAGAGAAGGGTGCGCCTGACAGAATGAGAGACTGGAATATTAATAGTAGATGGCCAAAATAAAAAGGTTAGCAATAGAGGTCACAGTAACAATAAAATTGTAGCCTAACAGAGCAATAGTGTTTTGGTGTCTGGGGTCATTGACCCCCATTTGAAAGTTGGAAGAAAAAATTAAAACCATTTGAAAAGTTGATTAGAATTAGCCATTCTATAACATACTAAAAGTTAGCTTAAAGATGAACAACCCCTTAAACAGAAGGCTAATCATGGTAATATGGTTTACATAGCTAGGGTTTCAACTCATTTTGTATTTCACTGCCAAAACATGCCAAGACAGGACCTGTATTGCAAATTTACCAGCAAGTGCTTTGTTAATTTGTAACTTAAGCCCTGATTTACACCAAACCCTAAGTATGTCTTATCCCTTCTCTGCCCCGATTCATTCAGAATCTGGATCATCACTTCTGTTCCTTGTGCCATCACCATACCCCTTTATGTCATGACGTGTTTAGCCACCACAGCCTGGCTGGTGAAAAGTTTTTGAAAAGTTGGCAACCCTGTATTTACAGTATACAGTGGAGGAAATAATTATTTGACCCCTCACTGATTTTGTAAGTTTGTCCAATGACAAAGAAATGAAAAGTCTCAGAACAGTATCATTTCAATGGTAGGTTTATTTTAACAGTGGCAGATAGCACATCAAAAGGAAAATCGAAAAAATAACTTTAAATAAAAGATAGCAACTGATTTGCATTTCATTGAGTGAAATAAGTTTTTGAACCCTCTAACAAAAAAAGACTTAATACTTAGTGGAAAAACCCTTGTTTGCAAGCACAGAGGTCAAACGTTTCTTGTAATTGATGACCAAGTTTGCGCACATTTTAGGAGGAATGTTGGTCCACTCCTCTTTGCAGATCATCTCTAAATCCCTAAGGTTTCGAGGCTGTCTCTGTGCAACTCTGAGCTTGAGCTCCCTCCATAGGTTTTCTATTGGATTAAGGTCCGGAGACTGACTAGGCCACTCCATGACCTTAATGTGCTTCTTCTTGAGCCACTCCTTTGTTGCCTTTGCTGTATGTTTTGGGTCATTGTCGTGCTGGAACACCCATCCACGACCCATTTTCAGTTTCCTGGCAGAGGGAAGGAGGTTGTCGTTCAGGATTTCACGATACATGGCTCCGTCCATTTTCCCGTTAATGCGAATAAGTTGTCCTGTGCCCTTAGCAGAAAAACACCCCCAAAGCAAAATGTTTCCACCCCCATGCTTGACGGTGGGGACGGTGTTTTGGGGGTCATAGGCAGCATTTTTCTTCCTCCAAACACAGCGAGTTGAGTTTATGCCAAAGAGCTCTATTTTGGTCTCATCAGACCACAGCACCTTCTCCCAGTCACTCACAGAATCATTCAGGTGTTCATTGGCAAACTTCAGACGGGCCTGCACATGTGCCTTCTTGAGCAGGGGGACCTTGCGAGCCCTGCAGGATTTTAATCCATTGCGGTGTAATGTGTTTCCAATGGTTTTCTTGGTGACAGTGGTCCCTGCTAATTTGAGGTCATTAACTAACTCCTCCCGTGTAGTTCTAGGATGCTTTTTCACCTTTCTCAGAATCATTGACACCCCACGAGGTGAGATCTTGCGTGGAGCCCCAGAGCGAGGTCGATTGATGGTCATTTTGTGCTCCTTCCATTTTCGAACAATCGCACCAACAGTTGTCACCTTCTCTCCCAGCTTCTTGCTAATGGTTTTGTAGCCCATTCCAGCCTTGTGCAGGTCTACAATTTTGTCTCTGACATCCTTGGACAGCTCTTTGGTCTTTCCCATGTTGGAGAGTTTGGAGTCTGCTTGATTGATTGATTCTGTGGACAGGTGTCTTTTATACAGGTGACTAGTTAAGACAGGTGTCCTTAATGAGGTTGACTAATTGAGTAGAAGTGTCTAACCACTCTGTGGGAGCCAGAACTCTTAATGGTTGGTAGGGGTTCAAAAACTTATTTCACTCAATGAAATGCAAATCAGTTGCTATCTTTTATTTAAAGTTATTTTTTCGATTTTCCTTTTGATGTGCTATCTGCCACCTACCATTGAAATGATACTGTTCTGAGACTTTTCATTTCTTTGTCATTGGACAAACTTACAAAATCAGTGAGGGGTCAAATAATTATTTCCTCCACTGTATATCCCTGACATATACATACCAATTATTCCTTATTCACCCCCAGTACAAAATATTGTACTTTTGTTATCAGCATCCAGTTAACCCTTCTTTATGTCTTTGGAATATGGAAGGAAACTGTGCTACCTGGTCAAATCACATACAAGCACAGGGGGAACATACAAACTCTTTCCTCTTAGCAAACCTAGAACCCGAGCATTACAAGGCAGCAGTGCTAACCACTGTTTGTCCTGTATGCAGCATAGGTCTCAAATTTCCCTTTCAAATGAATTTTAAGTTGCTGTAAGTGGGCACAGGCCATAAGCCATATCAGATCTTACGGGCTGTACATTCTGCTATGCTTTTTTTGCCATATGAAACCTTATTCTCGTTCCCTAAAAAGAATTATCCGTCCCCTTGACTGAAGTTTGAATTGTTTTTTCTTTAATTCTCCAGCTTATATATTATGGTAGCCCTCTGTGCTATGGGCATGCAATTAAGATTAATTTATTTTGCTGACAGTTATCTGTCTGTCGTGTCTATCTAACCATGCCCTAAACTCTTGTTTATTTTTTTTCACTCTCAATAGATTGCATCTGAGCAGTTCAGAGGCCGTTCAGCAATCTTTACTGCCGCCACAAAATATGGAAAAATCAGATGACAGAAGAGAAGTTGTGTTACTGGCCACTGGCTCTTTTAACCCGATCACAGTTATGCATCTCAGGCTGTTTGAACTTGCAAGAGACTATCTGCATGAAACAGGTATCACATCAAGCTGAGATAATAAAATTGTGCCTCTGTAAAATTTTCATAGCAGTCCAATAATTTTTGTTCTCATGTTTTGCTGACATATCATCATGTTCAGGGCTGGACTGGGAGTAAAAAGCATGCATGTGCTTATGGTTAGGTTTGAAACAGCAATAAATGCAATACCTCAGTTCATCATAGGGTTGGCTTAACAAAATATGGAGTTGAACATATGTAAGATTTGAAATAATATTATAATATTATTCACATGTAAGATTTGAAATAATATTTCTAATATTATTCACATGTAAGATTTGAAATAATATTTCTAATATTATTCACATGTAAGATTTGAAATAATATTTATAATTGTATTTTTATTATTATTATTATTATTATTATTATTATTATTATTGTTTTGAGAAGCAGACAAATAATTCACACCAATAAATGTTTATTAAAATGAATATATTTAATAATAAATCAAGCAATTGTTACATAAATGATAAATGATTATTAAAGCTAAAACAGTATTTAAATATATATACAGGGTGGCACTCTGCTTCAGCTCTTAGCTCGGGTGCAAGGTAAATGAACATGGGGATATAGAACATGGGGTTGGTTAGCATGGGTTGGCTGTTCATGCATTTTTAATACACAATTGATTGTTTTTGGAATATAACTCGGTGTTGCTGGTCTTTTTTGGATATATATATATATATATATATATATATATATATAATTACATATTATTTATAAGTCTACATTATAGTTATCTAACAAACACTAAACATTAGTGGTCTGGTTACTTTTCTCCAGAAGGTCCATCATAGAAACCTCTGCATCCTCCAGAACTTCTGGTCTCCAGTTCTCTCATGCTGTCCCCCTGTAACTGGCTCTCTCACTACTGTCTAGTGCTCACTTTTCCCCACCTGCCTCCACAGCTAACATGCTAACTGATCAGAGGGGGAAGATAAAAATCACACATAACCTTTGTTAAAAAACTGTTGAGGTTTCTCACATACAGTAATGAGATTTACAGCTCCTGTAGCAGATGTACTGCCCCACCACCATTCACAGGGAAACCCCTTGATATGTAAGCTTCCTAGACAACTAGCTTAGTAATCAGGAAATTCCCACATGGAGGGTGAAGGACTTTACAACGAAAACGACTTTGTCATATCAGAGACATTTTATTATGGCAACCATTAATGTACTGTATATATTTAAGCTGAAAGTAAAGGGATTACTGAAACCCAAATGATGTAACACTAAAAAATGTTTAAAACTTGGGGTATCATGAGGTGAAATTTAACCTAATTATAAAAACACTCACAGTTGATCATACTCAGAATTTGCCAATTATAAAATCCCACACACCACTTTTAGAGGCTTAGTATCCAGCTTACATTGCTACATTGTCTGTGCCCCGTATGTACCACGTACCCACCTTATTCTAATCTCCCCCTGTACCACTGCCCTAAAAAAAAAGAAAAAAAATTTCACTCAGGCAAAAAACCCCACAACTCAAACTATGCCTTAGTGTTTTTTACTCTTTTCTTAAATCTTAACCATAGACTGCGCTCATAGGGCCCTGCAAAGCTATGTAGCTCATTTAGGCATATGACAAATATAGCAATAAAGGGAATCATTGTAATCAATACTCTCTTAACTGCCTGTTACCGCTAGAGGGCACCTTTCGGAAATACTTAAGTTGGCCTTTAAGTAACTGCTTTTAACCTCATATGTCTCCAATAAGAAGAGCTTTTAAATGTGAAGGGGTAACAGGCATTTAGAGGTGCTTTTTGTTCTGCGTTATGCACCACAGTCCATAGCCACCTGCACAAAGCTAACATTTTACAGATAAGTGGTAAAAAGTAAATGTTATTTATTATGGGTACTGATGCAGGATTGTGGGCATCTTTTAAGGTGACTTTTTCCATACTGCACAGTCATTGAAGTGGCAGCAGCTAGTGTGGTGATAATGCAGAAAGTCAGTGCCTCTTGGGCCATAGTGTTAAAAATAAATACATTCGGATTCTATATTAACACTTTCTTTCATATCAGTGTTGACTTCTTATTCTGATATATAGATATGTAAAATGTGCAATAACACTCTAGGGAGGAATCTGATCTCCAGTGTCTGCAGCACTATTTCAACATTACATATCGCAATCCTCCAATAGGGGTTATTGTGCGTGTGTGAGAATTTAGCTAAATAAAACATCATTGCCAAATGCGCACCACATTTACTAGTCTCCTTTATGACTGCAGGAAAAGATCTAAATGTATTTCTTTTGTTGCACTTTTTTGTGTGCAAGCTAGGTCTTGGTAGATTTCTGTTCAGCTGTGTTTAACTTTTAGGTACATCCGAGCCTCTGCTTTTTCACAGGTTTGTATAATTGGTCGAGTTACAATGGAATATCTGGTTCCTTGCACAGAACTGTGTTGAAAAGTTCAGCTGCAGATACTGTCTTAGGATTCCTGTCCACTTTATTCACAGCTTGTTGCATCTTTCATAATTGTCCAGCTCTTCCATTGTGTTAGTGAGAAGGTAAACATACTTGTGATATTTAGTGGCTCTGTGAATCAAACTATTACCGGTTTGTTCTGTGACTTCTAAACTGTTTCCAGGATGTTCACAGCTTCTGGAATTCTGGAATCTGTGAAGTTGGATAAACGTGTGCTTCTCTGGGCTGAATCTGCTATTTCCTAGTTCGAATAAATTCGCATTACAAAATAACCCGAATGTTTGCTTGTTTGTTAAAAAAATCTGAATATGAAAAACTTGATCAAATAAAAAAGCTTGAATACCTTTACCTTGAATTAGCAAGTTTACAAACTTGAAAAACAACTTGAAAAACTCAAAAATCTCAAATTAAAAAAATGGCTTGATTTTGTCTAACAACTACCATTAATTTGTACATAAACTCGCAAGCTTTTAGATGCCAAGTTTTTATATGTTTTGCACTTAATAAATAATGAAAAGTTTTTGAACCATAATTTAGTGCAAATTTTTTTTTTAATTTGAACTTTGATAAATCGCCCCCAAATGCCCTAATAAATGGTCAAGATCTAATTTCATTTTATTCAGATGGACTGAATAGAATTGCCTGTTTGATTTATGAGTATCATTTTCTCAGATTTTTAAATAAAATTGTAATTGGAGGATACAAAATAACCCTAAAATATTACTAAAATCCTCTTTATTTACATTACCAGATTTAGAAGCAACTTTCTTATTTCATCATATTTTGTCTAAAATGTATGTATAATTTATACAAAATAGTTTTCTTCAGTAACCTCATAACAGCAGCTGCAGGTCATCCATACACTTTGCCCTTCAAAGCGTCCTTAAGGATATTAGGTGTTCTTTACCCAAATCCCTTTTAAATAAAATACAAAATTAAAACAAAGTTTTTAAGGATATTCTGCTAATATTCTCTTCTAAAAAACAGGTAAATACAAAGTAATAAAAGGCATAATTTCTCCTGTTGGTGATGGGTACAAGAAGAAAGGCTTAATCGAGGCGTCTCATCGTCTAGCTATGGCAAACCTAGCAACGAAGAACTCCAACTGGATTGAGGTGGATTCATGGGAATGCTCCCAGAAAGAATGGATGGAAACTGTATTAGTGCTCAGGTACACAGAAAAACATTTGAACTATGCATAGATGGGATGGTTAAATGATTACTGGGATGTCTGATGTTTTCCTACTGCAAATGCCCCTATAAGTTGTGCATTTTATTTTAATAGGATGCGTAGCTGAATAAATAGTCCCAATCAATTTATATATTTTGTAAGGTAAGTTTATTACAAGATTGGTGACATTCAACAGTATGCTGCTTTTGGAGGCATTCAGATAAATGAGTGCTGTTTTGAGTTCAACTTTATTTTATTCATATTAGTTCAACTTTATTTTATCTATTAGTTAAAATCACGTATTAATGATTGTGATCAAAAATCATCCTTGTATTTTAACAAGCTTTTTAGATACTGAGGGGCCGATGCACTACTTTTGCATGCGTTATCACTCATATCGCATGCGTAAAAAAGCACATTATTGCAATGCGTTATCACTCATATCGCATGCGTAAAAAAGCACATTATTGCAATGCGTCATTTACATCGCATTGTGCTAATTATAGAATAGAAATAATACTAACGCGTGATTTACAAACACATATGAAGCATTAAACGTGCTAAATATCGCCTACTAATACTACTTGGGGTAGGCAGTACTTAAAGAACATTGCAATTTGTGAGCGTTTGTGAAGACGAGATGGAGTTTGCAGTCGGATTTTTGTTAGATTTTGAAGGAGGGGATCAACAAGTATGTGAACGTCCTAGAGTGATGCATCCTATAGTTTTCAGGGAAAGGTCAACTCTAGAGGAGGAAATAGTGAGGCGCTACAGGTTAAATAGAGCAGCAATCTACAGCCTGTATGAGGTACTGGAGCCTTACCTGCAGCCACAAACATGCAGAAGCCATGCTGTTCCTGGCATAGTGAAACGTCTGTGCTCCCTTCATTTTTTTGCCATGGGAAGTTTTCAGAAGGTTGGAGGGATATAAGGGGGAGTGTCACAGCCCACATTCTCACGGTGCCTTGGCCAGGTCCTGGATGCCATACGTTCGGTGTCTGGCAATTATATCTCCTTTCCCACCAATAGAAATGAGCGGAACACCGTCAAAAGACAGTTCTATGTTGTGAGTGGAATCCCCAATGTGTTGGGTGCCATAGATTGCACCCACGTGGCATTAAATCCCCCCCCCCCCATACAAGGAGCATATATTTCGGAACCGGAAAAGTTACCATTCCCTTAACATCCAAGTGGTCTGTGACGTTATCATGAACATCATTAGCATTGTGTCGGGATTTCCAGGCTCCTCACATAATGCTTACATCCTGAAGCAGTCCGGACTTTATGCTGATTTTCAAACCGGACAAATGCCTCACGGGTGGCTTTTAGGTAAGTATTTGTGTCATGTCTAGCACAACTTTCCCACATTTGCTTTCTGTCTCCCACTGTCAAACCAGGCCCTGCCTGCCATAAGCATGATTTGCAATTGCAAAAGGGCCCTCTTTTGACAGTGGGAGAGTCAAAGCAGCTACTTGTAGTGTCAGCTATCAGTCTCCCACTGTCACATCTGTTGCAAAAGGGCCCTCTTTTCACAGTTGGAGACTGGAAGCAGCTTAGTTGATTTCAGCAACTTATTCCATCTTATTTTATTTCAGGAGATGCTGGCTACCCTTGTTCTAGGTGGCTGATGACCCCCATTCCCAGGCCTCGTTCAAGGGCCGAATGTGCTTTCAACGAAGCACATGTCAGAGCGCGGTCTGTGCTTGAGGGAATTTGTGTTCTTAAAAGCTGTTTCCGATGCCTGGACAAGTCGGGAGGAAGTCTTATGTACAGCCCCACTAAAGTTGCCCAGATAGTAGTAGCCTGTGCTGTACTGCACAATGTAGCTAACCGGCATGGCTTACCTGTTTTTGTGGCTGAGGACCGGGATGACCCATTTCATCCTATACGTCCTGTCCAAAGTGCTGATGACAGAGGCAATCGAGTACGGAGAGAAATCGTTAACAATTACTTTGCCTGTAAGTACCTACAATCTTTAATACCATAAAAAAGAAACACAAAACAACATCTTAAACAATACTGTTTTTATTTACAGTGAAAATAGTTGCACGCTTACAAAAGAAATGCCAATTTATTTTATTTCTCTCAGCAGTAGTGAGTAGCAATATACAACATTTGTGCATTGGTAGGAACTAGGATTGAGTAACTGTTTATTGCTGATAATAATTAACTCATTAAAGATGCAGCTAAGTTTAAAATAGTTGTATATTAAAAACAAAATGGATCTTATCCACTAAGGCTCATGTCCCTTGGAGTGGGTGAGTCCCCCCCCCCCCCACAACAAATAGCAAAAAGAGAAATGTTTATTTACATAGCACTATAAGCACATAGGACTAATGTGTATTAATATTATTGCTTAATACAACATTTTTCCATGAAAAATACAAAAATAAAAGATTTCTTACAAATAGTAAAATAACACTTTGCTTGCAAATTTACAGTGAGGAATTATAATGAAACACTTTAACCAAATCTGTCCCTCAGCACATGAAGAAAACATGGACATTTATTTTTTTTTACGAAGCTGTCGAGTTGTAGTTGCAGAAGTGCTTGCTGAACTATCTGCACTATCTTTACTACTATAGCGTGTTGGCATTACACGACTGGTATGTAGAACACTTAGCAAGTTTTTGTTCATTTCCTGTTGTGAATTACTCATGTTCTCTAAAATGGCATATTGTTTTTCCAACAAAGCAATTTTTTTTCCCTGTACCTTTAAGTGCTGCTCATGCAGATTAAACATAGCTGCCTTGTATGACGCTTGTCGTGCCTGACTGTCATTGTAGGCTGTTGTGGCAACACACAAATCTAGGTGTACAACGTGCATTTTTTTCATTAGAGACTTGTGATACTAAATAAGTGGAAAAAATGTTTTCACCTTCCATTATTTGGGTGGGAAGATGAGATATTGGGGTTTTGGCCTTATGTTTAACAACTGGTTATTGGGGACATTCTGAGGGGTCATATTCATCATCTGAAAATTTCACCAGACCCAGACTGTCTTGCATCATCATCAGCACTAAACATTCTTTTCCATTTCAGGAGCCTGTCGGTGTTGCGAGTGGAGCTGACCTGATAAGTGTCCATCCAAGTGTCGTTTTCCACCTTTATTTAAAAAAATTTATGTTAATTTCAAGGTTTTGCATTATGTTTATCATTTCTTTTACAACATTACAAAGTTGATTTTGAAAAATGTATTTGTGGACAATGATTCATTCCAAAAAAGGTAAAATGTTTTGCCATACAGAGTGCAAGGGCAAAAACAAGTTGGAAAGATTGGCCAAAAGTTCAAGATGAACTGACTGCACCTAACCCAGCAAGACACACTTGGCCTATAACACACTTATCTTATTACCAATACACTGTACTTCTGTAATTGAAACACCTGCAATATACACGGACACAATTCACTCTCATGCCATTGCACAAGCCTGACACAAAACACATGTCCTACAAAATTAGGAAACAATATTACCTGGAATAGTAGAAACTGAGGATTTGTCTGCCTTTGCTTTTGACAGGTGGTGGTAAGGATGAATCTGTTTTACAAAACATTGTATTCCATTAATATTAAGCTTCTCTGCAAGAGAAAATACACTTGTAATAATGTCTTTACACCTACCTTTGCTGAGATTTCTGTCCAAATCAAAGACGCCAGCGACACCAGTCATGTAGTCTCCATGTATACAAGGCATAAGCTGCTCCTCATAGGTTGTGTAAAAAACTTTTTTGAAAGGCCCTTCTCCAGTTCCAATAACATATATGAATGCTTTTATTGTGTTGCATACAATAAGCAATCCCATAACAATGCAGTCACTTTTTGTTAGTCATTGTTGCCCCAATCAATCCCCTTTCTTTCAAGTGTAACAATACTAAGGTATGCTCTGACACAAACCCTACTAAAATGCTGCAAGTTGCTAATAAGTGGCCTCGCTAACGCACATGGCTCTCCCTTATATTCTGTATTAAACAATGCTTCCACAATGATCCTCCTTTATAAAGGAGAGTACAGGGCATTAACAATTTTGGGAATATGTTAATGACCCCCTATTTGCTGTCTTAATTTGTTGTTGTACTCAACAGCTTTTGGTACATAAGTAGTGCACATAATGATAGGCGTGCATATGTATGTACGTACATACATACATACATAACATAAAAAGTAAAGAAAGCAAGAAAGAAGCAAAAAAAAAAAGGAAGGAAAGACAATAAGCCAAAAGGAAAAGCAGATTGAGGAGAAAAGCAGATGAGCAAGTGTTAAATAGAAATATCAATGTAAGATGTGTACCTATATCTTGATTCTTCCGCAAGGTTTTTCTCCAGGACCCTTTTGATGTCCTGATATCGTTTTTTGCAATGCTACACACTCCTGAGACAGACCCCGACACTATTCACATGGTCAGCTATGTCGTTCCAGTATCTGTTTTTCACAGCTGTAGATGTTTTTACGGCATATTTTCTGATGATTCTGTTGTACACTGGCACTAACTTCTCCATAAGAGCCTCATTTTCAAATTTAGAAAATTTTTAGATTTAGAGAGTCTGCTCTCATGCTGTTGTTTCTTGCTTTGTTTGGGTGAGGAGTGGGTGTGAAGTTCCTCACTTTCCACTTCACTTGCTTTCTGTGGCTGATAATCTTTATCTGTGCCTTCAATATCTGAAAACTGTGGGCTGCTGATGTAGCCAGGCCTCTCTTTCTCACTGTCACTGCTGGACAAATGTGACAGTGCAGAACTTGGAATATTTGCATATGTTGGATTGCATATGTCCCTTCACGTGCAGCTTTGGTGGTGTGGGATAAATCTCTAATGTAGAAGCTGCTTTTTTCCTGTAGGCTTTCAATTTTGGTTTTTGGCCTCTGCTGGTGTTTTGCAGTGTGTCTGCTTTTTGGCACCTGTGAGCCCTCATGCCTCCATCTCCTCTCAGCTCTCTCATGCCCCAGCCTACCTTGGTGTTCCTTCATTTTTGGGACCTTCTTCCTACCACCACTGCTTTCTTTAAGATCACTCTCATCCCTCCTCTCCATTGCTTGCCTCGCCAAGGGTTTTTTTGGCGCTTCATGGGCGATAACTGTGCAGCTGCACCTTTCGCGCTCTCCATCTCAGCACTCGCAGCGAACTGCACAAAATGGCAGAAGTCATGTGGTACACGACGTGTAATGCTTACATGCGGAATATCGCTAATATCGCATGCGGCGGAAAATAATGCTTGAAAAACGGTCATCGGCAGATAAATAACGTCAAGAACATTGCTTCTTAATTCAGACAAGTGTCCTTTTAGTAAATCGATCGTAAAAAAAAATGATGTGATAGTATTTTTAACGCATGCTATAAATATCACTCGTTTTTTCGACCTTTAGTGAATCAGCCCCTGAGTTTCTTGATAGTTACCTGCTGAAGAATGAGGGCAGGTGTGTTTTTTTTTTTTTGCAGTATGGTTAAATGTCTTGTTTAAAGGGCAGCTATAGCATGAACAGAAAATAATTGTTTTGACTACCTTTATGGCATAGGTTTCTTTTATCCCTGTATCTCATAAAGCTTAGCCATCTAATCTTTTCCAATTTCTATTAATGGTTCCTCAAGCATTGCTCTTCTGTTGTTGTAAAACAGATGCAGTGCAGGTTTGTAATATGCACCATGTGCATTTTTTGTTGCATCCCCTGCATATACTGGAAAAGAACTGCAGTGGTGGAACCCAGAACTTAAGAGGGGCAGGATGGGAACTCTATCTTATATGACATGGAACTGCTGGACTTTGGAAGTATTATAGTAGCCCTATGCCATAGGATGAGAGAAACTTTTTTCTATATGTCTTTTATATGTATGTCACAATCTGTCTTTGGGTGTTTATCTATTTATAGATACTATAATGGCTTTTAAGCCAGATCACTGCATGTAAAGTGTTTATGATAATCCACATTCTTATGGAATAAGAAGTGTTTTGAACATGAGCCACATTCAAATGTAAAGAGAGTTGGGGAGCAACACAAACATAAAAAATCTTCCTGTGGTGCCAAATAAGGGCTATGATTGGATATTTAGTAGCCTCTATGTTGCCTGGCAGCCTACAGAAGGTCAATACCAAAATATGCCTCCAAGCCAGCAATCTAAAAATAGCAACATGGTGAGCAATATGTTGTTCCTGAGCCACTGGTTGGGGATCACTGCCCTAAGGAGTTGCTGTATCACCATCACACCTCTATTCCCAGACATCCCTTGCTAAAATTAGAAAGTGCTACTATACCCCCAGTTAATGAGGCTTTCTTTGTCCTTTAATTTTTTAACCCTTTATTTTGGACTTACAGGCATCACCAGCAAAAACTTGCAAATGCTAATACTTCAGACTCATCAGAGAAAGTTGTACACAAGAAGGGGCACAAGCGGAAAAGAGAAAACAGCTACCAAGATAAGACTGACCGTTGTCTCCAAGAAAGCAAAGGTTTATTATTTAACATATATATATATGAATACTTTGACAGCACTCTTATCTTCAATACACCTCTAGTGCACTGGTGATTTATTTGTTCATTGAAAGTTTGTTAAAATAGCACCCATTTCTGCTCAGTAATAAGGATCCTTATGCATTGTGTTTTAAAATATAAACTGCAACAACCACACTATCGAATGTTATATGGGTATAGGATCCGTTATCCAAAAATCTGTTATCCACAAAGCTTCAAATTATGGGAAGGCAATCTTCTATATACTCCATTTAAATCAAATAATTTATTTATTTCTCTGTAATACAGTACCTTGTACTTGATCCCACCTAATATATAATTAATCGTTACTGAAGGCAAAAGAATCCCATTGTGTTATTTAATGTTTCATTTTTTTTAGCAGGTATAAAGATCAAAATTACCCCTTATTTGAAAACTCCAGGTCCCAAGCATTCTGGATAACAAGTCCTGTACCAGCATTATCCATTACTCACTAATGGATAAGCCTTAAAAAAATTAAAAGCTAACAACATCAGAGTCAGAGTTTGGACATTGTTAGTGTAGGATGGCCTAATCATAAGATTCCTAGTCTAACAAGCAAATATAGCATGATGTAAGAAAGTCAAGTTGGGGGCTACTTGCTGTAGAACTGGGGTGTTGGCAAGAAGCCTTCATTAGAGCAGAGCTGTTCAAATGGAGATCAGTAGGCCAGTTGCAGTCCTCAGGTAATTTTTTTTTTTTACCCCCCCCCCCCCCCCATCCCATACTGTTTCCTAAAATCTTGTCCTTAGATACGTTGTATCCTTGAATATATATATATATATATATATATATATATATATTAATATTGAGTATTGAATATTGATCCCCATAAAGGATAAGTAAGCTTTTTATTTTAAAATTCTCTAAAATTACTGTGTAGAGGCACTTTTTTGAGGTCATCATAGTTGGAGAGAGGAGTGCTTAAAAAGCAAAAGGGAGCGGAGGTTCAAGCTAAACAAGGAAGTAACTTAAAGAACTACTGTTCAGCTGCTTGTAATAGAGAAACAAAATAAATCTGCATGCAGGGAGAAAGGTATGTTATTCTGCGGCCTGAACAGAGTAATCTTAGAGGTTTAAAAAAAAAAAAAAAAAAAAGTTTACTTATTCTTTAAGATTTCAAGGTGAATCACTAATTGAGTGATGATGCCAGTAACATTGATGGGTGTGTACAATAGACACACTGGTGGACAATTTTTTACAGATATTGTGCAGTAATAAAGCACTAGTTTAAACTAGCTTGAAAAGCTGACATTTTTGGAAACTGTTAGTAAGGCAAAAAAGACACATACAGTGGTGTGAAAAACTATTTGCCCCCTTCCTGATTTCTTATTCTTTTGCATGTTTGACACACTTAAATGTTTCTGCTCATCAAAAACCGTTAACTATTAGTCAAAGATAACATAATTGAACACAAAATGCAGTTTTTAAATGAAGGTTTACGTTATTAAGGGAGAAAAAAAACTCCAAATCTACATGGCCCTGTGTGAAAAAGTGATTGTTAAAAAATAACTTAACTGTGGTTTATCAATTTCAATTTTCAATTTCAATATCAATTTCTGTAGTCAACCCCAGGCCTGATTACTGCCACACCTGTTTCAATCAAGAAATCACTTAAATAGGAGCTACCTGACACAGAGAAGTAGACCAAAAGCACCTCAAAAGCTAGACATCATGCCAAGATCCAAAGAAATTGAGGAACAAATGAGAACAAAAGTAATTGAGATCTATCAGTCTGGTAAAGGTTATAAAGCCATTTGTAAAGCTTTGGGACTCCAGCGAACCACAGTGAGAGCCATTATCCACAAATGGCAAAAACATGGAACAGTGGTGAACCTTCCCAGGAGTGGCCGGTCGACCAAAATTACCCCAAGAGCGCAGAGACAACTCATCCGAGAGGCCACAAAAGACCCCAGGACAACATCTAAAGAACTGCAGGCCTCACTTGCCTCAATTAAGGTCAGTGTTCACGACTCCACCATAAGAAAGAGACTGGGCAAAAACGGCCTGCATGGCAGATTTCCAAGGCGCAAACCACTTTTAAGCAAAAAGAACATTATGGCTCGTCTCAATTTTGCTAAAAAACATCTCAATGATTGCCAAGACTTTTGGGAAAATATCTTGTGGACCGACGAGACAAAAGTTTAACTTTTTGGAAGGTGCGTGTCCTGTTACATCTGGCGTAAAAGTAACACAGCATTTCAGAAAAAGAACATCATACCAACAGTAAAATATGGTGGTGGTAGTGTGATGGTCTGGGGTTGTTTTGCTGCTTCAGGACCTGGAAGGCTTGCTGTGATAGATGGAACCATGAATTCTACTGTCTACCAAAAAATCCTGAAGGAGAATGTCCGGCCATCTGTTCGTCAACTCAAGCTGAAGCGATCTTGGGTGCTGCAGCAGGACAATGACCCAAAACAAACCAGCAAATCCACCTCTGAATGGCTGAAGAAAAACAAAATGAAGACTTTGGAGTGGCCTAGTCAAAGTCCTGACCTGAATCCTATTGAGATGTTGTGGCATGACCTTAAAAAGGCGGTTCATGCTAGAAAACCCTCAAATAAAGCTGAATTACAACAATTCTGCAAAGATGAGTGGGCCAAAATTCCTCCAGAGCGCTGTAAAAGACTCGTTGCAAGTTATCGCAAACGCTTGATTGCAGTTATTGCTGCTAATGGTGGCCCAACCAGTTATTAGGTTCAGGGGGCAATTACTTTTTCACACAGGGCCATGTAGGTTTGGATTTTTTTTCTCCCTAAATAATAAAAACCCTCATTTAAAAACTGCATTTTGTGTTTACTTGTGTTATCTTTGACTAATAGTTACATGTGTTTGATGATCAGAAACATTTTGTGTGACAAACATGCAAAAGAATAAGAAATCAGGAAGGGGGCAAATAGTTTTTCACACCACTGTATATGTATGCATTTACACATGTATGTATGTTCACATTGGTATGCACACATGCATGTACAAACCGGATTCCAAAAAAGTTGGGACACTAAACAAATTGTGAATAAAAACTGAACGCAATGATGTGGAGGTGCCAACTTCTAATATTTTATTCAGAATAGAACATAAATCACGGAACAAAAGTTTAAACTGAGAAAATGTACCATTTTAAGGGAAAAATATGTTGATTCAGAATTTCATGGTGTCAACAAATCCCAAAAAAGTTGGGATAAGTAGCAATAAGAGGCTGGAAAAAGTAAATTTGAGCATAACGAAGAGCTGAAAGACCAAATAACACTAATTAGGTCAATTGGCAACATGATTGGGTATAAAAAGCTTCTCAGAGTGGCAGTGTCTCTCAGAAGCCAAGATGGGTAGAGGATCACCAATTCCCACAATGTTGCGCAGAAAGATAGTGGAGCAATATCAGAAAGGTGTTACCCAGCGAAAAATTGCAAAGATTTTGCATCTATCATCATCAACTGTGCATAACATCATCGAAGATTCAGAGAATCTGGAACAATCTCTGTGCGTAAGGGTCAAGGCCGTAAAACCATACTGGATGCCCGTGATCTCCGGGCCCTTAAAAGACACTGCACCACAAATAGGAATGCTACTGTAAAGGAAATCACAGAATGGGCTCAGGAATACTTCCAGAAACCATTGTCAGTGAACACAATCCAACGTGCCATCCGCCGTTGCCAGCTGAAACTCTACAGTGCAAAGAAGAAGCCATTTCTAAGCAAGATCCACAAGCTCAGGCGTTTTCACTGGGCCAGGGATCATTTAAAATGGAGTGTGGCAAAATGGAAGACTGTTCTGTGGTCAGACGAGTCATGATTCGAAGTTCTTTTTGGAAATCTAGGACACCATGTCATCCGGATCAAAGAGGACAAGGACAACCCAAGTTGTTATCAACGCTCAGTTCAGAAGCCTGCATCTCTGATGGTATGGGGTTGCATGAGTGCGTGTGGCATGGGCAGCTTGCATGTCTGGAAAGGCAGCATCAATGCAGAAAAATATATTCAGGTTCTAGAACAATATATGCTCCCATCCAGACGTCATCTCTTTCAGGGAAGACCCTGCATTTTTCAACAAGATAATGCCAGACCACATTCTGCATCAATCACAACATCATGGCTGCGTAGGAGAAGGATCCGGGTACTGAAATGGCCAGTCTGCAGTCCAGATCTTTCACCTATAGAGAACATTTGGCGCATCATAAAGAGGAAGGTGCGACAAAGAAGGCCCAAGACGATTGAACAGTTAGAGGCCTGTATTAGACAAGAATGGGAGAGCATTCCTATTCCTAAACTTGAGAAACTGGTCTCCTCGGTCCCCAGATGTCTGTTGAGTGTTGTAAGAAGAAGGGGAGATGCCACACAGTGGTGAAAATGGCCTTGTCCCAACTTTTTGGGGATTTGTTGACACCATGAAATTCTGAATCAACATATTTTTCCCTTAAAATGGTAAATTTTCTCAGTTTAAACTTTTGTTCCGTGATTTATGTTCTATTCTGAATAAAATATTAGAAGTTGGCACCTCCACATCATTGCGTTCAGTTTTTATTCACAATTTGTTTAGTGTCCCAACTTTTTTGGAATCCGGTTTGTACATGTTCATATGCACACATGCATATACAGTCATATGAAAACGTTTGGGAACCCCTCTTAATTCTTTGGAGTCTTGTTTATCGTTGGCTGAGCTTTCAAAGTAGCAACTTCCTTTTAATATACAGTATAACATGCCTTATGGAAACAGCAGTATTTCAGCAGTGACATAAAGTTTATTGGATTAACAGAAAATATGCAGTATGCATCATAACAAAATTAGACAGGTGCATACATTTGGGCACACCAACAGAGATATTACATCAATACTTAGTTGAGCCTACTTTTGCAAATGTAACTGCCTCCAGACTTCTCCTATAGTCTTTGATGACTATAGTCTGGATTCTGGATGGTGGTATTTTTGACCATTCGTCAATGACGGCCATTCCAGAATATTGTTCTTTGCCCTCTGCATAAATGCCTTAGTTGATTTCCAACTGTGTTTGGGGTAGGGATGCACCGAATCCAGGATTCAGTTCGTTATTTGGCCAGGATTCGGCCTTTTTCAGCAAGGTTTGGATTTAGCCGAATCTATGGTCATGGCCGAACCAAATCCGAATCCTAATCAGCATTGTTAGGGTTCCTGACTGCAGACTGTAAGTGTAGGGAGCTCTCTTGCCAGGACAAAGGGGTATATATGGGAACAAGAAGGACGCAACCACAATGGAAGTTTAAACTTGTTCAGTTTATTCTTACGTGCTCATAGCTTTTATACTAAATGAAACACTGAATGATAATTAGGCAAATGATAATAATGACAACTTCGATAACAGTCTTGACTCAACCGCCAATGTCTGGGAGCCAGCTAGTAAGCCAGTCCCACCAACCTTGATCCTTGTGTTGGGTAATGTTGTCAACTAAACCATGAAGTATGTCAAGCTGTTGGTTAATTGCGTGTGTATGATCAGAAAGATTAAAGCAACATAAGCCTTCAAAATATTCACAACCACGATTATGCTTGAAAAGCAAATAATCGATCGCTGCACGATTTTGTAGTACAGCTTTTCTAACGTCAGTTAGTAAGTTTCCTATTGCAGTGCTGGTAGCGTTAATGCTTTTAACTATGATGCAAGCAATCTTATTAATTTGTTTACCCTGATATATAGTCAATCCTGGTACTCCTACCAGTGAAAATCCCAGCACTATTATTTCAGACTTAGACATTAGGTGTAAGTCCCGACTCACAATCTTCAGGCAGGTTTTCATAATCTGTGCCTCTCTTAGGTTGCTGGGCCTGGGCAGCCCATGCCAGGTGGGTTGTAGGAACAGCCAAACTAACCCTAGTTAAGGCACAGGGCCCACCTGAAATATTAGCTGGAATATAATTAAACGAGTTGTTCCCACAAGAGAAAAACCAACCTCTGAGCATCGGCACATGCTTATCTAAACTAGGTGACACTATGTATGATTACATGACATAGTGTTGGTGCATTGAGAGGTTAACCTACTGCATACTGGGTGTGGGTCAGTACTCTGTTAAACGTGCCTGGATGCACGCAGGGCTTTCGTAAACCTTACAGGTCATGTTATAACATATACCACTTGCGGTTACATTATGAGTAATTATGGAAGCAAAATTCTTTCTCATGCGTTTTGTAGCGTTTTGGTCTGCAGCATAAGCATATATAGGGACATGTGATTCGGTATAAAAATCTTCAGAGTCATTATTCTTAGCATGAAAAATGTCAGTAAGTACGGTAGTGGAGTAGCAACAGCTACGAAACAAGTCTCAGTTAATTCAGTTGCACTGGTGACCTTCAGACACATATAACTAGTGTTACGAACGACCCGTGCCATGTATTCCCACAAATTATCATCACGTATGTCTAATGCTGTCTTATCTACTGTCATGTTCCCGTTGGGGCGGTCCGGAGACTGTCCACACAACAAGGGTAGCTCCTCGGGGTGGTATCAAACTCAAACCGAAAACGCTAAATCAAAAAATATAAATATATACGAGTGCAAGTTCAAAGCCAAGTGTTGATACCGAATATAAAGTAGAGACCCGGGTGTTAAAACCCCGGGTCTATCACACATGTGGAAGACAATCAAAGAAGTCATAAAGTCATCTGATATATGATGAAAGGAGCTCACTGTAGTCCAAGAATGGTCCGAGTTCTCGGGCCCCAAACCCGTAGCCAGGGAAAATGCAGAACTTGAAAGAGGTAACACCAAGCGCACTGGACGGCAGGATAATCTTTTAAAACTTGGTCTTTATTTATTCATTATAAACATACAACGCCTAACGCATTTCGTGCACATATGCACTTAATCATAGGCAGGGTGGTAGGCACACATAGTGCTGAGCAAAATAATGAAGTAGACAAAACCTGGGGTGAGGACTGGATAGGGCCACAAGGGGGGGAAGTAGTCGTCCGAGGATGGGATATCCTGTGGAGTAACTCTCACGGGCATTGTGTATATCCATTGGTTGCTGTCAGACGTCAAGACGGCGGTTCTGGCGATCACTGTGGTGGGATCTCCGTATGGGGTGGTTCCACCTTTCTTTGGATGGAGTCTCCGCACAATGTCTCCTGGTTGATATGGATGTTTAGGTTCCAGGACTAGGTGTTATGTTATTTTGTGCACATTTGATACACCTGTCAAATTGCTCATTAACCATCTGTTTTAGGTCTAAAACCCAAAAACGTTTCTGTATTTCACTTGTTACAATTTTCCTGTTTACGTGTCCTGCACCATGAAACTGCATAATGAATAGTGGCGCTGCATGCTTCGGGAGACCTATAATCCCTCCTTTTGACCAGAGACCATTGTCATCGATTGTCAACATATTATCTTGCCAGAATGTTAAATCTGCAGAGGTGGCATATAACTGCAGCTCATAAAAGAGCAGATTATACAGCAGAGATGGTGGCACACACAAAGCAGCAATGTCAGGTGGGGGCTGGGCAGGAGGGTTGATAAGTTCATCAATGGGATCTGAACTCTCACTCTGAATGCACCTGTAAACCTCCGTGTTGGTCAGGGGCAACGGCCATCTTAAAAACTGATATTAAATCCCTACCTAATAGGTTAATGGGACAATTTGTCATGACATGGAAGCTATGTTGTACAAGTTCCTTCCCATTTGGGTCAAAAATGGGTATGGGTTCTGTACGGAACGTGGGTGTAGGAACCCCATTAATACCTATAGAGGGATCATTTGGTGTGAAGGGGCCGACATAATCAGCTGCCTTGATTGTGGACGAGGTGGCTCCGGTATCCACTAGGAATGGGAGCCGAACGGGCATGTCACAAATCTGTAAGTCAGTCAAAATTAATGGCTGCTGTTTAGGGCAGTTTGTAACTTAATACCAAGTGATGGGTTTCCCTCGAGGCATACCTATTGTCTTATCAGCCCACTTTATGTTGTATTTAACGGGTGCAGACTGCACATCAGGGGAAGGTTGGGCAGCTACTCCACTATTTCCCCGTGGTCTATTATCACCCTCCAGTCTGACCCAGCAGTCACGCTGCCAGTGTCCCAATTTACCACACCTAAAGCATCTCTCATTCGCTTATCAGCACCTCCCCTCCTAACTCCGTCATTCCACCTTCTTACCCAATTTTTGTCACTCCTACCCCTTCTTTGTGGGGGGGCTATATTGGAGCGCTTGCACATGGGGCTTTGTCGATTTAACAATATCAATGCACCCTGCGGCATTATCAAATTCCTTAGGCTCCTTAGTGAGCCAATCATCAAGGATTTGTTTAGATACTCACTGAATCTTTGGCAATAGCCCTGACATTGCAGTTTGTATGTAAACCATGCCCATTTGTCAGTGAAAGGCCTGCTTGTTCCAGCCGATTCTTTTTGAATCTGATAATATAACCAGTGACTGACTCTCCCTGCTTTTGTTTACATGCAGCAGCAAGTATAATTGATTGACAATTCCCATACAACCTCTTAGGACTCTGGCACACGGGGAGATTAGTCACCCGCGACCAATCGCCCTGTTCGTGGGCGACTAATCTCCCCGAGTTGCTATCAGTTGCCATCCCAACGGCAACAATCTCCCCGAATTGCCATCCCACCGGCGACAACGTAATTCGCCGGTGGGATGGCACATGCGGCGGCACGATTTCGGCAAATCACCGGAAATGCCTCGCGAGGCAACTTCGTCGATTTGCCGAAATCGCCTGTGCAGCGTGTGCCATCCCACCGGCGATGTCGCCGGTGGGATGGCAATTCGGGGAGATTCATCTATTTGCACCTTTGTTCTAATTAGGTAATCCCTCACACTATCAGTATCGGGATGTGAAATACGGAGCTCCGTAACTCTATCAAAGTCAAACCCGCAATCAGGGTCATTGCCTAGGGTGGATTCTATTATGAGCCTAACTCCTCAACCGTTAATGCAGAGCCCTGGGTCATACGCTTAAGGTGATTGACCGTGGCTGTTGGATTCTTTCTGGGGTTGGGACAGTTAACCAAAATGGCATTAAAGGACAAAGAAAGTCTATTAAGCACACTATTAAATAGTACTACTATTGCTGTGTAAAAACGCTATATTTCTGGCTTGCCTAATGAAAGATTTACAGAGATACACATACTAGAAACTACATACTTGTTTCAGTGAACAGCGCCGCCATCTTGTCCAGCATGTCTGTATGGGGTATTGCTGAAAAGCACATGCCAGTTCCCCCCCACGCTCCGTTCCATGCGTCTGCCTCCTGCCGGCTCACAACCCCCCTTCCCGCTCTGAACCATGCCCTGAACATGCCGGCTCCCCGAACGCCCCCCCCCCCCGCTCCGATTCCTAACATGACGGCTCCCCGAACACCCCCCCATCCCTGCATCTGCTGCCTGCCGGCTCACACTCCCCCCCCCCCCCCCCCCCTCACACTGATCGCTGAACATGCCGGCTTCCTGAACACCCCCCCCCCCGCTCCGATCCCAAACATGACGGCTCCCAGAACACACCCCCATCCCTGCATCTGCTGCCTGCTGGCTAACACTATGCCCCCCCTCCCCGCTCTGATCCCTGAACATAGTAACATAGTAAGTTGGGTTGAAAAAAGACATACATCCATCACGTTCAACCATAATGCCTATATATAACCTGCCTAACTACTAGTTGATCCAGAGGAAGGCAAAAAAAACCCATCAGCCTCTCTAATTTGCCGCAGAGGGGAAAAAAATCCTTCCTGACTCCAAGATGGCAATCGGACCAGTCCCTGGATCAACTTGTACTAAGAGCTATCTCCCATAACCCTGTATTTTCTCACTTGCTAAGAATCCATCCAGCCCCTTCTTAAAGTTATATAATGTATCAGCCAGCACAACTGATTCGGGGAGGGAATTCCACAACTTTACAGCTCTCACAGTAAAAAATCCGAATATTTAAACGGATCCTCCCTTCTTCTAAACGGAGTGGGTGCCCTCGTGTCCGTTGGAAGGACCTACTGGTAAATAAAACATTAGAAAGGTTATTATATGATCCCCTTATATATTTATACGTAGTTGTCATGTCTCCTCTTAAGCGCCTCTTCTCCAGTGTAAACAGACCCAACTTGGCCAGTCTTTCTTCATAACTGAGACTTTCCATACCCTTTACCAACTTAGTTGCCCTTCTCTGGACCCTCTCTAACTCAATCATGTCCCGTTTGAGCACTGGAGACCAGAACTGGACAGCATATTCTAGATGGGGCCTTACCAGTGCTCTGTAAAGGGGAAGAATAACCCCCTCCTCCCGTGAATCTATACCCCTTTTAATACAGCTCAAAACCTTGTTTGCCCTTGCAGCTGCTGCCTGGCATTGCTTGCTACAGCCAAGTTTATTATCTACAAGGACTCCAAGGTCCTTCTCCATTATGGATTTGCCTAGTGCAGTCCCATTAAGGGTATAAGTGGCTTGCATATTTTTACATCCCAGGTGCATGACCTTACATTTATCCACATTAAATCTCATCTGCCACTTAGCTGCCCAGATTGCCAGTTGGTCAAGATCCTGCTGCAAGGATGCCACATCCTGGATAGAATTGACTGGTCTGCAGAGTTTTGTGTCATCTGCAAACACTGAAACATTACTTATAATACCCTCCCCCAAGTCATTTATGAACAAGTTAAACAAAAGTGGACCCAGTACAGAACCTTGAGGGACCCCACTGAGAACCTTATTCCAAGTAGAGAATGTACCATTAACAACCACCCTCTGTACCCGATCCTGTAGCCAGTTTTCTATCCATGTGCAAATGACTTCACTAAGACCAATAGACCTTAGTTTAGAAAGCAGTCGTTTGTGGGGAACGGTATCTCATGCTTTGGCAAAATCCAAATAGATTATATCTACTGCATCCCCACTGTCCAGCTTCTTACTTACCTCATCATAAAAAGCAATTAAATTGGTCATACATGACCTGTCCTTCATAAAGCCATGCTGATTACTGCTCATAATGGCATTCTCCAGTACATAATTTTGTATGTGATCCCTTAACAAGCTTTCAAATAACTTGCCCACCACGGATGTCAAACTTACAGGCCTATAATTGCCAGGCTGAGATCTTACTCCCTTTTTAAATATAGGAATGACATTCGCCTTCTTCCAATGCCTAGGTACCATACTTGATGAAAGCGAGTCTGAGAATATCAGAAACAAGGGCCACTGTTATTCTGACCCTAGCTCTCTCAGTACCTGAGAGTGTATTCCATCTGGCCCACGTGCCTTGTTTACATTTATCTTGTGTAACCCTTTAAGCACCATATCCTGTGTCAACCACTGTGTAGTTGGAGCTGAGGCAACAGTGCAGCTATTGGGTGGGACTTGGCACTCTGGCTCCTCTACTGTATACACAGAAGAAAAGAACTGGTTAAGCACATCTGACTTTTCTGTATCCGCTGTAACCATATTGTTACTATAACTCAATGGGGCCACACCCTCAACCTGCATCTTTTTACTATTAATATACTTAAAAAACTTTTTGGGGTTAGTCTTGGCCTCTGCCGCGATGCGCTCCTCATTTCCTATCTTTGCCTTCCGGATTACTGCTTTACAACACTTGTTATAGTGTTTATATTCATTAAACGCAGCTACTGTCCCCTCTGACTTATATTTCTTAAAAGCTTTCCTTTTTTTCCTTATCAAGCATCTGCTTTTGCATACAACAAGAGACTGTTTGTGACGTGAGTGCATAAAGGGCTTCTCTCTCATCACCCTGCCATACAGATGTGTTCTTTGTGCAAATTGCACTGAATTGTAGAACGATGGTCAGATACACCATCTGCAGCAAGATGTTCTTGCAGGTTTTTGGACGTGATTTTTGGGTTGTCTGTAGCCATTCTCACGATCCTCTGCATATGCCTCTCCTGTATTTTTCTTGGCCTACCAGATCTGTGTTTTATAGCAACTATGCCCGTGGCCTTCCATTTCCTGATTACATACATTACATACTGAAAGTTTTGAGAGTTGCTTTGAGGAACCCATGCTGTCACTCTTCAGAGGAGAGTCAAACAGATGCACAACTTTCAATTGGCCACCTTAAATATCTTTTCACATGATTGGACACACCTGCCTATGAAGTTCAAGGCTTAAGAAGATAATCTAACCAATTTGGTGTTGCCAGTAATCAGTATTGAGCAATTACATGCATTTTGCAATTAGCAAAATTACAAGGGTACCCACATTTTTGCACAACCAGTTTTTCACATTTAATTAAATTTCATACAACTAAATACTGCTTCACTAAAAATCTTTGTTTAGAAACACCCCAGTACTCAGATGTTCCTGGGAAATGAAGACATACCACTGTTATCTTTTTTGTTGTATTCATATGACTGTATGTATACATGTATGTTCAGATGTATGTTTGTATGTAGATATGTGTGTCTACATATATATGTATACATGTGAGTTCATATCTATCTACACATGTCTGCGTACATTTATGTAAATGTGTGTATTCATGTATGTACATGTGCTTGTATGTACATACATACATACATACATACATGTACGCATACATGTATGTATTTAAATGTGTATGTTCACATATATGTAGACGTATCAATAAGTGTGTGTATACATGTATGCAGGACCGGACCTAAGGGTAGGCAGAAGACACACCTGCCTAGGCGCAGCATTTGGGGGCCACCAGGCAGGAACCTCTCCTGCCTACCCCTTGTCCGCTCTCCCTTGTCATTGACCCGCCGGGTTATCATTGCACGGTGGGGGCACTCGGTTGGCTTGGCCCGCCCCTGCATATACACAAATATGTGCACATGTATGTATGTATGTTTGGGTACATATGTATGCATGTACTCATGTGAAGAGAATGACATTGTTAATACATACTTGACTTCTTACCTTTGTATTTTACAGTTATGCCTCAGGTGAAGCTGCTCTGTGGGGCAGATATGCTGGAGTCACTTGGCAAACCCAACCTTTGGAAAAATGAAGATGTGATTGAAATTCTGTCTTCTTTTGGGATTGTTTGTATCACCAGGCTTGGAAGCAATGCTAGTAATTTCATTTATGAGTCTGATATTCTCTGGAAGTATAAGCATATGATTCATCTAGTGGAAGAATGGATAACCAATGACATTTCCTCTACAAAGATTCGCAGGGCTTTGAGACGGGGAATGAGTATCCGCTACCTAGTGCCTGATAGTGTGGTGGAGTATATTGAAAATCATGAATTGTATAATGAGAGAAGTGAAGAAAGGAATTCTGGTATAATCCTAGAACCTCTTGCAAGAAATTCCAAGAATTCTTAGCTTTGATAGTTTCTTTATTATGTTAGAAGTTTTTTATTCTTAAGCTATTTTTCACAAGTGAAAAATTGGTTCTTACAGCTCAGCCTCAGAACTGGGCTCTAACACCTCTTTGAACCATACAAATTTCAAGCAGTCGTTTTTCTTCCTGTAGTTGAATAAATTGCTCCAGTGTGGAAGGTTAACTGGTTAAAGCTTAGTATTTTTTGAAAGAGTATTAACCATAATTACGGGTAAATAAAAAAAAATATCATGGCATGGCTGGTCATACATGTACAGTATCACCTGCTACCCATGCTGTGGGCTAAGTCAGGCTGATCCAGATATTTTTTTAAATGCTTTATTTTTGCATTTTCAATATTGAACTAGGGTACCAAGGGCCCACCAGAGAACCTGATATCAAGGGCCCACCAATCTGAGCCCTTAAATGTTTGCTTACTTTTAAGAAACACTGTTAAGGTGGCCACACACGTGGCGATTTGCAATCTGCGAAAGATCGTACAATCAGCCACAAATCATTCAGGGCTGAAATGGCAGATAAGGAGGTAGAAACAATAGGATTTCTACCTCCTTCTGCCGATTCAGCACTGAAGGCAGATTTTGGTCAGGCACCTTCTATGGCGCCTGATCAAAATCTTTTAACTGGCCTGATCGACGAGTCGACCGATATCAGCAGGTTCCTGCGAAATCGGTCGACTCGTCAACTTGCCATAAACGCACCGAATATTGTACGAAACAAGGTTTCGTATGATATTATCGGTGTGTGTATGGCCAGCTTTACCCCCATATGTGAGAGATTCATTGTTCAAAAGTAAAATTAATATAGCCAAGGTACTGTTATGCAACTCAATTTGCCAACTAGATGCCAATTTATGAATAGTCTATGGGAAATATTTGATATATAAAGATATCACAGCCTCTAGTAAAACACACTCAGGACTTATACTTTGTTGGCAGCTGAGCTCTCTTTTGTGTTCTGTTTGTTGTGTTATTGCTAGTTAAAGCTGTGTTCAAATCAAAAGCAATACAATGTGGATACAGACTAAGGAGGATAGCACAGACAGGGTGCAGGCTGCACCTCTCTATCCCTGTGCCTGGATTATATGGTTGTTTTGGGAAATCTATTAGCTCTTGAAACCTCGTTTCGTACGATATTCGGTGCGTGTATGGTATGTATCGCAGGAGTCTGCTGATATCGGTCGACTCGCCGATTGGCCAGGTTACAAGATTTTGATTGGGCGCCAAAATCTGTCTTCAGGCCTGAATTGGCAGAAGGAGGTAGAAATCCTCTATTGTTTCTACCTCCTTATCTGCCGTTTCAGCCCTGAACGTTTAGTGGCTGATTGAACGATCTTTCGTGCGACCGGTGTGGCCACCTATAGAGTCTGTGCGTACCATACTTTGCCTGATCTATGCTGCCTGTGTGTGCCATACTCTGCCTGTGGGAGGTGAACCTGGCAGGGAATTGTTCTGGGAGTTTACTAGCATTTGGAGTCATTATATGGTCCCAGTCATGCCAGGCCATATTGCCCTGGCATTGTAAAAAGGTAAACTTGGCAGAATTTGCGTTGTGTCCACCAGACACCCCTAATTAACCCAATACACACTATCAACATCTGGTTTCGGGCTCCCGCAGAGACCCTTAATTAAATATGTAACCCGGGACTGCAGGAAGGTGACAACAGACAATGCGGGACCAGCCCTTTGAGGCATAAAGCTGGGGTCTTTGATCTGGATTTAAGGGTGCGTCTTACTATGACATAATATAATTCATTCACATATAAATGAAGAGTGAGCACCAACCATTTGGGTTTTTGCAGCGCTACACCATTAATGTGGGTATGGTCTTAAAAGCTCCTGTCATAACATGGGTGTGGTTTGAAGTTAGTGCAGTTTAAAAAGGGGGAGTGGTCAAACCTGGCTTCCATTATCGGCCCTCCACCATTTAGACCAGAAAAATTCCGGCCCTCGGTACCACAGAAGTTGAACAGCACTGCTATAGGTGATTAAACCTGTTACAAACTTTAAACCTTTTACAGGATCCATTATCCGGAAACCCGTTATCCAGAAAGTTCCAAATTATGGGAAGGCCATCTACCATAGACTCCATTATAAGCAAATAATTCTAATTTTTAATAATGATTCCTTTTTACTCTGTAATAATAAAACAGTACCTTGTACTTGAACTAAGATACAAATAATTCTTATTGAAAGCAAAACACTCCTATTGGGTTTATTTAATGTTTAAATAATCTTTTAGTAGACTTACAGTATGGAGATCCAAATTAAGGAATGATCCCTTATCCGAAAAACCCCAGGTCCTGAGCATTCTAGATAATGGGTCCCATACCTGTACTACATAAGCCAAATGGTGACTAATATTGTGCAATATATTCTTTAAAATGATAGCCTTATATGCTTAATAATTTTGTTCAAGTGCAGCAACCCATAGTAACCAACTAGAAATTAAATTTGATTAGTCTACTGTGTTACAGCAATAGGGAAATCACAATTTTAGCAAATATGCACCAATTGTCTATACTGTCTATACTTAATTTTGCCAAGTAAAAGTGCCTACATTTAAAGTCATACCTTCTTCTATATTTTTTTTTTGTCTGCATTCTTATCAGTGATCTGTTTTTTCATTGGGGTGGCAGTCTGTGAATTGTGATTTGCCAATAGAAATCTATTATATCCTCGCATACTGTCACTGCTGTGGCTAAAGGGCTGTATTGTATGCACCTAGTTCCTTTGTGACACTGTGACATACAGAGAAACCTAAATCTAACTATTGTATTTTATTATTTGTTATAAAACGGACAAACATTTTCCTTTAGTGTAAGACGATTAATAGATTAGATATAATACATACACAACTACATACAAACATAACATAGAAGAAGGTTTATAAATATTTTAAACTAGTCTTGAGGAAAAAAAGTAAGTACAGGTATAGGACCCATTATCCAAAATGCTCGGGACCAAGGGTATTCCGTATAAGGGGTCTTTCCGTAATTCATACCTTAAGTCTACTAAGAAATCAATAAAACATTAATTAAACCCAATAGGATTATTTTACAAGGTACTGTTTTATTTTTACAGAGAAAAAGGAAATCAATTTTAAAAATCTGAATTATTTGATTAAAATGGGGTCTATGGGAGACAGACTTTCCGTAATTCTGAGCTTTCTGGAAATCGTATTTCCGGATAAGGGATCCCATACCTGTATAAAAAAAAAAATATGGTTTAAGGAGAATAAAAAATTGTTAGTACTCATAGAGAGGCTTCCCTCTTATACTAAACTGCCACTGCCCCCCCCCTCCCTCAATACAGCCCCATTTGCCCTACCTGTTTCAAAAAAGCTGAGTAGAGCAGCAGGGTTGTGAGAAACCACGCCTCTCAATTTTCTTTTCAAGTGATCACTGATACTTAGCAAGTGCAGTTGAAGTGGCTTCCAACAAGGCTTTGACGGCATGTAGGCAAGGAGAGGATTAAGCAGTGCAAAATATCCCCAAAAACCATATTGCACTACTACCTATTTTTTGAAAGATTATGGGCAAAAAGGTAGTAACACTTTCACCCATCTTCAAACGTTCTTTTCTACCCATCTGGTGCATATACAGTACAGTTAGTGCCCCCTTCAGCTCTGTTGCTGGATATAGCTGTAAGTGTTTGGCAGTGGGCTAGGGGGTTATAGACAAAATAGTTGACGTGCACCCAACCTTAACCATCCTGCTGCCAACCCGGCCTGGCCCACAGATCCACATCTAATTATATAACCATGCCTGCCCCATATTTGACTTTGCGGGGGGAACCCCCCCACGACCTGCATATGTTGTACAAGTGTCAGGCCAAACCCACCTGACCCATGGGCCCACATAAGGCTACCTCCCACATAGGTCCTGTTTATGGAAATTTATTTAAAATTTTTAATGAACAGAAAAGGCCTCATTTATTGTAAGCTGGCATATTGGCACAAACAAATGCAAGCAAGCTTTCAGAAACTAGAATACCATATATAAAAGGTTCTCTTACAGTAGATGCACACCTATTACAATTACTAATATGAAAAATGCAGTGTACCAAACTGCAAGGGTGACTTTTTAACAAGTGTATTTATGCTTAAATTCCATAAAAAACTGCATTGTGTGATCTGGAGTTTTACTGCTATCTTACACTGTTATCATTATCTTATCTGCCTTGTTAGTAAAATAAAAGAGCCAATAAAGTTTGTTTAAATATATTGTAATACCACGCCAATTCAACTTGTAGTCAACTTTTAGTATGTTATAGAATGGCCTATTCTAAGCAACTTTTCAATTGGTCTTCATTATTTATTTTAGCAGCCTAAACTATAAACTTAAAAAAACTAAGGGTTCCTGTGTGCACCAGGCCCCTCCCATGATTTTGGGGGGGCAGTGCTGCATATGTATGCCATTGGATCAACTCATATTTTACTGTGGCAGTTGTTTTCTGGTGTATAATTATACCTTCTAAAGTGGAAGGAAAAAAAAGTAGTGGCGGAATGTGTTAATTTTGTGCCTAGACAAGACCGGGAGAGATCCAGGAATAGCAGTTTTTTTGTAAGTGGAGACTGCAAGCCTTTCTACATTAATACCTGCTTCTAATGACAATGACACACAGTCCCAAAAATGCCCTTAAGGGAAAACTATACCCCAAGAATGAATACTTAACCAATAGATAGTTTATATTATGTTAAGTGACCTATTAAAAAATCTCGCCAAACTGGAATATATATATATATATCAGTAAATATTGCCATTTTACATCCTTTGCCTTGAGCAACCATTTAGTAATGGGCTGTGTGCTCCCTCAGAGATCACAAGACCAGAAATAATGCAGCTCTAACTGTAACAGGAAGTAGTGTGGAAGCGAAAGAGAGAACTCCCAGGAGGCAGCCCTTAATTCTTTATTCTGTGCAGGAGTGAGGCATTATGGGAACTTTCTTTACACAGCTCAGCGGTTTTTCTTCCTGTTTGGCTTCAGATCTTCTGAACAGGTGAAATAAGGAGAGACTTAAAGGAGAAGGAAAGGCTACCAAAGAGTTAATCTCAAGCTGCAGGCTTACCTTCAGTTGTCTCAATAGTGCCCTTAAGTCTCCCCAAATTGCAATCGTTCAGATGATCAGAAGCCAAACAGGAAAAAAAAACCGCTGAGCTGGGTAAAGAGGATTCCCATAATGCATTGCTCCTGCAATGACTCTACGACCAGGACTGTAGGCGGCGCATGCGCAAACGACCCTATGCAGCACAAGCAAGTGCCCCCCTTCAGCCCCCGCTCCTGCACAGATACCAACCGGCACAGTCACACCAACATAGCGATAGTAGTACTATTGAATAGTGTGCTTAATTGATTTTGACTTTCCTTGTCCTTTAAGGGCACTATTGAGACAACTGAAGGTATGCCTGCAGCTTAACTCTTTACTAGCCTTTCCTTCTCCTTTAAAGGTTTCTCTCAATACTACATATGTGTATACATTAAAATTATGATGCAGTAGGAGGTTTTAAAATGGGATGTGCATACAAGGGACCCCTCAACTGACAAAATTCTGCATGAAGTGCAAGAAACCCCTCAAACATGGTACAGCTGTAAAGATCTGCATGGAGGAGTGGTGACATGGTTTTTTAGTATTGCTTCTTCATTCTCCACTCATTTCTCTGCTCCTAGGCAAAAAACAAAAGCAGGGAACAAGCAGGGCCTTAGGCACAATTGTCTGGTGGCTCATAGGTGGCATTAGACGTGTACTTCCTGTGACTTCCAGTGTACATCTCCCCACAGTAATAACAATATGGCAGCCCTCCAGCCTCTACAAGGTTCCTGCCTGCCCTGCTAAGTGTCACGTACACCCACAAACACACATGTACTTTTTTGAGGGTTTTGTTTTTTTTATCAGAATCTTGGATTCAGTTCAGTGTCTGGCTAAACTGAATATGAACCCTTAAAATTAAGGGTTATGAACTGACCCTTTTTCTGAAAAACCCCCAATCCTAACCATTCTGGATAACAGATCCCATAGCTGTACTGTCAAAACAGAAATGTAGAAATAATCTTTACACTCTTGTACATAGGCTGGGCTGTCATAAACACTGTATTGAAACCTCAAAGTTGCCATTTACCAGTACTCCTTGTCTGACAGTTCCACTGTGTTCTATAGATAGTTTAGCGAACTACTGAGGTAATTATCATATAAATAAATAGAAAGTAGCTGCTTGTGGGCAATTGGTCTTATTTTATATTATTTGTGATTTTTTGATTATTTTAGTTTTTGTTCAGAAACTCTCGAGTTTGGAATTTCAGCGATTATCTTTTTGCTAGGGTTCAAATTACCTTAGCAAGCAGGGAGTGGTTTGAATGAAAGACTGGTATATGAATAGGAAAGGACCTGAATAAAAAGGTAAGTAATAAAACTTAACAATAATAATAAAATTGTAGTCTTACAGAGCAATCGTTTTTTGGCTGCTGAGGTCAGTGACCCCAGTTTGAAAGCTGGAAAATGTTAGAAGGCAAATAAAAAAACAAAAAATAAATAATGAAGACCAATTGAAAAGTTACTTAGAATTGGCCTTTCTAAAAACATACTAACAGTTATCTTAAAGGTGAACCTCCCATTTAAATCATAAAGGTTCTCAAGCAGTATTGTTACCAGATAACTTTGGCAATGACTACAAACTGACTTCACTAAAGGAGAAGGAAGGTCATTTTGGAATTTTAATACCAATAGATTCGCCACATTAGTGCTACCTAGAATGCTATATTTATTCAGCAGAAAGCTTTACTATACCTGAGTAAAAAGCCCTAAAAGCTCCCTCTGATAGCAGCTGCCATTTTAGCTTGGTCTTGGTAGCTTCCTGCTGTAGTTATAATGCAGCTTTTCTGTGGGTGCTTATGGCTCTATTAAAGTTTACTTAGTTTTTACCTTTCCTTCTTCTTTAAAAATGTATGCAGAGGTGTTAATGCTCCTGTATTCAGGAGTCTCATTTATTTCCCACCAATTAGTTGTCTGCCAGTCCACATTGGGCTACTAATTATTATACCTTATTGGTCACCTTCTAGGAAAGTTTTTGTGCTTGTGTCGCTCCCCAGCTTTTTTTCATTGAAATGTTGCTCATGCATAAAAAAGGTTGGGGACCCCTGACATGGGGTGGAGTGGTTGGGAGCGAAACTGCTTTTTTCTCTACTGGTGTTTATATGTAGGTAAAGAAACAGCCTGGTGTGGCATTAGCTGTGACTTCCTCTGTACTGATATTAATGATAAAATACATTTGTCACACTAATATTACATAAATAAAATAAATTTTTTTTGTTTATATATATATATATATATATAATTTTTTTTTTAGTATGTAATTTTGCTTTAAGACAGTATACACCTCTTTTTAACATGGGCTAAATAAATATAGCATGTGCCAAATATACCTTTTGCCTATTGTTTTAATTGAGAAATATTTGTGGTGGTTTGCTTTTTTTCTCTTACTAAATAAGAAAACTAAACCAATTTCACTTCAGCACTTCCTGTTGCTTCCAGAGCACAGGAAGGGCTGATAAAACAAATTACCTGTCCACTGAGAAGCTCTATAATAATGAGCTGTTTTACAGCTCCTGCTTAGAGAATGGAGGGATTTGGTTGTCTAAAGATACATAGTAAGGTCTGAACTGATTGCCCTGTTTATAAAGGTAAGGTTGGAGGATGTTCAGTATATAAAAACAAAACTTTTAGATTCTTCTTTAAAAATGTATGCAGAGGTGTTAATGCTCCTGTATTCAGGAGTCTCATGCATTTCCCACCAACCCTCCCTCCGTTTCCCAAATGTAATGTGGATCCCCCTGTACCTCACTGTGTATACGCAGTACATATTTTGTTCTGTCATCGCTAACGTGCAGAGTGAACGGTCAAAAAGATACACCTCATACAATTTCGCCAGCATGCTCCCCCTTTATCCCCCAACACCTCAGCAGTCGTTGACAGGTCTGTGTATGTAATAAGTACAGCTCTTCTACATAGATTTTCTAAAAGCCTCCCTAGTTTCCCAATATTATTCTGGCTAAATAGGAGACTAATGGAAATCCAATGCTAACGTTACCAGTTCATGGTAAAAATCGGATATTTGTAGGGCCATTACACACAGGCGTTTTAGTATGATCCGGTGCGGCGGCCGATGTCTTCCACCGCAAAGTAACATATATGTCAACGGACAGCTCTTGACGAATTTGGCAGCTTAAAAAAAGGGAGCTCAAATACATATGGTAGAACGCGTAAAAGAAACCGCACTGGAACGTTTACTAAAATGCTCGTTTAGTGTATAAAAGCCCTTAGAACATCAACCAGCAAACGAACACGTATTATAAGTTCAATTACATCCCCTGTTGCTATGGCTATTAAATTCGACAGAATTCTATTTTGCTTGACCTCTCCGCCTCTTAATAACCACGCCCTACCGTCCTCCCATTGGTTGTTTCTCGCTGGGTCGGTGTAGTCCTTCCTGGTGTCACATGAGCAATCTTGCAAGATGGCTTCTTAGTTGTTTTGATGAATAATCCTGTGTTAAGCGACAGGACTCGGTTTATTGTCTTTCTTCGGTTATCTAGTTCATCCTATCTTCCTTATAATAATATTTCGTGGGCTGACACGCGAGTGAAGCTTCGGAACTTTCTCTCTCTTCTTTCGTGCCGGGCATTTGCTTCGATAATGCAATATTGACCCCCAAAGGCCCTGTTTCTGATTCCACGTCGTTCCGACAGTTTTAAAACCGGGCCGAGCTTCTGCCACAATTAAAAGAAAAACAATGGAGGAGCTAAGCGCTGACGAGGTAAGATACTGGAGATGTAGTTGGCAAACCACGTAGGAGAAAAATATTGTTATTTTTTTTTAATAATATTAACGTAGTCTATATAACCCAGTACTGCGCCCTTGGAATTCAGCTTCAAATCTCACTATGTTTGCTTGGTGTACTTAAAACGTACAAAAGCAGATAAGTAATAGTTTGAATTATAATCAGGTGCTTTGATTAGCACAGAAATTAGGTACTTGACACACACCATGTGTAGTTTAGATTCTATTTATCTTTTTATTTTTTTGGTAGTCTATTGAATGATTTGCGGTTTCATGTCGGATTGTGGGTTTGATAATTGTCAATGAACTATACGTACACTGTGGCCCATTCTTAGTGGGTGCTGCACAAGTTTGTGATCACTGCAGGTGTCTTCCTTTTCCTGTCAGTGGGAAGCATCCTATGCTTATCTGTGATGCTTAGGGTTGAGTAGAGGTACAAAATGCCTGTACCTATGTAGTCTCTTGTATAATTTATACTGTTGTATATGAACAAAGGTAACAATAACACAAATAGCTGTAGTAGAAATGCTAATGCATGTGCAGTTAATTTGTCTTCACGTATTTTAAACCTAAAATCAGATTTGTTAAATCTGCGGCTTCAAAGAATAACTGCATATGTTATTAGTTTTAAAACAAATGTTAGCTGTATTTTCCCTTTAAGGCAAATTAAAATAGCTATAGACTTTTATAGATGCGGGATAGCTAATTAGAGGGCTTTCCATAGAGCAGTTTTTGCAAGTCATCAGAAACTGCTCTATTACACAGTCTTTTAAACAACAATTGGGAAAGCTGAAAGAAAAGTTCAGTGAGAAAGGTCATGCTGAGCAGAGTATTATTCAAAGCTGTAATGGGGGGGTCAACATTATTTATGAGAAAAGAGAGAAGGAAAAAGTACATACATATTTGTTAAATACCACATCATAATCACTATGGTTTCTTGTGAAATATTATCCTTACTTTTAAGGAGAAAATGGGAGAACACAGCACAAAGACCATTCACAATTAAACATTTTTCAGTAGATACTTGATATCATCATATTTCCAAGGCAAAATCGAATTTGTGTGTGAACAGACACCATGTCTGTTAGTGCACGTACACCAGTGATCCCCGAGCAGTAGCTTGTGAGCAACATGTTGCTCACCAACCCCTTTAATGTTTGTGGCCATTTTTTCCCCAAGTTTTGGAGGCATGATGACCATGTATACTGCTAAACAGAGCCTCTAGTTGTCTGCCAGTCCACATTGGGCTACTAATTTATCAATCTGATGCCTTATTGGTCACCTTCTAGGAAAGTTTTTGTGCTTGTGTTGCTCTCCAGCTTTTTTTTCATTGAAATATTGCTCATGCATAAAAAAGGTTGGGGACCCCTGACATACATCTTGGAGTGGTTGGGAGCGAAACTGCTTTTTTCTCTACTGGTGTTTATATGTAGGTAAAGAAACAGCCTGGTGTGGCATTAGCCGTGACTTCCTCTGTTTGGATGAAGTTACATAAACAGGTTTTAAGTACTGATATTAATGATAAAATACATTTGTCACACTAATATTACATAAATAAAACAAGTTTTTTTTCAGTATGTAATTTTGCTTTAAAGGGACAGTATACACCTCTTTTTAACATGGGCTAAATAAATATAGCATGTACCAAATATACATTTTGCCTATTGTTTTAATTGAGAAATATTTGTGGTGGTTTGCTTTTTTTCTCTTACTAAACAAGAAAATTAAACCAATTTCACTTCAGCACTTCCTGTTGCTTCCAGGTCTTCCAGAGCACAGGAAGGGCTGATAAAACAAATTACCTGTCCACTGAGAAGCTCTATAATAATGAGCTGTTTTACAGCTGCTGCTTAGAGAATGGAGGGATTTGGTTGTCTAAAGATACATAGTAAGCTCTGAACTGATTGCCCTGTTTATAAAGGTAAGGTTGGAGGATGTTCAGTATAAAAAAACAAAACTTTTTGATTTTTCTAATTGAACACGCCCTATTTATTGTGCTTATTTTTACCAAAGGGGTTTTTAGGTTTATACTGCTGCTAGTTCACCCTCACTGCAGTTATGTAGAGGTATGAGGCCTGTTATGCAGAATGCCTGGGACCTGGGGTCTTTCCGATTATGGGTCTTTCCTTATTTTGGATCTCCATACATTAATGATAGCAAAAAAATGTTTAAACTTTACATAAACCCAAGAGAATTATTTTACCTTGAACTAGCATAAGTAGTTGGAAGCAACTACAAGATTATTACAGAGAAAGGAAATCAATTTAAAAAAAATGTAATTTTTTTATTATAAAAATGGAGGTTATGGGAGAGGGCCACACGTAATTTGCAGGTTTCTGGATAATGGATTCTACACCTGTACTATGGATTGTATGTATGATGTTTAAAGCATTTGTTCCTGTCCTTCAGGACACCAAGGCACATTTGGGTCAGGGGTTGTAAATGTTTTTAAAGTTTACTTATTGTTCCACTATCTCATTGTGACAAAAAATGTGCTAGAAACATGTACCGTATATATGTAAATGCTGTACATGTCTCCAGCTCTTTCACTTCTCTGTGAAAGATTTACAGTAACAATACTGCCTGGATCCAGTTATTGTTTGAGCTAAGCTCATTCCTAGTCAAGTTTAGTAATCAACTAAAAAAAAAAACAAAATTAAAGGTTATTTAGATATGTGGAATGAAACATATAGCACATAAGTGACTCTTTTTTTTTTTTAACCTTCCCGGCTTCCTGATTAGCACCTGGTATGCTTGTCAGCCAGTACAAAAATGCTCAAAAATAAATGTAAGATTCTATTCTATTAATTTATTCCATATTACAAAAAAATAAAAAGGCTTCATTTTACCATGTTGAATCCCAGACATTTTTAAAGATGTTAATTTGTATTGGCACTATGAGAACTTTATAACATGGTTGGTTGTTTATGCACCTAGAAGATTT
Source organism: Xenopus tropicalis (assembly GCF_000004195.4). Classification (NCBI taxonomy): domain Eukaryota; kingdom Metazoa; phylum Chordata; class Amphibia; order Anura; family Pipidae; genus Xenopus; species Xenopus tropicalis. The sequence goes on from NC_030683.2 coordinate 63,590,941, forward strand.
ACAATTATTTTGTGGGGGTTTTCCGTGTAATATAATGTAAGTTGATATAGGGCACACATCTGCATACCAAATTATTATTGTTATTATTAAAATGTATTTAACACTGTTGCTTATAGTCGGATTTAAAATATATCACATTCCACTGAAATTATCTCAAAACATATTCTGCAGTGCTAAACAACAGAAAAGTGTGTACAGCAAACATACAAACAGGGCTGTGGAGTCGGTAGATAAATTCTCCGACTCCTCAGTTTCTGATACTTCCGACTCCACGACTCCAACTCCTCTGTTTTTAATATGCTAATGTATTTTATTCATCCAGGAAGGGGCACTTAAAACACAACTGAACTGATAATAAACTGATAGACAATTTTATCTATACTCCTACTCCTAATGATTTCCCTAGAATCCCATAGTCATGTTTAAAGTTTAAGCTAACATTACAGCTGAATTACAGCAGTTTTTCAAATGTTTTAAAGCTTCAGTCTTAAGGTGGCCACACACATGGCGATCTGGCGTCAGATCCGCCACACACCGTCAGGGCTGAAACAGCAGATAAGGAGGTAGAAACAATAGGATTTCTACCTTCTTCTGCCGATTCAGCCCCGACGGCCAGGGCCGGAACTAGGGGTAGGCAGAAGAGGCAGCTGCCTACCCGCTTGTCATTAGCGGCGGAGGCAATGACCGATCTAACCTCCCCGCCCCCCCTGCACCTCCTCCTGTGCATTGGCGCGCATGCGCCGTTCGGGGGGGGGGGGGCGGGGAGGTGGGCGGAGTTGGCCGACCGGGTTGCCTAGGGCGCCCGGTCGGCTTGGCCCGCCCCTACCGACGGCAGATTTTGGTCAGGCGCCTTCTATGGCGCCCGATCAAAATTTTCTAACCTGGCCGATCGGCGAGTCGGCGGATATCAGCAGCTTCCTGTGATATCGGTCGACTCGCTGACATGCCATACACGCACCGAATATCGTACGAAACGAGGTTTCGTACGATAGTATCGGTGCGTGTATGGCCAGCTTTAAACTATTGACTATCCATTCCCTTCACGTATACAAGTATTTCTAGTCCTGCAATTTTTTTTTACTTAATTAGTTATCAGTGAGAGTTAGGCTAGGTTCACAGTGGGCATTGTGTTCCCTGTAACAGAGGAACACGACGCAGTTTAACTGTGGGTTACGTCCCATTTAGTGAAGGATACAGTCAATGAAAAGCATGCCTCATGGTCACTCAACGTGTTCGTTTATGCACTGCGTGCATTGGGCTTTATTCTTATAGAGAAGTAATTAATTATGACGGTTTGTGAATTGGGACATTTAAACTTGCTTT